>NW_027490288.1:0-643311 GCF_050948175.1 Xylocopa sonorina
TTCAAAAGAATGTAAATGCCACATTTCCTTGCTAGGAAATCGCGTTTGCAGATGTCTACGTATCGAAACAATAGAGTTCTATTGCTTCTTAAAACGCGATATCGCATCTCATCTCTATGTTTCATGATGTGACATAATATTCATTGCGAAGTGTTATGTATACCTCGTCTACACTTCAAAAGAATGTTAATGCCACACTTCCTTGCTAGGAAATATGGTTTCCAGATGTCTAAGTATCGAAGCAATAGATTTGTAATGCTTCTAAAACGTGATATCGCATCTCATTTCAATGTTTCATGCTATGACATAATATTCATTCCGATGTGTTATGTATACCACGACTACACTTCGAAGTAATGTAAATGCCGCACTTCCTTGCTAGGAACTAGCGCTCCTAAATGTCTACGTATCGAAGAAATAGAGCTCTAAAGCTTCTTAAAACGCGGTATCGCATCTCACTTCTATGTTTCATGATGTGATGTAATATTCAATGCGAAGTATTTTGTATACCTCGTCTACACTTCAAAGTAATGTAAATGCCACATTTCCTTACTAGGAAATAGCGTTTCCAGATGTCTACGGATCGAAGTAATGGAGTTGTAATGCTTCCTCAAACGCGATGTCTCATCTCAATTCTATGTTTCATGATAAGATATAATATTCATTGCGAAGTGTTATGTATACCTTGTCTACACTTCAAAAGAATGTAAATAACACTCTTCCTTACTAAGAAATAGCGTTTACAGATGTCTACGTATAGAAGCATTAGATCTGTAATGCTCCATAAAACGCGATATCGCATCTCAGTCTTATGTTTCATGATAAGATATGAAATTCATTGTGAAATGTTATGTATACCTCGTCTACACTTCAAAATCATGTAAATAACACACTTCCTTACTAAGAAATAGCGTTTCCAGATGTCTACGTATGGAAGCATTAGATCGCAAATGCTTCTTAATACGCGATATCGCATCTCATTCCTATGTTTCATGACAAGATATAATATTCATTGCGAAGTGTCATGTATACATCGTATTCACTTCAAGAGAATGTAAGTGCGACTATTGCTTGCTAGGAAATAGCGTCTGCAGATGTCTACGTATCGTAGAAATATAGTTCTAGTGCTACTTAAATCGCGATATCGCATCTCATTTATATGTTTCGTGATAAGATATAATATTCATTGCGAAGTGTCATGTATACCTCGTATTCACTTCAAGAGAATGTAAGTGCGACACTTACATGCTAGGAAATAGCGTTTGCAGATGTCTCCGCATCGAGGCCATAGAGTTCTAATGCTTCTTAAAACGCCATATCGCTTCTCTCTTCTATGTTTCATGATAAGATATAATATTCATTGCGAAGTGTCACGTGTACCTCATATTCACTTCAAAAGAATGTAAATGCGACTATTGCTTGCTAGGAAATAGCGCTTACAGATGTCTACGTATCGTAGCAATAGAGTTCTAATACTACATAAATCGCGATATCGCATCTCATTTATATGTTTCGTGGTAAGATATAATATTCATTGCGAAGTGTCATGTATACCGCGTATTCACTTCAAAAGCATGTAAGTGCGACACTTCCATGCTAGGAAATAGCGTTTGCAGATGTCTCCGCATCGAGGCCATAGAGTTCTAAAGCTTCTTAAAACGCGATATTGCATCTCATTTCTATGTTTCGTGATGAGATATAATATTCATTGCGAAGTGTCATGTACACCTCGAATTCACTTCAAAAGAATGTAAATGCGACTATTGCTTGCTAGGAAATAGCGTTTTCAGATGTCTACGTATCGTAGAAATATAGTTCTAGTGCTACCTAAATCGCGATATCGCATTTCATCTATATGTTTCGTGATAAGATATTATATTCATTGCGAAGTGCCATGTATACCTCGTATTCACTTCAAAAGAATGTAAATGCGACTATTGCTTGCTAGGAAATAGTGTTTGCAGATGTCTACGTATCGTAGCAGTAGAGTTCTACTGCTACTTATATCGCGATATCGCATCTCATTTATATGATTCGTGATAAGATATAATATTCATTGCGAAGTGTCATGTCCACCTCGGATTCACTTCAAAAGAATGTAAGTACGACACTTCCATGCTAGGAAATAGCGTTTGCAGATGTCTTCGCATAGTCAAGCCATAGAGTTCTAATGCTTCTTAAAACGAGATGTCGCATCTCATTTCTCTGTTTCATGATAAGGTATAATATTCATTGCGAAGTGTCATGTATACCTCGTATTCACTTCAAAAGAATGTAAATGCTACACTTCCTTCCTAGGAAATAGCGTTTGCAGAAGTCTACGTATCGTAGCAATAGAGTTCTAGTGCTTCTTAAAACGCGATATCGCATCTCACTCCTATATTTCATGATAAGGTATAATATTCATTGCGAAGCGTCATGTATACCTCGTATTCACTTCAAAAGAATGTAAATGCGAATCTTCCTTGCTAGGAAATAGCGTTTGCAGATGCCTACGTATCGTAGCAATAGAGTTCTAATGCTTCTTAGATCGCGATATCGCATCTCATTTATATGTTTCGTGATAAGATATAATATTCATTGCGAAGTGTCATGTATACATCGTATTCACTTCAAAAGAATGTAAGTGCGACACTTCCATGCAGGGAAATAGCGTTTGCAAATATCTCCGCATCGAGGCAATAGGGTTCTAATGCTTCTTAAAATGTGATATCGGACCTCAATTCTATGTCACATGATGAGATATAATATTCATTGCGAAGTTTCAATTATACCTCGCATTCACTTCAAATGAATGTAAATGCGACACTTACTTTCTAGGAAATAGCGTTTGCGGATGTCTTCGTATCGTAGCAACAGCGTTCTGACACTTCTTAAAACGCGTTATCGCATCTCATTTCTATGTTTCATGATAAGATATAATATTCATTGCGAAGTGGCATGTATGCCACGTATTCACTTCAAAAGAATGTAAATGCGACACTTCCTTTCTAGGAAATAGCGTTTGCGGATGTCTTCGTATCGTAGCAACAGCGTTCTGACACTTCTTAAAACGCGGTATCGCATCTCATTCCTACGTTTCGTGATAAGATATAATATTCACTGCGATGTGTCATGTATACGTCGTATTCACTTCAAAAGAATATAAATGCGACTATTGCTTGCTAGGAAATAGTGTTTGCAGATGTCAACGTATCGTAGCAATAGGCTTCTAATGCTTCTTGAAACGCGATATCGCATCTCTCTTTTATGTTACATGATAAGATATAATGTTCATTGCGAAGTGTCATGTATACCTCGTATTCACTACAAAAGAATGTAAATGCGACGTTTCCATCCTAGGAAGTAGCGTTCGCAGATGTCTACGTATCGTAGCAATAGAGACCTAATGCTTCTTAAAACGAGCTGTCGCATTTCATTTCTACGTTTCGTGATAAGATATAATATTCATTGCGAAGTGTCATGTATACCTCCTATTCACTCCAAACGAATGTAAATGCGACACTTCCTTGCTAGGAAATAGCGTTTGCAGATGTTTAAGTATCGTCGCAATAGATTTCTAATGCTTCTCAAAACGCGATATCGCATCTCATTTCTATGTTTCCTGATAAGATATAATGTTCATTGCGAAGTGTCATGCATACCTCGTATTCACTTCAAAAGAATGTAAATGCGAATCTTCCTTGCTAGGAACTAGCGTTTGCAGATGACTACGTATCGTAGCAATAGAGTTCTAATGCTTCTCAAAACGCGATGTCGCATCTCACTTCTATGTTTCATGATAAGGTATAATATTCATTGCGAAGTGTCATGTATACCTCGTATTCACTTCAAAAGAATGTAAATGCGACACTACCACGCTAGGAAATAGCGTCTGCAGATGACTACACGTCGAGGCAATAGAGTTCTAATGCATCTTAAAACGCGATATCGCATCTCACTTCTATGTTTCATGATGAGATATAATGTTCATTGCGAAGTGTCATGTATACCTCGTATTCACTTCAAAAGAATGTAGATGCGAATCTTCCTTGCTAGGAAATAGCGTTTGCAGA
Organism: Xylocopa sonorina; assembly: GCF_050948175.1. Lineage (NCBI taxonomy): Eukaryota > Metazoa > Arthropoda > Insecta > Hymenoptera > Apidae > Xylocopa > Xylocopa sonorina. The sequence goes on from NW_027490288.1 coordinate 4,056, forward strand.
TGTCTACGTATCGTAGCAATAGCATTCTAATGCTACTTAAATCGCGATATCGCATCTCATTTCTATGTTTCGTGATAAGATATAATATTCATTGCGAAGTGTCATGTACACCTCGTATTCACTTCAGAAGAATGTAAATGCGACACTTCCATGCTAGGAAATAGCGTTTGCAGATGTCTACGTATCGTAGCAATAGAGTTCTAATGCTTCTTAAAACGCGATATCGCATCTCACTGCTATGTTTCATGAGAAGATTTAATATTCATTATGGAATGTTATGTATACCTCGTACTCACTTCAAAAGAATATAAATGCGACCCCTCCATGCTAGGAAATAGCGTTTGGAGATGTCTACGTATCGTAGCAATAGAGTTCTAGTGCTTCTTAGAACGCGATATCGCATCTCACTTCTATGTTTCATGATAAGATATAATATTCATTGCGAAGTGTCACGTATACCTCGTATTCACTACAGAAGAATGTAAATAAGACACTTCCATGCTAGGAAATAGCGTTTGCAGATGTCTACGTAACGTAGCAATAGAGTTCTAATGCTTCTTAAAACGAGATGCCTCATTTCATTTCTATGTTCCGTGATTAGATATAATATTCATTGTGGAGTGTTATGTACACCTCGTATTCACTACAAAACAATGTAAATGCGACACTTCCTTGCTAGGAAATAACATTTCCAGATGTCTACGCATCGTAGCAATAGAGTTCTAGCGGTTCTTAAATCGCGATATCGCATCTCACTTCTATGATTCGTGATAAGATATAATATTCATTGTAGAGTGTTATGTATACCTCGTATTCACTTCAAAAGAATATAAGTGCGACACGTCCTTGCTAGGAAATAGCGCTTGCAGATGTCTACGTATCGAAGCAATAGAGTTCTAATGCTTCCTAAAACGCGATTTCGCATTTCATTCCTATGTTTCATGATAGGATAAAATATTCATTGCGATATGTCACTTATACCTTGCATACACTTCAAATGAATTTAAATGCGACACTTCCTTGCTAGGTTATAACGATTGCAGATGGCTACGTATCGAAGCAGTAGAGTTCTAATGCTTCTTAAAACGGAATATCGCATCTCATTTCTATGTTTCATGATAAGATATAATATTCATTGCAATGTGTCATGTATACCTCGTATTCACTTCAAAAGAATGTAAATGCGACACTCCCTTGCTAGGAAATAGCGTTTGCTGATGTCAACGTATTGAAGCAATAGATTTCTAATGCTTCTTAAAACGCGCTGTCGCATCTCATTCCTATGTTTCACGATAAGATATAATATTCATGGGGAAGTGTTATGTATATCTGGCATACACTTCAAATGAATGTAAATGCAACTCTTCCTTCCTGGGAAATAGCGTTTCCAGATATCTACGTATCGAAGCAATAGAGTTCTAATGCTTTTTGAAACGCGAGATCGCATTTCATTCCTATGTTTCATGATAAGATATAATACTCATTGCGAAGTGTTACGTATATCTCGTATACACTTCAAATGAATGAAAGTGCGAGAGTTCCTTGCTAGGAAGTAGCGTTTGCAGTTGTATACGTATCGAAGCAATAGTGTTCTGATGCTACTTAATACGCGATATCAGGTCACATTTCTATGTTTCATGATAAGATATAATATTCATTACGGAGTGTTATGCATTCCTCGTCTACACTTCAAAAGAATGTAAATGCGACACTTCCTTGCTAGGAAATAGCGTTTGTAGGTGTATAGGTATCTAAGGAATAGTGTTCTATCCTTCTCAAAACGCCATATCGCATCTCATTTCTATGTTTCATGATGAGATATAATATTCTTTGCGAAGTGTTATGCATAGCCCGCATACACTTCAAATGAATGTAAATGCGACATTTCCTTGCTAGGAAATAGCGTTTGCAGATGTATACGCATCGTAGCAATGGATTTCTAACGCTTCTTAAAGCGCGATATCGCATCTCATTTCTATGCTTCATGATAAGATATAATATTCATAGCGAAGTGTTATGTACTCCTCCTATTTACTCCAAATGAATGTAACTGCGACACTTTCTTGCTAGGAAGTAGCGTTTCCAGATGTCTACGTATCGAACCAATAGACTTCTAATGCTTCTTAGATCGCCATATCGCATCTCATTTCTATGTTTCATGATAAGATATAATTTTCATTGTGCAGTGTTATGTATACCTCGTATTCACCTCAAAAGAATGTAATTGCGACACTTCCTTGCTAGGAAATAGCGTTTGCAGATGTCTACGTATCGAAGAAATAGACATCTAATGCTTCATAAATCGCCATATCGCATCTCATTTCTACGTTTCATGATAAGATATAATATTCATTGTGCAGTGTTATGTGTACCTCGTATTCACCTCAAAAGAATGTAATTGCAACACTTCATTGCTAGGATATAGCGTTTGCAGATGTCGACGTATCGGAGCAATAGAGGTCTAATGCTTCTTAAACCGTCATATCGCATCTCATATCTACGTTTCCTGATAAGATATAATATTCATTGCGAAGTGTCATGTATACCTCGTATTCCTTTCAAAAGAATGTAAATGCGACACTTCCTTGCTAGGAAGTAGCGTTTGCAGATGTTTACGTATCGAACCTATAGTGTTCTAATGCTTCTTAAATCGAAATATCGCATCTCATTTCTATGTTTCATGATAAGATATAATATTCATTGCGAAGAGTCATGTATGCCTCGTATTCCTTTCAAAGGAATGTAAATGCGACACTTCCTTGTTAGGGATAGCGTTTGCAGATATCTACGTATCGAAGCAATAGAATTCTATTGATTCTTAACACTATTCCTACCAGGACCGGTCAAATGACCGTTTTTAAATTTTCAATTGGAATTTCCTACATTCAACGTATGTGAATCGCACATTGGTATGTGAATGCACAGAGGTAGAGGCATTTAGAGTGTTGGGATATAAATGGGAACTGTCTACTGCAAAGTTATATGCATTTTTTGCAATTCTGTATGCACGCGGCGCATATGAGGCTAAGAATATAGATATAGCACTTCTATGGAATAAAAAGTGGGGCCCGCGTTTTTTCTCAAATACTATGAGTAGACATGACTTTACGGAGATTATGAGATTTATTCGATTTGACGACAGAAATCAACGAAGCCAACGGTTACAAACCGATAAATTTGCTATGATTTCCGAAGCTTGGTACAAGTTTATTGACAACAGTCAAAATTGTTATAAACCAGGACCGTATATTACTATTGACGAACAATTGTTTCCAACGAAAGCATGGTGTAGATTCACTCAATACATGCCCAATGAACCGGACAAATTTGGTATAAAAATTTGGTTAGCATCCGATGTACGTAGCAAATATATAATAAACGGCTTTCCTTATTTGGAAAAAGGTGAAAGTAGAGAACCCTCAGTTCCTCTTGGAGAGTTTGTTACTATGAAATTAGCAGAACCGTATGTAGGATGCGGAAGAAATATAACCACGGACAACTTTTTTACAAGCCTACCTTTAGCAACAAAACTTTTAGCAAAAAATACTACGATTGTTGGGACAATTAGAGCAAATAGAAAAGAGCTACCAAGTCTGGCAAAACTGAAAAATGACGACATGGCACTTTTTTCAACCAAAATCTATCGCTCAAATAATTGTATGTTGACAGTTTACAAAGCCAAACCAAGAAAGAAAGTTCTAATTCTCAGTTCAATGCACAACTCCGTACAAATTGAAAAAAATGACACCCGAACACCGGAGACAATTCAATTATATAATAGCACCAAGTTTGGCGTAGATGTGACCGACCAAATGGCCAGAAATTATTCGGTAAAATCTAAATCTCGGTGATAGCCTTTGCAAGTATTTTTTAATATCTTGGATTTAGCCGGGATAAATGCATGGGTGTTATATAAAGAAACTACGGGAGGAGAAATTACGAGACTGGAATTTCTATTTCAATTGGCAGAAGAACTTGCCATCGAATACCAACAAGAGCTCGGCAAAGAAAATCAACCAATACTCATCGCAAGTACAAGTACAGGTTCTCGAGAACGGAAAACATGTCAGATAAGGTATTATAAAGATAATAAGACGAACAAAATCTGTCTAATATGTAAAAAGTACGTATGCGGAAAATGTACAGTTGAGAAGCCCATTTGTAAAAAATGCGACGAAAAAGAATAAAATATAGATTATGTACTCTTGAACAAAAGAAAATACATTTTTATACTAGTAAGCTGGCTATTGGTCTGCATTCAATATTGAAAAATATAAGTTGTGGAAGACCGGTCATTTGACCAGCCGCGGTAGGAATAGGTATACGTGAAGTGTCGGTAGGAATAGTGTTAAATCGCCATATTACATCTCATTTCTATGTTTCATGATACGATATAATTTTCATTGTGGAGTGTTATGTATACCTCGCATACACGTCAACTGAATGTACATGCGACACTTCCATGCTAGGAAATAGCGTTTGCAGATGTCTACGTATCGTAGCAATAGAGTGCTAATGCTTCCTAAAACGCGATATCGCGTCTCACTTCTATGTTTCATGATAAAATATAATATTCATTGCGAAGTGTCATGTATACCACGTATTCACTTCAAAAGAATGTAAAGGCAACACTTGCATGCTAGGAAATAGCGTTTGCAGATGTCTACGTATCGTAGCAATAGAGTTCTAATGCTTCCTAAAACGCGATATCGCATCTCACTTCTATGTTTCATGAAGTGGTATAATATTCATTATGGAGTGTTATGTATACCTCGTATTCACTTCAAAAGAATGTAAATGCGACACTTCCTTGCTAGGAAATAACATTTGCATATGTCTACGCATCGTAGCAATAGAGTTCTTGTGCTTCCTAAATCGCGATATCGCATCTCACTTCTATGTTTCGAGATAAGATATAATATTCATTGCGAAGTGTCATGTATACCTCGTATTCACTTCAAAAGAATGTAAATGCGACACTTCCTTGCTAGGAAATAGCGTTTCCAGATGACCACGTATCGTAAGAATGGAGTTCTAATACTTCGTAAAACGAGATATCGCATCTCACTTCAATGTTACATGATAAGATATAATATTCATTGCGAAGTGTTATGTAAACCTTGTATTATCTTCAAAAGAATGTAAATGCGACACTTGCATGCTAGGAAATAGCGTTTGCAGTTGTCTACGTATCGTAGCAATAGAGTTCTAATGCTTTTCAAAACGAGATGTCGCATTTCATTTCTATGTTTCATGATAAGATATAATATTCATTATGGAGTGTTATGTATGTCTCGTCTTCACTTCAATAGAATGTAAATGCGACACTTCCTTGCAAGGAAATAATATTTGCAGATGTCTACGCATCGTAGCAATAGAGTTCTAGTGCTTCTTAAACAGCGATATCGCATCTCACTTCTATGTTTCGAGATAAGATATAATATTCATTGCGAAGTGTCATGTATACCTCGTATTAACTTCAAAAGAATGTAAATGCGTCATTTCCATGCCAGGAAATAGGGTTTTCAGATGTCCACGTATCGTAGCAATAGAGTTCTAATGCTTCTTAAAACGAGATGTCGCATTTCATTTCTATGTTGCGTGATGAGATATAATATTCATAGTGGAGTGTTATGTATACCTCATGTTCACTTCAAAGGAAGGTAAATGCGACACTTCCTTGCTAGGAAATAGCCTTTGCAGATGTCTACGTATCGTAGCAATAGAGTTCTATTGCTTCTTAGAACGCGATATCGCATCTCTCTTCTATGTTTCATGATAAGATATAATATCCATTGCGAAGTGCCATGTATACCTCGTATTCACTTCAATGGAATGAAATTGCGACATTTCCCTGCTAGGAAATAGAGTTTGCAGATGTCTACGTATATTAGCAATAGTGTTCTAATGCTTCTCAAAACGCGATATAGCACCTCATTCCTATGCTTCGTGATAAGATATAATATCCATTGCGAAGTGTCATGTATACCTCGTATTCACTTCAAAAGAATGTAAATGCGTCATTTCCATGCCAGGAAATAGCCTTTGCAGATGTCTACGTATCGTAGAAATAGAGTTCTATTGCTTCTTAGAACGCGATATCGCATCTCACTTCTATGTTTCATGATAAGATATAATATTCATCATGGAGTGTTATGTATACCTCGTATTCACTTCAAAAGAATGTAAATGCGACACTTCCAAGCTAGGAAATAGTGTTTGCAGATGTCTACGTATCGTAGCAGTAGAGTTCTACTGCTACTTATATCGCGATATCGCATCTCATTTATATGATTCGTGATAAGATATAATATTCATTGCGAAGTGTCATGTCCACCTCGGATTCACTTCAAAAGAATGTAAGTACGACACTTCCATGCTAGGAAATAGCGTTTGCAGATGTCTTCGCATAGTCAAGCCATAGAGTTCTAATGCTTCTTAAAACGAGATGTCGCATCTCATTTCTCTGTTTCATGATAAGGTATAATATTCATTGCGAAGTGTCATGTATACCTCGTATTCACTTCAAAAGAATGTAAATGCTACACTTCCTTCCTAGGAAATAGCGTTTGCAGAAGTCTACGTATCGTAGCAATAGAGTTCTAGTGCTTCTTAAAACGCGATATCGCATCTCACTCCTATATTTCATGATAAGGTATAATATTCATTGCGAAGCGTCATGTATACCTCGTATTCACTTCAAAAGAATGTAAATGCGAATCTTCCTTGCTAGGAAATAGCGTTTGCAGATGCCTACGTATCGTAGCAATAGAGTTCTAATGCTTCTTAGATCGCGATATCGCATCTCATTTATATGTTTCGTGATAAGATATAATATTCATTGCGAAGTGTCATGTATACATCGTATTCACTTCAAAAGAATGTAAGTGCGACACTTCCATGCAGGGAAATAGCGTTTGCAAATATCTCCGCATCGAGGCAATAGGGTTCTAATGCTTCTTAAAATGTGATATCGGACCTCAATTCTATGTCACATGATGAGATATAATATTCATTGCGAAGTTTCAATTATACCTCGCATTCACTTCAAATGAATGTAAATGCGACACTTACTTTCTAGGAAATAGCGTTTGCGGATGTCTTCGTATCGTAGCAACAGCGTTCTGACACTTCTTAAAACGCGTTATCGCATCTCATTTCTATGTTTCATGATAAGATATAATATTCATTGCGAAGTGTCATGTATGCCACGTATTCACTTCAAAAGAATGTAAATGCGACACTTCCTTTCTAGGAAATAGCGTTTGCGGATGTCTTCGTATCGTAGCAACAGCGTTCTGACACTTCTTAAAACGCGGTATCGCATCTCATTCCTACGTTTCGTGATAAGATATAATATTCACTGCGAAGTGTCATGTATACGTCGTATTCACTTCAAAAGAATATAAATGCGACTATTGCTTGCTAGGAAATAGTGTTTGCAGATGTCAACGTATCGTAGCAATAGGCTTCTAATGCTTCTTGAAACGCGATATCGCATCTCTCTTTTATGTTACATGATAAGATATAATGTTCATTGCGAAGTGTCATGTATACCTCGTATTCACTACAAAAGAATGTAAATGCGACGTTTCCATCCTAGGAAGTAGCGTTCGCAGATGTCTACGTATCGTAGCAATAGAGACCTAATGCTTCTTAAAACGAGCTGTCGCATTTCATTTCTACGTTTCGTGATAAGATATAATATTCATTGCGAAGTGTCATGTATACCTCCTATTCACTCCAAACGAATGTAAATGCGACACTTCCTTGCTAGGAAATAGCGTTTGCAGATGTTTAAGTATCGTCGCAATAGATTTCTAATGCTTCTCAAAACGCGATATCGCATCTCATTTCTATGCTTCATGTTAGGATATAATATTCATTCCGAAGTGTCATGTATACCTCGTATTCACTCCAAACGAATGTAAATGCTACACTTCCTTGCTAGAAAATAGCGTATTCAGATGTCTACGTATCGTAGCAATAGAGTTCTAATGCTACTTAGATCGCGATATCGCATCTTATTTCTATGTTTCGTGATAAGATATAATATTCATTGCGAAATGTCATGTATACCTCGTATTCACTTCAAAAGAATATAAAGTCGACTATTGCATGCTAGGAAATAGTGTTTGCAGATGTCTACGTATCGTAGCAATGGAGTTCTAATGCTTCTCAAAACGCGATATCGCATCTCATTTCTATGTTTCCTGATAAGATATAATGTTCATTGCGAAGTGTCATGCATACCTCGTATTCACTTCAAAAGAATGTAAATGCGAATCTTCCTTGCTAGGAACTAGCGTTTGCAGATGACTACGTATCGTAGCAATAGAGTTCTAATGCTTCTCAAAACGCGATGTCGCATCTCACTTCTATGTTTCATGATAAGGTATAATATTCATTGCGAAGTGTCATGTATACCTCGTATTCACTTCAAAAGAATGTAAATGCGACACTACCACGCTAGGAAATAGCGTCTGCAGATGACTACACGTCGAGGCAATAGAGTTCTAATGCATCTTAAAACGCGATATCGCATCTCACTTCTATGTTTCATGATAAGATATAATGTTCATTGCGAAGTGTCATGTATACCTCGTATTCACTTCAAAAGAATGTAGATGCGAATCTTCCTTGCTAGGAAATAGCGTTTGCAGATGTCTACGTATCGTAGCAATAGCATTCTAATGCTACTTAAATCGCGATATCGCATCTCATTTCTATGTTTCGTGATAAGATATAATATTCATTGCGAAGTGTCATGTACACCTCGTATTCACTTCAGAAGAATGTAAATGCGACACTTCCATGCTAGGAAATAGCGTTTGCAGATGTCTACGTATCGTAGCAATAGAGTTCTAATGCTTCTTAAAACGCGATATCGCATCTCACTGCTATGTTTCATGAGAAGATTTAATATTCATTATGGAATGTTATGTATACCTCGTACTCACTTCAAAAGAATGTAAATGCGACCCCTCCATGCTAGGAAATAGCGTTTGGAGATGTCTACGTATCGTAGCAATAGAGTTCTAGTGCTTCTTAGAACGCGATATCGCATCTCACTTCTATGTTTCATGATAAGATATAATATTCATTGCGAAGTGTCACGTATACCTCGTATTCACTACAGAAGAATGTAAATAAGACACTTCCATGCTAGGAAATAGCGTTTGCAGATGTCTACGTAACGTAGCAATAGAGTTCTAATGCTTCTTAAAACGAGATGCCTCATTTCATTTCTATGTTCCGTGATTAGATATAATATTCATTGTGGAGTGTTATGTACACCTCGTATTCACTACAAAACAATGTAAATGCGACACTTCCTTGCTAGGAAATAACATTTCCAGATGTCTACGCATCGTAGCAATAGAGTTCTAGCGGTTCTTAAATCGCGATATCGCATCTCACTTCTATGATTCGTGATAAGATATAATATTCATTGTAGAGTGTTATGTATACCTCGTATTCACTTCAAAAGAATATAAGTGCGACACGTCCTTGCTAGGAAATAGCGCTTGCAGATGTCTACGTATCGAAGCAATAGAGTTCTAATGCTTCCTAAAACGCGATTTCGCATTTCATTCCTATGTTTCATGATAGGATAAAATATTCATTGCGATATGTCACTTATACCTTGCATACACTTCAAATGAATTTAAATGCGACACTTCCTTGCTAGGTTATAACGATTGCAGATGGCTACGTATCGAAGCAGTAGAGTTCTAATGCTTCTTAAAACGGAATATCGCATCTCATTTCTATGTTTCATGATAAGATATAATATTCATTGCAATGTGTCATGTATACCTCGTATTCACTTCAAAAGAATGTAAATGCGACACTCCCTTGCTAGGAAATAGCGTTTGCTGATGTCAACGTATTGAAGCAATAGATTTCTAATGCTTCTTAAAACGCGCTGTCGCATCTCATTCCTATGTTTCACGATAAGATATAATATTCATGGGGAAGTGTTATGTATATCTGGCATACACTTCAAATGAATGTAAATGCAACTCTTCCTTCCTGGGAAATAGCGTTTCCAGATATCTACGTATCGAAGCAATAGAGTTCTAATGCTTTTTGAAACGCGAGATCGCATTTCATTCCTATGTTTCATGATAAGATATAATACTCATTGCGAAGTGTTACGTATATCTCGTATACACTTCAAATGAATGAAAGTGCGAGAGTTCCTTGCTAGGAAGTAGCGTTTGCAGTTGTATACGTATCGAAGCAATAGTGTTCTGATGCTACTTAATACGCGATATCAGGTCACATTTCTATGTTTCATGATAAGATATAATATTCATTACGGAGTGTTATGCATTCCTCGTCTACACTTCAAAAGAATGTAAATGCGACACTTCCTTGCTAGGAAATAGCGTTTGTAGGTGTATAGGTATCTAAGGAATAGTGTTCTATCCTTCTCAAAACGCCATATCGCATCTCATTTCTATGTTTCATGATGAGATATAATATTCTTTGCGAAGTGTTATGCATAGCCCGCATACACTTCAAATGAATGTAAATGCGACATTTCCTTGCTAGGAAATAGCGTTTGCAGATGTATACGCATCGTAGCAATGGATTTCTAACGCTTCTTAAAGCGCGATATCGCATCTCATTTCTATGCTTCATGATAAGATATAATATTCATAGCGAAGTGTTATGTACTCCTCCTATTTACTCCAAATGAATGTAACTGCGACACTTTCTTGCTAGGAAGTAGCGTTTCCAGATGTCTACGTATCGAACCAATAGACTTCTAATGCTTCTTAGATCGCCATATCGCATCTCATTTCTATGTTTCATGATAAGATATAATTTTCATTGTGCAGTGTTATGTATACCTCGTATTCACCTCAAAAGAATGTAATTGCGACACTTCCTTGCTAGGAAATAGCGTTTGCAGATGTCTACGTATCGAAGAAATAGACATCTAATGCTTCATAAATCGCCATATCGCATCTCATTTCTACGTTTCATGATAAGATATAATATTCATTGTGCAGTGTTATGTGTACCTCGTATTCACCTCAAAAGAATGTAATTGCAACACTTCATTGCTAGGATATAGCGTTTGCAGATGTCGACGTATCGGAGCAATAGAGGTCTAATGCTTCTTAAACCGTCATATCGCATCTCATATCTACGTTTCCTGATAAGATATAATATTCATTGCGAAGTGTCATGTATACCTCGTATTCCTTTCAAAAGAATGTAAATGCGACACTTCCTTGCTAGGAAGTAGCGTTTGCAGATGTTTACGTATCGAACCTATAGTGTTCTAATGCTTCTTAAATCGAAATATCGCATCTCATTTCTATGTTTCATGATAAGATATAATATTCATTGCGAAGAGTCATGTATGCCTCGTATTCCTTTCAAAGGAATGTAAATGCGACACTTCCTTGTTAGGGATAGCGTTTGCAGATATCTACGTATCGAAGCAATAGAATTCTATTGATTCTTAACACTATTCCTACCAGGACCGGTCAAATGACCGTTTTTAAATTTTCAATTGGAATTTCCTACATTCAACGTATGTGAATCGCACATTGGTATGTGAATGCACAGAGGTAGAGGCATTTAGAGTGTTGGGATATAAATGGGAACTGTCTACTGCAAAGTTATATGCATTTTTTGCAATTCTGTATGCACGCGGCGCATATGAGGCTAAGAATATAGATATAGCACTTCTATGGAATAAAAAGTGGGGCCCGCGTTTTTTCTCAAATACTATGAGTAGACATGACTTTACGGAGATTATGAGATTTATTCGATTTGACGACAGAAATCAACGAAGCCAACGGTTACAAACCGATAAATTTGCTATGATTTCCGAAGCTTGGTACAAGTTTATTGACAACAGTCAAAATTGTTATAAACCAGGACCGTATATTACTATTGACGAACAATTGTTTCCAACGAAAGCATGGTGTAGATTCACTCAATACATGCCCAATGAACCGGACAAATTTGGTATAAAAATTTGGTTAGCATCCGATGTACGTAGCAAATATATAATAAACGGCTTTCCTTATTTGGAAAAAGGTGAAAGTAGAGAACCCTCAGTTCCTCTTGGAGAGTTTGTTACTATGAAATTAGCAGAACCGTATGTAGGATGCGGAAGAAATATAACCACGGACAACTTTTTTACAAGCCTACCTTTAGCAACAAAACTTTTAGCAAAAAATACTACGATTGTTGGGACAATTAGAGCAAATAGAAAAGAGCTACCAAGTCTGGCAAAACTGAAAAATGACGACATGGCACTTTTTTCAACCAAAATCTATCGCTCAAATAATTGTATGTTGACAGTTTACAAAGCCAAACCAAGAAAGAAAGTTCTAATTCTCAGTTCAATGCACAACTCCGTACAAATTGAAAAAAATGACACCCGAACACCGGAGACAATTCAATTATATAATAGCACCAAGTTTGGCGTAGATGTGACCGACCAAATGGCCAGAAATTATTCGGTAAAATCTAAATCTCGGTGATAGCCTTTGCAAGTATTTTTTAATATCTTGGATTTAGCCGGGATAAATGCATGGGTGTTATATAAAGAAACTACGGGAGGAGAAATTACGAGACTGGAATTTCTATTTCAATTGGCAGAAGAACTTGCCATCGAATACCAACAAGAGCTCGGCAAAGAAAATCAACCAATACTCATCGCAAGTACAAGTACAGGTTCTCGAGAACGGAAAACATGTCAGATAAGGTATTATAAAGATAATAAGACGAACAAAATCTGTCTAATATGTAAAAAGTACGTATGCGGAAAATGTACAGTTGAGAAGCCCATTTGTAAAAAATGCGACGAAAAAGAATAAAATATAGATTATGTACTCTTGAACAAAAGAAAATACATTTTTATACTAGTAAGCTGGCTATTGGTCTGCATTCAATATTGAAAAATATAAGTTGTGGAAGACCGGTCATTTGACCAGCCGCGGTAGGAATAGGTATACGTGAAGTGTCGGTAGGAATAGTGTTAAATCGCCATATTACATCTCATTTCTATGTTTCATGATACGATATAATTTTCATTGTGGAGTGTTATGTATACCTCGCATACACGTCAACTGAATGTACATGCGACACTTCCATGCTAGGAAATAGCGTTTGCAGATGTCTACGTATCGTAGCAATAGAGTGCTAATGCTTCCTAAAACGCGATATCGCGTCTCACTTCTATGTTTCATGATAAAATATAATATTCATTGCGAAGTGTCATGTATACCACGTATTCACTTCAAAAGAATGTAAAGGCAACACTTGCATGCTAGGAAATAGCGTTTGCAGATGTCTACGTATCGTAGCAATAGAGTTCTAATGCTTCCTAAAACGCGATATCGCATCTCACTTCTATGTTTCATGAAGTGGTATAATATTCATTATGGAGTGTTATGTATACCTCGTATTCACTTCAAAAGAATGTAAATGCGACACTTCCTTGCTAGGAAATAACATTTGCATATGTCTACGCATCGTAGCAATAGAGTTCTTGTGCTTCCTAAATCGCGATATCGCATCTCACTTCTATGTTTCGAGATAAGATATAATATTCATTGCGAAGTGTCATGTATACCTCGTATTCACTTCAAAAGAATGTAAATGCGACACTACCTTGCTAGGAAATAGCGTTTCCAGATGACCACGTATCGTAAGAATGGAGTTCTAATACTTCGTAAAACGAGATATCGCATCTCACTTCAATGTTACATGATAAGATATAATATTCATTGCGAAGTGTTATGTAAACCTTGTATTATCTTCAAAAGAATGTAAATGCGACACTTGCATGCTAGGAAATAGCGTTTGCAGTTGTCTACGTATCGTAGCAATAGAGTTCTAATGCTTTTCAAAACGAGATGTCGCATTTCATTTCTATGTTTCATGATAAGATATAATATTCATTATGGAGTGTTATGTATGTCTCGTCTTCACTTCAATAGAATGTAAATGCGACACTTCCTTGCAAGGAAATAATATTTGCAGATGTCTACGCATCGTAGCAATAGAGTTCTAGTGCTTCTTAAACAGCGATATCGCATCTCACTTCTATGTTTCGAGATAAGATATAATATTCATTGCGAAGTGTCATGTATACCTCGTATTAACTTCAAAAGAATGTAAATGCGTCATTTCCATGCCAGGAAATAGGGTTTTCAGATGTCTACGTATCGTAGCAATAGAGTTCTAATGCTTCTTAAAACGAGATGTCGCATTTCATTTCTATGTTGCGTGATGAGATATAATATTCATAGTGGAGTGTTATGTATACCTCATGTTCACTTCAAAGGAAGGTAAATGCGACACTTCCTTGCTAGGAAATAGCCTTTGCAGATGTCTACGTATCGTAGCAATAGAGTTCTATTGCTTCTTAGAACGCGATATCGCATCTCTCTTCTATGTTTCATGATAAGATATAATATCCATTGCGAAGTGCCATGTATACCTCGTATTCACTTCAATGGAATGAAATTGCGACATTTCCCTGCTAGGAAATAGAGTTTGCAGATGTCTACGTATATTAGCAATAGTGTTCTAATGCTTCTCAAAACGCGATATAGCACCTCATTCCTATGCTTCGTGATAAGATATAATATCCATTGCGAAGTGTCATGTATACCTCGTATTCACTTCAAAAGAATGTAAATGCGTCATTTCCATGCCAGGAAATAGCCTTTGCAGATGTCTACGTATCGTAGAAATAGAGTTCTATTGCTTCTTAGAACGCGATATCGCATCTCACTTCTATGTTTCATGATAAGATATAATATTCATCATGGAGTGTTATGTATACCTCGTATTCACTTCAAAAGAATGTAAATGCGACACTTCCAAGCTAGGAAATAGCGTTTGCAGAAGTCTACGTATCGTAGCAATAGAGTTCTAATGCTACTTAAAACCAAAATGTCGCATTTCATTTCTATGTTTCGTGATAAGATATAATATTCATTGCGGAGTGTTATGTATACCTCGTCTGCACTTGAAAAGAATGTAAATGCCACACTTCCTTGCTAGAAAAGGCGTTTCCAGATGTCCACCTGTCGAAGCAATGAAGTTCTAATGATTCGTAAAACGCGATATCGCATGTCACTTCCATGTTTCATGATAAGATATAATATTCATTATGGAGTGTTATGTATACCTCGTATTCACTTCAAGAGAATATAAATGCGACACTTCCTTGCTAGGAAATAGCGTTTCCAGATGACCACGTATCGTAAGAATAGGGTTCTAATACTTCTTAAAACGAGATGTCGCATCTCATTTCTATGTTTCGTGATAACATATAATATTCATTGTGGAGTGTTATGTATACCTCGTATTCATTTCAAAAGAATGTAAATGCGACACTTCCTTGCTAGGAAATATTGTTTGCAGATGTCTACGTGTCGTAGCAATAGAGTTCTAATGCTTCATAAAACGAGAAGTCGTATTTCATTTCTATGTTTCGTAATAAGATATAATATTCATTGTGGAATGTTATGTATACCTCGTATTCACTTCAAAAGAATGTAAATGCGACACTTCCATGCTAGGAAATAGCGTTTGCATATGTCTACGTATCGTAGCAGTAGAGTTCTAATGCTTCTTAAAACGCGATATCGCAACTCATTCCTATGTTTCATGATAAGATATAATATTCATTGCGAAGTGTCATGTACATCTCGCTTTCACTTCAAAAGAATGTAAATGCGAAACTTCCATGCTAGGAAATAGCGTTTTCAGATGTCTACGTATCGTAGCAATAGAGTTCTAATGCTTCTTAAAATGAGATGTCGCATTTCATTTCTATATTTTGTGAAAAATTATAATATCCATTGCGAAGTGTCATGTATACCTCCTATTCACTCCGAACGAATGTAAATGCGACACTTCCATGCTAGGAAATAGCGTAGTCAGATGTCTACGTATCGTAGCAATAGAGTTCTAATGCTACATAAATCGCAATATCAAATCTCTTTTATATGTTTCGTGATAAGGTATAATATTCATTGCGAAGTGTCATGCATACCTCGTATTCACTTAAAAAGAATGTAAATGCGACTATTGCTTGCTAGGAAATGGCGTGTGCAGATGTCTACGTATCGTAGCAATAGAGTTCTAATGCTCCTTAAAACGCGATATCGCATCTCATTTCTGTTTCATGATAAGATATCATATTCATTGCGAAGTGTTATGTATGCCTCGTCTACACTTCAAAAGAATGTAACTGCCACACTTGCTCGCTAGGATATAGCGTTTCCAGATATCCACGTATAGAAGCAATAGAGGTGTAATGTTTCTTAAATTGCGATATCGCTTCTCAGTTATTTGTTTCATGATAAGATATAATATGCATCGCGAAGTGCTATGTATATCTCGTCTACACTTCAATAGAATGTAAATGTCATACGTCCTTGCTAGGAAATAGCGTTTCTAGATGTCTACGTATCCAAGGAATAGAGGTCTGACGCCTGAGGGGAGCCTGACACATCCCGTTTATATTATCATACCCTAATTCCAAAGAGCAGGGTTGAGGTCCTACCCCTACTCCAGAAAAACATAACATATAAAAGACCTAGGGATTGTCTAGGTCAGTAGTCTTAAAGTTATCATCGGCGTACATCCTGAAACTCTGCCCTACAAACGGTAATATAAAAGTTTATATCTTGTGTTAAATAAAAAGTCGAGTGAACAGCTATTCACTCTCGTTTCATTCTAAGTCATTTCTCTCAATTTTATGTGACAGGAGCGCGACGCGCGAGGCGCTACGCAATTTAAATGATCAGGAGGATCCCCTCAGGGACACCCAAAGGGGCGAGAAGAGGAAATCGCCGAAATCCACTAATCGATGGACTCGAACAATACCGAAGCCTACAGCCCACTCTATATAATAGATAATCTTCCATAGTTCAACAATTTTGTGAGCTGTCCTCAGGAATCCGCAGCTCAGTACTTATAAAATGAACGACACAAAGAGCAGCCTAACCAAACGTATTCGAACCGATTTTTCAATACTAATTTTATCCTGTTTAACTTATGCTGCAAACTATTGAAATGCCCTTCGAAAAGTGTTTATTCACAGTGAAGTAAACGGTAAGTATTACGCCTTCCACCACTGTTTACAATACGTATGTTTCATTTACTATCAAAACCGTGAGTATTATCGCCTTTCTTTACTTTTTGTAACCTTCAATGCCTTCATGTTACAGATCATTAAACTTGCTTTAAAATGCTCTATCGTATTACGGAAGAATGGATATACCAATTCATTTTAAAAAATGAAGGTAACCTTCATATGTCCAACATAACTCCACTTACAAAAAAACTATTTTCATCAACGGATGGCCCCTTTGTACTATGCAATTTTATATTAGCAAAAACTTCTATGAAACTTATAGTTTCGTGGATATCTGAGGTGCTAATTATTACTGCCCCACCCTGTATATTGTTATGGATGTGTCCAACAAGGCAACGATGAACAGAGTTAATTTTAATATTATGATGTTTATTATTTTACTTATAGTATATTTGTTTTTCTGGAATTTTGCCAAAAAACAATGTTCACGATGTCGACAGATGAATATATTTGCCTTAGAATTACAAGAGCCAACAATTTCGAAAGTAGAATATTACTTTACTTCGCTAACCGAATCATTGCAAACGTTAAGTAAAGTGCGTGCCTTTCAAAACAGTCAGATGCAAATTACGATACAACGTTTCCATGAAATGGTACGTGCCACTGTTTTTTTAATTTCCGTTTATTTAATCAAAGGAAATTTAATTGAAATATCCGCAAAATTTGAGGACAAAAAGTTATTGTAATTTTACGCAACATATATGATGGTGATAAAGGATAAGTATACGGAACTGAAAATGGAAAGTATCGAGCAGAAAAAGAAACTGATGGAGCTACAAAGTAGATTGATACATCCGTCAAATGATGATTCTAGGTTAATAAAATCTGTTAATTAAAGAACTATTGCAAAAATCAAGTATAATCAATATTACTTCTGCTCAAAGGCTATAATAGAATTGGACCGAAATGGATACAAAACAGGCAATTATATCTATACGTTCTATTCTATGCAAAGGCAAATATTTCAAAGAGAAAAGATTTGTTACTTACAAATTACTTATGTTCCTAGATATCTCACTAATTTAGGCTTCTTGTCTTGCAGAACTTATCATTCATGTAACATGTAAAGGGGTCGAAGAATAGTAAAAGATTTTTATATTTCATAGCCTCACTTGATACGTCGATTGGATCACGTAAAATATCGGACATTAATTGCATCTACATCTTCAGACCTTAAATATATATTTGCAACAACATATTTAATAGCGTTTTAATAACATTTTTCTAATTGTTTATATCTATGTCTAATAAATATATATTAATCGAATAAGTTGCTTTACCAAAGAATAAAAGTATCTGAGGCTTACAAATCGGAGCATTACATAACAAACGTGCATCACATATATAATATTACATGTAACAAAAGATGAAGACCAAAAAGATCGTACATAAGTTGAATCCACAATGCGGTCATAGAGATACAGAAACGGCAAAAATTCCAAACAATAATTTAAAAAATTCAAAGAGGGTGGAGTGAAAATCCATCTCCTTGACGATGATAAGGAACAAGTCTGCCTCATGCACTACAATATCCCAAACAGCCAGCGATTGGCACGCCAATGACAACGGATGGAACGAATTCCGTGACAGAACTGTGCTAACAAAGTGCTCCTACTCAACTTTCGAAATGGCATACTGTTAGTACTGGGGCGGCATTCGTATCACGGCACTATTAAAGCACCGAGATATAGCACACGGGCAACACGGCCCTGACAATGACACTATCAGCTCACCATAGTTACACGCGTGGTTGTGGCGTAGGCTGACATTTACTAATGGGGAAGCTGTTTCCATAAAAATTATAAGCAAATATGAAAAATGGCTAAGCTGTGCAATTTATTTATTTTGATTCCAATATAGATACACCGGCACAAAAGAAAGATATAAGAATTCGATTTTATTATTTTCTATAAACTAGCTCGATAGGGCGATTTTTTCCATAAAGTCGATAATTACTTTGTCATAAAAATATATACACTTATTTTATATATATTTTCTTCAATTTATTGTTACAAATTCATGCAATGGAAGGTTACATTAAATACGATGACAGCATGTTATTTCAAAAATTACACAAAGCGAAGTTAGGGACGCAACAGCATGAATTTTTATTTTATAAGTAATATTTTTTTTATAAATAATATTTTTAGTCTATGATGGATTTAAAGAAATGTATACGACTCGCTCAATAACTATAAATATAGGAAAACGACCATCAAAATGTCTATCAATACTCATATGCTGAACATCTACTGACATCTAACGGTTCTAATTTGTATGAAAGCACAGGTTCCCCATTGCCAAATGTGATCCTGCGTCATTGCTGAGGATATTCATGAATGGAGCGATGATACGCGTGTCACCATGGTGCTGGTTCTGCGCGATTCGCTTGTCTAGAACGTGCTGGTAAGACGTTCTGGCATTTTAGTCAACGAATCCGGTCACAGATGACTACGAATCAGTTGACACTCCTCGGAAGTGGCAATATAGTGCCGGCATGGTGTCGCTACCATCTTGCCGTTTGTTATCTGGGATGCTTTTTAGTGCATTATTCGGAATTGAATTTGAACACATAGCTACTTAATCGCAAATTTGTATGTACTGTGACGTGGTGAAGTCACAAGGCTCGCTCACCCCCCCCCCCTGCTTCGGTTAGACTAGCTCGCAGATCACCACCCATGCGAGAAGCGCGACACGGACCATCGCGATAGCTGTATCTGCGAGGAGCGTGAAATACACGATGGTAGAACCTTCCCCCCCCCCGTTCGTTTCTCTCTCTCGTTCTACGGATTAGAATGGCGAGCTGATGGAAGAAGCGACCCATAAGACGCCTCTTCGGCGGATAATAAGACCGCGGGTTCGCGGAAGGGCTGTGCGCCGAGGTAGCGTGACAGGCTCGACGGTGGTGGAGTCGGGAAGTGAGAAAGAAGAGACACTGAAGCCCGAAGGATAGGATCCAGAGCTCTGCAACGATAAGACCGCTGCCATAGTCCATGGGGACAAACAGAATGGTTCTCGGGTGTAAGAAGGACCTCTACCCCTCCCCATTAGAACTCTATTGCTACGATACGTAGACATCTGCAAACACCATTTCCTAGCCAGGAAGTGTCGCATAGACATTCTTTTGTAGTGACTACGAGGTATACATAACACTGCACAATGAATATTATATCTTGTCCCGAAACATAGAAATGAAATGCGATATCGCGATTTAAGAAGCATTAGAGCACTATTGCTTCGATACGTATTCATCTGCAAACGCTACTTCCCAGCAAGGAAGTGTCGAATTTACATTCATTTGAAGTGAATACGAGGTATACATGACACTTCCCAATGAATATTATATCTTATCATGAAACATAGAAATGGGATGCGATATCGCGTTTTAAGAAGTGTCAGAATGCTGTTGCTACGATACGAAGACATCTGCAAACGCTATTTCCTAGAAAGGATGTGTCGCATTTACTTTCTTATGAAGTGAATACGAGGCATACATGACACTTCGCAATGAATATTATATCTTATCATGAAACATAGAAATGAGATGCGATATCGCGTTTTAAGAAGTGTCAGAAAGCTGTTGCTACGATACGAAGACATCTGCAAACGCTATTTCCTAGAAAGGAAGTATCGCATTTACTTTCTTATGAAGTGAATACGAGGTATACGTGACACTTCGCAATGAATATTATATCTTATCATGAAAGGTAGAAATGGGAAGCGATATCGCGTTTTGAGAAGCATTAGAATACTATTGCTTCGATACGTAATCATCTGCAAACGATATTTCCAAGCAAGGAAGTGTCGCGTTTACATTCTTTCGAAGTGAATACGAGGTATTCATAACACTGCACAATGAATATTATATCTTATCATGAAACAAAGAAATGAGATGCGATATCGCGTATTAGCAAGCCTTAGAACTCTATTGCTTCGATACGTAGACATCTGCAAACGCTATTACCTAGGAAGGAAGTGTCGCATTTACATTCCTTTAAAGTGAATACGGGGTATACATAACACTCCACAAATAATATTATATCTTATCATCAATCGTAGAAATGATATGCTATATCGCGTTTTGAGAAGCATTATAAAACTAAGGCTGCGATACGTAGACATCTGCAAGCGCTATGTCCTAGCAAGGTATTGTCGCATTTACATTCTTTTCAAGTGAATACGAGGTAGACATAACACTGCACAATGAATATTATATGTAATCATGAAACACAGAAATGAGATGCGACCTCGCGTTTTGTGAAGCATTAGAACTCTATTGCTACGATACGTAGATATCTGTGAACGCTATTTCCTAGCAAGGATGTGTCGCATTTACATTCTTCTGAATTGAATACAAGGTAAGCATGACACTTCGCAATGAATATTACATCTTATCATGAAACATAAAAATGAGATGCGATATCATGTTTTACGAAGATTTAGAACTCTATTGCTTTGATACGTAGATATCTGCAAACGGTATTTCCTAGCAAGGTATTGTCGCATTTACTTTCTTTTGAAGTGAATACGAGGAGTACATAGCACTGCACATTGAACATTACATCTTATCACTAAACATAGAAATGATATGCGATATCGCGATTTAAGATCACTACTTCTTTGATACGTAGAAATCTTTAAACGCTATTTCCTAGGAAGGAAGTGTCGCATTTACATTCTTTTCAAATGAATACGAGGTAAGCATGACACTTCGCAATGAATATTATATCTTATCATGAAACATCGAAATGAGATGCGACATCTCGTTTTAAGAAGCATTAGATCTCTATTCCTACGATTCGTAGTAATCTGCAAACGCTATTTCCTAGGAAAGAAGAGTCGCATTTACATTCATTTGAAGGGTGTGCGAGGTATACATGACAGTTCGCAGTGAATATTATATCTTATCATGAAACATAGAAATAAGATGCGATATCGCATTTTAAGAAGCACCAGAATTCTACTGCTATGATACGTAGGTATCTGGAAACGCTATTTCCTAGCAAGGAAGTGTCGCATTTACATTCATTTTATGTGTATTCGATGTATACATGACACTTCGCAATGAATATCATTTCTTATCATGAAACATAGGAATGAGATGCGATATCGCGTTTTAAGAAGCATTAGAACTCCATTGCCACGAAACGTACACATCTGTAAACGTTATTTCCTAGCAAGGAGGTGTCGCATTTACATTCTTTTGAAGTGAATACGGGGTATACATGACACTTCGTAATGAATTTTATATCGTACCATGAAACATAGAAATGAGATGCGATATCGCGTTTTAAAAAGCATTAGAACTTTATTTCTCTGGTACGTATGTATCTGGATACGCTATTTCCTAGCTAGAAAGTGTCGCAGTTACATTCTTTTGAAGTAAACACGTTCTATGCATGACACTCCGCTATGAATATTATATCCTATCATGAAACATAGAAATGATATGCGATACGGCGTTTTATGTTGTATTGGAACTCTTGCTTCGATACTTAGACATCTGCAAACGCTTTTTCCTACCAAGGAAGTATTGCATTTACATTCACTTGAAACATGAAGCATGCGAGGTATACATGACACTTCGCCATTAATGTTATATCTTATCATGAAAGATAGAAATGAGATGCGATATCTTGATTTAGCAAGCGATAGAACACTGTTGCTACAATACGTAGACATCTGCAAACGCTATTTCCTAGCAAGGAAGTGCCGCGTTTACGTTCAGTTGAAGTATATGCGAGGTATACATGACACTTCGCAATGAATATTACATCTTACCATGAAACGTAGAAATGAGATGCGATATCGCGTTTTAAGATGCACTTGATCACTATTGCTTCGATACGTAGACGTCTCCCAACGCTACTTCCTAGCAAGGAATTGTTTCATTTATATTCATTTGAAGTGTAGACGAGGAATACGTAACACTTCGCAATGAATATTATATCTTATCATGACACATAGAAATGAGATGCGATATCGCGTTTTAAGAAGCATTAGAACTCTATTGCTACGATACGTAGACATCTGCCAACGTTATATCCTAGCAAGTAAGACACGCATTTACATTCTTTTGAAGTGAATACGTGTATACATAACACTCCACAATGAATATTATATCTTATTATGCATCATCGAAATGAGATGCGATATGGCGATTTAAGAAGCATTAGAACTCTATTGCTTCGATACGCAGACATCTGCAAACGCTACTTCCTAGCAAGGAAGTGTCGCATTTACATTCATTTGAAGTGAATGCGAGGTATAAGTGACACTTCGCAATTAATAATAGATATTATCATGTATCATAGAAATGAGATGCGATATCGCGTTTTGAGATACATTAGAACTCTACTGCTACAATCCGTAGAAATCTGCAAACGCTATTTCCTAGAAAGGAAGTGTCGCGTTTACATTCACTTGAAGTGAATACGAGGTGCACATGACACTTCGCAATGAATATTATATCTTATCATGGAGCATAGAAATGAGATGCGATATCGCGTTTTAGGAAGCGTTGGATCTCTATTGCTGCCATACGTAGATATCCCCAAACACTGTTTAAAAGCAAGGAAGTATCGCATTTACATTCTTTTGAAGTGAATACGAGGTATACATGACACTTCGCAATGAATCTTACACATTATCATGAAACGTAGAAATGAGAAGGGATATCGGTATTTAAGATGCACCATAACCCTAATGCTACGATATGTAGACATCTGCAAACGCTATTTCCTGGCGAGGAAGTGTCGCATATACATTCATTTGATGTGTATGCGAGGTATACATGACACTACGCAATGAATATTATATACTATCATGAGACATAGAAATGAGAAGCGATGTCGCGTTTGGAGAAGCATTAGAGCACTAATGCTACTATACGTAGACATCTGCAAACGCTATTTCCTAGCAAGCAAGTGTCCCATTTACATTCATTTGAAGTGAATACGAGGTATACATGACACTTCGCAATGGATATTATAGCTAATCATGAAACATAGAAATGAGATGCGATATCGCGTTTGGAGAAGCATTAGAACTCTATTGCTACGATACGTAGAATTCTGCAAACGCCATATCCAAGAAAGGAAGTGTCGCATTTACACTCCTTTGAAGTGAATACGAGGTATACATGACACTTCGCAATGAATATTATATCCTATCATGAAACATAGAAATGAGATGCGATATCCCGTCTTATGAAGCATTAGATATCTATTGCTTCGATACGTAGAGATCTGCAAACGCTGTATCCTAGCAAGGAGGAGTCGCATTTACATTCATTTGAAGTGTATGCGAAATATAATTGATATTTCGCAAAGAATATTATATCTTACCGTGAAACATAGATATGCGATGCGATATCGCGATTTAAAAGGCATTAGAACTCTATTGCTACGATACGTAGGCATCTGGTATCGCTATATAATAGAAAGGAAGTGTCGCATTTACATTCTTTGGATGTGAATACGAGGTATACGTGACACTTCGCTATGAATAACAGATCTTATCGTGAAACATAGAAATGAGATGCGATATCGCGTTTTAAGAAGCATTAGAACTCTGTGGCATCAATGCGGAGACATCAGCAAACGCTATTTCCTAGCATGGAAGTGTCGCACTTACATTCTTTTGAAGTGAATGCGAGGTATACATGACACTTCGCAATGAATATTATATTTTATCATGAATCATAGATATGAGATGCGATATCGCGTTTTGAGAAGCATTAGAACTCCATTGCTACGATACGTAGACATCTGCAAATGCTATTTCCTAGCAAGCAAGTGTCCCATTTACATTCATTTGAAGTGAATACGAGGTATACATGACACTTCGCAATGGATATTATAGCTAATCATGAAACATAGAAATGAGATGCGATATCGCGTTTTAAGGAGCATTGGAACACTATTTCTACGATACGTAGATATCTGGAGACGCTATTTCCTAGCAAGGATGTGTCGTATTTACATTCATGTGAAGTGTATGCGAGGTATACATGACACTTCGCAATGAATATTATATCTTATCATGAAACATAGAAATATGATGCGATATCGCCATTTACGATGCATTAGAACTCTATTGCTTGGATACATAGACATCTGCAAACACTATTTCCTAGAGACGAAATGTCGCACTTACATTCATTTGAAGTGCAGACGAGGAATACATAACACTTAGCAATGAATATTATATCTTATCATGAAACATAGAAATGAAATGCGATATCGCGTTTTGCGATGCATTAGGGCTCTATTGCATCGATACGTAGACATCTATAAACGCATTTCCTAGCAAGGAAGTGTGGCATTTACATTACTTTGATGTGTAGACGAGGTATACACAACACTTCGCAATGAATATTATATCTTATCATGAAACATAGAAATGAGATGCGATATCGCGATTTACGATGCATAAGAACTCTATTGCTTCGATACGTAGACATCTGCAAACGCTATTTCCTAGAAACAGAATGTCGCATTTACATTCATTTGAAGTGCAGACGAGGTACTAATGACACTTCGCAATGAATATTATATCTTGTCATGAAATATAGAAATGAGATGCGATAACCCGTTTTATGAAGTAATAGAAATCTATTGCTTCGGTACGGAGACATCTGCAAACGCTATTTCCTAGCAAGGACGTGTCGCATTTACATTCTTTTGAAGTGAATACGAGGTATACATGACACTTCGGAATGGATATTATATCTTATCATGAAACATAGAAATGAGATGCGATATCGCGTTTTAAGAAGCGTTAGAACTCTATTGCTTCGATACGTAGACATCCGCCAACGTTACTTCCTAGCAAGGAAGTGTCGCATTTACATTTCTTTGAAGTGAATACTAGGTATACATAACACTCCACAATGAATATTATATCTTACCATGAAACACAGAAATGAGATGCGATATCGCGTATTAAGAAGCATTAGAACTCTATTGCTACGATACGTAGACACCTGCAGACACTACTACCTAGCAAGGAAGTGTCGCATTTACATTTCTTTGATGTGAATACTAGGTATACATAACACTCCAGAATGAATATTATATCTTATCATGAAACATAGAAATGAGATGCGATATCGCGTTTTAAGAAGCGTTAGAACTCTATTGCTTCGATACGTAGACATCTGCAGACGCTATTTCCTGGCAAAGAAGTGTGGCATTTACATTCACTTGAAGTGTATGCGAGGTATACACGATACTTCGCAATGAATATTGTATCTTGTCAGGGAACATCGAAATGAAATGCGATATTGCGTTTTGAGAAGCATTAGAACTCTACTGCGTCGATACGTAGACATCCGCAAACGCTATTTCCTAGCATGTATGTGTCGCATTTACATTCATGTGAAGTGTATGCGAGGTATACATGACACTTCGCAATGAATATTATATCTTATCATGAAACATAGAAATGAGATGCAATATGGCGATTTAAGAAGCATTAGAACTCTATTGCTTCGATACGTAGATATCTCCAAACGCTACTTCCTAGAACGGAAGTGTCGCATTTACATTCTTTTGGAAGGAATACGAGTTATACATGACACTTCCCAATGAATATTATATCTTATCAAGAAAGGTAGATATCAGAAGCGGTATGACGGTATAAGAAGTATTAGAACTCTATTGCTTCGATACGTAGACATCTGCAAACGCTATTTCCTAGCAAGGAAGTGTCGCATTTACATTCATTTGAAGTGTATGCGAAGTATACATGACACTGCACAGTGAATATTATATCCTATCATGAAACATTGAAATGTGATGCGATATCGCGATTTGAGAAGCATTAGAACTCTATTGCTTCGATACGTAGACATCTGCAAACGCTATTTCCTATCAAGGAAGTGTCGCATTTACATTCTCTTGAAGCGAATACCAGGTATACATGCCACTCCACAATGAATATTATATCTTATCATGAAACATAGAAATGAGATGCGATATGGCGATTTAAGAAGCATTAGAAGTCAATTGCTGCAATACGTAGACATCTAGAAACGCTACTTCCTAGCAAGGAGGAGTCGCATTTACATTCATTTGAAAGGAATACGAAGTATACATGACAATTCACAATGAATATTATATATTATCATGAAACATAGAAATGAGAAGCGATATCGCGTTTTGAGAAGGATTGGATCTATAATCCCACGATACGTAGACATCTGCAAACGCTCTTTCCTAGCAAGGAAGTGTCGCATTTACAATCATTTGAAGTGTATGCGAGGTATACAAGACAATTCGCAATGAATATTTTAACTTATAATGAAGCATAGAAATGAGATGCGGTATTGCGTTTTGAGAAGCATTACAACTGTAATACTACGATACGCAGAAATCTGCAAGCGCTATTTCCTAGCAAGGAAGTGTCGCATTCACATTAATTTGAAGTGTATGCGAGGTATAAGTAGCCCTTCGCAATGAATATAATATCTTATCAGGAAAAATAGAAATGAGATGCGATATCGCGGTTTAGGAAGCATTAGAGCACTATTGCTACGATACGTAGACATCTGCAAACGCTATTTAATAGCAAGGAATTGTCGCATTTACATTCTTTTGATGTGTACACGGGGTATACATAACACACCACAATGAACATTATAGCTTATCACGAAACATAGAAATGAGATGCGATATCGCGTATTAACAAGTTTAGAACTCTATTGCCTTGATACGTAGACATCTGCAAACGCTATTTCCTAGCAAGGAAGTGTCGCATTTACATTCTTTTCAGGTGAATACGAGGTATACATAACACTGCACAATGAATATTATATCTTATCATGAAACATTGAAATGAGATGCGATATCGCAATTTAAGAAGCATTAGAACTCTATTGCTTGGTTACGTAGACATCTGGAAACGCTATTTCCTAGTAAGGAAGTGTCGCACTTACATTCATTTGAAGTGTAGACGAAGAATACATAACACATCGCAATGAATATTGTATCTTTTCATGAAACATTGCAGTGAGATGCGATATCGCGTTTTAAGAAGCATTAGTACCCTATTGCTACGATACGTAGACTTCTGCAAACGCTACTTCCTAGGAAGCAAGTGTCACATTTACATTCTTTTGAAAGGAATACGAGGTATGCATGACAATTCGCAATGAATATTATATATTATCATGAAACATAGAAATGAGAAGCGATATCGCGTTTCGAGAAGCATTGGATCTCTAATACCACGATACGTAGACATCTACAAACGCTATTTCCTAGCAAGGAAGTGTCGCATTTACATACTTTTGAAGTGAATACGAGGTATACATGATACATAGCAATGAATATTATATCTTAACATGAAGCATAGGAATGAGATGCGATATCGCGTTACAAGAAGCATTAGAGCACTATTGTTACGATACGTAGATATCTGCAAACGCTATTTCCAAGCAATGAAGTGTCGCATTTACATTCATTTGAAGTTTATGCGATGTATAAGTGGCACTTCGCAATGAATTTTATATCTTATCATGAAATATATAAATGAGATGCGATATCCCGCTCTAAGAAGCATTAGAACACTATTGCTAGGATACGTAGACATCTGCAAACGCCATTTCCTAGCATGGAAGTGTCGCATTTACATTCAATTCAAGTGTCTGCGAGGTATATGTGACACTTCGCAATGAAGATTATATCTTATCATGAAACATAGAGGTGAGAAGCGTTATTGCCTTTTAAAAAGCACTAGAACACTATTGCTACTATACGTAGACATCTGGAAACGCTATTTCCTAGCAAGGAAGTGTCGCATTTACATTCATTTGAAGTGTATGCGAGGTGTACATGACACTAACCAATGAATATTATATACTATCATGAAACATAGAAATGAGAAACGATGTCGCGTTTTGAAGAGCATTAGAGCACTAATGCTACGATACGTAGACATCTACAAACGCAATCTCCTCGCAAGGAAGTGTCGCATTTGCATTCTTTTGAAGTGAATACGGGGTATTCATAACACTGCGCAGTTAATGTTATATCTTATCATGAAACATAGTAATGAAATGCGATATGGCGATTTAAGAAGCATTAGAATTCTATTGCTTCGATACGTAGACATCTGCAAACGCTATTTCCTAGCAAGGAAGTGTCGCATTTACATTCTTTTGAAAGGAATACGAGGTACACATGACACTTCGCAATGAATATTACATCTTATCATGAAAAATAGGAATAGGATATAGCGTTTGCAGATGCCTCCGTAACGAAGCAATACTGTTCTAGTGCTTCTTAGAACGAGATATTGCATGCCTCTTCTGTGTTTCATGATAAGATATAATATTCATTGCGAAGTGTCATGTACACCTCATATCCACTTTAAATGAATGTAAATGCGACACTTCCTTGCTAGGAAGTAGCGTTTGCAGATGTCTACGTACCGAAGCAATAGAATTCTAATGCTTCTTAAATCGCGATATCTCATCACATTTCTATATTTCATGCTAAGATATAATATTCATTGCGAAGGGTCATGTGTACCCCGCATAATATTCAAATGAATGTAAATGCGACACTTCCGTGCTAGGAAATAGTGTTGGCAGGTGTCTACGTATCGAAGCAATAGAGTCCTAATGCTTCTTAAAACGCGATATCGCTCCTTATTCCTATGTTTCAAGATACGACGTAAAATTCATTGTCGAGTGTTATGTATATCTTATATTCACCTCAAAAGAATGTAAATGCGACACTTCCTTGCTAGGAAATAGCGTTTGCTGATATCTACGTATCGTAGCAATAGGGTTCTAATGCTTCTTATATCGCCATATCGCTCCCCGTTTCTATGTTTCATGATAAGATATAATATTCATTGCGAAGTGTCATGTATTCTCGTCTACACGTCAAAAGAATGTAAATGCGACACTTCCTTGCTAGGAAATAGCGTTTGCAGATGGCTACTTATCGTAGCATTAGAGTTTTCATGCTTCTTAAAACGGGATACCGCATCTCATATCTATGTTTCATGATAAGATATAATATTCATTGCGAAGTGTAATGAATACCTTGCATTCACTTCAGAAGAATGTCAATGCGACACATCCTTGCTAGGAAATAGCGTTTGCTGGTGTCTACGTATCGAAGCAATAGAGTTCTAGTGCTTCTTAAAACGAGATATCGCATCTCATTTCTATGTTTCATGATAAGATATAATATTCATTGCAAAGTGTTATGTATACCTCGTATACACTTCAAATGAAGGTAAATGCGACACTTCCTTGCTAGGAAATAGCGCTTGCAGATGTCTACGTATCGAAGCAATAGAGTTCTAATGGTCCTTAAAACGAGATGTCGCATATCATTTCTGTGATTCATGATAAGGTATAATTTTCATTGCGAAGTGTTATGTATACCTCGCATACACTTCAAATGAATGTAAATGCGACACTTCCTTGCTAGGAAATAGCGCTTTCAGATGTCTCGGTATTGAAGTAACAGAATTCTAATGCTTCTTAAATCGCGATATAGCATTTCATTTCTATGTTTCGTGATAAGGTATAATGTTCATTGCGTAGTGTCATGAATACCTCGTATTCACTTTAGAAGAATGTAAATGCGACACATCCATGCTAGGAAATTGCGTTTGGAGATGTCTACGTATCGAAGCAACAAAGTGCTAATGCTCCTTAAAACGGGATATCGCATCTCATTTCTTTGTTTCATGATATGATATAATATTCATTGAGAAGTGTCACTTATACCTCGCATACACTTCAAATGAATGTAAATGCGACACTTCATTGCTAGGAAACAGCGTTTGCAGATGTCTCCGAATCGAAGCAACAGAGTTCTAATGCTGCTTAAATCGCGAGATAGCATTTCATTTCTTTGTTTCATGATAAGATATAATATTCATTGCGAAGTGTCATGTATACCTCGTATTCACTTCAAAAGAATGTAAATGCGACACTTCCTTGCTATTAAATAGCGTTTGCAGATGTCTACGTATCGAAGCAATAGATTTCTAATGTTTCTTAAAACGCGATATCGCATCTCAGTTCTATGTTTCATAATAAGATATAATATTCATTGCGAAGTGTCATGTATACCTCGTACTCAATTAAAAAGAATGTAAATGCGACACTTCCTTGCTATTAAATAGCATTTGCAGAGGTCTACGTATCGAAGCAATAGATTTCTAATGTTTCTTAAAACGCGATATCGCATCTCATTTCTCTGTTTCATAATAAGAAATAATATTCAATGCGAAGTGTCATGTATACCACGTATTCACTTCAAAAGAATGTAAATGCGACACTTCCTTGCTAGGAAATAGCGTTTGCAGATGTCTACGTATCGAAGCAATAGTGTTCCAATGCATCTTAAGTCGCGGTATCGCATCTCAGTTCTATGTTTCATGATAAGATATAATATCCATTGCGAATAGTCATGTATACCCGTTTTCACCTCTAAAGAATGTAAATGCGCCACTTCCTTGCTAGGAAATAGCGCCTACAGATATCTAAGTATAGTAGCAATAGAGTTCCATTGCTTCTTAAAGCGCGATATCGCGTCTCATTCCAATGTTTCATGACAAGATATAATATTCACTGCGGAGTGTCATGTATACCTCGTATTCACTTCAATAGAATGTAAATGCGACTCTCCCTTGCTAGGAAATAGCGTTTCCAGATGTCTACGTATCGAAATAATAGTGTTCTATTGCTTCTGAAAACGAGATGTCGCATATCATGTCTATGTTTCATGATAAGATATAGTATTCAACGCAAAGTGTCATATATACCTCGTATTCACTTCAAAAGAATGTAAATGCGACACTTCCTTGCTATTAAATAGCGTTTGCAGATGTCTACGTATCGAAGCAATAGAGTTCTAATGCTTCTTAAAACGCGATATCGCATCTCATTTCTATGTTTCATGATAAGATATAATATCCATTGCGAAGTGTCACTTATACCTCGTATTCACTACAAAAGAATGTAAATGCGACACTTCCTTGCTAGGAAATAGCGTTTGCAGATGTCTATGTATCGAAGCAAAAGATTTCTAATGCCCCTCAAAAACGCGATATGGCATCTCATTTCTATGTTTCACGATAAGATATAATATTCGTTGCGAAGTGTCATGTATAGCTCGTATCCACTTTAAAAGAATGTAAATGCGACTCTTCCTTGCTAGGAAATAGCGACTCCAGATGTCTACGTATCGTAGCATTAGAGTTCTGACGCTTCTTAAAAGGCGATATGGCATCTCCTTTCTATGTTTCATGATAAGATATAATATCCATTGCGAAGTGTCATGTATACCTCGTATTCACTTCAAAAGAATGTAAATGCGACACTTCCCTGCTAGGACATAGCGTTTGCAGATGTCTACGTATCGTAGTAATAGTGTTCTAATGCTTCTCAGAACGCGATATCGCATCTCATTTCTATGCTTCATGATAAGATATAATATCCATTGCGAAGTGTCGTGTATACCTCGTATTCACTTCAAAAGAATGTAAATGCGACACTTCCTTGATAGGATATAGCGTCTCCAGACATCTACGTATCGTAGCAATAGAGTTCTAATGCTTCTTAAAGCGCGATATCGCGTCTCATTTCAATGTTTCATGATAAGATATAATATTCATTCAGAAGTGTCACTTATACCGCGTATTCACTTCAAAAGAATGTAAATGCGACACTTCCTTGCTAGGAAATAGCGTCACCAGATATCTACGAATCGTAGCAATAGTGTACTAATGCTTCTTAAAACGCGATACCGCATCTCATTTCTATGTTTCATGACAAGATATAATATCCATTGCGAAGTGTCATGTATACCTCGAATTCACTTCAAAAGAATGTAAATGCGACGTTTCCATCCTAGGAAATAGCGTTTGCAGATGTCCATGTATCGTAGCAATAGAGTCCTTATGCTTCTTAGAACGAGATGTTGCATTTCATTTCCATGTCTCGTGATAAGATATAATTTCCATTGCGAAGTGTCACTTATACCTCGTATTCACTTCAAATGATTGTAAATGCGACACTTCCTTGCTAGGAAATAGAGTCTGCAGGTGTCTACGTGTCGAAGCAATAGAGTTCTAATGCTTCTTAAAACGCGATATCGCATCTCATTTCTATGTTTCATGATAAGATATAATATCCATTGCGAAGTGTCACTTATACCTCGTATTCACTACAAAAGAATGTAAATGCGACACTTCCTTGCTAGGAAATAGCGTTTGCAGATGTCTATGTATCGAAGCAAAAGATTTCTAATGCCCCTTAAAACGCGATATGGCATCTCATTTCTATGTTTCACGATAAGATATAATATTCGTTGCGAAGTGTCATGTATAGCTCGTATCCACTTTAAAAGAATGAAATGCGACTCTTGCTTGCTAGGAAATAGCGACTCCAGATGTCTACGTATCGTAGCATTAGAGTTCTGACGCTTCTTAAAAGGCGATATGGCATCTCCTTTCTATGTTTCATGATAAGATATAATATCCATTGCGAAGTGTCATGTATACCTCGTATTCACTTCAAAAGAATGTAAATGCGACACTTCCCTGCTAGGACATACCGTTTGCAGATGTCTACGTATCGTAGTAATAGTGTTCTAATACTTCTCAGAACGCGATATCGCATCTCATTTCTATGCTTCATGATAAGATATAATATCCATTGCAAAGTGTCGTGTATACCTCGTATTCACTTCAAAAGAATGTAAATGCGACACTTCCTTGATAGGATATAGCGTCTCCAGACATCTACGTATCGTAGCAATAGAGTTCTAATGCTTCTTAAAGCGCGATATCGCGTCTCATTTCAATGTTTCATGATAAGATATAATATTCATTGCGAAGTGTCATGTATACCTCGTATTCACTTCAAAAGGATGTAAATGCGACACTTCCTTGCTAGGAAATAGCGTTTGCAGATGTCTACGTATCGTAGCAAAAGTGTCCTAATGCTCTTAAATCGCGATATCACATTTCATTTCTATGTTTCGTGCTAAGATATAATATTCATTGCGAAGTGTCATGTATACATCGTATTCACTTCAAATGAGTGTAGAGGCGACACTTCCTTGCTAGGAAATAGCGCTTGCAGACATCTACGTATCGTAGCAATAGAGTTCTAGTGCTTCTTAAATCGCGATATCGCATCTCATTTCTATGTTTCATGATAAGATATAACATTCATTGAGCAGTGTTATGTATACGTCGCGCACACTTCAAATAATTGTAAGTGCGACACTTCCTTGCTAGGAGATTGCGTTTGCAGTTGTCTACGTGTCGAAGCAATATAGTTCCAATGCTTCTTAAAACGAGATATCGCATCTCATTTCAATGTTTCGTGATAAGACATAATATTCATTGCGATGTGTTGTGTATACCTCTTCCACACTTCAAAAGGATGTAAACGTCACACATCCTTGCTAGGAAATGCGTTTCCATGTGTCTAGGTATCGAAGCAATGGAGTTCTAATGCTTCTTAAAACGCGAAGTCGCATCACATTTCTATGTTTCATGACAAGTTATAATATTCATTGCGAAATTTTAGGTATGCCTCGTCTGCACTTCAAAGGAATGTAAATGCCACACATCCTTGCTAGGAAATGCGTTTCCAGATGCATACGTATCGAAGCAATGTAGTTCTAATGCTTCTTAAAACGCGATATCGCATCTCATTTCTATGCTTCATGATAAGATATAATATCCATTGCAAAGTGTCGTGTATACCTCGTATTCACTTCAAAAGAATGTAAATGCGACACTTCCTTGATAGGATATAGCGTCTCCAGACATCTACGTATCGTAGCAATAGAGTTCTAATGCTTCTTAAAACGCGATACCGCATCTCATTTCTATGTTTCATGACAAGATATAATATCCATTGCGAAGTGTCATGTATACCTCGAATTCACTTCAAAAGAATGTAAATGCCACGTTTCCATCCTAGGAAATAGCGTTTGCAGATGTCCATGTATCGTAGCAATAGAGTCCTTATGCTTCTTAGAACGAGATGTTGCATTTCATTTCCATGTCTCGTGATAAGATATAATTTCCATTGCGAAGTGTCACTTATACCTCGTATTCACTTCAAATGATTGTAAATGCGACACTTCCTTGCTAGGAAATAGAGTTTGCAGGTGTCTACATGTCGAAGCAATAGAGTTCTAATGCTTCTTAAAACGCGATATCGCATCTCATTTCTATGTTTCATGATAAGATATAATATCCATTGCGAAGTGTCACTTATACCTCGTATTCACTACAAAAGAATGTAAATGCGACACTTCCTTGCTAGGAAATAGCGTTTGCAGATGTCTATGTATCGAAGCAAAGGATTTCTAATGCCCCTTAAAACGCGATATGGCATCTCATTTCTATGTTTCACGATAAGATATAATATTCGTTGCGAAGTGTCATGTATAGCTCGTATCCACTTTAAAAGAATGAAATGCGACTCTTGCTTGCTAGGAAATAGCGACTCCAGATGTCTACGTATCGTAGCATTAGAGTTCTGACGCTTCTTAAAAGGCGATATGGCATCTCCTTTCTATGTTTCATGATAAGATATAATATCCATTGCGAAGTGTCATGTATACCTCGTATTCACTTCAAAAGAATGTAATTGCGACACTTCCCTGCTAGGACATACCGTTTGCAGATGTCTACGTATCGTAGTAATAGTGTTCTAATACTTCTCAGAACGCGATATCGCATCTCATTTCTATGCTTCATGATAAGATATAATATCCATTGCAAAGTGTCGTGTATACCTCGTATTCACTTCAAAAGAATGTAAATGCGACACTTCCTTGATAGGATATAGCGTCTCCAGACATCTACGTATCGTAGCAATAGAGTTCTAATGCTTCTTAAAGCGCGATATCGCGTCTCATTTCAATGTTTCATGATAAGATATAATATTCATTGCGAAGTGTCATGTATACCTCGTATTCACTTCAAAAGGATGTAAATGCGACACTTCCTTGCTAGGAAATAGCGTTTGCAGATGTCTACGTATCGTAGCAAAAGTGTCCTAATGCTCTTAAATCGCGATATCACATTTCATTTCTATGTTTCGTGCTAAGATATAATATTCATTGCGAAGTGTCATGTATACATCGTATTCACTTCAAATGAGTGTAGAGGCGACACTTCCTTGCTAGGAAATAGCGCTTGCAGACATCTACGTATCGTAGCAATAGAGTTCTAGTGCTTCTTAAATCGCGATATCGCATCTCATTTCTATGTTTCATGATAAGATATAACATTCATTGAGCAGTGTTATGTATACGTCGCGCACACTTCAAATAATTGTAAGTGCGACACTTCCTTGCTAGGAGATTGCGTTTGCAGTTGTCTACGTGTCGAAGCAATATAGTTCCAATGCTTCTTAAAACGAGATATCGCATCTCATTTCAATGTTTCGTGATAAGACATAATATTCATTGCGATGTGTTGTGTATACCTCTTCCACACTTCAAAAGGATGTAAACGTCACACATCCTTGCTAGGAAATGCGTTTCCATGTGTCTAGGTATCGAAGCAATGGAGTTCTAATGCTTCTTAATACGCGAAGTCGCATCACATTTCAATGTTTCATGACAAGATATAATATTCATTGCGAAATTTTAGGTATGCCTCGTCTGCACTTCAAAGGAATGTAAATGCCACACATCCTTGCTAGGAAATGCGTTTCCAGATGCATACGTATCGAAGCAATGTAGTTCTAATGCTTCTTAAAACGCGATATCGCATCTCATTTCTATGTTGCATGATAAGATATAATATTCATTGCGAAGTGTTATGTATACCTCGTCTACACTCCAAAAGGATGTAAATGCCACACTTCCTTGCTAGGAAATAGTGTTTCCAGTGGTTGACTTATCGGAGCAATCGAGTTCTATTGCTTCATTCAACACGATGTCGCAAGTCATTTCAATGATTCATGGTAAATTGCATTGTTCTATGCAATATGTTACATTTGTCTGCATCTAGACCTTAGAAGGATGTGAATTCTATACTTACTTGCAACAGAATATCTTTTCCAGATCTCTACGTGTCCAAGCAAGACATTTATGGTACTTCATGCAACGCAATGTCGCATCTCATTTCAACGTTTCAAAGCAAAGAATCTGTAATCATATATCCATAACATTATGCTTAACTGTTAGAGGTCTTCAATAGAATGTGAACTATATAATTCCATGCAACGGCATGGCGCTCCGTAGTGTCTGTCTGTTAAAGCAATCGGGCTAGAATTCTCCATGCAATGCGCTGGCGCATCCCATTTCATCGTTTGAAAGTAAGAATGCTGTCATCTCTTATGCATAGCTCTATGCTTATCTGCTTTAAAACTTCATAAGAATGTAAATTCTACAGCTCCATGCAACAGGATTGCCCTTCGTAGTGTCTACATGTCGAGACAATAGAGTACTAATGCATTATACAATGCCATGACTCATCTCATTTCAACGTTTCGAATTAAGTAAGCTGTAATCTTCCATGAAAAGCATTATAATTATCTGCTTCTACTCTACAATAGAATGTGAATTCTATAGATCCAAGAAACAGGAGGGCAGGCCCTCCACCATCCTACTGCCTGCCCTGATGCGGGCAAAGGATTCCCAGGGCCACTCAAACCGCGACCAACATCTATCTTATACTCTAACCGATTCATCGTTATGCGTTTTCCATTAAGCTTGCCGGGATCAGTGATATTGATTCGCTCAATCTAAATTATTATTTTCTTTTTAAGTTTCTCGATTTTTTTAGTTTCTCTCACGATATCGTCTATTTCGTTGTACCTTACCCTTACATGGGTAAGGTACAACGGTATATATAGGTACATATGGTATATAATCTATTGTTTGATATTTCTAGGATTTCCTCTTAATAAATGCAATGCTTCTACATATTTTCTTTCTCTTTCTCTTTAGTTACATTGTTGCTATTTTATGCTTTTCACCCTCCACATTCCCTCTCTACACCATCTCGGAACAGGCATTATACGATTACTGCAGGATGACGCCCCGGTCTCGTTACACCGAGATCGAGTGTTCTCTCTTGCATCCGTTGATTTATATATGTTATATATTGGAGAATATTTCCTCTTATCCTTTGTATTTTTCGAATGAAATTACATTGACAGAGGTACGAGCTAGTTCTGCACGCCTATTTGAAACAACATTAAATCACCTTGTTAAACAATAATATATTAAATGTGACTTGGACTTTTAAATTTGAATTTATAAACATCTAACAGGTAAATATGTTTTTCTTACTATTCATATCATTATACATTCAGTGATTTATTGTGTGCTGTGATTTGATATATTAACTGCTTGATTATATTTTGCAATGAACTTTGCGTACCAAACATTGTTTTTACTCCTGATGGGAGTGGATAGTTCTTCGTTTTATATTCTTATATCGCATTCATTATAAAAGTATATGATATCCTTCTTATGCAGTCATGTATAATTGTGTACTGTGACGGTTTTTCCCGTTTCAATCCTCAAGAAAAGGGTATATAGAACCAATAATAACGGGGTATCCAGTAGTTTAATTCGGGGTTATATCGGGGTACAGAATATCCGCGTGATTCGGCAACGCGAAGTACAGAACAATAAATTTCCTATCCAGCGAGTATTTCGAAGCTGCGAGGCTGGGACTTTTTGGGCGCCAGATACTCAAAAAGTAGCAAAAACTAGTAAACCACGCAACCCGGGGAAACCCGGTTCAAGATAACCATCGAAATTTCGAAATACTCTTTCGCTCGACTGCTTCTAGCCGAGTGCGCAAATTAGGGTCGCGGGATACTGAACTCAGGGCTTTTTTCTAGATTGCCTTGACGCGGTATTACAAAAGGGTATACGACACGCCGCGAATGACCGTGGATCACCACCCGTTATACAATACAAATTACAAGTCTGAAGATGTAGATGCAATTAATGTCCGATATTTTACGTGATCGAATCGACGTATCGAGTGAGGCTATGAAATATAAAAATCTTTTACTATTCATCGACCCCTTTACATATTAAATGAATGATTAGTTCTGCAAGACAAGAAGCCTGAATTAGTGAGATATCTAGGAACATAAGTAATTTGTAAGTAACACATCTTTTCTCTTCGAAATATTTGCCTTTGCATAGAATAGAACGTATAGATATATTTGCCTGTTTTGTACCCATTTCGGTCCAATTCTATTATAGCCTTTGAGCAGAAGTAATATTGATTATACTTGATTTTTGCAATAGTTCTTTGATTAACAGATTTTATTAACCTAGAATCATCATTTGACGGATGTATCAATCTACTTTGTAGCTCCATCAGTTTCTTTTTCTGCTCGCTACTTTCCATTTTCAGTTCCGTATACTTATCCTTTATCATCATCATATATGTGGCGTAGAATTACAATAACTTTTTGTCCTCAAATTTTGCGGATATTTCAATTAAATTTCCTTTGATTAAATAAACGGAAATTAAAAAACAGTGGCACGTACCATTTCTTGGAAACGTTGTATCGTAATTTGCATCTGACTGTTTTGAAAGGCACGCACTTTACTTAACGTTTGCAATGATTCGGTTAGCGAAGTAAAGAAATATTCTACTTTCGAAATTGTTGGCTCTTGTAATTCTAAGGCAAATATATTCATCTGTCGACATCGTCAACATTGTTTTTTGGCAAAATTTCAGAAAAACAAATGTATTATAAGTAAAATAATAAACATCATAATATTAAATTTAACTCTGTTCATCGTTGCCTTGTTGGACACATCCATAACAATATACAGGGTGGGGCAGTAATAATTAGCACCTCAGATATCCACGAAGCTATAAGTTTCATAGAAGTTTTTGCTAATATAAAATTGCATAGTACAAAGGGCCCATCCGTTGATGAAAATAGTTTTTTTGTAAGTGGAGTTATGTTGGACATATGAAGGTTACCTTCATTTTTTGAAATGAATTGGTATGTCCATTCTTCCGTAATACGATAGAGCATTTTAAAGCAAGTTTAACGATCTGTAACATGAAGGCATTGAAGGTTACAAAAAGTAAAGAAAGGCGATAATACTCACGGTTTTGATAGTAATTGAACCATACGTATTGTAAACAGTGGTGGAAGGCGTAATACTTACCGTTTACTTCACTGTGAATGAACACTTTTCGAAGGGCATTTCAATAGCTTGCAGCATAAGTTAAACATGATAAGATTAGTATTGAAAAATCGGTTCGAATACGTTTGGTTAGGCTGTTCTTTGTGTCGTTCATTTTATAAGTACTGAGCTGCGGATTCCTGAGGACAGCTCACAAAATTGTTGAACTATGGAAGATTATCATTGTGAATTTGAATCAAAAGGTAATTAAATTCCATTAGATTGTAAACAGATCTCAATGTTTCATTTTAGATATTAAGATTAAATACTCTTTACAAAACTACAAGAATGGATACATACCTTTCTGTTATTATTATTTCATAAAGAATTATAATTGCAATTATATAGTTCATTACGATAAGAAATATTTCTCAGAAAATTCTAAATATAAAATTAAAGAATCAAGTAAAACATTTTTAATAATTACGAATATGAAAAATACTTGAACATTCCAATAGAAAGATGTCTAAACAGGAGTTAGAAAAGTCAAACATTCAATTTCAATTCCATAATTCATCTATAAAAGGTAAAATGTTTTGAAACCTTTAATTACAGTCTCTAATGCAAGCAGTTGGGCAGTATTTCAATTTTTAAGAAAATTGATGAAAGTCAACCATTTTGAAGTGGTCAGAATCTTTGTCGTTTGAGCAATAAATGAATAACAAATAACTGCATAAATTCCAGGCTTAAAAACTTATGGATTAAATCCTATGCAGACTCGTTTATGAGCGAGTTACTAAATAATAATCCACACTAAGTAATCATTTTAAAACTTAAACGATTACATCTCGCGAACTTTCGAAGATATCAGAAGCGTGAAAAGTATGTGGTTTACCAAAAACTCTTCTAAAAGAACGGACGAAGCCAATAGAAATCTTTGTTGAAGTAAGCAAGTTCTAAAGTTCTAAGCAACGCGATGGCCCTTATCTGCCTATGTTTCATAGCAAGTAAGTTCTGAATTTCTATGAAATCCGATGGAATTCCTCACTACTAACGTTTCAAAGTAAGTTCTAAAATTCTCAATTCTACGTTTAAAACTATGTGTGTCCTATATATCTATGTAAAGTGATGGTTCCTATTAGTTGTGACGGAAACCTATATATAGTAAGTCAGGGAAGCTCGAAGGGGTTAATTATTTAAATGCTTTAAAGTGTAAAACGTACTTTAATCTAAAGCGATCTATCGTTCCAAGGTATCCGCTCACGTACAACTTTTCTTGGACGACAGCTGCTGAGAAAGTAGCAAAGGGATAGACTACACGACCCCGGGAACCCTGGGGCGGAACAACCCTTGAAATTTCGAAAGGCTCCTCCTCTCGACTACGCCTAGCCAAGTACACACACTCAGGTCGCGAGATACTGAAGTGACGGCATGTTTATTTATGGTCTCGACGTGGGTTTAACTAACAAGGGCTACGGGAAACTACGCAACACGCCGCGAATTACCGGGTATCATAACTCGCTTCACGATATAAGACAATATACAATATGCGACACAAGAAATGGGACGCTTTAGCGAATAAGCGCTCACGCTCTCTTCTTCAGGTTCCTTGAATTCGCTGTTGGTCCTCGGGTCTCCTGCATCCTCCTCGTGGCTCCTTGGTGGAGTGGGCTGTAGGCTTCAGTATTGTTCGGGTCCATCGATCAGTGGATTTCGGCGATTTCCTCTTCTCGCCCGCTTGGGCGTCCCTGAGGGGATCCTCCTGATCATTTAAATTGCATAGCGCCTCGCGCGCCGTGCTCCCATAGCCCGCCTGCAGGGCCGCTGGACTTTTGACTTCTCTTTAGGGGGTTAAGGATGGTTGAGGACCTTCTAACATCCCAGAGCATTATAAAGCACAAAAGCAGATAAGCATAATGCGATGCATAGAGCTTTACAACCTTCTAACTTACTTTGAACTGTTTATATGAAATGCAATATTGAGGTGCATGAAGCATGACAAATTAAATGCTTCGGCACCTGGACATCTAGAAACGCTATCCCCGGGCAAGAAAGTGTAGGGTTCACACTCAATTCATATGCAGAAGCAGATAAACATAACGCGATGCTATGAATATTACATCTTATCATGAAATATAGAAGTAAGATGCGCAGCCGCGTTTTACGAAGCATTATAACTCTATTGCTTCTAAACCTTCAGATATAGAAACGAT
The DNA here is from genome assembly GCF_050948175.1 of Xylocopa sonorina. Taxonomy (NCBI): domain Eukaryota; kingdom Metazoa; phylum Arthropoda; class Insecta; order Hymenoptera; family Apidae; genus Xylocopa; species Xylocopa sonorina. The sequence goes on from NW_027490288.1 coordinate 46,544, forward strand.
ATTCCGTAGCAAGGAAGTGATGCATTTACATTCATTTGAAGTGTAGAGGAGATATAAATAACGCGTTGCATTGAAATTACATCTTATCATGTGACTTAGAACTGACATCCGATATCGCGTTTATTAAAGAGTTAGAAATCTATTGCTTCGATGCGTAGACATGTAGAAACGCAATTTCCTAGCAAGGAAGTGTGGTATTTACATTCTTTTGAAGTGTATGCGAGGTATACATGACACTTCGCAATGAATAGTACATCTTATCATGAAACATAGAAATTAGATGCGATACCGCGTTTTAAGAAGCATTAGAACTCTATTGCTACGATACGTAGACATCTGCAAACGCTATTTCCTAGCAAGGCAGTGTCGCATTGTCATTCTTTTGAAGTGAATACGAGGTATACATGACACTTCGATATGAATATTATATCTTATCATGAAACATACAAATTAGATGCGATATCGCGATTCAAAAAGCATTGGAACTCTATTGCTACGATACGTAGACATCTGCAAACGCTATTTCCTAGCAAGAAACTATCGCATTTACATTTATTTGAAGTGTAGACTAGGAATTCATAACACTTCACAATGAATATTATATCTTATCATGAAACATAGAAATGAGATGCGATATCGCGATTTGAGAAGCATTAGAAATCTATTGCTGCGATACGTAGACATCCGCAAACGCTATTTCCCAGCAAGGAAGTTTCGCATTTACATTCTTTTGAAGTGAGTACGAAGTATACATGACTCTTCGCAATGAATGTAATATCTTATCACGAAACATAGAAATGTTTTGCGATATCGCATTTTAAGAAGCATTAGAACTCTATTGCTACGATACGTAGACATCTGCAAACGCTATTTCCTAGCAAGGAAATGCCGCCCTTACATTCATTTGAAGTGTATGCGACGTATACATGACACTTCGCAATGAATAGTATATCTTATCATGAAACGTAGAAATTGGATGCGATACCGCGTTTTAAGAAGCATTAGATCTCTATTGCTACGATACGTAGACATCTTCAAACGCTATTTCCTAGCAATGAAATGCCGCATTTACATTCATTTGAAGTGTATGCGAGGTATACATGACACTTCGCAATGAATGTTATACCTTATCACGAAACACAGAAATGATATGCGATATCGCAATTTAAGAAGCATTAGAATTCTATTGCTACGATACGTAGACATCTGCAAACGATATTTCCTAGCAAGGAAATGCCGCCTTTACATTCATTTGAAGTGTATGCGAGGTATAACTGACACTTCGCAGTGAATATTATATCTTATCACGAAACATAGAAATCAGATGCGATATCGCGTTTTAAGAAGCATTTGAACCCTATTGCCTCGACGCGGACACATCTGCGAACGCTATTTCCTGGCAAGGAAATGTCGCATTTACTTTCATTTGAAGTGTATGCGAGGTATACATGACACTTCGCAATGAATATTACATCTTAGCATGAAACATAGAAATGAGATGCGATATCGCGTTTTGAGAATAATTAGAACTCAATTGCCTCGATACGTAGACAGCAGAAAACGCTATTTCCTAGGAAGGAAGTGTCGCATTTACATTCTATTGAAGTGTAGACGAGAATACATAACACTGCACAACGAATATTATATCTTATCATGAATCATAGAAATGAGATGCAATATCGCGATTTAAGAAGCTTTAGAACACTATTGCTTCGATACATAGACATCTGCAAACGCTACTTCCTAGCAAGGAGGTGTCGCATTTACATTTTTTTGAAGTCAATGCGATGTATGCATAACATTGCACAATGAATACTATATCTTATCAAGAAACATAGAAATGAGATGCGATATCGCGATATATGAAGCATTATAACTCTATTGCTTCGATACGTTGACATCTGCCAACCCTATTTCGTAGCAAGGAAGTGTCGCACTTACATTCATTTGAAGAGTATGCGAGGTAAACATAACACGTCGCAATGAATATTATAACTCATCACGAAACATAGAAGTGAGATGCGATTACGCGTTTTAAGCAGCATTGGAACTCTATGGCTACGATACATAGACACCTGCAAACGCTATTTCCTGGCAAGGAATAGTCGTATTTACATTCTCTAGAAGTGAATACGAGGTATACATGCTACTTCGCAATAAAAATTATATCTTATCATGTAGCATAGAAATGAGATGCGATATCGTGTTTTAAGGAGCTTTAGAACTCTATTGCTTCGATACGTAGACGTTTGCAAACGCTATTACCTAGCGAGAAAGTGTCGCATTTACATTCTTTAGATGTGAATACGAGGTATAAGTGACACTTCGCAAATAATAATAGATCTTATCATGAAACATAGAAATGAGATGCGATATCGTGTTTTAAGAAGCATTTGAGCACTATTGCGTCGATACATAGACATCTGCAAACGCTGTTTCCTAGCAAGAATGTGTCGCATTTACATTCATTTGAAGTGTATGCGAGGTATAAGTGACAATTCGCAATGAATAACAGATCTTATCATGAAACATAGAAATGAGATGCGATATCGTGTTTTAAGAAGCTCAAGAACTCTATTGCTTCGATACGTAGACACTTGCAAACGATATTACCTAGCAAGGAAGTGTCGCATTTACATTCTTTAGCTGTGTATACGAGGCATACATGACACTTCGTAATGAATATCATATCTTAACATGAAACATAGAAATGCGATGCGATATCCCGCTTTAAGAAGCATTAGAACTATTGGTACGATACGTAGAACTCTGCAAACGCTATTTCCTGGCAAGGAAGTGTCGCATTAACATTCTTTTGAAGTGAATAGGAGTTACACATGACACTTCGCAATGAATATTATACCTTATCATGAAACATAGGAATGAGTTGGGATATCTCGTCTTAAGAAGCATTAGAACACTATTGCTTCGATACGTAGATACCTGTAGGCGCTATTTCCCAGCAAGGAAGTGTCGCATTTACATTCTTCTGATGTGAATACGAGGTATACATGACACTTCGCAATGAATATCATATCTTATCATCAAACGTAGAAATGAGATGCAATATCGCGTTTTAAGAAGCGTTAGAACTCTATTGCTACGACACATAGACCTCTGCAAACGCTATTTCCTAGAAAGGAAGTGTGGCATTTACATTCTTTTGAAGTGAAGAGGAGCTGTACATGACACTTCGCAATGAATACTATACCCTATCATGAAACATAGAAGTGAGATGCGATATCGCGTTTTAAGCAGTAATAGAACTCTATTGATACGATACGTAGATATCTGGAGACGCTATTTCCTACCAAGGAAGTGTCGCATTTACATTCTTCTGAAGTGAATACGAGGCATACATGACACTTCGCAATGAATATTATATCTTATCATGAAACATAGAAATGTGATGCGATATCGCCTTTTAAGATGTGTCAGAACTCTATTTCTACGGTACGAAGACATCTGCAAACGTCATTTCCCAGCAAGGAAGTGTCGCATTTACATTCATTCGATGTGAATACGAGGTATACATGACACTTCGCAATGAATATTATATCTTATCATGAAATATAGTAATGAGATGCGAAATCTCATTTTAAGAAGCATGAGAGCTCTATTGCTTCGATACATAGACATCTGCAAACGCTGTTTCCTAGCAAGAAAGTGTCGCATTTACATTCATTTGAAGTGTATGCGAGGTATAAGTGACACTTCGCAATGAATAATAGATCTTATCACGAAGCATAGAAATGAGGTGCGATATCGTGTTTTAAGAAGCATTAGAGCTCTATTGCTTAGATACATAGACATCTGCAAACGCTGCTTCCTAGCAAGAAAGTGTCGTATTTACATTCATTTGAAGTGTATGCGAGGTATAAGTGACACTTCGCAATGAATAATAGATCTTATCATAAAACATTGAAATGAGATGCGATATCCCGTTTTAAGAAGCATTAGAAATCTATTGCTACGATACGTAGATATCTGGAGACGCTATTTCCTAGCAAGGAAGTGTCGCATTTACATTCTTCTGAAGTGAATACGAGGCATACATGACACTTCGCAATGAATATCATATCTTATCATGAAACTTAGAAATGAGATGCGATATCGCGTTTTAGGAAGTGTCAGAACTCTTTTTCTATCATACGAAGACATCTGCAAACGTCATTTCCTAGCAAGTAAGTGTCGTATTTTCATACTTTTGATGTGAATACGAGGTATACATGACACTTAGCAATGAATATTATATCTTGTCATGAAACATTGAAATGAGATGCGATATCCCGTTTTAAGAAGCATAAGAAACACTATTTCCTAGCAAGGCTGTGTCGCATTTACATTCGTTTGAAGTGAATAAGAGGCATACATGACACTTCGCAATGAATATTATACCTTATCACGAAACATTGGAATGAGATGCGATATGGCGTTTTAAGCTGTATTAGAACTCTATTGCTACGATACGTAGACATATTCAAACGCTATTTCCTAGCATGGATGTGCCGCATTTACTTTCTTTTGAAGTGAATACGAGGTATACTTGACATTTCGCCATGAATATTATAACTTATCACGAAACATAGAAATGAGATGCGATATGGCGTTTTAAGAAGCATTAGAACTCTATTGCTACGATACGCAGACATCTGCAAACGCTAGCTCCTAGCATGGAAGTTTAGCATTTACATTCTTTTAAAGTGAAAACGAGATGTACATGACACTTCGCAATGAATATTATATCTTATCGTGAAACATAGATGTGCGATGCGATATGGCGTTTTAGGAAGCATTAGAACTCTATTGCTACGGTACGTAGACATCTGCAAACAATGTTTCCTAGGAAGGAAGTGTCGTATTTACATTCTTTTGAAGTGAATACGAGGTATACATGACACTTCGCAATGAATATTATATCTTATCACGAAACATTGAAATGAAATGCGACATCTCGTTTTAAGAAGCATTAGAATCCTACTGCTACGATACGTAGACATCTGCAAACGATATTCGCAAGGATAGAAACGTCGCATTTACATGCTTTTGAAGTGAATACAAGGTATACATGACACTTCGCAATGAATATTATATCTTATCAAGAAACATTGAAATGAAATGCGACATCTCGTTTTAAGAAGTATTAGAACCCTATTGCTACGATACGTAGACATCTGCAAACGATAATCCCAAGGATGGAAACGTCGCATTTACATTCTTTTGAAGTGAATACGAGGTATTCATGACACTTCGCAATGAATATTATATCATATCACGAAACATAGAAGTGAGATGCGATATCGCGTTTTAAGTAGCATTAGAACTCTATTGCTACGATACGTAGACATCTGCAAACAAATTTCCTAGCAAGGAAGTGTTGAACTTACATTGCTTTGAAGTGTTGACGAGGTATACATAACACTTCGAAATGAATATCATGCCATATCATGAAACATAGAATTGAGAGGGGACATCGCGTTTAAGGAAGAATTAGAAGTCTGTTGCTTCGATACGTAGACATCTGGAAACGCTATTTCATAGTAAGGAAGTGTGGCATTTACAATATTCTGAAGTGTAGACGAGATATACCTAACACTTCAAAGTAACAATTATATCTTATCATGAAACATAGAGATGAGATACGACATCGCGTTTCGAGAAGCATTAGAACACTATTGCTTCGATACGTAGACGTCGGCAATCTTTATTTCTCTGCAACGAAGAGTCGCATTTACATTCATTTGAAGTGAATACGAGGTATACATGACACATCGGAATGGATATTATATCTTATCATGAAACATAGAAATGAGATGCGATATCGTGTTTTAAGAAGCTTTAGAACTCTATTGCTACGATTCGTAGACATCTGCAAACGCTATTTCCTAGGATGGAAGTGTCGCATTTACTTTCTTTTGAAGCGAATTCGAGGTATAGATGACACTTCGGAATGAATATTATAACTTATCACGAAACATAGAAATGAGATGCGATATAGCGACCTAAGAAGCACTAGAATTCTATTGCTACAATACGTAGGCATCTGCAAACGCTATTTCCTAGCAAGGAATAGTCGCATTTACATTCATTTGAAGTGAATACGAGATATACATGACACTTCGCAATGAATATTATATCTTATCATGAAACATAGAAGTGAGGTGCGATATCGCGTTTGAAGAAGCATTAGAACTCTATTGCCTCGACGCGTAGACATCTGCAGACGCAATTTCCTTGCATGGAAGTGTCGCATTTACATTCATTTGAAGTGAATACGAGGTATAAGTGAAACTTCGCAATGAATATTATATCTTATCACGAAACGTATAAATGAGATGCGATATCGCGATTTAGGTAGCAATAGAACTCTATTGCTACGATACGTAGACATCTGAATACGCTATTTCCTAGCAAGGAAGTGTCGCATTTACATTCTTTTGGAGTGAATACGAGGTATACATGACACTTCGCAATGAATATTATATCTTATCAAGAAACATATAAATGAGATGTAATATCGCGATATAGGTAGCATTACAACGCTATTGATACGATGTGTAGACATCTGCAATCGCTATTTCCTAGCAAGCAATAGTCGCATTTACATTCTTTTGTAGTGAATACGAGGTATACATGACACTTCGCAATGAATATTATTTCTTATCTCGAAACATAGAAATGAGATGCGATATCGCGATTTAAGTAGCATTAGAACTCTATTGCTACGATACGTAGACATCTGTATACGCTATTTCCTAGCAAGGAAGTGTCGCATTGACATTCTTTTGAAGTGAATACGAGGTATACATGACACTTCGCAATGAATATTATATCTTATCACGAAACATAGAAATGAAATGCGACATCTCGTTTTAAGAAGCATCAGGACCCTTTTCTACGATAAGTAGACATCTGCAAACGATATTCTCAAGGATGGAAACGTCGCATTTACATTCTTTTGAAGTGAATACGAGGTATACATGACACTTCGCAATGATTATTATATCTTATCATGAAGCATAGAAATGAGATGCGATATCGCGTTTTGAGAAGCACTACAACTCTATTGCTACGATACGTAGGCATCTGCAAACGCTATTTCCTAGCAAGGAATAGTCGCATTTACATTCTTTTGAAGTGAATACGAGGTATACATGACACCGCGCAACGATAACTATATCTTATCATGAAACATAGAAGTGAAGTGCGATATCGCGTTTTAAGAAGGATTAGAACTCTATGGCCTCCATGAGGAGACATCTGCAAACGCTATTTCCTAGCATGGAAGTGTCGCATTTACATTCTTTTGAAGTGAATACGAGGTATACATGACACTTCGCAATGAATATTGTATCTTATCATGAAACATAGGAGTGAGATGCGACATCGCGTTTTAAGAAGCATTAGAACTCTATTGCCTCGACGCGTAGACATTTGCATACGCTATTTCCTAGCATGGAAGTGTCGGATTTACATTCTTTTGAAGTGAATACGAAGTGTACATGACACTTCGCAATGAATGTTACATCTTATCACGAAACATAGAAATGAGATGCGATATCGCGATTTAAGTAGCATTAGAACTCTACTGCTACGATACGTAGACATCTGCAAACGCTATTTCCTAGCAAGCAATAGTCGCATTTACATTCTTTTGAAGTGAATACGAGGTATACATGACACTTCGCAATGAATATTATACCTTATCACGAAATATTGAAATGAAATGCGACATCTCGTTTTAAGAAGCATTAGAACCCTATTGCTACGATACGTAGGCATCTGCAAACGATATTCCCAAGGATGGAAACGTCGCATTTACATTCTTTTGAAGTGAATACGAGGTGTACATGACACTTCGCAATGAATATTATATCTTATCACGAAACATATAAATGGGATGTGATATCGCGATTTAAGTAGCAGTAGAACTCTATTCCTACGATACGTAGACATCTGCAAACGCTATTTCCTAGGAAACAATAGTCGCATTTACATTCTTTTTAAGTGAATACGAGGTATACATGACACTTCGCAATGAATATTACATCTTATCTCGAAACAGAGAAATGAGATGCGACATAGCGTTTGAAGAAGCATTAGAACTCTATTGACTCGACGCGTAGACATCTGCAGACGCTATTTCCTAGCATGGAAGTGTCGCATTTACATTCTTTTGAAGTGAATACGAGGTATACATGACACTTCGCAATGAATATTATATCGTATCACGAAACATATAAATGAGATGCGATATCGCGATTTAAGTAGCATTAGAATTCTATTGCTACGATACGTAGACATCTGAATACGCAATTTCCTAGCAAGGAAGTGTCGCATTTACATTCTTTTGGAGTGAATACGAGGTATACATGACACTTCGCAATGAATATTATATCTTATCACGAAACATAAAATGGGATGCGATATCGCGATTTAAGTAGCATTAGGACTCTTTTGCTACGATACGTAGACATCTGCAAACGATATTTCCAAGGATGGAAACGTCGCATTTACATACTTTAGAAGTGAATGCGAGGTATACATGACACTTCGCAATGAATATTATATCTTATCACGAAACATATAAATGGGATGCGATATCGCGATTTAAGTAGCATTAGAACTCTATTCCTACGATACGTAGACATCTGCAAACTCTATTTCCTAGGAAGCAGTAGTCGCATTTACATTCTTTTGAAGTGAATACGAGGTATACTTGACACTTCGCAAAGAATATTATATCTTATCATGAAACATAGAAGAGAGATGGGATATCGCGTTTTAAGAAGCATTAGAACGCTATTGCTACGATACGTAGACATCTGCAAACGCTATTTCCTAGCAAGCAATAGTCGCATTTACATTCTTTCGAAGTGAATACGAGGTATACATGACACTTCGCAATGAATATTATATCTTAGAACGAAACATATAGATGAGATGCGATATCGCGATTTAAGTAGCATTAGAACTCTACTGTTACGATACGTAGACATCTGCAAACGCTATTTCCTAGCAAGCAATAGTCGCATTTACATTCTCTTGAAGTGAATACGAGGTATACATGACACTTCGCAATGAATATTATATCTTATCACGAGACATATAAATGAGATGTGATATCGCGATTTAAGTAACATTAGAACGCTATTGCTACGACACGTAGACATCTGCAAACGCTATTTCCTAGCAAGCAATAGACGCATTTACATTCTTTTGAATTGAATACGTGGTATACATGACACTTCGCAATGAATATTACATCTTATCTCGAAACATACAAATGAGATGCGACATAGCGTTTGAAGAAGCATTAGAACTCTATTGCCTCGACGCTTAGACATCTGCAGACGCTATTTCCTAGCATGGAAGTGTCGCATTTACATTCTTTTGAAGTGAATACGAGGTGTACATGACACTTCGCAATGAATATTATATCTTATCACGAAACATAGAAATCAGATGCGATATCGCGATTTAAGTAGCATTAGAACTCTATTGCTACGATACGTAGACATCTGAATACGCTATTTCCTAGCAAGGAAGTGTCGCATTATATTCGTTTGAAGTGGATACGAGGTATACATGACAATTCGCAATGAATATTATATCTTATCACGAAACATATAAATGAGATGCGATATCGCGATTTAAGTAGCATTAGAACTCTATTGCTACGATACGTAGACATCTGCAAACGCTATTTCCTAGAGAGCAATAGTCGCATTTACATTCTTATGAAGTGAATAGGAGGTATACATGACACTTCGCAATGAATATTATATCTTATCACGAAATATAGAAAAGAGATGCGATATCGCGATTTAAGTAGCATTAGAAATCTATTGCTACGATACGTAGACATCTGAATACGCAATTTCCTAGCAAGGAAGTGTCGCATTTACATTCTTTTGGAGTGAATACGAGGTATACATGACACTTAGCAATGAATATTATATCTTATCATGAAACATAGAAGAGAGATGCGATATCGCGATTTAAGTAGCATTAGAAATCCATTGCTACGATTCGTAGACATCTGAATACGCAATTTCCTAGCAAGGAAGTGTCGCATTTACATTGTTTTGGAGTGAATACGAGGTATACATGACACTTCGCAATGATTATTATATCTTATCATGAAGCATAGAAATGAGATGCGATATCGCGTTTTGAGAAGCACTACAACTCTATTGCTACGATACGTAGGCATCTGCAAACGCTATTTCCTAGCAAGGAATAGTCGCATTTACATTCTTCTGAAGTGAATAGGAGGTATACATGACACTTCGCAATGAATATTATATCTTATCATGAAACATAGAAGAGAGATGCGATATCGCGTTTTAAGAAGCATTAGAACGCTATTGCTACGATACGTAGACATCTGCAAACGCTATTTCCTAGCAAGCAATAGTCGCATTTACATTCTTATGAAGTGAATACGAGGTATACATGACAATTCGCAATGAATATTATATCTTATCACGAAACATATAAATGAGATGCGATATCGCGATTCAAGTAGCATTAGAAATCTATTGCTACGATAAGTAGACATCTGCAAACGATATTCCCAAGGATGGAAACGTCGCATTTACATTCTTTTGAAGTGAATACGAGGTATACATGACACTTCGCAATGAATATTATATCGTATCACGAAACATTTAAATGAGATGCGATATCGCGATTTAAGTAGCATTAGAACTCTATTGCTACGATACGTAGAAATCTGCAAACGCTATTTCCTAGAAAGCAATAGTCGCATTTACATTCTTATGAAGTGAATACGAGGTATACATGACACTTCGCAATGAATATTATATCTTATCACGAAATATAGAAAAGAGATGCGATATCGCGATTTAAGTAGCAATAGAAATCTATTGCTACGATACGTAGACATCTGAATACGCAATTTCCTAGCAAGGAAGTGTCGCATTTACATTCTTTTGGAGTGAATACGAGGTATACATGACACTTAGCAATGAATATTATATCTTATCATGAAACATAGAAGAGAGATGCGATATCGCGATTTAAGTAGCATTAGAAATCTATTGCTACGATTCGTAGACATCTGAATACGCAATTTCCTAGCAAGGAAGTGTCGCATTTACATTGTTTTGGAGTGAATACGAGGTATACATGACACTTCGCAATGAGAATTATATCTTATCACGAAACATATAAATGAGATGCGATATCGCTATTTAAGTAGCATTAGAACTCTATTGCTACGATACGTAGACATCTGGAAACGCTATTTCCTAGCATGGAACTGTCGCGCTTACATTCTTTTGAAGTGCATACGAGATATACATGAGACTTCGCAATGAATATTATATCTATCACGAAACATAGATGAGATGCGATATCGCCATTTATGTAGCATTAGAACTCTATTGCTACGATACGTAGACATCTGCAAACGCTATTTCCTAGCAAACAAAAGTCGCATTTACATTCTTTTGAAGTGAATACGAGGTATACATGACACTTCGCAATGAATATTATATCTTATCATGAAACATAGAAGAGGGATGCGATATCGCGATTTAAGTAGCAGTAGAACTCTATTCCTACGATACGTAGACATCTGCAAACGCTATTTCCTAGGAAGCAATAGTCGCATTTACATTCTTTTGAAGTGAATACGAGGTATACATGACACTTCGCAATGAATATTACATCTTATCTCGAAACATACAAATGAGATGCGACATAGCGTTTGAAGAAGCATTAGAACTCTATTGCCTCGACGCTTAGACATCTGCAGACGCTATTTCCTAGCATGGAGTGTCGCATTTACATTCTTTTGAAGTGAATACGAGGTGTACATGACACTTCGCAATGAATATTATATCTTATCACGAAACATAGAAATCAGATGCGATATCGCGATTTAAGTAGCATTAGAACTCTATTGCTACGATACGTAGACATCTGAATACGCTATTTCCTAGCAAGGAAGTGTCGCATTTACATTCGTTTGGAGTGAATACGCGGTATACATGACATTTCGCAATGAATATTATATCTTGTCACGAAACATAGAAATGAAATGCGACATCTCGTTTTAAGAAGCATCAGAACCCTTTTGCTACGATAAGTAGACATCTGCAAACGATATTCCCAAGGATGGAAACGTCGCATTTACATTCTTTTGAAGTGAATACGAGGTATACATGACACTTCGGAATGAATATTATAACTTATAACGAAACATAGAAATGAGATGCGATATCGCGATATAAGAAGCATTAGAACTCCAGTGCTACGATACCTAGACATCTGCAAACGCTATTTCCTAGCATGGAAGTGTCGCATTTACATTCTTTTGGAGTGAATTTGAGGTATACATGACACTTCGGAATGAATATTATAACTTATCACGAAGCATAGAAATGAGATTCGATATCGCGATCTAAGAATCATTAGAAATCTATTGCTACGATACGTAGACATCTGAATACGCAATTTCCTAGCATGGAAGTGTCGCATTTATTTTCTTTTGAAGTGAATTTGAGGAGTACAGGACACTTCGCAATGAATATTACATCTTATCACGAAACATAGAGATGAGATGCGATATCGCGATTTAAGTAGCATTAGAACTCTATTGCTACGATACGTAGACATCTGAATACGCCATTTTCTAGCAAGGAAGAGTCGCATTTACATTCGTTTGGAGTGCATACGAGATATACATGAGACTTCGCAATGAATATTATATCGTATCACGAAACATATAAATGAGATGCGATATCGCGATATAAGTAGCATTAGAACTCTATTGCTACGATACGTAGACATCTGCAAACGCTATTTCTTAGCAAGCAATAGTCGCATTTACATTCTTTTCAAGTGAATACGTGGTATACATGACACTTCGCAATGAATATTATATCTTATCACGAAACATATAGATGAGTAGCGATATCGCGATTTAAGTAGCATTAGATTTCTATTGCTACGAAACGTAGACATCTGCAAACGCTATTTCCTAGCAAGCAATAGACGCATTTACATTCTTTTGAAGTGAATACGAGGTATACATGACACTTCGCAATGAATATTACATCTTATCTCGAAACATACAAATGAGATGCGACATAGCGTTTGAAGAAGCATTAGAACTCTATTGCCTCGACGCTTAGACATCTGCAGACGCTATTTCCTAGCATGGAGTGTCGCATTTACATTCTTTTGAAGTGAATACGAGGTGTACATGACACTTCGCAATGAATATTATATCTTATCACGAAACATAGAAATCAGATGCGATATCGCGATTTAAGTAGCATTAGAACTCTATTGCTACGATACGTAGACATCTGAATACGCCATTTTCTAGCAAGGAAGAGTCGCATTTACATTCGTTTGGAGTGCATACGAGATATACATGAGACTTCGCAATGAATATTATATCGTATCACGAAACATATAAATGAGATGCGATATCGCGATATAAGTAGCATTAGAACTCTATTGCTACGATACGTAGACATCTGCAAACGCTATTTCTTAGCAAGCAATAGTCGCATTTACATTCTTTTCAAGTGAATACGTGGTATACATGACACTTCGCAATGAATATTATATCTTATCACGAAACATATAGATGAGTAGCGATATCGCGATTTAAGTAGCATTAGATTTCTATTGCTACGAAACGTAGACATCTGCAAACGCTATTTCCTAGCAAGCAATAGACGCATTTACATTCTTTTGAAGTGAATACGAGGTATACATGACACTTCGCAATGAACATTATATCTTATCACGAAACATATAGATGAGATGCGATATCGCGTTTTAAGAAGCATTAGAACTCTATGGCCTCGATGCTGAGGCATCTGCAAACGCTATTTCCTAGCATGGAAGTGTCGCACTTACATTCTTTTGAAGTGAATACGTGGTATTCATGACACTTCGCAATGAATATTATATCTTATCATGAAACATAGAAGGGAGATGCGATATCGCGTTTTAAGAAACATTAGAACTCTGTGGCCTCGATGCGGAGACATCTGCAAACGCTATTTCCTAGCATGGAAGTGTCGCACTTACGTTCTTTTGAAGTGAATACGAGGTATACATGACACTTCGCAATGAGAATTATATCTTATCACGAAACATATAAATGAGATGCGATATCGCGATTTAAGTAGCATTGGAACTCTATTGCTACGATACGTAGACATCTGCAAACGCTATTTCCTAGCATGGAAGTGTCGCTCTTACATGCTTTTGAAGTGCATACGAGATATACATGAGACTTCGCAATGAATACTATATCTATCACGAAACATATAGATGAGATGCGATATCGCCATTTATGTAGCATTAGGACTCTATTGCTACGATACGTAGACATCTGCAAACGCTATTTCCTAGCAAACAAAAGTCGCATTTACATTCTTTTGAAGTGAATACGAGGTATACATGACACTTCGCAATGAATATTATATCTTATCATGAAACATAGAAGAGGGATGCGATATCGCGATTTAAGTAGCAGTAGAACTCTATTCCTACGATACGTAGACATCTGCAGACGCTATTTCCTAGGAAGCAATAGTCGCATTTACATTCTTTTGAAGTGAATACGAGGTATACATGACACTTCGCAATGAATATTACATCTTATCTCGAAACATAGAAATGAGATGCGACATAGCGTTTGAAGAAGCATTAGAACTCTATTGCCTCGACGCGTAGACATCTGCAGACGCTATTTCCTAGCATGGAAGTGTCGCATTTACATTCTTTTGAAGTGAATACGAGGTATACATGACACTTCGCAATGAGAATTATATCTTATCACGAAACATATAAATGAGATGCGATATCGCGATTTAAGTAGCATTAGAACTCTATTGCTACGATACGTAGACATCTGCAAACGCTATTTCCTAGCATGGAAGTGTCGCACTTACATTCTTTTGAAGTGCATACGAGATATACATGAGACTTCGCAATGAATATTATATCTATCACGAAACATGTAGATGAGATGCGATATCGCCATTTATGTAGCATTAGGACTCTATTGCTACGATACGTAGACATCTGCAAACGCTATTTCCTAGCAAACAAAAGTCGCATTTACATTCTTTTGAAGTGAATACGAGGTATACATGACACTTCGCAATGAATATTATATCTTATCATGAAACGTAGAAGAGGGATGCGATATCGCGATTTAAGTAGCAGTAGAACTCTATTCCTACGATACGTAGACATCTGCAAACGCTATTTCCTAGGAACAAATAGTCGCATTTACATTCTTTTGAAGTGAATACGAGGTATACATGACACTTCGCAATGAATATTATCTCTTATCACGAAACATAGAAATCAGATGCGATGTCGCGATTTAAGTAGCATTAGGACTCTATTGCTACGATACGTAGACATCTGCAAACGCTATTTCCTAGCAAACAAATGTCGCCTTTGCATTCTTTTGAAGTGAATACGAGGTATACATGACACTTGGCAATGAATATTATATCTTATCATGAAACATAGAAGAGGGATGCGATATCGCGATTTAAGTAGCAGTAGAACTCTATTCCTACGATACGTAGACATCTGCAAACGCTATTTCCTAGGAAGCAGTAGTCGCATTTACATTCTTTTGAAGAGAATACGAGGTGTACATGACACTTTGAAATGAATATTATATCTTATCACGGAGCATAGAAATGAGATGCGATTTCGCGTTTTGAGAAGCATTAGAACTCTATAGCTACGACACGTAGACATCTGGGAACGCTATTTCCTAGCAAGGAAGTGTCGCATTTACATTCATTTGAAGTGTAGACGAGGAATACGTAACAGCTCGCAATGAATATTATATCTTATCATGAGACATAGAGATGAGGTGCGATATCGCGTTTTAAGGAGAATTAGAACTCTATAGCTTCGATACAGAGATGTCTGGGAACGTAATTTCCTAGAAAGGAAGTGTCGCATTTTGTGACGTCAGGCGTACCGCCTGCCACCCATCAACCTCTTCGCACCCCCCAGCGTCAACCCCTGGACGCATGCAACCAGCCAAACCTGCCTGCAGAACCAGCAACTGGAACAGAGCGGTGTCTCACTCAGACCGAGTTCCGCTGCCTCACTCGCACCGCCGAGTATAACTGTCTCGCTCGTACCGGGCACCAGTGTCTCACTCGCTCCACCGAGTATACCTGTCACGCCCGCACCAAGGACGGGCAGCCCTATCTCCCTCGCACCGAGGATTCCGTCCTGCAGGAAGACGTAGCCGCAGCCCATCACCTGAATGGGGTCCTTTCCAATTCCGGGAACAGGATCTGCTAGAACCTATATATTACTTCTAAGCTAGGACATACATACCATATCATGACGCATATATAAGAATTCCTAGATCTAAGTTACACTAAGTAAGATGCGTCCGGCCAGTGGCATGCGCCGCTAGCCCCACCACGAACCGCGGGTCCCCACTCGCTGGACCGCGCGCTCTCCGTCTCGAGGCGCGAGTCCCCCACTCGCGGTACCGCGATCTCCCTACCACGAGTGTCCGCGACCGTAGCGCCCCGCGAGCCGAGGAGGTCAGAGACGCGTCTCCAGAGCACACACTCTAACTCGAAATCTCCTACCGAGGAGTCGAAACCTCTAGTTCTAGATCGTTAGCCACCTCAATGTGGGGTTCAGGCATCGTATTTCTATTTCCATTTTAACTTAGTCTTAGTCTTAGAACAATTCCAGTTCTTGTATACTTTAAACCTAGAATATATTTTATTTTTGCTTTTACTATATCCAAGTACAAGTTCTTTTACCAAGTCTACCATTTCCACATCCATTAATTTTATCAAGTATTTATAATACTAGTTCTACTTTTAACATTACATTTAGCTACGAATTCTTCCACGGGTTCTTCCATACAACTGGGCTTGACCTTCATCAAATTGAAGGAGTATAGAAATCGGCTTTGTGACGTTGAGACCGCCGCTTATCCTTCAGATTTTAGTCGAAAGTACAGAAAAACCTGGTGAATGAATCGTGCTTCCGGTTTGCGAAGAACGCGACGTGCGAGAAGGAAGAATTTCGTACGATCACTTGTGCGTGAATATTTGGAGGGTGTTCCGAGAGTCCTCGTATACCAGCGACCTGCCTTCGCACCAGCCCAGACGCCGCTTTCCGAAGCGACCGTCGACGCTTCCGATCTAGACACCACGACGCATTACGCCGAATATGCCACATATATATAATATAGCAGCCAACAGAACGAAATCCGCTACGATCCCAGCAAACGATCCTCCACGCCGTTTCGACGTACAAATCGAGAGAGAAGTCATCGAAAGGTAGGGTCATTCCCTTATTATCGCGAGTGTTTTCGCTAGTGTCGCGTCAGCCGAAATTGTCGGACCCGGTCTTAACGCGTTCCCGCGGACCGAATTACCGAAAAATAGGCTCGTGCCGTAAAGCATCCGGAGCAACGGAAAATAGTTTCACCGGACGTGATACCTCGTATTCACCTCAAAAGAATGTAAATGCGACACTTCCTTGCTAGGAAATAAGGTTTGGAGATATCTACGAATCGAAGAAATAGAGCTTTAATGCTTCTTGAATCGCCATATCGCATCTCAATTCTATGTTTCATCATAAGATATAATATTCATTGCGAAGTGTCATGCATACATCGTATTCCTCTCAAGAGAATGTAAATGCTACCCTTCCTTTCTAGGAAATAGCGTTTGCAGATGTCTACGTACCGATGCAATAGATTTCTAATGCTTCTTGAGACGCGAAATCGCTCCTCATTTCCATGTTTCGTGATAAGATATAATATTTATTGTGGAGTGTTATGTGTACCTTGTATTCACCTCAAAAGGATGTAAATGCGACACATCCTTGCTAGGAAATAGATTTTGCAGATGTCTACGTATCGCAGCAATTGAGTTCTAATGCTTCTTAAAACGCGATATCGCGTCTCATTTCTATGCCTCATGATAAGATATATGATTCGTTGCGAAGTGTTATGTACTCATCGTCTACACTTCTAATGAATGTAAATGCGAATCTTCCTTGCTAGGAAATAGCGTTTGCAGATGTCGACGTATCGTAGCAATAGAGTTCTAATGCTACTTAAATCGCGATATCGCATCTCATTTCTATGTTTCGTGATAAGATATTATATTCATTGCGAAGTGTCATGTACACCTCGTATTCACTTCAAAAGAATGTAAATGCGACACTTCCATGCTAGGAAATAGCGTCTGCAGATATCTACACGTCGAGGCAATAGAGTTCTAATGCTTCTTAAAACGCGATGTCGCATCTCACTTCTGTTTCATGATAAGATATAATATTCATTGCAAAGTGTCATGTATACCTCGAATTCACTTCAAAAGTATCTAAATGCGACACTTCCATGCTGGGAAATAGCGTTTGCAGATATCTGCGCATCGAGGCAATAGGGATCTAATGCTTCTTAAAACGCGATATCGCATCGCACTTCTATGTTACATGATAAGATATAATGTTCATTGCGAAGTGTCATGCATACCTCGTATTCACTTCAAAAGAATCTAAATGCGACACTTCCATGCTAGGAAATAGCGTTTGCAGATGTCTCCGCATCGAGGCCGGAGGGTTCTAATACTTCTTAAAACGTGATATCGCATCTCTCTTCTATGTTTCATGATAAGATATAATATTCATTACGTAGTGTCATGTATACCTCGTATTCACTTCAAAAGAATGTAAATGCGACTATTGCTTGCTAGGAAATAGCGTTTGCAGATATCTGCGCATCGAGGCAATAGGGATCAAATGCTTCTTAAAACGCGGTATCGCATCTCACTTCTATGTTACATGATAAGATATAATGTTCATTGCGAAGTGTCATGCATACCTCGTATTCACTTCAGAAGAATGTAAATGCGAATCTTCCTTGCTAGGTAATAGCGTTTGCAGATGACTACGTATCGTAGCAATAGAGTTCTAATGCTTCTCAAAACGCGATATCGCATCTCATTTCTATGCTTCATGATAAGATATAATATTCATAGCGAAGTGTCATGTATACTTCGCGTTCACTCCAAACGAATGTAAATGCGACACTTCCTTGCTAGGAAATAGCGTTTGCAGATATCTGCGCATCGAGGCAACAGGGATCTAAAGCTTCTTAAAACGCGATATCGCATCTCACTTCTATGTTACATGATAAGATATAATGATCATTGCGAAGTGTCATGCATACCTCGTATTCACTTCAAAAGAATGTAAATGCGACTATTCCTTGCTAGGAAATAGCGTTTGCAGATGCCTACGTATCGTAGCATTAGAGTTCTAGTGCTTCTTAAATCGCGATTTCGCATCTCATTTCTACGTTTCATGATAAGATGTAATATTCATTGCGAAGTGTAATGTATACCTTGTATTCACTTCAAAAGAATGTAACTGCGACACTTCCAAGCTAGGAAATAGGTTTTGCAGATCTCTCCGCATCGAGGCCATAGAGTTCTAATGCTTCTTAAAACGCGATATCGCACCTCACTTCTATGTTTCATGATAAGATATATTATTCATTGCGAAGTGTCATTTATACCTCGTATTCACTTCAATAGAATGTAAATGCGACTATTGCTTGCTAGGAAATAGCGTTTGCAGATGTCTACGTATCGTAGCAGTAGAGTTCTAATGCTACTTAAATCGCGATATCGCCTCTCATTTCTATGATTCGTGAGAAGATATAATATTCATTGCGAAGTGTCATGTACACCTCGTATTCACGTCAAAGGAATGTAAATGCGACTATTGCTTGCTAGGAAATAGCGTTTGCAGATGTCTACGTATCGTAGCAGTAGAGTTCTAATGCTACTTAAATCGCGATATCGCCTCTCATTTCTATGTTTCGTGATAAGATATAATATTCATTGCGAAGTGTCATGTATACCTCGTATTCACTTCAAAAGAATGTAAATGAGACACTTCTGTGCTAGGAAATAGCGTTTCCAGATGACCACGTATCGAAAGAATAGAGTTCTAATACTTCTTAAAACGAGATGTCGCATCTCATTCCTATGTTTCATAATAAGATATAATATCCATTGCGAAGTGTCATGTATACCTCGTATTCACTTCAAAGGAATGTAAATGCGACACTTGCATGCTAGGAAAAGTTGTTTGCAGATGTCTACGTATCGTAGCAATAGAGTTCTAATGCTTCTTAAAACGAGATGTCGCATTTCATTTCTATGTTTCGTGATAAGATATAATATTCATTGTGGAGTGTTATGTATACCTCGTATTCGCTGCAAAGGAATGTAAATGCGACACCTCCTTGCTAGGAAATAGCGTTTCCAGATGACCACGTATCGTAAGAATGGAGTTCTAATACTTTTTAAAACGAGATATCGCATCTCACTTCTATGTTTCATGATGAGATATAATATTCATTGCGAAGTGTTATGTATACCTCGTATTATCTTCAAAAGAATGTAAATGAGGCACTTTCATGCTAGGAAATAGCGTTTGCAGATGTCTACGTATCGTAGCAATAGTGTTCTAATGCCTCTTAAAGTGACAAGTCGTATTCCATTTCTATGTTTCGTAATAAGATATAATATTCATTGTGAAATGTTAAGTATACCTCGTATTCACTTCAAAGGATGTAAATGCGACACTTCCTTGCTAGGAAATAATATTTGCAGATGTCTACGTATCGTAGCAATAGAGTTCTAATGCTTCTTAAAACGCGATATCGTATCTCACTACTATGATTCATGATAAGATATAATATTCATTATGGAGTGTTATGTATACCTCGTGTTCACTTCAAAACAATGTAAATGCGACCCTTCCATGCTAGGAAATAGCCTATGCAGATGTCTACGTATCGTAACAACAGAGTTCTAATGCTTCTTAGAACGTGATATCGCATCTCATTCCTACGTTTCATGATAAGATATAATATTCATTGCGAAGTGTCATGTATATCTCGTATTCACTTCAAAAAAATGTAAATGCGACACTTCCATGCTAGGAAATTGCGTTTGCAGATGTCTACGCATCGTAGCAATACAGTTCCAATGCTTCTTAGAACGCGATATCGCATCTCACTTCTATGTTTCATGATAAGATATAATATTCAATGCGAAGTGTCATGTATACCTCGTATTCACTTCAAAAGAATGTAAATGCGACACTTCCGTGCTAGGAAATAGCGTTTCCAGATGACCACGTATCGAAAGAATAGAGTTCTAATACTTCTTAAAACGAGATGTCGCATCTCATTCCTATGTTTCATAATAAGATATAATATCCATTTCGAAGTGTCAGTTATACCTCGCAATTCACTTCAATGGAATGTAAATGCGACACTTCCATGCTAGGAAATAGCGTTTGCAGATGTCTACGTATCGTAGCAAGAGAGTTCTAATGCTTCTTAAAACGAGATGTCGCATTTCATTTCTACGTTTCATGATAAGACATAATATTCATTGCGAAGTGTCATGTATACCTCGTATTCACTTCAAAAGAATGTAAATGCGACACTTCCATCCAAGGAAATAACATTTGCAGATGTCTACGTATCGTAGCTATAGAGTTCTAATGCTTCTTAGAACGCGATGTCGCATCACACTTCTATGTTTCATGATAAAATATAATATACATTGCGAAGTGCCATGTATACCTCGTATTCACTTCAATGGAATGTAAATCCGACATTTCCTTGCTAGGAAATAGAGTTTGCAGATGTCTACGTATATTAGCAATAGAGTTCTAATGCTTCTCAAAACGCGATATAGCACCTCATTCCTATGCTACATGATAAGATATTATATTCATTGCGAAGTGTCATGTATACCTCGTATTCACTTCAAAAGAATGTAGATGCGACACTTCCTTGCTAGGAAATAGCGTTTGCAGATGTCTCCGTACCGAAGCAATAGAGTTCATTACTTCTTAAAACGGGATATCGCATCTCATTTCTATGTTTCGTGACAAGATATAATATCCATTGCGAAGTGTCATGTATACCTCGTATTCACTTCAATGGAATGTAAATGCGACATTTCCTTGCTAGGAAATAGAGTTTGCAGATGTCTACGTACATTAGCAAGAGAGTTCTAATGCTTCTTAGAACGCGATATCGCATCTCACTTCTATGTTTCATGATAAGATATAATATTCATTGCGAAGTGTCATGTATACCTCGTATTCACTTCAAAAGAATGTAAATGAGACACTTCCGTGCTAGGAAATAGCGTTTCCAGATGACCACGTATCGAAAGAATAGAGTTCTAATACTTCTTAAAACGAGATGTCGCATCTCATTCCTATGTTTCATAATAAGATATAATATCCATTGCGAAGTGTCATGTATACCTCGTATTCACTCCAAAGGAATGTAAATGCGACACTTGCATGCTAGGAAAAGTTGTTTGCAGATGTCTACGTATCGTAGCAATAGAGTTCTAATGCTTCTTAAAACGAGATGTCGCATTTCATTTCTATGTTTCGTGATAAGATATAATATTCATTGTGGAGTGTTATGTATACCTCGTATTCACTGCAAAGGAATGTAAATGCGACACCTCCTTGCTAGGAAATAGCGTTTCCAGATGACCACGTATCGTAAGAATGGAGTTCTAATACTTTTTAAAACGAGATATCGCATCTCACTTCTATGTTTCATGATGAGATATAATATTCATTGCGAAGTGTTATGTATACCTCGTATTATCTTCAAAAGAATGTAAATGAGGCACTTTCATGCTAGGAAATAGCGTTTGCAGATGTCTACGTATCGTAGCAATAGAGTTCTAATGCTTCTTAAATCGCGATATCGCATCTCACTTCTATGTTTCGATATAAGATATAATATTCATTGCGAAGTGTCATGTATACCTCGTATTAACTTCAAAAGAATGTAAATGCGTCATTTCCATGCTAGGAAATAGCCTTTGCATATGTCTACGTATCGTAGCAATAGAGTTCTAATGCTTCTTAAAACGCGATATCGTATCCCACTGCTATGATTCATGATAAGATATAATATTCATTATGGAGTGATATGTATATCTCGTATTCACTTCAAAAGAATGTAAATGCGACCCTTCCATGCTAGGAAATAGCCTTTGCAGATGTCTACGTATCGTAGCAATAGAGTTCTAATGCTTCTTAGAACGCGATATCGCATCTCATTCCTATGTTTCGTGATAAGTAATAATATTCATTGCGAAGTGTCATGTATACCTCATATTCACTTCAAAAGAATGTAAATGCGACACTTCCTTGCTGGGAAACAGCGTATCCAGATGTCAACGTATCAAAACAATAGATTTCTAGTGCTTCTTAGAACGAGATGTTGCATCTCACTTCTGTGTTTCACGATAAGGTATACTATTCATTGCGAAGTGTCATGTATTCTCGTCTACACATCAAAAGAATGTAAATGCAACACTTCCTTGCTAGGAAATAGCGTTTGCAGATATCTGCGCATCGAGGCAATAGGGATCTAAAGCTTCTTAAAACGCGATATCGCATCTCACTTCTATGTTACATGATAAGATATAATGATCATTGCGAAGTGTCATGCATACCTCGTATTCACTTCGAAAGAATGTAAATGCGACTATTCCTTGCTAGGAAATAGCGTTTGCAGATGCCTACGTATCGTAGCATTAGAGTTCTAGTGCTTCTTAAATCGCGATTTCGCATCTCATTTCTACGTTTCATGATAAGATGTAATATTCATTGCGAAGTGTAATGTATACCTTGTATTCACTTCAAAAGAATGTAACTGCGACTCTTCCAAGCTAGGAAATAGGTTTTGCAGATCTCTCCGCATCGAGGCCATAGAGTTCTAATGCTTCTTAAAACGCGATATCGCACCTCACTTCTATGTTTCATGATAAGATATATTATTCATTGCGAAGTGTCATTTATACCTCGTATTCACTTCAATAGAATGTAAATGCGACTATTGCTTGCTAGGAAATAGCGTTTGCAGATGTCTACGTATCGTAGCAGTAGAGTTCTAATGCTACTTAAATCGCGATATCGCCTCTCATTTCTATGATTCGTGAGAAGATATAATATTCATTGCGAAGTGTCATGTACACCTCGTATTCACGTCAAAGGAATGTAAATGCGACTATTGCTTGCTAGGAAATAGCGTTTGCAGATGTCTACGTATCGTAGCAGTAGAGTTCTAATGCTACTTAAATCGCGATATCGCCTCTCATTTCTATGTTTCGTGATAAGATATAATATTCATTGCGAAGTGTCATGTATACCTCGTATTCACTTCAAAAGAATGTAAATGAGACACTTCCGTGCTAGGAAATAGCGTTTCCAGATGACCACGTATCGAAAGAATAGAGTTCTAATACTTCTTAAAACGAGATGTCGCATCTCATTCCTATGTTTCATAATAAGATATAATATCCATTGCGAAGTGTCATGTATACCTCGTATTCACTTCAAAGGAATGTAAATGCGACACTTGCATGCTAGGAAAAGTTGTTTGCAGATGTCTACGTATCGTAGCAATAGAGTTCTAATGCTTCTTAAAACGAGATGTCGCATTTCATTTCTATGTTTCGTGATAAGATATAATATTCATTGTGGAGTGTTATGTATACCTCGTATTCGCTGCAAAGGAATGTAAATGCGACACCTCCTTGATAGGAAATAGCGTTTCCAGATGACCACGTATCGTAAGAATGGAGTTCTAATACTTTTTAAAACGAGATATCGCATCTCACTTCTATGTTTCATGATGAGATATAATATTCATTGCGAAGTGTTATGTATACCTCGTATTATCTTCAAAAGAATGTAAATGAGGCACTTTCATGCTAGGAAATGGCGTTTGCAGATGTCTACGTATCGTAGCAATAGTGTTCTAATGCCTCTTAAAGTGACAAGTCGTATTCCATTTCTATGTTTCGTAATAAGATATAATATTCATTGTGAAATGTTAAGTATACCTCGTATTCACTTCAAAGGATGTAAATGCGACACTTCCTTGCTAGGAAATAATATTTGCAGATGTCTACGTATCGTAGCAATAGAGTTCTAATGCTTCTTAAAACGCGATATCGTATCTCACTACTATGATTCATGATAAGATATAATATTCATTATGGAGTGTTATGTATACCTCGTGTTCACTTCAAAACAATGTAAATGCGACCCTTCCATGCTAGGAAATAGCCTTTGCAGATGTCTACGTATCGTAACAACAGAGTTCTAATGCTTCTTAGAACGTGTAATCGCATCTCATTCCTACGTTTCATGATAAGATATAATATTCATTGCGAAGTGTCATGTATATCTCGTATTCACTTCAAAAAAATGTAAATGCGACACTTCCATGCTAGGAAATTGCGTTTGCAGATGTCTACGCATCGTAGCAATACAGTTCCAATGCTTCTTAGAACGCGATATCGCATCTCACTTCTATGTTTCATGATAAGATATAATATTCAATGCGAAGTGTCATGTATACCTCGTATTCACTTCAAAAGAATGTAAATGCGACACTTCCGTGCTAGGAAATAGCGTTTCCAGATGACCACGTATCGAAAGAATAGAGTTCTAATACTTCTTAAAACGAGATGTCGCATCTCATTCCTATGTTTCATAATAAGATATAATATCCATTTCGAAGTGTCAGTTATACCTCGCAATTCACTTCAATGGAATGTAAATGCGACACTTCCATGCTAGGAAATAGCGTTTGCAGATGTCTACGTATCGTAGCAAGAGAGTTCTAATGCTTCTTAAAACGAGATGTCGCATTTCATTTCTACGTTTCATGATAAGACATAATATTCATTGCGAAGTGTCATGTATACCTCGTATTCACTTCAAAAGAATGTAAATGCGACACTTCCATCCAAGGAAATAACATTTGCAGATGTCTACGTATCGTAGCTATAGAGTTCTAATGCTTCTTAGAACGCGATGTCGCATCACACTTCTATGTTTCATGATAAAATATAATATACATTGCGAAGTGCCATGTATACCTCGTATTCACTTCAATGGAATGTAAATCCGACATTTCCTTGCTAGGAAATAGAGTTTGCAGATGTCTACGTATATTAGCAATAGAGTTCTAATGCTTCTCAAAACGCGATATAGCACCTCATTCCTATGCTACATGATAAGATATTATATTCATTGCGAAGTGTCATGTATACCTCGTATTCACTTCAAAAGAATGTAGATGCGACACTTCCTTGCTAGGAAATAGCGTTTGCAGATGTCTCCGTACCGAAGCAATAGAGTTCATTACTTCTTAAAACGGGATATCGCATCTCATTTCTATGTTTCGTGACAAGATATAATATCCATTGCGAAGTGTCATGTATACCTCGTATTCACTTCAATGGAATGTAAATGCGACATTTCCTTGCTAGGAAATAGAGTTTGCAGATGTCTACGTACATTAGCAAGAGAGTTCTAATGCTTCTTAGAACGCGATATCGCATCTCACTTCTATGTTTCATGATAAGATATAATATTCATTGCGAAGTGTCATGTATACCTCGTATTCACTTCAAAAGAATGTAAATGAGACACTTCCGTGCTAGGAAATAGCGTTTCCAGATGACCACGTATCGAAAGAATAGAGTTCTAATACTTCTTAAAACGAGATGTCGCATCTCATTCCTATGTTTCATAATAAGATATAATATCCATTGCGAAGTGTCATGTATACCTCGTATTCACTCCAAAGGAATGTAAATGCGACACTTGCATGCTAGGAAAAGTTGTTTGCAGATGTCTACGTATCGTAGCAATAGAGTTCTAATGCTTCTTAAAACGAGATGTCGCATTTCATTTCTATGTTTCGTGATAAGATATAATATTCATTGTGGAGTGTTATGTATACCTCGTATTCACTGCAAAGGAATGTAAATGCGACACCTCCTTGCTAGGAAATAGCGTTTCCAGATGACCACGTATCGTAAGAATGGAGTTCTAATACTTTTTAAAACGAGATATCGCATCTCACTTCTATGTTTCATGATGAGATATAATATTCATTGCGAAGTGTTATGTATACCTCGTATTATCTTCAAAAGAATGTAAATGAGGCACTTTCATGCTAGGAAATAGCGTTTGCAGATGTCTACGTATCGTAGCAATAGAGTTCTAATGCTTCTTAAATCGCGATATCGCATCTCACTTCTATGTTTCGATATAAGATATAATATTCATTGCGAAGTGTCATGTATACCTCGTATTAACTTCAAAAGAATGTAAATGCGTCATTTCCATGCTAGGAAATAGCCTTTGCAGATGTCTACGTATCGTAGCAATAGAGTTCTAATGCTTCTTAAAACGCGATATCGTATCCCACTGCTATGATTCATGATAAGATATAATATTCATTATGGAGTGATATGTATATCTCGTATTCACTTCAAAAGAATGTAAATGCGACCCTTCCATGCTAGGAAATAGCCTTTGCAGATGTCTACGTATCGTAGCAATAGAGTTCTAATGCTTCTTAGAACGCGATATCGCATCTCATTCCTATGTTTCGTGATAAGTAATAATATTCATTGCGAAGTGTCATGTATACCTCATATTCACTTCAAAAGAATGTAAATGCGACACTTCCTTGCTGGGAAACAGCGTATCCAGATGTCAACGTATCAAAACAATAGATTTCTAGTGCTTCTTAGAACGAGATGTTGCATCTCACTTCTGTGTTTCACGATAAGGTATACTATTCATTGCGAAGTGTCATGTATTCTCGTCTACACATCAAAAGAATGTAAATGCAACACTTCCTTGCTAGGAAATAGCGTTTGCAGATGGCTACGTTTCGAAGCAATAGAGTTCTCATGCTTCTTAGAACGGGATATCGCATCTCATATCTATGTTTCATGATAAGATATAGTATTCATTGTGGAATGTTATGTATACCTTGTCTACACTCCAAAAGGATATAAATGCCACACTTCCTTGCTCGGAAATAGCGTTTCCATTTGTTTACTTATCGGAGCAATAGAATTCTATTGCTTCATTCAACACGATGTCGCAAGTCATTTCAATGATTCATGGTAAATTGCAATGTTCTATGCAATATGTTAAATTTGTCTGCATCTAGACCTTAGAAGGATGTGGATTCTATACTTGCTTGCAACAGAATATCGTTTGCAGATCTCTACGTGTCCAAGCAAGACATTTCTAATACTTCATGCAGCGCGATGTCGCATCTCATTTCAACGTTTCAATGCAAAGAATCTGTAATCATATGTCCATAACATTGTGCTTAACTGTTAGAGGTCTTCAATAGAATGTGAACTATATAATTCCATGCAACGGCATGGCGCTCCGTAGTGTCTGTCTGTTAAAGCAATCGAGCTAGAATTCTCCATGCAATGCGCTGGCGCATCCCATTTCATCGTTTCAAAGTAAGAATGCTGTAATCTCTTATGCATAGCTCTATGCTTATCTGCTTTAAAACTTCATAAGAATGTAAATTCTACAGCTCCATGCAACTGGATTGCCCTTCGTAGTGTCTACATGTCGAGACAATAGAGTACTAATGCATTATACAATGCCATGACTCATCTCATTTCAACGTTTCGAATTAAGTAAGCTGTAATCTTCTATGAAAAGCATTATAATTATCTGCTTCTACTCTACAATAGATTGTGAATTCTATAGATCCAAGCAACAGGAGGGCAGGCTCTCCACCATCCTACTGCCTGCCCTGATGCGGGCAAAGGATTCCCAGGGCCACTCAATCCGCGACCAACATCTATCTTATTCTCTAACCGATTCATCGTTATGCGTTTTCCATTAAGCTTGCCGGGATCAGTGATATTGATTCGCTCAATCTAAATTATTATTTTCTTTTTAAGTTTCTCAATTATTTTAGTTTTTCTCACGATATCGTCTATTTCGTTGTACCTTACCCTTACAGTATGGTATATAATCTGTTGTTTTATATTTCTAGGATTTCCTCTTAATAAATGCAATGCTGCCACATATTCTCTTTCTCTTTCTCTTTAGTTACATTGTTGTTATTTTATGCTTTTCACCCTCCACATTCACTCTCTACACCATCTCGGAACAGGCGTTATACGATTACTGCAGGATGACGCCCCGGTCTCGTTACACCGAGATCGAGTGTTCTCTCTTGCATCCGTTGATTTATATATGTTATATATTGGAGAATATTTCCTCTTATCCTTTGTATTTTTCGATTGAAATTACATTGACAGAAGTACGAGATAGTTCTGCACGCCTATTTGAAACAACATTAAATCACCTTGTTAAACAATAATATATTAAATGTGACTTGGACTTTTAAATTTGAATTTATAAACATCTAACAGGTAAATATGTTTTTCTTACTATTCATATCATTATACATTCAGTGATTTATTGTGTGCAGTGATTTGATATATTAACTGCTTGATCATATTTTGCAATGAACTTTGCGTACCAAACATTGTTTTTACTCCTGATGGGAGTGGATATTTCATCGTTTTATATTCTTATATGGCATTGATTATAAAAGTATATGACATCCTTTTTATGCAGTCATGTATAATTATGTACTGTGACGGTTTTTCCCGTTACAATCCGCAAGAAAAGGGTATATAGAACCAATAATAACGGGGTGTCCAGAAGTTTAGTCCGGGGTTATATCGGGGTACAGAATATCCGCGTGCTTCGGCAACGCGAAGTACAAAGCAATAAATTTCCTATCCAGCAAGTATTTCGAAGCTGCGAGGCTGGGACTTTTTGGGCGCCAGCTACTCAAGAAGTAGCAAAAACTAATAAACCACGCAACCCGGGGAAACCCGGTGCAAGATAACCCTCGAAATTTCGAAATACTCTTTCGCTCGACTGCTTCTAGCCGAGTGCGCAAATTAGGGTCGCGGGATACTGAACTCACGGCTTCTTTCTAGATTGCCTCGACGCGGTATTACAAAAGGGTATACGACACGCCGCGAATGACCGGGGATCACCACCCGTTATACAATACAAATTACAAAACGCGATATCACAATTGCGGCAGGAAACAAATGGGACGCTTTAGCGTATAAGGACTCACGTTCTCGTTTCCAACAAGTATGGATCTCGTTCAGTCCGTCTACCTCTCTCTCTCTCTCTCTCTCTCCACCGAATCGCTCCGTATAATCGCTTGCTCGGTTGCTCGCTAAGTAGTCGCTAAGTCGTTCAGAAGAATAAGAGGCTGCCTTCGTGCTGGCTAGCTCATTATATAGGTTTGCTGGGGGTCTTCGGATCCCCTTAGATCCTCCTTAGGGCTCCTTGATGGGGTAGGGCCATACGCTTCGGTATTGTTCGGGGCATCGATCGGTGGATTTCGGCGATCTTCCCTGATCGCCCCCTCTGGTGTGTCTAGAGGGGGTCCTCTGGATTATTTGAACTGCGGCGCGTGTCGCGCGCCGCGCTTTCCACGGCTCACCTGCAATTCCGCTGCGCATCTTGAGTTTTCCTCTCCATGGGCTCAGGGGAGGGGTAGAGGTCTTTCTCACACCCGAGAACCATCCTATTTGTCTCCATGGACTATGGCAGCGGTCTTATCGTTGCAGAGCTCTGGATCGTATCCTTCGGGCTTCAGGGTCTCTTCTTGCTCACTTCCCGACTCCTCCACCGTCGATACCGTCACGCTACCTCGGCGCACAGCCCTTCCGCGAACCTGCCGTCTTATTATCCGCCGAAGAGACGTCTTATGGGAGACGTCTTATGGGTCGCTTCTTCCCTCAGCTCGCCAGTCTAATCCGTAGAACGGAGAGAGAGAAACGAACGGGGGGGGGGGGGGGGGAATGTTCTACCATCGTGTATTTCACGCTCCTCGCAAATACAGCTATCGCGATGGTCCGTGTCGCGCTTCTCGCATGGGTGGTGATCTGCGAGCTAGTCTAACCGAAGCAGAGGGGGGGGGGGGGGGGGTGAGCGAGCCTTGTGACTTCACCACGTCACAGTACATACAAATTTTCGATTAAGTAGCTATGTGTTCAAATTCAATTCCGAATAATGCACTAAAAAGCATCCCAGATAACAAACGGCAAGATGGTAGCGACACCATGCCGGCACTATATTGCCACTTCCGAGGAGTGTCAACTGATTCGTAGTCATCTGTGACCGGATTCGTTGACTAAAATGCCAGAACGTGTTACCAGCACGTTCTAGACAAGCGAATCGCGCAGCACCAGCACCATGGTGACACGCGTATCATCGCTCCATTCATGAATCTCCTCAGCAATGACGCAGGATCACATTTGGCAATGGGGAACCTATGCTTTCATACAAATTAGAACCGTTAGATGTCAGTAGATGTTCAGCATATGAGTATTGATAGACATTTTGATGGTCGTTTTCCTATATTTATAGTTATTGAGCGAGTCGTACATATTTCTTTCAATCCATCATAGACTAAAAATATTATTTATAAAAAAATATTACTTATAAAATAAAATTCATGCTGTTGCGTCCCTAACTTCGCCTTGTGTAATTTTTGAAATAACATGCTGTCATCGTATTTAATGTAACCCTCAATTGCATGAATTTGCAACAATAAATTGAAGAAAATATATATAAATTAAGTGTGTATATTTTTATGACAAAGTAATTATCGACTTTATGGAAAAAATCGCCCTATCGAGCTAGTTTATAGAAAATAATAAAATCGAGTTCTTATATCTTTGTTTTATGCCGGTGTATCTATTTTGGAATCAAAATAAATAAATTGCACAGTTTAGTCATTTTTCATATTTGCTTATAATTTTTATGGAAACAGCTTCCCCATTAGTAAATGTCAGCCTACGCCACAACCACGCGTGTAGCTATGGCGAGCTGATAGTGTCATTGTCACGGCCGTGTAGCCCGTGTGCTATATCTCGGTGCTTTAATAGTGCCCTGATACGAATGCCGCCCCAGTACTAACAGTATGCCATTTCGAAAGCTGAGTAGGAGCACTTTGTTAGCACAGTTCTGTCACGGAATTCGTTCCATCCGTTGTCATTGGCGTGCCAATCGCTGGCTGTTTGGGATATTGTAGTGCATGAGGCAGACTTGTTCCTTATCATCGTCAAGGAGATGGATTTTCACTCCCCCCTTTTTGAATTTTTTAAATTATTGTTTGGAATTTTTGCCGTTTCTGTATCTCTATGACCGCATTGTGGATTCAACTTATGTACGATCTTTTTGGTCTTCATCTTTTCTTACATGTAATATTATATATGTGATGCACGTTTGTTATGTAATGCTCCGATTTGTAAGCCTCAGATACTTTTATTCTTTGGTAAAGCAACTTATTCGATTAATATATATTTATTAGACATAGATATAAACAATTAGAAAAATGTTATTAAAACGCTATTAAATATGTTGTTGCAATTATATATTTAAGGTCTGAAGATGTAGATGCAATTAATGTCCGATATTTTACGTGATCCAATCGACGTATCAAGTGAGGCTATGAAATATAAAAACCTTTTACTATTCTTGGACCCCTTTACATGTTAAATGAATGATTAGTTCTGCAAGACAAGAAGCCTGAATTAGTGAGATATCTAGGAACATAAGTAATTTGTAAGTAACACATCTTTTCTCTTTGAAATATTTGCCTTTGCATAGAATAGAATGTATAGATATAATGGCCTGTTTTGTACCCATTTCGGTACAATTCTATTATAGCCTTTGAGCAGAAGTAATATTGATTATACTTGATTTTTGCAATAGTTCTTTGATTAACAGATTTTATTAACCTAGAATCATCATTTGAAGGCTGTATCAATCTACCTTGTAGCTCCATCAGTTTCTTTTTCTGCTCGCTACTTTCCATTTTCAGTTCCGTATACTTATCCTTTATCATCATCATATATGTGGCGTAAAATTACAATAACTTTTTGTCCTCAAATTTTGCGGATATTTCAATTAAATTTCCTTTGATTAAATAAACGGAAATTAAAAAACAGTGGCACGTACCATTTCTTGGAAACGTTGTATCGTAATTTGCATCTGACTGTTTTGAAAGGCACGCACTTTACTTAACGTTTGCAATGATTCGGTTAGCGAAGTAAAGAAATATTCTACTTTCGAAATTGTTGGCTCTTGTAATTCTAAGGCAAATATATTCATCTGTCGACATCGTGAACATTGTTTTTTGGCAAAATTCCAGAAAAACAAATATACTATGAGTAAAATAATAAACATCATAATATTAAATTTAACTCTGTTCATCGTTGCCTTGTTGGTTTTTGCTAATATAAAATTGCATAGTACAAAGGGGCCATCCGTTGATGAAAATAGTTTTTTGTAAGTGGAGTTATGTTGGACATGTGAAGGTTACCTTCATTTTTTAAAATGAATTGGTATGTCCATTCTTCCGTAATACGATAGAGCATTTTAAAGCAAGTTTAACGATCTGTAACATGAAGGCATTGAAGGTTACAAAAAGTAAAGAAAGGCGATAATACTCACGGTTTTGATAGTAAATGAAACATACGTATTGTAAACAGTGGTGGAAGGCGTAATACTTACCGTTTACTTCACTGTGAATAAACACTTTTCGAAGGGCATTTCAATAGTTTGCAGCATAAGTTAAACATGATAAGATTAGTATTGAAAAATCGGTTCGAATACGTTTGGTTAGGCTGTTCTTTCTGTCGTTCATTTTATAAGTACTGAGCTGCGGATTCCTGAGGACAGCTCACAAAATTGTTGAACTATGGAAGATTATCATTGTGAATTTGAATCAAAATGTAATTAAATTCCATTAGATTGTAAACAGATCTCAATATTTCATTTTAGATAGTAAGATTAAATACTCTTTACAAAACTGCACGAATGGATACATACCTTTCTGTTATTATTATTTCATAAAGAATTATAATTGCAATTATATAGTTCATTACGATAAAAAATATTTCTCAGAAAATTCTAAATATTAAATTAAAGAATCAAGTTAAACATTTTTAATAATTACGAATATGAAAAATACTTGAACATTCCAATAGAAAGATGTCTAAACAGGAACTAGAAAAGTCAAACATTCAATTTCAATTCCAGAATTCATCTATAAGAGGTAAAATGTTTCGAAAGCTTTAATTACAGTCTTTAATGCAAGCAGTTGGGCAGTATTTCAATTTTTAAGAAAATTGATGAAAGTCAACCATTTTGAAGTGGTCAGAATCTTTGTCGTTTGAGCAATAAGTGAATAACAAATAACTGCATAAATTCCAGGCTTAAAAACTTATGGATTAAATCCTATGCAGACTCGTTTATGAGCGAGTTACAAAATAATAATCCACACTAAGTAATCATTTTAAAACTTAAACGATTACATCTCGCGAATTTTCAAAGATATCAGAAGCGTGAAAAGTATGTGGTTTATCAAAAACTCTTCTAAAAGAACGGACGAAGCCAATAGAAATCTTTGTTGAAGTAAGCAAGTTCTAAAGTTCTAAGCAACGCGATGGCTCTTATCTGGCTATGTTTCATAGCAAGTAAGTTCTGAATTTCTATGAAATCCGATGGAATTACTCACTACTAACGTTTCAAAGTAAGTTCTCAAATTCTCAATTCTACGTTTAAAACTATGTGTGTTCTATATATCTATGTAAAGTGATGGTTCCTATTAGTTGTGACGGAAACCTATATATAGTAAGTCAGGGAAGCTCGAAGGGGTTAATTATCTAAATGCTTTAAGGTGTAAAACGTACTTTAATCTAAAGCGATCTATCGTTCCAAGGTATCCGCTCACGTACAACTTTTCTTGGGCGCCAGCTGCTCAGAAAGTAGCAAAGGGATAGATTACACGACCCCGGGAACCCTGGGGCGGAACAACCCTTGAAACTTCGAAATGCTCCTCTTCTCGACTACGCCTAGCCAAGTACACACACTCAGGTCGCGAGATACTGAAGTCACGGCATGTTAATTTATGGTCTCGACGTGGGTTTAACTAACAAGGGCTACGGGAAACTACGCAACACGCCGCAAATTACCGGGTATCATAACTCGCTTCACGATATAAGATACAATATACAATATGCGACACAAGAAATGGGACGCTTTAGGGAATAAGCTCTCACGTTTTCTTCTTCAGGTTCCTTGAATTCGCTGGTGGTCCTCGGGTCTCCTGCATCCTCCTCGGGGCTCCTTGGTGAAGTGGGCTGTAGGCTTCGGCATTGTTCGGGTCCATCGATCAGTGGATTTCGGCGATTTCCTCTTCTCGCCCCCTTGGGTGTCCCTGAGGGGATCCTCCTGATCATTTAAATTGCGTAGCGCCTCGCGCGCCGCGCTCCCATGGCCCACCAGCAGGGCCGCTGGACTTTTGACTTCTCTTTAGGGGGTTAAGGATGGTTGAGGACCTTCTCACATCCCAGAGCATTATAAAGCACAAAAGCAGATAAGCATAATGCGATGCATAGAGCTTTACAACCTTCTAACTTACTTTGAACTGTTTATATGAAATGCGATATTGAGGTGCATGAAGCATGACAAATTAAATGCTTCGGCACCTGGAAATCTAGAAACGCTATCCCCGGGCAAGAAAGTGTAGGGTTCACACTCAATTCATGTGCAGAAGCAGATGAACATAACGCGATGCTATGAATATTACATCTTATCATGAAATATAGAAGTAAGATGCTCAGCCGCGTTTTACGAAGCATTAGAACTCTATTGCTTCTAAACCTTCAGATATAGAAACGAAATTCCGAAGCAAGGAAGTGATGCATTTACATTCATTTGAAGTGTAGAGGAGATATAAATAACGCGTTGCACTGAAATTACATCTTATCACGTGACTTAGAACTGATATGCGATATCGCGTTTTATAAAGAGTTAGAAATCTATTGCTTCGATGCGTAGACATCTAGAAACGCAATTTCCTATCCAAGAAGTGTGGCATTTGCATCCTTTTGAAGTGTAGACGAGGTATACATAACACTTCGCAATGAATATTATATCTTATCATGAAACACAGAAATGAGATGCTAGTGCTTCGATACGTAGACATCTGGAAACGCATTTCCTAGCAAGGATGCGTGGCATTTTCATTCCTTTGAAGTGTAGACGATGTATACAACACGTCCCGATGAATATTATATCTTACCATGAAACATAGAAATGAGATGCGGTATCGAGTTTTAAGAAGCATTAGATCTACATTTCTTCGATATGT
This sequence comes from Xylocopa sonorina, assembly GCF_050948175.1. Classification (NCBI taxonomy): domain Eukaryota; kingdom Metazoa; phylum Arthropoda; class Insecta; order Hymenoptera; family Apidae; genus Xylocopa; species Xylocopa sonorina. The sequence continues at coordinate 82,728 of NW_027490288.1, forward strand.
AGACATCTGGAAACGCATTTCCTAGCAAGGAAGTGTGGCATTTACAATATTTTGAAGTGCAAACGAGGTATACAAGGAAGTGCGGCAATTACATTATTTTGAAGTGTAGACGAGGTGTACATAACACTTCGCAATTAATATTATATCGTATCGTAAAACATAGAACTGAGATGTTATATCTCGTTTATAGAAGCATTCGAAATCTATTGCTTCGATACATAGGCATCTGGAAACGCATTTCATAGCAAGGATATGTGGCATTTACATTCTTTTGAAGTGCAGACGAGGTATACATAACACTTCGCAATGTATATTATATCTTATCATGAAACATAGAACTGTCATGCGATTTCGCGTTTTAAGAAGAATTAGAACTTCATTGCTTCGATAGGTAGGAACCTAGAAACGCATTTCCTAGCAAGGAAGTGTTGCATTTACATTCTTTTGAAGTATAGACGAAGTGTACATAACATTTCGCAATGAATATTATGTCCTATCATGAAACATGGAAATGAGATGCATTATCGCGTTTTAAGGAGCATTAAATCTTTATTCGTTCGATACGTAGACATATGGAAACGCATTTCCTAGCAAGCAACAGTCGCATTTACATTCTTTTGAATTGAATACGAGGTATACATGACACTTCGCAATGAATATTACATCTTAACACGAAACATATAAATGAGATGCGATATCGCGATTTAAGTAGCATTTGAACGCTATTGCTACGATACGTAGACATCTGCAAACGCTATTTCCTAGCAAGCAATAGTCGCATTTACATTCTTTTGAAGTGAATACGAGGTATGCATGACACTTCGCAATGAATATTATATCTTATCACGAAACATGTAAATGAGAGGCGATATCGCGATTTAGGTAGCATTAGAACCCTATTGCTACGATACGTAGACATCTGCAAACGCTATTTCCTAGCAAGCAATAGTCTCATTTGCATTCCTTTGAAGTGAATACGAGGTATGCATGACACTTCGCAATGAATATTATATCTTATCACGAAACATAGAAATGAGATGCGATATTGCGATTTAAGAAGCATTAGATCTCCATTGCTACGATACGTAGACATCTGAATACGCTATTTCCTAGCAAGGAAATGTCGCATTTACATTCGTTTGGAGTGAGTACGCGGTATACATGACTCTTCGCAACCAATATTATATTTTATCATGAAGCATAGAAATGAGATGCGATATCGCGTTTTGAGAAGCATTAGAACTCTATTGCTACGATACGTAGACATCAGCAAACGCTATTTCCTAGCAAGGAAGATTCGCATTTACATTCTTTTGAAGTGAATACGAGGTATACGTGACACTTCGCAATGAACATTATACCTTATCAGGTAACATAGAAGTGTGATGCGATATCGCGATTTAAGTAGCATTAGAACTCTATTGCTACGATACGTAGACATCTTAATACGCTATTTCCTAGCAAGGAAGTGTCGCATTTGCAGTCGTTTGGAGTGAATACGAGGTATACATGACATTTCGCAATGAATATTATATCTTATCACGAAATATAGAAATGAAATGCGACATCTCGTATTAAGAAGAATTAGGACCCATTTGCTACGATAAGTAGACATCTGCAAACGATATTCCCAAGGATGGAAACGTCGCATTTACATACTTTTGAAGTGAATACGAGGTATGCATGACACTTCGCAATGAATATTATATCTTATCACGAAACATAGAAATGAGATGCGATATTGCGATTTAAGTAGCATTAGATCTCTATTGCTACGATACGTAGACATCTGAATACGCTATTTCCTAGCAAGGAAATGTCGCATTTACATTCGTTTGGAGTGAATACGAGGTATACATGACGCTTCGCAATCAATATTATATCTTATCATGATGCATAGGAATGAGATGCGATATCGCGTTTTGAGAAGCATTAGAATTCTATTGCTACGATATGTAGGCATCTGCAAACACTATTTCCTAGCATGGAAGTGTGGCACTTACATTCTTTTGAAGTGAATACGAGGTATACATGACACTTCGCAATGAATATTATATCTTATCATGAAACATAGAGGTGAGATGCGATATCGCATTTTAAGAAGCATTAGAACTCTATTGGCTCGACACGTAGACATCTGCAGACTCTATTTCCAAGCATGGAAGTGTCGCATTTATATTCTTTTGAAGTGAATACGAGGTATACATGACACTTCGCATTAAATATTACATCTTATCACGAAACATAGAAATGAGATGCGATATCGCGATTTAAGTAGCATTAGAACACTATTGCTACGTTACGTAGACATCTGCAAACGCTATTTCCTAGCAGGCAATAGTCGCATTTACATTCTTTTGAAGTGAGTACGAGGTATAGATGATATTTCGCAATGAATATTACATCTTATCACGAAATATAGAAATGAAATGCGACATCTCGCTTTAAGAAGCATTCGGACTCTTTTGCTACGATACGTAGACATCTGCAAACGATATTCCCAAGGATGGAAATGTCGCATTTACATTCTTTTGAAATGAATGCGTGGTATACATGACACTTCGCAATGAATATTATATCATATCACGAAACATATAAATGGGATGCGATATCGCGGTTTAAGTAGCAATAGAACTTTATTGCTTCGACACGTAGACAACTGCAAACGCTATTTCCTAGCAAGCAATAGTCGCATTTACTTCCTTTTGAAGTGAATACGAAGTGTACATGACACTTCGCAATGAGTATTATATCTTATCACGAAACATGGAAATGAGATGCGATATGGCGTTTTGCGAAGCAATAGAACGCTATTGCTACGATACGTAGACATCTGCAAACGCTATTGCCTAGAAAGCAATAGTCGCATTTACATTCTTATGAAGTGAATACGAGGTATACATGACACTTCGCAATGAATATTATATCTTATCACGAAATATAGAAAAGAGATGCGACATCGCGATTTAAGTAGCATTAGAAATCTATTGCTACGATACGTAGACATCTGAATACGCTATTTCCTAGCAAGGAAGTGTCGCATTATATTCGCTTGGAGTGAATACGAGGTATACATGACGCTTCGCAATCAATATTATATCTTATCATGATGCATAGAAATGAGATGCGATATCGCGTTTTGAGAAGCATTAGAACGCAATTGCTACGATACGTAAACATCTGTAAACGCTATTTCCTAGCAAGGAAGATTCGCATTTACATTCTATTGGAGTGAATACGAGGTATACATGACACTTCGGAATGAATATTATATCTTATCAAGAAGCATAGAAATGAGATGCGATATCGTGTTTTGAGAAGCACTAGAACTCTATTGCTACGATACGTAGACATCAGCAAACGCTATTTCCTAGCAAGGAAGGTTCGCATTTACATTCTTTTGAAGTGAATACGAGGTATACATGACACTTCGCAATGAACATTATACCTTATCAGGTAACATAGAAGTGAGATGCGATATCGCGATTTAAGTAGCATTAGAACTCTATTGCTACGATACGTAGACATCTGAATACGCTATTTCCTAGCAAGGAAGTGTCGCATTTGCATTCGTTTGGAGTGAGTACGAGGTATACATGACATTTCGCAATGAATATTATATCTTATCACGAAATATAGAAATGAAATACGACATTTCGTTTTAAGAAGAATTAGGACCCATTTGCTACGATAAGTAGACATCTGCAAACGATATTCCCAAGGATGGAAACGTCGCATTTACATTCTTTTGAAGTGAATACGAGGTATACATGACACTTCGCAATGAATATTATATCCTATCACGAAACATATAAATGAGATGCGATATCGCGATTTAAGTAGCATAAGAACTCTACTGCTACGATACGTAGACATCTGCACACGCCATTTCCTAGCAAGCAATAGTCACATTTACATTCTTTTGAAGTGAATACGAGGTATACATGACACTTCGCAATGAATATTATATCTTATCACGAAATATAGAAATGAGATGCGATGTCGCGATCTAAGAAGCATTAGAATTCTATTGCTACAATACGTAGGCATCTGCAAACGCTATTTCCTAGCAAGCAATAGTCGCATTTACATTCTTTTGAAGTGAGTACGAGGTATACATGACACTTCGCAATGAATATTATATCTTATCATGATACATAGATGTGAGATGCGATATCGCGTTCTGAGAAGGATTAGAACTCTATTGATACGATACGTAGACATCTGCAATCGCTATGTCCTAGGATGAAAGTGTCGCATTTACATACTTTTGAAGTGAATTCGAGGTATACATGACACTTCGGAATTAATATTATAACTTATCAAGAAACATAGAAATGAGATGCGATATCGCGATCTAAGAAGCATTAGTATTCCATTGCTACAATAGGTAGGCATCTGCGAACGCTATTTCCTAGCAAGGAATAGTCGCATTTACATTCTTTTGAAGTGAATACGAGGTATATATGACTCTTCGCAATGAATGTTATATCTTATCATGATACATAGAAGTGAGATGCGATATCGCGTTTTGGGAAGCATTAGAACTCTATTGCTACGATACGTAGACATCAGCAAACGCTATTTCCTAGCGAAGAAGATTCGCATTTACACTCTTTTGAAGTTAATACGAGGTATACATGACACTTCGCAATGAACATTATACCTTATCAAGTAACATAGAAGTTAGATGCGATATCGCGATTTAAGTAGCATTAGAACTCTATTGCTACGATACTTAGACATCTGAATACGCTATTTCCTAGCAAGGAAGTGTCGCATTTACATTCGTTTGGAGTGAATACGAGGTATACATGACATTTCGCAATGAATATTATATCTTATCACGAAATATAGAAATGAAATGCGACATCTCGTTTTAAGAAGAATTAGGACCCATTTGCTACGATAAGTAGACATCTGCAAACGCTATTTCCTAGCAAGGAAGATTCGCATTTACATTCTTTTGAAGTGAATACGAGGTATACATGACACTTCGCAATGAACATTATACCTTATCAGGTAACATAGAAGTGAGATGCGATATCGCGATTTAAGTAGCATTAGAACTCTATTGCTACGATACGTAGACATCTTAATACGCTTTTTCCTAGCAAGGAAGTGTCGCATTTGCATTCGTTTGGAGTGAATACGAGGTATACATGACATTTCGCAATGAATATTATAACTTATGACGAAACATAGAAATGAGATGCGATATCACGATCTAAGAAGCATTAGAATTCTATTGCTACAATACGTAGGCATCTGCAAACGCTATTTCCTAGCAAGGAATAGTCGCATTTACATTCCTTTGAAGTGAATACGAGGTATACATAACACTCCGCAATGAATATTATATCTTATCATGAAACATAGAAATGACATGCGATATCGCATTTAAGAAGCATTAGAACTCTATTGCCTCGATGCGTAGACATCTGCAAACGCTACTTCCTAGCAAGGAAGTGTCGCATTTACATTCATTTGAAGTATAGACGAGATGTACATAACACTGCACAATGAATATTATATCTTATCATGGAACGTAGAAATGAGATGCGATATGACGATCTAAGAAGCATTAGAATTCTATTGCTTCGATAAGTAGACATCTGCAAACGCCATTTCCTTGCAAGGAAGTGTCGGCGTTTACATTCATCTGAAGTGTACGCGAGGTATACATGACACTTCGCAATTTATATTATATTTTATCAGGAAACGTAGATATGAGATGCGATATGACGATTTAAGAAGCATTAGAACTCTACTGCTTCGATACGCAGACATCTGAAAACGCTATTTCCTAGCAAGGAAGTGTCGCATTTGCATTCTTTTGAGGTGAATACGAGGTATACATAACACTGCACAATGGATATTATATCTTATCATGAAACATAGATATGAGATGCGATATCGCGATTTAAGAAGCATTAGAACACTATTGCTTCGATACGTAGACATCTGCAAACGCTATTTCCTAACAAGGAAGTGTCGCATTTACATTCATTTGAAGTGTACTCGAGGTATACATGACACTACGCAATGAATATTATATCTTATCATGAAACATAGTAATTAGATGCGAAATTACTATTTAAGAAGCATTAGAACTCTATTGCTTCGATACGTAGACATCTGCAAACGCTATTTCCTAGCAAGGAAGTGTTGCATTTACATTCTTTTGAAACGAACACGAGATATAAGTGACACTTCGCAATGAATAATAGATCTTATCATGAAACATAAAAATGGGATGCGATATCGTTTTTAAGAAGCTTTAGAACTCAATTGCTTCGAAACGTAGACATTTGCAAAGGCTATTACCTAGCAAGGAAGTGTCGCATTTACATTCTTTAGATGTGAATACGAGGAATACATGACACTTCGCAATGAATATTATACCTTATCATGAAACTTAGAAATGAAATGCGATGTCGCGCTTTAAGAAGCGTTAGAACTCTATTGCTACGTTACGTACACATCTGCAAACGCTATTTCCTAGCAAGGCAGAGACGCATCTACATTCATTTGAAGTGAATACGAGGTATACATGACACTTCGCAATGAATATTATACCTTATCATGAAACTTAGAAATGGGATGCGATGTCGCGCTTTAAGAAGCGTTAGAACTCTATTGCTACATTACGTAGACATCTGCAAACGCTACTCCCAAGCAAGGAAGTGTCGCATTTACATTCATTTGAAGTGAATACGAGGTATACATGACACTTCGGAATGAATATTTTAACTTATCACGAAACATAGAAATGAGATGCGATATCACGATCTAAGAAGCATTAGAATTCTATTGCTACAATACGTAGGCATCTGCAAACGCTATTTCCTAGCAAGGAATAGTCGCATTTACATTCCTTTGAAGTGAATACGAGGTATATATAACACTCCGCAATGAATATTATATCTTGCCATGAAACATAGAAATGAGATGCGATATCGCATTTAAGAAGCATTAGAACTCTATTGCCTCGATGCGTAGACATCTGCAAACGCTATTTCCTAGCAAGGAAGTGTCGCATTTACATTCTTTTGAAACGAACACGAGATATACATAACACTGCACAATGAATATTACATCTTATCGTGAAACATAGAAATGAGATGCGATATCCCGTTTTAAGAAGTAATAGAATTCTATTGCTTCGGTACGGAGAAATCTGCAAACGCTATTTCCTAGCAAGGAAGTGTCGCATTTACATTCATTTGAAGTGAATACGAGGTATAAGTGACACTTCGCAATGAATAATAGATCTTATCATGAAACATAAAAATGGGATGCGATATCGTGTTTTAAGAAGCTTTTGAACTCAATTGCTTCGATACGTAGACATTTGCAAACGCTATTACCTAGCAAGGAAGTGTCGCATTTACATTCTTTAGATGTGAATACGAGGAATACATGACACTTCGCAATGAATATTATACCTTATCATGAAACTTAGAAATGAAATGCGATGTCGCGCTTTAAGAAGCGTTAGAACTCTATTGCTACATTACGTAGACATCTGCAAACGCTACTTCCAAGCAAGGAAGTGTCGCATTTACATTCATTTGAAGTGAATACGTGGTATACATAACACTCCGCAATGAATATTATATCTTGTCATGAAACATAGAAATGAGATGCGATATCGCATTTAAGAAGCATTAGAACTCTATTGCCTCGATGCGTAGACATCTGCAAACGCTACTTCCTAGCAAGGAAGTGTCGCATTTACATTCATTTGAAGTATAGACGAGATATACATAACACTGCACAATGAATATTATATCTTATCATGGAACGTAGAAATGAGATGCGATATGACGATTTAAGAAGCATTAGAATTCTATTGCTTCGATAAGTAGACATCTGCAAACGCCATTTCCTTGCAAGGAAGTGTCGGCGTTTACATTCACTTGAAGTGTATGCGAGGTATACATGACACTTCGGAATGAATATTATAACTTATCACGAAACATAGAAAAGAGATGCGATATCACGATCTAAGAAGCATTAGAATTCTATTGCTACAATACGTAGGCATCTGCAAACGCTATTTCCTAGCAAGGAATAGTCGCATTTACATTCCTTTGAAGTGAATACGAGGTATACATAACACTCCGCAATGAATATTATATCTTGTCATGAAACATAGAAATGAGATGCAATATGACGATATAAGAAGCATTAGAATTCTATTGCTTCGATACGTAGACATCTGCAAAAGCTATTTCCTAGCAAGAAACTGTCGCACGTACATTCAATTGAAGTGTATGCGAGGTATACATGACACTTCGCAATGAATATTATATATTATCATGAAACATAGAAATCAGACGCGATATCGCGTTTTAAGAAGCATTAGAGCTCTATTGCTGCGGTACGTAGACAACTGCAAACGCTATTTAATAGCAAGGAAGTGTCGCATTTACATTGTTATGAAGTGAGTGCGGGAAATACATAACACTCCACATTGAATATTATGCCTTATCACGAAGCATAGAAGCGAAATGCGATATCGCGATTTAAGAAGCATTAGTACACTATTTCTACGATACGTAGATATCTGCAAACGCTATTTCCTAGCAAGCAATAGTCGCATTTACACTCTTTTGAAGTGAATACGAGGTATACATGACACTCCACAATGCATATTATACCTAATCGTGGAACATAGAAGAGAGATGCGATAGAACTCTATGAACTCTATGAACTCATAGAACTCTATGGCCTCGGTGCGGGGACATCTGCAAACGCTATTTCCTAGCATGGAAATGTCGCACTTAGATTCCTTTGAAGTGAATACGAGGTATACATGACACTTCGCAATGAATATTATAACTTATCATGAAACATAGAAATGAGGTGCGATATCGCGTTTTAAGAAGCATTAGAACTCCAGTGCAACGAAACGTAGAAATCTGCAAACGCTAATTCCTAGCAAGGAAGTGTCGCATTTACATTCTTTTGAAGCGAATACGAGGTATACATCACGTTTCGCAATGGATATTATACCTTATCATGAAACATAGAAATGAGATGCGATATCCCGTTTTAAGAAGTAATAGAACTCTATTGCTTTGGTACGGAGACATCTGCAAACGCTGTTCCATAGCAAGGAATTGTCGTATTTACATTCTTTTGAAGTGAATATGAGGTATAAGTGACACTTCGCAATGAATAATAGATCTTATCATGAAACATAGAAGTGAGATGCGATATCGTGTTTTAAGAAGCATTAGAGCTCTATTGCTTCGATACATAGACATCTGCAAACGCTATTTCCTAGCATGGATGTGTCGCATTTACTTTCTTTTGAAGTGAATACGAGGTAAACGTGACATATCGCAATGAATATTATAACTTGTCACGAAACATTGGAATGAGATGCGATATCGCGGATTAAGCAGCATAAGAACTCTATTGCAACGATATGTAGACATCTGCAAACGCAATTTCCTAGCAAGGAAGTGTCGCATTTACATTCATTTGAAGTGAATACGATGTCTACATGACACTTCGCAATGAATGTTATATCTTATCATGAAACATAGGAATGAAACGCGATATCGGGATTTAGGAAGCATTAGAACTCTACTGCTTCGATACGTAGACATCTGGGAACGCTATTTCCTAGGAAGGAAGTGTCGCACTTACATTCTTTTGAAGCTAATACGAGGTATACATGAGAAATCGCAATGAATATTATATCTTATCATGAAACATAGATGCGAGATGCGATATCGTGTTTTAAGAAGCATCAGAACTCCATTGCTACGATACGTAGACATCTGCAAACGCTACTTCCTAGCATGGAAATGTCGCATTTACATCCTTTTGAAGTGAGTACGGGGTATACATGACATTTCGCAATGAATATTATATCTTATCATGAAACATAGAAGCGAGATGCGATATCGTGTTTTAAGAAGTAATAGATCTCTATTGCTACGATACCTAGACATCTGCAAACGCTATTTCCTATCAAGGAAGTGTCGCACTTAAATCCTTTGGAAGCGAATACGAGGTATACATGAGAAATCGCAATGAATATTATATCTTATCATGAAACAGAGATATGAGATGCGACATCTCGTTCTAAGAAGCATTAGAACTCTATTGTTTCGATACGTAGACATCTGGAAACGCTAATTCCTAGCAAAGAAGTGTCGCATTTACATTCCTTTGAAGTGAATAGGAGGTATACATGACACTTCACAATGAATATTATACCTTATCATGAAACATAGGAGTGAGATGTGGTATCGCGTTTTAAGAAGCACTAGAACTCTATTGCTACGATACGTAGACATCTGCAAACGCTATTTCCTAGTAAGGAAGTGTCGCATTTACATTCTTTTGAAGTGAATACGAGGTTTACATAACACTCCACAATGAGTATTATATCTTATCACGAAACATAGAAATGACATGCGAAATCGCGATTTAAAAAGCATTAGAATCCTCTTGCTTCGATACGTATACATCTGCAAACGCTACGTCCTAGCAAGGAAGTGTCGCAATTACATACCTTGAAGTGAATACGAGGTATACATGACACTTCGCAATGAATATTATATCTTATAATGAAACATAGAAATGAAATGCGATATCTCGTTTTAACCAGCATTAGAGCTCTATTTCTTCGATACGTAGACATCTGCAAACGCTACTTCCTGGCAAGGAAGTGTCGTATTTACATTCTTTTGAAGTGAATTCGAGGTGTACATGACAGTTCGCAATGAATATTACGTCTTATCCTTAAACATAGAAATGAGATGCGATATCTCGTTTTAAGAAGCGTTCGAACTCTATTGATCGATGCGTAGAAATCTGTCAAAGCAATTTCCTTGCAAGGAAGTGCCGCATTTACATTCTTTTGAAGCGAAAACGAGGTATACATGACACTTCGCAATGAATATTATATCTTATCATGAAACATAGAAATATGGTGTGATATCTCGTTTTAAGGAGCATTAGATCTCTATTGCTTCTATACGTAGACATCTGCAAACGCTACGCCCTAGCAAGGAAGTGTCGCATTTACATTCTTTTGAAGTGAATACGAGGTATACATGACACTTCGCAATGAATATTATACCTTATCATGAAACTTAGAAATGAGATGCGATATCACGATCTAAGAAGCATTAGAATTCTATTGCTACAATACGTAGGCATCTGCAAACGCTATTTCCTAGCAAGGAATAGTCGCATTTACATTCCTTTGAAGTGAATACGAGGTATATATAACACTCCGCAATGAATATTATATCTTGCCATGAAACATAGAAATGAGATGCGATATCGCATTTAAGAAGCATTAGAACTCTATTGCCTCGATGCGTAGACATCTGCAAACGCTATTTCCTAGCAAGGAAGTGTCGCATTTACATTCTTTTGAAACGAACACGAGATATACATAACACTGCACAATGAATATTATATCTTATCGTGAAACATAGAAATGAGATGCGATATCCCGTTTTAAGAAGTAATAGAATTCTATTGCTTCGGTACGGAGAAATCTGCAAACGCTATTTCCTAGCAAGGAAGTGTCGCATTTACATTCTTTTGAAGTGAATACGAGGTATACATGACACTTCGCAATGAATATTATATCTTATCACGAAACATATAAATGAGATGCGATATCGCATTTTGAGAAGCATTAGGACCCTTTTGCTACGATACGTAGGCTTCTGCAAACGCCATTTCCTAGCAAGTAGTAGTCGCATTTACATTCCTGTGAAGTGAATACGAGGTATACATGACACTTCGCAATGAATATTATTCTTTTGAAGTGAATACGAGGTATACATGACACTTCGCAATGAATATTATATATTATCACGAAACATATAAATGAGATGCGATATCGCGATTTAAGTAGCATTAGAACTCTAATGCTACGATACGTAGACATCTGCAAACTCTATTTCCTAGCAAGCAATAGTCGCATTTACATTCTTTTGAAGTGAATGCGAGGTATACATGACACTTCGCAATGAATATTATATCTTATCAAGAAGCATAGAAATGAGATGCGATATCACGTTTTGAGAAGCACTACAACTCTATTGCTGCGATACGTAGGCATCTGCAAACGCTATTTCCAAGCAAGGAATAGTCGCATTTACATTCTTTTGAAGTGAATACGAGGTATACATGACACTTCGCAATGAATATTATATCTTATCACGAAACATATAAATGAGATGCGATATCGCGATTTGAGCAGCATTAGAACTCTATTGCTACGATACGTAGACATCTGAATACGCTATTTCCCAGCAAGGAAGTGTCGCATTTACATTCGTTTGGAGTGAATACGAGGTATACATGACACTTCGCAATGAATATTATATCTTATCATGAGTCATAGAAATGAGATGCGATATCGCGATTTGAAAAGCATTAGAACTGTATTGCTACGATACATAGACATCTGCAAGCGCTATAATCTAGCAAGTAAGTGTCGCATTTACATGCATTTGAAGTGAATGCGAGGTATACATAACATTGCACAATGAATACTATATCATATCATGAAACATTGAAATGAGATGCGATATCCCGTCTTAAAAAGCATGAGAACTCTAATGCTGCGATACGTAGCCATCTGCAAACGCTATTTCCCAGCTAGGAAGTGTCGCATTTACATTCTTTTGAAGTGAATACGAGGTATACATATCACTGCACAATGCATATTATATCTTATCATGAAACATAGAAATGAGATGCGATATCGCAATTTAAGAAGCATTAGAACTCTATAGCCACTATTGGTAGTCATCTGCAAACGCTATTTCCTAGCAAGGAAGTGTCGCCTTTACATTCTTTTGGTGTGTAGACGAGAATACATGACACTTCGCAATGAATACTATATCTTATCTTGTAACACAGAAGTGAGATGCGATATCGGGTTCTAACTAGCATTAGAACTCTATTGCTACGATACGTAGACATTTACAAACGCTATTTCCTAGCATGGAAGTATCGGATTTACATTCTTTTGAAGCGAAGGCGAGGTATACACAACACTTCGCAATTAATATTATATCTTAACATGAAACATAGATATGAGATGCGATATCGCGATTTAAAATGCATTAGAACTCTATTGCTACGCTACGTAGACATTTGCAAACGCTATTTCCTAGCATGGAAGTGTCGGATTTACATTCTTTTGAAGCGAATGCGAGGTATACATAACATTGCACAATGAATATTATATCTTATCATGAATCATAGAAATGAGATGCAATATCGCGATTTAAGATGCTTTAGAACTCTATTGCTACGATAAATAGCTATCTGCAAACGCTATTTCCTAGCAAGGATGTGTAGCATTTACATTCCTTTGCCGTGTAGACGAGAATACATGACACTTCGCAATGAGTATTATATCTTATCATGAAACATAGAAATGGGATGCGATATCGCATTCTGAGAAGCATTAGAACTCTATTGCTACGATACGTAGACATCTGCAAGCGCTATTTCCTAGCAAGGAAGTGTCGCATTTACATTCTTTTGAAGTGAATACGAGGTATACATAACACTCCACAGTGAATATTATATCTCATCATGACACATAGAAATGGGATGCGATATCGCGTTTTAAGGAGCGTTAGAACTCTATTGCTTCGATACGTAGAGATCTGCATACGCTATTTCCTAGCAAGGAAGTGTCGCATTTACTTTCATTTGAAGTGTATGCGAGGTATAAGCGACACTTCGCAATGGATATTATATCTTATCATGAAACATAGAAGTGAGGTGCGATAACGCGTTTTCAGAAGCTTTAGAACTCTATTACATCGATACGTACACAACTGGAAAGGCTATTTCCTAGCAAAGAGGTGTGGTATTTACATTCTTTTGAAGTGTAGACGAGGAATACATAACGCTCCGCAATGAATATTATAACTTATCATGAAACATAGAATTCGGATGCGATATCGCGTTTAAAGGAGCATTAGAACTCTATGGCGTCAATAGCTAGACGACTGAAAACGCTATTTCCCAGCAAGGAAGTGTGGCATTTACATTCTTTTGATGTGTAGCCGATGCGTACTTAACACTTCGCAATATATGTCATATCTTATCGCGAAACATAGACATGAGATGCGATATAGCGTTTTAAGAAGCATTAGAACTACATTGCTTTGGGGCGTAGACATTTGGAAACGCTATATCCTTGCAAGGAAGTGCCGCATTTCCATTCTTTTGAATTGTAGATGAGGTATATATAGCACTTCGCAATGAATATTATATCTTGTCTTGAAATATAGAAATGAGATGACATATTGCGATTTAAGAAGCATTAGAACTTTATTGCTTCGATACGGAGACATCTGCAAATGCTATTTCCCAGCAAGCAAGTGTCGCATTTACATTCATTTGAAGTGTACTCGAGGTATAAGTGACACTTCCCAATGAATATTATATCTTATCATGAAACATAGAAGTGAGAGGCGATATCGCGTTTAATGTATCATTAGAACTCTATTGCTACGATACGTAGACATCTGCAAATGCTATTTCCTAGCAAGCAATAGTCGCATTTACATTCTTTTGAAGTGAATACGAGGTATACATGACACTTCGCAATGAATATTATATCTTATCATGAAACATAGATGTGAGATGCGATATCGTGTTTTAAGAAGCATCAGAACTCCATTGCTACGATACGTAGACATCTGCAAACGCTATTTCCTAGCATGGAAGTGTTGCATTTACATTCCTTTGAAGTGTAGACGAGAATACATAACACTGCACAATGAATATTATATCTTATCATGAATCATAGAAATGAGGTGCAATATCGCGATTTAAGAAGGTTTAGAACTCTATTGCTTCAATACGTAGACATCTGCAAACGCTACTTCCAAGCAAGGAAGTGTCGCGTTTACATTCATTTGATGTGAATACGAGGTATAAGTGACACTTCGCAATGAATAATAGATCTTATCATGAAACATAGAAATGAGATGCGATATCGTGTTTTAAGAAGCTTTAGAACTCTATTGCTACGATACGTAGACATCTGCATACGCTATTTCCTAGCAAGGATGTGTCGCATTTACTTTCATTTGAAGTGTATGCGAGGTATAAGCGACACTTCGCAATGGATATTATATCTTATCATGAAACATAGAAGTGAGATGCGATAACGCGTTTTCAGAAGCTTTAGAACACTATTACATCGATACGTACACAACTGGAAAGGCTATTTCCTAGCAAAGAGGTGTGGTATTTACATTCTTTTGAAGTGTAGACGAGGAATACATAACGCTCCGCAATGAATATTATAACTTATCATGAAACATAGAATTCGGATGCGATATCGCGTTTAAAGGAGCATTAGAACTCTATGGCGTCAATAGCTAGACATCTGAAAACGCTATTTCCTAGCAAGGAAGTGTGGCATTTACATTCTTTTGATGTGTAGCCGATGCGTACTTAACACTTCGCACTATATGTCATATCTTATCGCGAAACATAGACATGAGATGCGATATAGCGTTTTAAGAAGCATTAGAACTACATTGCTTTGGGGCGTAGACATCTGGAAACGCTATATCCTAGCAAGGAAGTGCCGCATTTCCATTCTTTTGAATTGTAGATGAGGTATATATAGCACTTCGCAATGAATATTATATCTTGTCATGAAATATAGAAATGAGATGACTTATTGCGATTTAAGAAGCATTAGAACTTTATTGCTTCGATACGGAGACATCTGCAAATGCTATTTCCCAGCAAGCAAGTGTCGCATTTACATTCATTTGAAGTGTACTCGAGGTATAAGTGACACTTCCCAATGAATATTATATCTTATCATGAAACATAGAAGTGAGAGGCGATATCGCGTTTAATGTATCATTAGAACTCTATTGCTACGATACGTAGACATCTGCAAATGCTATTTCCTAGCAAGCAATAGTCGCATTTACATTCTTTTGAAGTGAATACGAGGTATACATGACACTTCGCAATGAATATTATATCTTATCATGAAACATAGATGTGAGATGCGATATCGTGTTTTAAGAAGCATCAGAACTCCATTGCTACGATACGTAGACATCTGCAAACGCTATTTCCTAGCATGGAAGTGTTGCATTTACATTCCTTTGAAGTGTAGACGAGAATACATAACACTGCACAATGAATATTATATCTTATCATGAATCATAGAAATGAGGTGCAATATCGCGATTTAAGAAGGTTTAGAACTCTATTGCTTCAATACGTAGACATCTGCAAACGCTACTTCCAAGCAAGGAAGTGTCGCGTTTACATTCATTTGATGTGAATACGAGGTATAAGTGACACTTCGCAATTAATAATAGATCTTATCATGAAACATAGAAATGAGATGCGATATCGTGTTTTAAGAAGCTTTAGAACTCTATTGCTACGATACGTAGACATCTGCATACGCTATTTCCTAGCAAGGATGTGTCGCATTTACTTTCATTTGAAGTGTATGCGAGGTATAAGCGACACTTCGCAATGGATATTATATCTTATCATGAAACATAGAAGTGAGATGCGATAACGCGTTTTCAGAAGCTTTAGAACACTATTACATCGATACGTACACAACTGGAAAGGCTATTTCCTAGCAAAGAGGTGTGGTATTTACATTCTTTTGAAGTGTAGACGAGGAATACATAACGCTCCGCAATGAATATTATAACTTATCATGAAACATAGAATTCGGATGCGATATCGCGTTTAAAGGAGCATTAGAACTCTATGGCGTCAATAGCTAGACATCTGAAAACGCTATTTCCTAGCAAGGAAGTGTGGCATTTACATTCTTTTGATGTGTAGCCGATGCGTACTTAACACTTCGCACTATATGTCATATCTTATCGCGAAACATAGACATGAGATGCGATATAGCGTTTTAAGAAGCATTAGAACTACATTGCTTTGGGGCGTAGACATCTGGAAACGCTATATCCTAGCAAGGAAGTGCCGCATTTCCATTCTTTTGAATTGTAGATGAGGTATATATAGCACTTCGCAATGAATATTATATCTTGTCATGAAATATAGAAATGAGATGACTTATTGCGATTTAAGAAGCATTAGAACTTTATTGCTTCGATACGGAGACATCTGCAAATGCTATTTCCCAGCAAGCAAGTGTCGCATTTACATTCATTTGAAGTGTATTCGAAGTATAAGTGACACTTCCCAATGAATATTATATCTTATCATGAAACATAGAAGTGAGAGGCGATATCGCGTTTAATGTAGCATTAGAACTCTATTGCTTCGATACGAGGACATCTGCAAACGCTATTTCCTAGCAAGGAAGTGTCGCACTTACATTCTTTTGAAGCTAATACGAGGTATACATGAGAAATCGCAATGAATATTATATCTTATCATGAAACATAGATGTGAGATGCGATATCGTGTTTTAAGAAGCATCAGAACTCCATTGCTACGATACGTAGACATCTGCAAACGCTATTTCCTAGCATGGAAGTGTTGCATTTACATTCCTTTGAAGTGTAGACAAGAATACAAAACACTGCACAATGAATATTATATCTCATCATGAATCATAGAAATGAGGTGCAATATCGCGATTTAAGAAGGTTTAGAACTCTATTGCTTCAATACGTAGACATCTGCAAACGCTACTTCCAAGCAAGGAAGTGTCGCGTTTACATTCATTTGAAGTGAATACGAGGTATAAGTGACACTTCGCAATGAATAATAGATCTTATCATGAAACATAGAAATGAGATGCGATATCGTGTTTTAAGAAGCTTTAGAACTCTATTGCTACGATACGTAGACATCTGCATACGCTATTTCCTAGGATGGAAGTGTCGGATTTACATTCTTTTGAAGTGAATACGAGGTATACATGACACCTCGCAATGAATATTATATCTTATCACGAAACATATAAATGAGATGCGATATCGCGATTTAAGTAGCATTAGAACTCTATTGCTACGATACGTAGACATCTGAATACGCTATTTCCTAGCAAGGAAGTGTCGCATTTACATTTGTTTGGAGTGAATACGAGGTATACATGATACTTCGCAATGAATATTATACCTCATCATAAAGCATAGTAATGAGATGCGATATCGCGTTTTGAGAAGCATTAGGACCCTTTTGCTACGATACGTAGGCATCTGCAAACGCTATTTCCTAGCAAGGAGTAGTCGCATTTACATTCCTGTGAAGTGAATACGAGGTATACATGACACTTCGCAATGAATATTATATCTTATCATGAGTCATAGAAATGAGATGCGATATCGCGATTTGAAAAGCATTAGAACTGTATTGCTACGATACATAGACATCTGCAAGCGCTATAACCTAGCAAGTAAGTGTCGCATTTACATGCATTTGAAGTGAATGCGAGGTATACATGACACTTCGCAATGAATATTATTCTTTTGAAGTGAATACGAGGTATACATGACACTTCGCAATGAATATTATATATTATAACGAATCATATAAATGAGATGCGATATCGCGATTTAAGTAGCATTAGAACTCTAATGCTACTATACGTAGACATCTGCAAACTCTATTTCCTAGCAAGCAATAGTCGCATTTACATTCTTTTGAAGTGAATTCGAGGTATACATGACACTTCGCAATGAATATTATTCTTTTGAAGTGAATACGAGGTATACATGACACTTCGCAATGAATATTATATATTATAACGAAACATATAAATGAGATGCGATATCGCGATTTAAGTAGCATTAGAACTCTAATGCTACGATACGTAGACATCTGCAAACTCTGTTTCCTAGCAAACAATAGTCGCATTTACATTCTTTTGAAGTGAATGCGAGGTATACATGACACTTCGCAATGAATATTATATCTTATCAAGAAGCATAGAAATGAGATGCGATATCACGTTTTGAGAAGCACTACAACTCTATTGCTGCGATACGTAGGCATCTGCAAACGCTATTTCCTAGCAGGAATAGTCGCATTTACATTCTTTTGAAGTGAATACGAGGTATACATGACACTTCGCAATGAATATTACATCTTATCGCGAAACATATAAATGAGATGCGATATCGCGATTTAAGTAGCATTAGAACTATATTGCTACGATACGTAGACATCTGCAAATGCTATTTCCTAGCAAGCAATAGTCGCATTTACATTCTATTGAAGTGAATACGAGGTATACATGACACTTCGCAATGAATATTATATCTTATCACGAAACATATAAATGAGATGCGATATCGCGATATAAGTAGCATTAGAACTCTATTGCTACGATACGTAGACATCTGGAAACTCTATTTCCTAGCAAGCAATAGTCGCATTTACATTCTTTTGAAGTGAATACGAGGTATACATGACACTTCGCAATGAATATTGTATCTTATCATGAAACATAGAAATGAAACGCGACGTCTCGTTTTAAGAAGCATTAGGACCCTTTTGCTACGATACGTAGACACCTGCAAACCATATTCCCAAGGATGGAAACGTCGCATTTACATTCTTTTGAAGTGAATACGAGGTATACATGACACTACGCAGTGAATATTATATCTTATCACGAAACATATAAATGAGATGCGATATCGCGATTTAAGCAGCATTAGAACTCTATTTCTAAGATACGTAGACATCTGCAAACGCTATTTCCTAGCAAGCAATAGTCGCATTTACATTCTTTTGAAGTGAATACGAGGTATACATGACACTTCGCAATGAATATTATATCTTATCACGAAACATTGAAATGAAATGCGACATCTCGTTTTAAGAAGTATTAGAACCCTATTGCTACGATACGTAGACATCTGCAAACGATATTCCCAAGGATGGAAACGTCGCATTTACATTCTTTTGAAGTGAATACGAGGTATACATGACACTTCGCAATGAATATTATATCTTATCACGAAACATATAAATGAGATGCGATATCGCGTTTTGAGAAGCATTAGGACCCTTTTGCTACGATACGTAGGCATCTGCAAACGCTATTTCCTAGCAAGGAGTAGTCGCATTTACATTCCTGTGAAGTGAATACGAGGTATACATGACACTTCGCAATGAATATTATACCTTATCAAGAAACATAGAAATGAAATTGCGACATCTCGTTTTAAGAAGCATTAGAACCCTATTGCTACGATACGTAGACATCTGCAAACGATATTCCCAAGGATGGAAACGTCGCATTTACATTCTTTTGAAGTGAATACGAGGTATGCATGACACTTCGCAATGAATATTATATCTTATCATGAAGCATAGATGTGAGATGCGATATCGCGTTTTGAGAAGCATTAGGACCCTTTTGCTACGATACGTAGGCATCTGCAAACGCCATTTCCTAGCAAGGAGCAGTCGCATTTACATTCCTGTGAAGTGAATGCGAGGTATACATGACACTTCGCAATGAATATTATATCTTATCATGAAACATAGAAGTGAGGTGCGATATCGCGTTTGAAGAAGCATTAGATCTCTATTGCCTCGACGCGTAGACATCCGCAGACGCTATTTCCTAGCAAGGAATAGTCGCATTTACATTCTTTTGAAGTGAATACGAGGTATACATGACACTTCGCAATGAATATTATTCATTTGAAGTGAAAACGAGGTATACATGACACTTCGCAATGAATATTATATATTATCACGAAACATATAAATGAGATGCGATATCGCGATTTAAGTAGCATTAGAACTCTAATGCTACGATACGTAGACATCTGCAAACTCTATTTCCTAGCAAGCAATAGTCGCATTTACATTCTTTTGAAGTGAATGCGAGGTATACATGACACTTCGCAATGAATATTATATCTTATCAAGAAGCATAGAAATGAGATGCGATATCACGTTTTGAGAAGCACTACAACTCTATTGCTGCGATACGTAGGCATCTGCAAACGCCATTTCCTAGCAAGGAGTAGTCGCATTTACATTCCTGTGAAGTGAATACGAGGTATACATGACACTTCGCAATGAATATTATATCTTATCATGAAACATAGAAGTGAGGTGCGATATCGCGTTTGAAGAAGCATTAGAACTCTATTGCCTCGACGCGTAGACATCCGCAGACGCTATTTCCTAGCAAGCAATAGTCGCATTTACATTGTTTTGAAGTGAATGCGAGGTATACATGACACTTCGCAATGAATATTATATCTTATCAAGAAGCATAGAAATGAGATGCGATATCACGTTTTGAGAAGCACTACAACTCTATTGCTGCGATACGTAGGCATCTGCAAACGCTATTTCCTAGCAAGGAATAGTCGCATATACATTCTTTTGAAGTGAATACGAGGTATACATGACACTTCGCAATGAATATTACATCTTATCGCGAAACATATAAATGAGATGCGATATCGCGATTTAAGTAGCATTAGAACTCTATGGCTACGATACGTAGACATCTGCAAATGCTATTTCCTAGCAAGCAATAGTCGCATTTACATTCTTTTGAAGTGAATACGAGGTATACATGACACTTCGCAATGAATATTATATCTTATCACGAAACATTGAAATGAGATGCGATATCGCGTTTTGAGAAGCATTAGGACCCTTTTGCTACGATACGTAGGCATCTGCAAACGCTATTTCCTAGCAAGGAGTAGTCGCATTTACATTCCTGTGAAGTGAATACGAGGTATACATGACACTTCGCAATGAATATTATATCTTATCAAGAAACATAGAAATGAAATTGCGACATCTCGTTTTAAGAAGCATTAGAATCCTATTGCTACGATACGTAGACATCTGCAAAAGATATACCCAAGGATGGAAACGTCGCATTTACATTCTTTTGAAGTGAATACGAGGTATACTTGACACTTCGCAATGAACATTATATCTTATCACGAAACATATAAATGAGATGCGACATCGCGATTTAAGTAGCATTAGAACTCTATTGCTACGATACGTAGACATTTGCAAACGCTATTTACTAGCAAGCAATAGTCGCATTTACATTCTTATGAAGTGAATACCAGGTATGCATGTCACTTCGCAATGAATATTATATCTTATCACGAAACGTAGAAATGAGATGCGCTTTCGCGATTTATGTAGCATTAGTATTCTATTGCTACGATATGTAGGCATCTGCAAACTCTATTTCCTAGCATGGAAGTGTGGCACTTACATTCTTTTGATGTGAATGCGAGGTATACATGACACTTCGCAATGAATATTACATCTTATCACGAAACATAGAAATGAGATGCGATATCGCGAATTAAGTAGCATTAGAACCCTATTGCTACGATACGTAGACATCTGCAAACGCTATTTCCTAGCAAGCAATAGTCGCATTTACATCCTTTTGAAGTGAATACGAGGTACACATGACACTTCGTAATGAATATTATATCTTATCACGAAATATAGAAAAGAAATGCGACATCTCGTTTTAAGAAGCATTAGGACACTTTTGCTACGATAAGTAGACATCTGCAAACGATATTGCCATGGATGGAATCGTCGCATTTACATTCTTTTGAAGTGAATACGAGGTATACATGACACTTCGCAATGAATATTATATCTTATCACGAAACATATAAATGAGATGCGATATCCCGATTTAAGTAGCATTAGAACTCTATTGCTACGATACGTAGACATCTGCAAACGCAATTTCCTAGCAAGCAATAGTCGCATTTACATTCTTATGAAGTGAATACGAGGTATACGTGACACTTCGCAATGAATATTATATCTTATCAAGAAATATAGAAAAGAGATGCGATATCGCGATTTAAGTAGCATTAGAACTCTATTGCTACGATACGTAGACATCTGAATACGCTATTTCCTAGCAAGGAAGTGTCGCATTTACATTCGTTTGCAGTGAATACGAGGTATAGATGATACCTCGCAGTGAATATTACATTTTATCACGAAATATAGAAAAGGGATGCGATATCGCGATTTAAGTAGCATTAGAAATATATTGCTACGATACGTAGACATCTGAATACGCTATTTCCTAGCAAGGAAGTGTCGGATTTACATTCTTTTGGAGTGAATACGAGGTATACATGACACTTCGCAATGAATATTATATCTTATCATGAAGCATAGAAATGAGATGCGATATCGCATTTTGAGTAGCACTACAACTCTATTGCTATGATACGTAGGCATCTGCAAACGTTATATCCTAGCAAGGAATAGTCGCATTTACATTCTCTTGAAGTGAATACGAGGTGTACATGACACCTCGCTATGAATATTATATTTTATCATGAAGCATAGAGGTGAGGTGCAATATCGCGTTTTAAGAAGGATTAGAACTCTATAGCCTCGATGCGTAGACATCTGCAGACGCTATTTCCTAGCATGGAAGTGTCGCATTTACATTCTTTTGAAGTCAATACGAAGTGTACATGACACTTCGCAATGAATGTTCATCTTATCACGAAACATATAAATGAGATGCGATATCGCGATTTAAGTAGCATTGGAACTCTATTGCTACGATACGTAGACATCTGCAAACGCTATTTCCTAGCAAGCAATAGTCGCATTTGCATTCTTTTGAAGTGAATACGAGGTATACATGACACTTGGCAATGAATATTATATCTTATCACGAAACATTGAAATGAAATGCGACATCTCGTTTTAAGAAGTATTAGAACCCTATTGCTACGATACGTAGACATCTGCAAACGATATTCCCAAGAATGGAAACGTCGCATTTACATTCTTTTGAAGTGAATACGAGGTATACTTGACACTCCGCAATGAATATTATATCTTATCACGAAACATAGAAGTGAGATGCGATATCGCGTTTTAAGAAGCATTAGAGCTCTATTGCCTCGACACGCAGACATCAGCAGACTCTATTTCCTAGCATGGAAGAGTCGCATTTACATTCTTTTGAAGTGAATACGAGGTATACATGACACTTCGCAATGAATATTATATCTTATCACGAAATATGGAAAAGAGATGCGATATCGCGATTTAAGTAGCATTAGAAATCTATTGCTACGATACGTAGACATCTGAATACGCTATTTCCTAGCAAGGAAGTGTCGCATTTACATTCTTTTGGAGTGAATACGAGGTATACATGACACCTCGCAATGAATATTATATCTTATCATGAAACATAGAAGTGAGATGCGATATCGCGATTTAGGTAGCATTAGAACTCTATTGCTACGATACGTAGACATCTGCAAACGCTATTTCCTAGGAAGCAATAGTCGCATTTACATTCTTTTGAAGTGAATACGAGGTACACATGACACTTCGCAATGAATATTATATCTTATCACGAAGCATATAAATGAGATGCTATATCGCGATTTAAGTAGCATTAGAACTCTATTGCTACGATACGTAGACATCTGCAAACGCTATTTCCTAGCAAGCAATAGTCGCATTTTCATTCTTTTGAAGTGAATACGAGGTATACATTACACCTCGCAATGAATATTACATCTTATCACGAAATATAGAAAGGAGATGCGATATCGCGATTTAAGTAGCATTAGAAATCTATTGCTACGATACGTAGACATCTGAATACGCTATTTCCTAGCAAGGAAGTGTCGCATTTACATTCTTTTGGAGTGAATACGAGGTATACATGACACATCGCAATGAATATTATACCTTCTCATGAAACATAGGTGTGAGATCCGATATCGCGTTTTAAGAAGCACCAGAACTCTATTGCTACGATACGTAGACATCTGGAAACGCTAATTCCTAGCAGGGAAGTGTCGCATTCACATTCCTTTGGAGTGAATAGGAGGTATACATTACACTTCGCAATGAATATTATACCTTATCATGAAACATAGGAGTGAGATGCGATATCGCGTTTTAAGAAGCACTAGAACTCTATTGCTACGATACGTAGACATCTGCAAACGCTATTTCCCAGCAAGGAAGTGTCGCATTTACATTTGTTTGGAGTGAATACGAGGTATACGTGACACTTCGCAATGAATATTGTATCTTATCATGAAGCATAGAAATGTGATGCGATATCGCGTTTTGAGAAGCACTACAACTCTATTGCTGCGATACGTAGGCATCGGCAAACGCTATTTCCTAGCAAGGAATAGTCGCATTGACATTCTTTTGAAGTGAATACGAGGTATACATGACACTTCGCAATGAATATTATTCTTTTGAAGTGAATACGAGGTATACATGACACTTCGCAATGAATATTATATATTATCACGAAACATATAAATGAGATGCGATATCGCGGTTTAAGTAGCATTAGAACTCTAATGCTACTACACGTAGACATCTGCAAACTCTATTTCCTAGCAAGCAATAGTCGCATTTACATTCTTTTGAAGTGAATTCGAGGTATACATGACACTTCGCAATGAATATTATTCTTTTGAAGTGAATACGAGGTATACATGACACTTCGCAATGAATATTATATATTATCACGAAACATATAAATGAGATGCGATATCGCAATTTAAGTAGCATTAGAACTCTAATGCTACGATACGTAGACATCTGCAAACTCTGTTTCCTAGCAAACAATAGTCGCATTTACATTCTTTTGAAGTGAATGCGAGGTATACATGACACTTCGCAATGCATATTATATCTTATCAAGAAGCATAGAAATGAGATGCGATATCACGTTTTGAGAAGCACTACAACTCTATTGCTGCGATACGTAGGCATCTGCAAACGCTATTTCCTAGCAAGGAATAGTCGCATTTACATTCTTTTGAAGTGAATACGAGGTATACATGACACTTCGCAATGAATATTACATCTTATCGCGAAACATATAAATGAGATGCGATATCGCGATTTAAGTAGCATTAGAAATATATTGTTACGATACGTAGACATCTGCAAATGCTATTTCCTAGCAAGCAATAGTCGCATTTACATTCTTATGAAGTGAATACGAGGTATACATGACACTTCGCAATGAATATTATATCTTATCAAGAAATATAGAAAAGAGATGCGATATCGCGATTTAAGTAGCATTAGAACTCTATTGCTACGATACGTAGACATCTGAATACGCTATTTCCTAGCAAGGAAGTGTCGCATTTACATTCGTTTGGAGTGAATACGAGGTATAGATGACACCTCGCAGTGAATATTACATTTTATCACGAAATATAGAAAAGGGATGCGATATCGCGATTTAAGTAGCATTAGAAATATATTGCTACGATACGTAGACATCTGAATACGCTATTTCCTAGCAAGGAAGTGTCGGATTTACATTCTTTTGGAGTGAATACGAGG
Source organism: Xylocopa sonorina (assembly GCF_050948175.1). Taxonomy (NCBI): domain Eukaryota; kingdom Metazoa; phylum Arthropoda; class Insecta; order Hymenoptera; family Apidae; genus Xylocopa; species Xylocopa sonorina. Next base: position 109,062 of record NW_027490288.1, read on the forward strand.
TATACATGACACTTCGCAATGAATATTATATCTTATCATGAAGCATAGAAATGAGATGCGATATCGCATTTTGAGAAGCACTACAACTCTATTGCTATGATACGTAGGCATCTGCAAACGTTATATCCTAGCAAGGAATAGTCGCATTTACATTCTCTTGAAGTGAATACGAGGTGTACATGACACCTCGCTATGAATATTATATTTTATCATGAAGCATAGAGGTGAGGAGCGATATCGCGTTTTAAGAAGCATTAGAACTCTATAGTCTCGATGCGTAGACATCTGCAGACGCTATTTCCTAGCATGGAAGTGTCGCATTTACATTCTTTTGAAATCAATACGAAGTGTACATGACACTTCGCAATGAATGTTCATCTTATCACGAAACATATAAATGAGATGCGATATCGCGATTTAAGTAGCATTGGAACTCTATTGCTACGATACGTTGACATCTGCAAACGCTATTTCCTAGCAAGGAGTAGTCGCATTTACATTCCTGTGAAGTGAATACGAGGTATACATGACACTTCGCAATGAATATTATATCTTATCAAGAAACATAGAAATGAAATTGCGACATCTCGTTTTAAGAAGCATTAGAATCCTATTGCTACGATACGTAGACATCTGCAAAAGATATACCCAAGGATGGAAACGTCGCATTTACATTCTTTTGAAGTGAATACGAGGTATACTTGACACTTCGCAATGAACATTATATCTTATCACGAAACATATAAATGAGATGCGACATCGCGATTTAAGTAGCATTAGAACTCTATTGCTACGATACGTAGACATTTGCAAACGCTATTTACTAGCAAGCAATAGTCGCATTTACATTCTTATGAAGTGAATACCAGGTATGCATGTCACTTCGCAATGAATATTATATCTTATCACGAAACGTAGAAATGAGATGCGCTTTCGCGATTTATGTAGCATTAGTATTCTATTGCTACGATATGTAGGCATCTGCAAACTCTATTTCCTAGCATGGAAGTGTGGCACTTACATTCTTTTGATGTGAATGCGAGGTATACATGACACTTCGCAATGAATATTACATCTTATCACGAAACATAGAAATGAGATGCGATATCGCGAATTAAGTAGCATTAGAACCCTATTGCTACGATACGTAGACATCTGCAAACGCTATTTCCTAGCAAGCAATAGTCGCATTTACATCCTTTTGAAGTGAATACGAGGTACACATGACACTTCGTAATGAATATTATATCTTATCACGAAATATAGAAAAGAAATGCGACATCTCGTTTTAAGAAGCATTAGGACACTTTTGCTACGATAAGTAGACATCTGCAAACGATATTGCCATGGATGGAATCGTCGCATTTACATTCTTTTGAAGTGAATACGAGGTATACATGACACTTCGCAATGAATATTATATCTTATCACGAAACATATAAATGAGATGCGATATCCCGATTTAAGTAGCATTAGAACTCTATTGCTACGATACGTAGACATCTGCAAACGCAATTTCCTAGCAAGCAATAGTCGCATTTACATTCTTATGAAGTGAATACGAGGTATACGTGACACTTCGCAATGAATATTATATCTTATCAAGAAATATAGAAAAGAGATGCGATATCGCGATTTAAGTAGCATTAGAACTCTATTGCTACGATACGTAGACATCTGAATACGCTATTTCCTAGCAAGGAAGTGTCGCATTTACATTCGTTTGCAGTGAATACGAGGTATAGATGATACCTCGCAGTGAATATTACATTTTATCACGAAATATAGAAAAGGGATGCGATATCGCGATTTAAGTAGCATTAGAAATATATTGCTACGATACGTAGACATCTGAATACGCTATTTCCTAGCAAGGAAGTGTCGGATTTACATTCTTTTGGAGTGAATACGAGGTATACATGACACTTCGCAATGAATATTATATCTTATCATGAAGCATAGAAATGAGATGCGATATCGCATTTTGAGAAGCACTACAACTCTATTGCTATGATACGTAGGCATCTGCAAACGTTATATCCTAGCAAGGAATAGTCGCATTTACATTCTCTTGAAGTGAATACGAGGTGTACATGACACCTCGCTATGAATATTATATTTTATCATGAAGCATAGAGGTGAGGTGCAATATCGCGTTTTAAGAAGGATTAGAACTCTATAGCCTCGATGCGTAGACATCTGCAGACGCTATTTCCTAGCATGGAAGTGTCGCATTTACATTCTTTTGAAGTCAATACGAAGTGTACATGACACTTCGCAATGAATGTTCATCTTATCACGAAACATATAAATGAGATGCGATATCGCGATTTAAGTAGCATTGGAACTCTATTGCTACGATACGTAGACATCTGCAAACGCTATTTCCTAGCAAGCAATAGTCGCATTTGCATTCTTTTGAAGTGAATACGAGGTATACATGACACTTGGCAATGAATATTATATCTTATCACGAAACATTGAAATGAAATGCGACATCTCGTTTTAAGAAGTATTAGAACCCTATTGCTACGATACGTAGACATCTGCAAACGATATTCCCAAGAATGGAAACGTCGCATTTACATTCTTTTGAAGTGAATACGAGGTATACTTGACACTCCGCAATGAATATTATATCTTATCACGAAACATAGAAGTGAGATGCGATATCGCGTTTTAAGAAGCATTAGAGCTCTATTGCCTCGACACGCAGACATCAGCAGACTCTATTTCCTAGCATGGAAGAGTCGCATTTACATTCTTTTGAAGTGAATACGAGGTATACATGACACTTCGCAATGAATATTATATCTTATCACGAAATATGGAAAAAAGATGCGATATCGCGATTTAAGTAGCATTAGAAATCTATTGCTACGATACGTAGACATCTGAATACGCTATTTCCTAGCAAGGAAGTGTCGCATTTACATTCTTTTGGAGTGAATACGAGGTATACATGACACCTCGCAATGAATATTATATCTTATCATGAAACATAGAAGTGAGATGCGATATCGCGATTTAGGTAGCATTAGAACTCTATTGCTACGATACGTAGACATCTGCAAACGCTATTTCCTAGGAAGCAATAGTCGCATTTACATTCTTTTGAAGTGAATACGAGGTATACATGACACCTCGCAATGAATATTACATCTTATCACGAAACATAGAAATGAGATGCGACATCGCGATTTAAGTAGCATTAGAACTCTATTGCTACGATACGTAGACATCTGAATACGCTATTTCCTAGCAAGGAAGTGTCGCATTTACATTCGTTTGGAGTGAATACGAGGTATACGTGACATTTCGCGATGAATATTATATCTTATCACGAAACATAGAAAGGAAATGCGACATCTCGTTTTAAGAAGCATTAGGACCCTTTTGCTACGACAAGTAGACATCTGCAAACGATATTCCCAAGGATGGAAACGTCGCATTTACATTCTTTTGAAGTGAATACGAGGTACACATGACACTTCGCAATGAATATTATATCTTATCACGAAGCATATAAATGAGATGCTATATCGCGATTTAAGTAGCATTAGAACTCTATTGCTACGATACGTAGACATCTGCAAACGCTATTTCCTAGCAAGCAATAGTCGCATTTTCATTCTTTTGAAGTGAATACGAGGTATACATTACACCTCGCAATGAATATTACATCTTATCACGAAATATAGAAAGGAGATGCGATATCGCGATTTAAGTAGCATTAGAAATCTATTGCTACGATACGTAGACATCTGAATACGCTATTTCCTAGCAAGGAAGTGTCGCATTTACATTCTTTTGGAGTGAATACGAGGTATACATGACACATCGCAATGAATATTATACCTTCTCATGAAACATAGGTGTGAGATCCGATATCGCGTTTTAAGAAGCACCAGAACTCTATTGCTACGATACGTAGACATCTGGAAACGCTAATTCCTAGCAGGGAAGTGTCGCATTCACATTCCTTTGGAGTGAATAGGAGGTATACATTACACTTCGCAATGAATATTATACCTTATCATGAAACATAGGAGTGAGATGCGATATCGCGTTTTAAGAAGCACTAGAACTCTATTGCTACGATACGTAGACATCTGCAAACGCTATTTCCCAGCAAGGAAGTGTCGCATTTACATTTGTTTGGAGTGAATACGAGGTATACATGACACTTCGCAATGAATATTGTATCTTATCATGAAGCATAGAAATGTGATGCGATATCGCGTTTTGAGAAGCACTACAACTCTATTGCTGCGATACGTAGGCATCGGCAAACGCTATTTCCTAGCAAGGAATAGTCGCATTGACATTCTTTTGAAGTGAATACGAGGTATACATGACACTTCGCAATGAATATTATTCTTTTGAAGTGAATACGAGGTATACATGACACTTCGCAATGAATATTATATATTATCACGAAACATATAAATGAGATGCGATATCGCGGTTTAAGTAGCATTAGAACTCTAATGCTACTACACGTAGACATCTGCAAACTCTATTTCCTAGCAAGCAATAGTCGCATTTACATTCTTTTGAAGTGAATTCGAGGTATACATGACACTTCGCAATGAATATTATTCTTTTGAAGTGAATACGAGGTATACATGACACTTCGCAATGAATATTATATATTATCACGAAACATATAAATGAGATGCGATATCGCAATTTAAGTAGCATTAGAACTCTAATGCTACGATACGTAGACATCTGCAAACTCTGTTTCCTAGCAAACAATAGTCGCATTTACATTCTTTTGAAGTGAATGCGAGGTATACATGACACTTCGCAATGCATATTATATCTTATCAAGAAGCATAGAAATGAGATGCGATATCACGTTTTGAGAAGCACTACAACTCTATTGCTGCGATACGTAGGCATCTGCAAACGCTATTTCCTAGCAAGGAATAGTCGCATTTACATTCTTTTGAAGTGAATACGAGGTATACATGACACTTCGCAATGAATATTACATCTTATCGCGAAACATATAAATGAGATGCGATATCGCGATTTAAGTAGCATTAGAAATATATTGTTACGATACGTAGACATCTGCAAATGCTATTTCCTAGCAAGCAATAGTCGCATTTACATTCTTATGAAGTGAATACGAGGTATACATGACACTTCGCAATGAATATTATATCTTATCAAGAAATATAGAAAAGAGATGCGATATCGCGATTTAAGTAGCATTAGAACTCTATTGCTACGATACGTAGACATCTGAATACGCTATTTCCTAGCAAGGAAGTGTCGCATTTACATTCGTTTGGAGTGAATACGAGGTATAGATGACACCTCGCAGTGAATATTACATTTTATCACGAAATATAGAAAAGGGATGCGATATCGCGATTTAAGTAGCATTAGAAATATATTGCTACGATACGTAGACATCTGAATACGCTATTTCCTAGCAAGGAAGTGTCGGATTTACATTCTTTTGGAGTGAATACGAGGTATACATGACACTTCGCAATGAATATTATATCTTATCATGAAGCATAGAAATGAGATGCGATATCGCATTTTGAGAAGCACTACAACTCTATTGCTATGATACGTAGGCATCTGCAAACGTTATATCCTAGCAAGGAATAGTCGCATTTACATTCTCTTGAAGTGAATACGAGGTGTACATGACACCTCGCTATGAATATTATATTTTATCATGAAGCATAGAGGTGAGGAGCGATATCGCGTTTTAAGAAGCATTAGAACTCTATAGTCTCGATGCGTAGACATCTGCAGACGCTATTTCCTAGCATGGAAGTGTCGCATTTACATTCTTTTGAAATCAATACGAAGTGTACATGACACTTCGCAATGAATGTTCATCTTATCACGAAACATATAAATGAGATGCGATATCGCGATTTAAGTAGCATTGGAACTCTATTGCTACGATACGTTGACATCTGCAAACGCTATTTCCTAGCAAGCAATAGTCGCATTTACATTCTTTTGAAGTGAATACGAGGTATACATTACACCTCGCAATGAATATTACATCTTATCACGAAATATAGAAAAGAGATGCGATATCGCGATTTAAGTAGCATTAGAAATCTATTGCTACGATACGTAGACATCTGAATACGCTATTTCCTAGCAAGGAAGTGTCGCATTTACAGTCTTTTGAAGTGAATACGAGGTATACATGACACTTCGCAATGAATATTATATCTTATCACGAAACATATAAATGAGATGCGATATCCCGATTTAAGTAGCATTAGAACTCTATTGCTACGATACGTAGACATCTGCAAACGCTAGTTCCTAGCAAGCAATAGTCGCATTTACATTCTTATGAAGTGAATACGAGGTATACATGACACTTCGCAATGAATATTATATCTTATCACGAAACATATAAATGAGATGCGATATCCCGATTTAAGTAGCATTAGAACTCTATTGCTACGATACGTAGACATCTGCAAACGCTATTTCCTAGCAAGCAATAGTCGCATTTACATTCTTATGAAGTGAATACGAGGTATACATGACACTTCGCAATGAATATTATATCTTATCACGAAATATAGAAAAGAGATGCGATGTCGCGGTTTAAGTAGCATTAGAAATCTATTGCTACGATACGTAGACATCTGAATACGCTATTTCCTAGCAAGGAAGTGTCGCATTTACATTCTTTTGGAGTGAATACGAGGTATACATGACACATCGCAATGAATATTATACCTTATCATGAAACATAGGAGTGAGATCCGATATCGCGTTTTAAGAAGCACCAGAACTCTATTTCTACGATACGTAGACATCTGCAAACGCTATTTCCTAGCATGGAACTGTCACATTTACATTCTTTTGAAGTGAATACGAGATATACATGACACTTCGCAATGAATATTACATCTTATCATGAAACATAGGTATGGGGTGCTATATCGCGTTCTGATAAGCATTAGAACTCTATTGCTAATATACGTAGACATCTGCAAAATCTATTTCCTAGGTAGGAAATGTCGCATTTACATTCCATTGAAGTGAACACGAGGTATACATGACACTTCGCAATGAATATTATATCTTATCATGAAACATAGAAATGAGATGCGTCATCTCGTTTTAAGAAGCATTGGAACTCTATTGCTAAGGTACGTAGACATCTGCGAACGCTATTTCCTAGCATGGAAGTGTCGCAAATACATTCTTGTGATGTGAGTACGAGATATACATGACACTTCGCAATGAAAATTATATCTTGTCATGAAGCATAGAAATGAGATGCGATATCGCGTTTTGAGAAGCATTAGAACTCTATTGGTACGATACGTAGACACCTGCAAACGCTATTCCTTAGCAAGGAAGTTTCGCACTTACATTCTTTTGAAGTGAATACGAGGTATGCGTGACACTTCGCAATGAACATTATATATTATCATGTAACATAGAAGTGAGATACGATATCGCGTTTTAAGAAGCAATAGAACCCTATTGCCTCGATGCGGAGATATCTGCAAACGCTATTTCCTAGCATGGAAGTGTCGCATTTACATTCTTTTGAAGTGAATACGAGGTATACATGACACTTCGCAATGAATATTATATCTTATCATCAAACGTAGAAATGAGATGCAATATCGCGTTTTAAGAAGCGTTAGAACTCTATTGCTACGACACATAGACCTCTGCATACGCTATTTCCTAGAAAGGAAGTGTGGCATTTACATTCTTTTGAAGTGAAGAGGAGCTGTACATGACACTTCGCTATGAATACTATACCCTATCATGAAACATAGAAGTGAGATTCGAAATCGAGTTTTAAGAAGCACTAGAACTGTATTCCTACGGTACGTAGACATCTGCAAACGCTATTTCCTAGCAGGGAAGTGTCGCATTTACATTCTTCTGAAGTGAATACGAGGTTTACATGACACTTCGCAATGAATATTATATCTTATCATCAAACATAGAAATGAGATGCGATATCGCGTTTTAAGAAGCGTTAGAACTCTATTGCTACGACACATAGACCTCTGCAAACGCTATTTCCTAGAGAGGAAGTGTCGCATTTACATTCTTTTGAGGTGTATGCGAGGTATGCATGACACATCGCAATGAATAATATATCTTATCATGAAACATGAACTGAGATGCGATATCCCTTTCTAAGAAGCATTAGAACTCTATTGCTTCCGTACATGGACACCTGAAAACGCTATTTCCTAGCAAGCAAGTGTCGCATTTACATTCTTTTGAAAGGAATACGATGTATACATGACGCTTCGCAATGGAGATTATGTCTTATCATAAAACGTAGAAATACGATGCGACATCTCGTTATAAGGAACATTATAACTCTATTGCTTCGATACGTAGACATCTGCAATCACTATTTCCTAGCAAGGAAGTGTCGCATTAAGATTCTCTTGAAGTGAATAGGCGGTATACATGACACTTCGCAATGAATATTATACCTTATCATGAAACATAGAAATGAGATGCTATATCTCGTCTTAAGAAGCATTAAAACACTATTGCTTCGATACGTAGACACCTGCAAACGCTATTCCTTAGCAAGGAAGTTTCGCACTTACATTCTTTTGAAGTGAATACGAGGTATGCGTGACACTTCGCAATGAACATTATATATTATCATGTAACATAGAAGTGAGATGCGATATCGCGTTTTAAGAAGCAATAGAACCCTATTGCCTCGATGCGGAGATATCTGCAAACGCTATTTCCTAGCATGGAAGTGTCGCATTTACATTCTTTTGAAGTGAGTTCGAGGTATACATGACACTTCTGAAAGAATAATATAACTTATGGCGAAACATAGGAATGAGATGCGACATTGCGATCCAAGAAGCATTAGAATTCTAATGCTACGATATGAAGGCATCTGCAAACCCTATTTCCTTGCAAGGAAGAGTCGCATTTACATTCTTTTGAAGTGAATACGAGGTATACATGACCCTTCGCAATGAATATTACATCTTATCACGAAACATATAAATGAGATGCGATATCGCGTTTTGAGAAGCATTAGAACTCTATTGGTACGATACGTAGACACCTGCAAACGCTATTCCTTAGCAAGGAAGTTTCGCACTTACATTCTTTTGAAGTGAATACGAGGTATGCGTGACACTTCGCAATGAACATTATATATTATCATGTAATATAGAAGTGAGATGCGATATCGCGTTTTAAGAAGCAATAGAACCCTATTGCCTCGATGCGGAGATATCTGCAAACGCTACTTCCTAGCAAGGAAGTGTCGCATTTACATTCTTTTGAAGCGAATATGAGGTATACATAACACTTCGCAATGAATATTATATCTTATCATGAAACATAGGTATGAGATGCGACATTGCGATCCAAGAAGCATTAGAATTCTAATGCTACGATATGAAGGCATCTGCAAACCCTATTTCCTTGCAAGGAAGAGTCGCATTTACATTCTTTTGAAGTGAATACGAGGTATACATGACTCTTCGCAATGAATATTACATCTTACCACGAAACATATAAATGAGATGCGATATCGCGATTTAAGTAGCATTAGAACTCTATTGCTACGATACGTAGACATCTGCAAACGCTATTTCCTAGCATGGAAGTGCCGCATTTACATTCTTTTGAAGATAATACGAGGTATACATGACACTTCGCAATGAATATTATATCTTATCATGAAACATAGAAGTGAGATGCGATATCGCGTACTAAGAAGCATTAGAACCCTATTGCTACGATACGTAGACAGCTGCAAACGCTACTTCCTGGCATGGAAGTGTCGCATTTACATTCTTTTGAAGTGAATACGAGGTATACATGACTCTTCGCAATTAATATTATATCTTATCATGAAACATAGTAGTGAGATGCGATATGGCATTATAAGAATCATTAGAACTCTATTGTTTCGACACGTAGTCATCTGGAAACGCTATTTCCTAGCAAGGAAGTGTCGCATTTACATTCTTATGAAGTGAATACGAGGTATACATGATACTTCGCAATGAATATTATATCTTATCATGAAACATAGTAGTGAGATGCGATATGGCATTTTAAGAATCATTAGAACTCTATTGCTAATATACGTAGACATCTGCAAACGCTACTTCCTAGCATGGAAGTGCCGCATTTACATTCTTTTGAAGTGAATACGAGGTATACATGACACTTCGCAATGAATATTATATCTGATCATGAAACATAGAAATGAGATGCGACATCTCGTTTTAAGAAGCATTAGAAATCTATTGCTACGATACGTAGACATCTGCAAACGCTATTTCCTAGCATGGAAGTGCCGCATTTACATTCTTTTGAAGATAATACGAGGTATACATGACACTTCGCAATGAATATTATATCTTATCATGAAACATAGAAGTGAGATGCGATATCGCGTTTTAAGAAGCATTAGAACCCTATTGCTACGATACGTAGACATCTGCAAACGCTGTTTCCTAGCATGGAAGTGTCGCATTTACATTCTTTTGAAGTTAATACGAGGTATATATAACACTCTACAATGAATATTATATCTTATCACGAAACATAGAAGTGAGATGCGATATCGCGGTTTAAGAAGCGCTAGAACTCTATTGCTACGATGCGTAGACATCTGGAAATGTTATTTCCTAGCATGGAAGTATCGCATTTACATTCTTTTGAAGTGAGTACGAGGTATACATAACACTCCATAATGAATATTATATCTTCTCATGAAACATGGCAGTGAGATGCGATATCGCGTTTTAAGAAGCATTAGAACTCTATTGCTACGATACGTAGACATCTGCAAACGCTATTTCCTAGCATGGAAGTATCGCATTTACATTCTTTTGAAGTGAGTACGAGGTATACATAACACTCCATAATGAATATTATATCCTCTCATAAAACATAACAGTGAGATGCGATATCGCGTTTTAAGAAGCATTAGAACTATTGCTACGATACGAAGACATCTGCAAACGCCATTTCCTAGCATGGAAGTGTCATATTTACATTCTTTTGAAGTGAATACGAGGTATACATAACACTTCGCAATGAATATTATATCTTATCATGAATCATAGAAGTGAGATGCGATATCGCGCTTTAAGAAGCATTGGAACTCCATTGCTTCGATACGTAGACATCTGCAAACGCTATTTCCTGGCAAGGAAGTGTCGCGTTTACATTCTTTTGAAGTGAATACGAGGTATACATAACACTCCACAATGAATGTTATATCTTATCATGAGACAAATAAATAAGATGCGGTATCGATCTTGGGAAGCTAGGAAATAGAGTTTGCAGATGTCTACGTATCGAAGCAATAGAGTTCTAATGCTTGTTAAAACGCGATATTGCATCTCCTTTCTATGTTTCATGATAAGACATAATGTTCATTGTGCAGTGTTATGTATACCACGTATTCACTTCAAAAGGATGTAAATGCGACACTTCCTTGCTAGGAAATGGCGTCACCAGATATATACGAATCGTAGCAATAGAGTACTAATGCTTCTTGAAACACGATACCGCACCTCATTACTATGTTTCATGACAAGATATAATATCCATTGCGAAGTGTCACGTATACCTCGTATTCACTTCAAAAGAAAGTAAATGCGACACTTCCCTGCTAGGACATAGCGTTTGCAGATGTCTACGTGTCGAAGCAATAGAGTTCTAATGCTTCTTAAAACGCAATATCGCATCTCAGTTCTATGTTTCATGATAAGATATAATATCCATTGCGAAATGTCATGTATACCTCTAATTCACTTCAAAAGGATGTAAATGCGACACTTTCTTGCTAGGAAATAGCGTTTGCAGATGTCTACGTATCGTAGCAATAGAGTCCTAATGCTCTTAAATCGCGATATCACATCTCATTTCTATGTTTCGTGATAAGATATAATATTCATTGCGAAGTGTCATGCATACCTCGTATTCACTTCAAAAGAATGTAAATGCGACACTACCTTGATAGGAAATAGCGCCTCCAGATATCTACGTATCGAAACAATGGAGTTCTTCAAATGCTTCTTAAATCGCGATATCGCATCTCATTTCTATGTTTCATGATAAGCTATAATATCTATTGCGAAGTGTCGCTTATACCTCGTATTCACTTCAAATGATTGTAAATGCGACACTTCCTTGCTAGGAAATAGCGTTTGCAGATGTCTACGTGTAGAAGCAATAGAGTTCTAATGCTTCTTAAAACGCGATATCGCATCTCAGATCTATGCTTCACGATAAGATATAATATCCACTGCGAAGTGTCGTGTATACCTCGTATTTACTTCAAAAGAATGTAAATGCGACACTTCCTTGATAGGAAATAGCGTCTCCAGATATCTAAGTATCGTAGTAATAGAGTTCTAATGCTTCTTAAAGCGCGATATCGCGTCTCATTACAATGTTTCATGATAAGATATAATATTCATTGCGGAGTGTCATGTATACCTCGTATTCACTTCAAAAGAATGTAAATGCGACACTTCCTTGCTAGGAACTAGCGTCACCAGATATATACGAATCGTAGCAATAGAGTACTAATGCTTCTTAAAACACGATACCGCACCTCATTTCTATGTTTCATGACAAGATATAATATCCATTGCGAAGTGTCACGTATACCTCGTATTCACATCAAAAGAAAGTAAATGCGACACTTCGCTGCTAGGACATAGCGTTTGCAGATGTCTACGTGTCGAAGCAATAGAGTACTTATGCTCTTAAATCGCGATATCACATCTCATTTCTATGTTTCGTGATAAGATATAATATTCAATGCGGAGTGTCATGTATGCCTCGTATTCACATCAAAAGAATGTAAATGCGACACATCCTTGCTAGGAAATAGCGTCACCAGATATCTACGAATCGTAGCAATAAAGTACCAATGCTTCTTCAAACACGATACCGCTTCTCATTTCTATGTGTCATGACAAGATATAATATCCATAGCGAAGTGTCATGTATACCTCGCATTCACTTCAAAAGAATGTAAATGCGACTCTTCCTTGCTAAGAAATAGCGTTAGCAGATGTCTACGTATCGAAACAATAGAGTTCCAGTGCTTCATAAAACGAGATGTTGCATACCATTTCTATGTTTAATGATAAGATATAATATCCATTGCGAAGTGTCATGTATACCTCGTATTCACTTCAAAAGGATGTAAATGCGACACTTCCTTGCTAGGAAATAGCGTCACGAGATATATACGAATCGTAGCAATAGAGTACTAATGCTTCTTAATACACGATACCGCACCTCATTTCTATGTTTCATGACAAGATATAACATCCATTGCGAAGTGTCACGTATACCTCGTATTCACATCAAAAGAAAGTAAATGCGACACTTCGCTGCTAGGACATAGCGTTTGCAGATGTCTACGTGTCGAAGCAATAGAGTACTTATGCTCTTAAATCGCGATATCACATCTCATTTCTATGTTTCGTGATAAGATATAATATTCAATGCGGAGTGTCATGTATGCCTCGTATTCACATCAAAAGAATGTAAATGCGACACATCCTTGCTAGGAAATAGCGTCACCAGATATCTACGAATCGTAGCAATAAAGTACCAATGCTTCTTCAAACACGATACCGCTTCTCATTTCTATGTGTCATGACAAGATATAATATCCATAGCGAAGTGTCATGTATACCTCGTATTCACTTCAAAAGAATGTAAATGCGACTCTTCCTTGCTAAGAAATAGCGTTAGCAGATGTCTACGTATCGAAACAATAGAGTTCCAGTGCTTCATAAAACGAGATGTTGCATACCATTTCTATGTTTAATGATAAGATATAATATCCATTGCGAAGTGTCATGTATACCTCGTATTCACTTCAAAAGGATGTAAATGCGACACTTCCTTGCTAGGAAATAGCGTCACGAGATATATACGAATCGTAGCAATAGAGTACTAATGCTTCTTAATACACGATACCGCACCTCATTTCTATGTTTCATGACAAGATATAACATCCATTGCGAAGTGTCACGTATACCTCGTATTCACTTCAAAAGAAAGTAAATGCGACACTTCGCTGCTAGGACATAGCGTTTGCAGATGCCTACGTGTCGAAGCAATAGAGTTCTAATGCTTCTTAAAACGCGATATCGCATCTCAGTTCTATGTTTCATGATAAGATATAATATCCATTGCGAAGTGTCATGTATACCTCGTATTCACTTCAAAAGGGTGTAAATGCGACACTTCCTTAATAGGAAATAGCGTTTGCAGATGTCTACGTATCGTAGCAATAGAGTCCTAATGCTCTTAAATCGCGATATCCCATCCCATTTGTATGTTTCGTGATAAGATATAATATTCATTGCGAAGTGTCATGCATACCTCGTATTCACTTCAAAAGAATGTAAATGCGACACTTCCTTGATAGGAAATAGCGTCTCCAGATATCTACGTATCGTAGCAATAGAGTTCTAATGCTTCTTAAAACGTGATGTCGCATTTCGTTTCTATGTTTCGTTCTAAGATATAATATTCATTGCGAAATGTCACGTATACCTCGTATTCACTTCAAAAGAAGGTAAACGCGACACTTCCATGCTGGGAAATAGCGTTTGCAGATGTCTACGTATCGTAGCAATTGTGTCCTAATACCGCCTAAAACGCGATATCGCATCTCATTTCTATGTTTCATGATAAGATATAATATCCATTGCAAATTGTCATGTATACCCGTATTCACCTCAAAAGAGTGTAAATGCGACACTTCCTTGCTAGGAAATAGCACCTACAGATATCTACGTATCGTAGCAATAGATTTCTATTGCTTCTTAAAGCGTGATATCGGGTCTCATTCCAATGTTTCATGATAAGATATAATATTCACTGCGGAGTGTCATGTATACATGGTATTCACTTCAATAGAATGTAAATGCGACACATCCTTGCTAGGAAATGGCGTTTGCAGATGTCTACGTATCGTGGCATTAGAGATCTGACGCTTCTTAAAAGGCGATATCGTATCTCATTTCTATGTTTCATGATAAGATATAATATTCATTGCGAAGTGTCATGTATAGCTCGTATTCACTTCAAGAAAATGTAAATGCGACTCTTCTTTGCTAGGAAATAGCGTATGCAGATGTCTACGTATCGAAACAATAGACTTCTAATGCTTGTTAAATCGCGATATCGCATCTCATTTCTATGTTTCATGACAAGATATAACATCCATTGCGAAGTGTCACGTATACCCCGTATTCACTTCAAAAGAAAGTAAATGCGACACTTCGCTGCTAGGACATAGCGTTTGCAGATGCCTACGTGTCGAAGCAATAGAGTTCTAATGCTTCTTAAAACGCGATATCGCATCTCAGATCTATGTTTCATGATAAGATATAATATCCATTGCGAAGTGTCATGTATACCTCGTATTCACTTCAAAGGGATGTAAATGCGACACTTCCTTGATAGGAAATAGCGTTTCCAGATATCTACGTATCGTAGCAATAGAGTTCTAATGCTTCTTAAAACGTGATGTCGCATTTCGTTTCTATGTTTCGTTCTAAGATATAATATTCATTGCGAAATGTCACGTATACCTCGTATTCACTTCAAAAGAAAGTAAATGCGACACTTCCATGCTGGGAAATAGCGTTTGCAGATGTCTACGTATCGTAGCAATAGAGTCTTAATGCTCTTAAATCGTGATATCCCATCTCATTTCTATGTTTCGTGATAAGATATAATATTCATTGCGAAGTGTCATGCATACCTCGTATTCACTTCAAAAGAATGTAAATGCGACACTTCCTTGATAGGAAATAGCGTTTCCAGATATCTACGTATCGTAGCAATAGAGTTCTAATGCTTCTTAAAACGTGATGTCGCATTTCGTTTCTATGTTTCGTTCTAAGATATAATATTCATTGCGAAATGTCACGTATACCTCGTATTCACTTCAAAAGAAAGTAAATGCGACACTTCCATGCTGGGAAATAGCGTTTGCAGATGTCTACGTATCGTAGCAATTGTGTTCTAATACCGCCTAAAACGCGATATCGCATCTCATTTCTATGTTTCATGATAAGATATAATATCCATTGCAAATTGTCATGTATACCCGTATTCACCTCAAAAGAGTGTAAATGCGACACTTCCTTGCTAGGAAATAGCGCCTACAGAAATCTACGTATCGTAGTAATAGAGTTCTAATGCTTCTTAAAGCGCGATATGGCGTCTCATTTCAATGTTTCATGATAAGATATAATATTCATTGCGGAGTGTCATGTATACCTCGTATTCACTTCAAAAGAATGTAAATGCGACACTTCCTTGCTAGGAAATAGCGTCACCAGATATATACGAATCGTAGCAATAGAGAACTAATGCTTCTTAAAACACGATACCGCTTCTCATTTCTATGTGTCATGACAAGATATAATATCCATAGCGAAGTGTCATGTATACCTCGTATTCACTTCAAAAGAATGTAAATGCGACTCTTCCTTGCTAGGAAATAGCGTTTCCAGATGTCTACGTATCGAAACAATAGAGTTCCAGTGCTTCATAAAACGAGATGTTGCATAACATTTCTATGTTTAATGATAAGATATAATATCCATTGCGAAGTGTCATGTATACCTCGTATTCACTTCAAAAGGATGTAAATGCGACACTTCCTTAATAGAAAATAGCGTCTCCAGATATCTACGTATCGTAGCAATAGAGTCCTAATGCTCTTAAATCGCGATATCACATCTCATTTCTATGTTCCGTGATAAGATATAATATTCATTGCGAAGTGTCATGCATACCTCGTATTCACTTCAAAAGAATGTAAATGCGACACTACCTTGATAGGAAATAGCGCCTCCAGATATCTATGTATCGAAACAATAGAGTTCTAATGCTTCTTAAATCGCGATATCGCATCTCATTTCTATGTTTCATGATAAGATATAATATCCATTGCGAAGTGTCATGTATACCTCGTATTCACTTCAAAAGGATGTAAATGCGACACTTCCTTAATAGGAAATAGCGTTTGCAGATGTCTACGTACCGTAGTAATAGTGTTCTAATACCGCTTAAAAACGCGATATCGCATCTCAGATCTATGTTTCATGATAAGATATAATATTCATTGCGGAGTGTCATGTATACCTCGTATTCACTTCAAAAGAATGTAAATGCGACACTTCCTTGCTAGGAAATAGCGTCACCAGATATATACGAATCGTAGCAATAGAGTACTAATGCTTCTTAAAACACGATACCGCACCTCATTTCTATGTTTCATGACAAGATATAATATACATTGCGAAGTGTCACGTATACCTCGTATTCACTTCAAAAGAAAGTAAATGCGACACTTCCTTAATAGGAAATAGCGTTTGCAGATGTCTACGTATCGTAGCAATAGAGCCCTAATACCCTTAAATCGCGATATCACATCTCATTTCTATGTTTCGTGATAAGATATAATATTCATTGCGAAGTGTCATGCATACCTAGTATTCACTTCAAAAGAATGTAAATGCGACACTACCTTGATAGGAAATGGCGTCTCCAGATACCTACGTATCGTAGCAATAGAGTTCTAATGCTTCATAAAGCGCGATATCGCGTCTCATTTCAATGTTTCATGATAAGATATAATATCCACTGCGAAGTGTCGTGTATACCTCGTATTTACTTCAAAAGAATGTAAATGCGACACTTCCTTGATAGGAAATAGCGTCTCCAGATATCTACGTATCGTAGTAATAGAGTTCTAATGCTTCTTAAAGCGCGATATATCGCGTCTCATTTCAATGTTTCATGATAAGATATAATATTCATTGCGGAGTGTCATGTATACCTCGTATTCACTTCAAAAGAATGTAAATGCGAAACTTCCTTGCTAGGAAATAGCGTCACCAGATATATACGAATCGTAGCAATAGAGTACTAATGCTTCTTAGAACACGATAACGCACCTCATTTCTATGTTTCATGACAAGATATAATATCCATTGCGAAGTGTCACGTAATTACATCGTATTCACTTCAAAAGAAAGTAAATGCGACACTTCGCTGCAAGGTCATAGCGTTTGCAGATGTCTACGTGTCGAAGCAATAGTGTTCTAATGCTTCTTAAAACGCGATATCGCATCTCTGTTCTATGTTTCATGATAAGATATAATATCCATTGCGAAGTGTCATGTATACCTCGTATTCACTTCAAAAGGATGTAAATGCGACACTTCCTTGCTAGGAAATAGCGTTTGCAGATGTCTACGTATCGTAGCAATAGAGTCCTAATGCTCTTAAATCGCGATATCACATCTCATTTCTATGTTTCGTGATAAGATATAATATTCAATGCGGAGTGTCATGTATGCCTCGTATTCACTTCAAAAGAATGTAAATGCGACTCTTTCTTGCTAGGAAATAGCGTTTGCAGATGTCTACGTATCGAAACAATAGAGTTCCAGTGCTTTATAAAACGAGATGTTGCATACCATTTCTATGTTTAATGATAAGATACAATATCCATTGCGAAGTGTCATGTATACCTCGTATTCACATCAAAAGGATGTAAATGCGACACTTCGCTGCTAGGACATAGCGTTTGCAGATGTCTACGTGTCGAAGCAATAGAGTTCTAATGCTTCTTAAAACGCGATATCGCATCTCAGTTCTATGTTTCATGATAAGATATAATATCCATTGCGAAGTGTCATGTATACCTCGTATTCACTTCAAAAGGATGTAAATGCGACACTTCCTTAATAGGAAATAGCGTTTGCAGATGTCTACGTATCGTAGCAATAGAGTCCTAATGCTCTTAAATCGCGATATCACATCTCATTTCTATGTTTCGTGATAAGATATAATATTCATTGCCAAGTGTCATGCATACCTCGTATTCACTTCAAAAGAATGTAAATGCGACACTACCTTGATAGGAAATAGCGTCTCCAGATATCTACGTATCGTAGCAATGGAGTTCTAATGCTTCATAAAGCGCGATATCGCGTCTCATTTCAATGTTTCATGATAAGATATAATATTCATTGCGGAGTGTCATGTATACCTCGTATTCACTTCAAAAGAATGTAAATGCGACACTTCCTTGCTAGGAAATAGCGTCACCAGATATCTACGAATCGTAGCTAATGCTTCTTAAAACACGATACCGCATCTCATTTCTATGTTTCATGACAAGATATAATATCCATTGCGAAGTGTCACGTATACCTCGTATTCACTTCAAAAGAAAGTAAATGCAACACTTCCCTGCTAGGACATAGCGTTTACAGATGTCTACGTACCGTAGTAATGGTGTTTTAATACCGCTTAAAACGCGATATCGCATCTCAGTTCTATGTTTCATGATAAGATATAATATCCATTGCGAAGTGTCATGTATACCTCGTATTCACTTCAAAAGGATGTAAATGCGACACTTCCTTAATAGGAAATAGCGTTTGCAGATGTCTACGTATCGTAGCAATAGAGTCCTAATGCTCTTAAATCGCGATATCCCATCTCATTTCTATGTTTCGTGATAAGATATAATATTCATTGCGAAGTGTCATGCATACCTCGTATTCACTTCAAAAGAAAGTAAATGCAACACTTCCCTGCTAGGACATAGCGTTTGCAGATGTCTACGTACCGTAGTAATAGTGTTCTAATACCGCTTAAAACGCGATATCGCATCTCAGATCTATGCTTCATGATAAGATATAATATCCATTGCGAAGTGTCGTGTATACCTCGTATACACTTCAAAAGAATGTAAATGCGACACTACCTTGATAGGAAATAGCGTCTCCATATATCTACGTATCGTAGCAATAGAGTTCTAATGCTTCATAAAGCGCGATATCGCGTCTCATTTCAATGTTTCATGATAAGATATAATATTCATTGCGGAGTGTCATGTATACCTCGTATTCACTTCAAAAGAATGTAAATGCGACACTTCCTTGCTAGGAAATAGCGTCACCAGATATCTACGAATCGTAGCAATAGAGTACTAATGCTTCTTAAAACACGATACCGCATCTCATTTCTATGTTTCATGACAAGATATAATATCCATTGCGAAGTGTCACGTATACCTCGTATTCACTTCAAAAGAAAGTAAATGCAACACTTCCCTGCTAGGACATAGCGTTTACAGATGTCTACGTACCGTAGTAATGGTGTTTTAATACCGCTTAAAACGCGATATCGCATCTCAGAACTATGCTTCATGATAAGATATAATATCCATTGCGAAGTGTCGTGTATACCTCGTATTCACTTCAAAAGGATGTAAATGCGACACTTCCTTGCTAGGAAATAGCGTCACCAGATATATACGAATCGTAGCAATAGAGTACTAGTGCTTCTTAAAACACGATGCCGCACCTCATTTCTATGTTTCATGACAAGATATAACATCCATTGCGAAGTGTCACGTAATACCTCGTATTCACTTCAAAAGAAAGTAAATGCGGCACTTCGCTGCTAGGACATAGCGTTTGCAGATGTCTACGTGGCGAAGCAATAGAGTTCTAATGCTTCTTAAAACGCGATATCGCATCTCAGTTCTATGTTTCATGATAAGATATAATTATCCACTGCGAAGTGTCATGTATACCTCGTATTCACTTCAAAAGGATGTAAATGCGACACTTCCTTGCTAGGAAATAGCGTTTGCAGATGTCCTACGTATCGTAGCAATAGAGTCCTAATGCTCTTAAATCGCGATATCACATCTCATTTCTGTGTTTCATGGTAAGATATAATATCCATTGCGAAGTGCCATGTATACCTCGTATTCACTTCAAAAGGATGTAAATGCGACACTTCCTTGCTAGGAAATAGCGTTGGCAGATGTCTACGTATCGTAGCAATAGAGTCCTAATGCCCTTAAGTCGCGATAATCGCATCTCATTTCTATGTTTCATGATAAGCTATAATATCTATTGCGAAGTGTCGCTTATACCTAGTATTCACTTCAAATGATTGTAAATGCGACACTTCCTTGCTAGGAAATAGCGTTTGCAGATGTCTACGTGTAGAAGCAATAGAGTTCTAATGCTTCTTAAAACGCGATATCGCATCTCAGATCTATGCTTCACGATAAGATATAATATCCACTGCGAAAGTGTCGTGTATACCTCGTATTTACTTCAAAAGAATGTAAATGCGACACTTCCTTGATAGGAAATAGCGTCTCCAGATATCTACGTATCGTAGCAATAGAGTTCTAATGCTTCATAAAAGCGCGATATCGCGTCTCATTTCAATGTTTCATGATAAGATATAATATTCATTGCGGAGTGTCATGTATACCTCGTATTCACTTCAAAAGAATGTAAATGCGACACTTCCTTGCTAGGAAATAGCGTCACCAGGATATCTACGAATCGTAGCTAATGCTTCTTAAAACACGATACCGCATCTCATTTCTATGTTTCATGACAAGATATAATATCCATTGCGAAGTGTCACGTATACCTCGTATTCACTTCAAAAGAAAGTAAATGCGACACTTCGCTGCTAGGGACATAGCGTTTGCAGATGTCTACGTGTCGAAGCAATAGAGTCCTAATGCTCTTAAATCGCGATATCACATCCCATTTCTATGTTTTCGTGATAAGATATAATATTCAATGCGGAGTGTCATGTATGCCTCGTATTCACTTCAAAAGAACGTAAATGCGACATTTCCTTGCTAGGAAATAGCGTCACCAGATATCTACGAATCGTAGCAATAGAGTACTAATGCTTCTTAAAACACGATGCCGCTTCTCATTTTCTATGTGTCATGACAAGATTTAATATCCATAGCGAAGTGTCATGTATACCTCGTATTCACTTCAAAAGAATGTAAATGCGACTCTTCCTTGCTAGGAAATAGCGTTTCCAGATGTCTACGTATCGAAACAATAGAGTTCCAGTGCTTCATAAAACGAGATGTTGCATACCATTTCTATGTTTATTGATAAGATATAATATCCATTGCGAAGTGTCATGTATACCTCGTATTCACTTCAAAAGGATGTAAATGCGACACTTCCTTGCTAGGAAATAGCGTCACCAGATATATACGAATCGTAGCAATAGAGTACTAATGCTTCTTAAAACACGATACCGCACCTCATTTCTATGTTTCATGACAAGATATAACATCCATTGCGAAGTGTCACGTATACCTCGTATTCACTTCAAAAGAAAGTAAATGCGACACTTCGCTGCTAGGACATAGTGTTTGCAGATGCCTACGTGTCGAAGCAATAGAGTTCTAATGCTTCTTAAAACGCGATATCACATCTCAGTTCTATGTTTCATGATAAGATATAATATCCATTGCGAAGTGTCATGTATACCTCGTATTCACTTCAAAAGGATGTAAATGCGACACTTCCTTAATAGGAAATAGCGTTTGCAGATGTCTACGTATCGTACCAGTAGAGTCCTAATGCTCTTAAATCGCGATATCACATCTCATTTCTATGTATCGTGATAAGATATAATATTCATTGCGAAGTGTCATGCATACCTCGTATTCACTTCAAAAGAATGTAAATGCGACACTACCTTGATAGGAAATAGCGTCTCCAGATATCTACGTATCGTAGCAATAGAGTTCTAATGCTTCATAAAGCGCGATATCGCGTCTCATTTCAATGTTTCATGATAAGATATAATATTCATTGCGGACTGTTATGTATACCTCGTATTCACTTCAAAAGAAAGTAAATGCAACACTTCCCTGCTAGGACATAGCGTTTGCAGATGTCTACGTACCGTAGTAATAGTGTTCTAATACCGCTTAAAACGCGATATCGCATCTCAGATCTATGCTTCATGATAAGATATAATATCCATTGCGAAGTGTCGTGTATACCTCGTATTCACTTCAAAAGAATGTAAATGCGACTCTTCCTTGCTAGGAAATAGCGTTTCCAGATGTCTACGTATCGAAACAATAGAGTTCCAGTGCTTCATAAAACGAGATGTTGCATATCATTTCTATGTTTAATGATAAGATATAATATCCATTGCGAAGTGTCATGTATACCTCGTATTCACTTCAAAAGGATGTAAATGCGACACTTCCTTGCTAGGAAATAGCGTTTGCAGATGTCTACGTATCGTAGCAATAGAGTCCTAATGCTCTTAAATCGCGATATCACATCTCATTTCTATGTTTCGTGATAAGATATAATATTCATTGCGGAGTGTCATGTATACCTCGTATTCACTTCAAAATAATGTAAATGCGACACTTCCTTGCTAGGAAATAGCGTCACCAGATATCTACGAATCGTAGCAATAGAGTACTAATGCTCCTTAAAACACGATACCGCATCTCATTTCTATGTTTGATGGTAAGATATAATATTCATTACGAAGTGTTATGTATACCTTGTCTAGACTTCAAAAGAATGTAAATGCCACACTTCCTTGCGACGGAATAGCGTTTCTAGATGTCTACGCATCGAAGCAATAGATTTCTAACTCTTCATAAAACGCGATATCGCATATCAGTTCTGTGTCACATGATAAGATGTAATTTCAATGCATCGCGTTATGTATATCTCCTCTACACTTCAAATGAATGTAAATGCATCACTTCCTTGCTACGGAATATCGTTTCTATATCTGAAGGTTTAGAAGCAATAGAGTTCTAATGCTATGTAAAACGCGGCTGCGCATCTTACTTCTATATTTCATGATAAGATGTAATATTCATGGCACCGCATTATGTTTATCTGCTTCTGCACATGAATTGAGTGTAAACCCTACAATTTCTTGCCCGGGGATGGTGTTTCTAGATGTCCAGGTGCCGAAGCATTTAGTTTGTTATGCTTCATGCACCGCAATATCATATAAACCGGCATTTCATATAAACAGTTCAAAGTAAGTTAGAAGGTTGTGAAGCTCTATGCATCGCATTATGCTTATTTGCTTTTGTGCTTTATAATGCTCTGGGATGTGAGAGGGTCCTCAACCATCCTTAACCCCCTAAAGGGACGTCAATAGTTCAGCGGCCCTGCAGGTGGGCCATGGGAGCGCGGCGTGCGAGGCGCTACGCAATTTAAATGATCAGGAGGATCCCCTCAGGGACACCCAAGATGGCGAGAAGAGGAAATCGCCGAAGTCCACTGATCGACGGACCCGAACAATACCGAAGCCTACAGCCCACTCCACCAAGGAGCCCCGAGGATGATCCAGGAGACCCGAGGACCACCAGCGAATTCAAGGAACCTGAAGAAGAGAACGTGAGAGCTTATTCGCTAAAGCGTCCCATTTCTTGTGTCGCATATTGTATATTGTATCTTATATCGTGAAGCGAGTTATGATACCCGGTAATTCGCGGCGTGTTGCGTTGTTTCCCGTAACCCTTGTTAGTTAAACCCACGTCGAGACCATAAATAATCATGCCGTGACTTCAGTATCTCGCGATCTGAGTGTATGTACTTGGCTAGTCATAGTCGAGAGGAGGAGCATTTCGAAGTTTCAAGGGTTGTTCCCGGGGTTCCCGGGGTCGTGTAGTCTATCCCTTTGCTACTTTCTGAGCAGCTGGCGCCCAAGAAAAGTTGTACGTGAGCGGATATCTTGGAACGATAGATCGCTTTAGATTAAAGTACGTTTTACACCTTAAAGCATTTAGATAATTAACCCCTTCGAGCTTCCCTGACTTACTATATATAGGTTTCCGTCACAACTAATAGGAACCATCACTTTACATAGATATATAGAACACACATAGTTTTAAACGTAGAACTGTGAATTTGAGAACTTACTTTGAAACGTTAGTAGTGAGGAATTCCATCGGATTTCATAGAAATTCAGAACTTACTTGCTATGAAAGATAGGCAGATAAGGGCCATCGCGTTGCTTAGAACTTTAGAACTTGGTTACTTCAACAAAGATTTCTATTGGCTTCGTCCGTTCTTTTAGAAGAGTTTTTGATAAACCACATACTTTTCACACTTCTGATATCTTTGAAAGTTCACGAGATGTAATCGTTTAAGTTTTAAAATGATTACTTAGTGTGGATTATTATTTAGTAACTCGCTCATAAACGAGTCTGCATAGGATATAATCCATAAGTTTTTAAGCCTGGAATTTATGCAGTTATTTGTTATTCACTTATTGCTCAAACGACAAAGATTCTGACCACTTCAAAATGGTTGACTTTCATCAATTTTCTTAAAAATTGAAATACTGCCCAACTGCTTGTATTAAAGACTGTAATTAAAGCTTTCAAAACATTTTACCTCTTATAGATGAATTCTGGAATTGAAATTGAATGTTTGACTTTTCTAACTCCTGTTTAGACATCTTTCTATTGGAATGTTCAAGTATTTTTCATATTCGTAATTATTAAAAATGTTTTACTTGATTCTTCAATTTAATATTTAGAATTTTCTGAGAAATATTTTTTATCGTAATGAACTATATAATTGCAATTATAATTCTTTATGAAATAATAATAACAGAAAGGTATGTATCCATTCTTGTAGCTTTGTCAAGAGTATTTAATCTTACTATCTAAAATGAAACATTGAGATCTGTTTACAATCTAATGGAATTTAATTACCTTTTGATTCAAATTCACAATGATAATCTTCCATAGTTCAACAATTTTGTGAGCTGTCCTCAGGAATCCGCAGCTCAGTACTTATAAAATGAACAACACAAAGAACAGCCTAACCAAACGTATTCGAACCGATTTTTCAATACTAATCTTATCATGTTTAACTTATGCTGCAAACTATTGAAATGCCCTTCGAAAAGTGTTTATTCACAGTGAAGTAAACGGTAAGTATTACGCCTTCCACCACTGTTTACAATACGTATGTTTCATTTACTATCAAAACCGTGAGTATTATCGCCTTTCTTTACTTTTTGTAACCTTCAATGCCTTCATGTTACAGATCGTTAAACTTGCTTTAAAATGCTCTATCGTATTACGGAAGAATGGACATACCAATTCATTTTAAAAAGTGAAGGTAACCTTCATATGTCCAACATAACTCCACTTACAAAAAAACTATTTTCATCAACGGATGGCCCCTTTGTACTATGCAATTTTATATTAGCAAAAACTTCTATGAAACTTATAGTTTCGTGGATATCTGAGGTGCTAATTATTACTGCCCCACCCTGTATATTGTTATGGATGTGTCCAACAAGGCAACGATGAACAGAGTTAAATTTAATATTATGGTGTTTACTATTTTACTTATAGTATATTTGTTTTTCTGGAATTTTGCCAAAAAACAATGTTCACGATGTCGACAGATGAATATATTTGCCTTAGAATTACAAGAGCCAACAATTTCGAAAGTAGAATGTTACTTTACTTCGCTAACCGAATCATTGCAGACGTTAAGTAAAGTGCTTGCCTTTCAAAACAGTCAGATGCAAATTACGATACAACGTTTCCAAGAAATGGTACGTGCCACTGTTTTTTAATTTCCGTTTATTTAATCAAAGGAAATTTAATTGAAATATCCGCAAAATTTGAGGACAAAAAGTTATTGTAATTTTACGCAACATATATGATGGTGATAAAGGATAAGTATACGGAACTGAAAATGGAAAGTAGCGAGCAGAAAAAGAAACTGATGGAGCTACAAAGTAGATTGATACATCCGTCAAATGATGATTCTAGGTTAATAAAATCTGTTAATTAAAGAACTATTGCAAAAATCAAGTATAATCAATATTACTTCTGCCCAAAGGCTATAATAGAATTGGACCGAAATGGGTACAAGACAGGCAATTATATTTATACGTTCTATTCTATGCAAAGGCAAATATTTCAAAGAGAAAAGATGTGTTACTTACAAATTACTTATGTTCCTAGATATCTCACTAATTCAGGCTTCTTGTCTTGCAGAACTTATCATTCATGTAACATGTAAAGGGGTCGAAGAATAGTAAAAGATTTTTATATTTCATAGCCTCACTTGATACGTCGATTGGATCACGTAAAATATCGGACATTAATTGCATCTACATCTTCAGACCTTAAATACATAATTGCAACAACATATTTAATAGTGTTTTAATAACATTTTTCTAATTGTTTATATCTATGTCTAATAAATATATATTAATCGAATAAGTTGCTTTACCAAAGAATAAAAGTATCTGAGGCTTACAAATCGGAGCATTACATAACAAACGTGCATCACATATATAATATTACATGTAACAAAAGATGAAGACCAAAAAGATCGTACATAAGTTGAATCCACAATGCGGTCATAGAGATACAGAAACGGCAAAAATTCCAAACAATAATTTAAAAAATTTAAAAAGGGGGGAGTGAAAATCCATCTCCTTGACGATGATAAGGAACAAGTCTGCCTCATGCACTACAATATCCCAAACAGCCAGCGATTGGCACGCCAATGACAATGGATGGAACGAATTCCGTGACAGAACTGTGCTAAGAAAGTGCTCCTACTCAGCTTTCGAAATGGCATACTGTTAGTGCTGGGGCGGCATTCGTATCACGGCACTATTAAAGCACCGAGATATAGCACACGGGCTACACGGCCGTGACAATGACACTATCAGCTCACCATAGCTACACGCGTGGTTGTGGCGTAGGCTGACATTTACTAATGGGGAAGCTGTTTCCATGAAAATTATAAGCAAATATGAAAAATGACTAAACTGTGCAATTTATTTATTTTGATTTCAAAATAGATGCACCGGCACAAAACAAAGATATAAGAACTCGATTTTATTATTTTCTATAAACTAGCTCGATAGGGCGATTTTTTCCATAATGTCGATAATTACTTTGTCATAAAAATATATACACTTATTTTATATATATTTTCTTCAATTTATTGTTACAAATTCATGCAATTGAGGGTTACGTTAAATACGATGATAGCATGTTATTTCAAAAATTACACAAGGCGAAGTTAGGGACGCAACAGCATGAATTTTTATTTTATAAGTAATATTTTTTTTATAAATAATATTTTTAGTCTATGATGGATTGAAAGAAATATATACGACTCGCTCAATAACTATAAATATAGGAAAACGACCATCAAAATGTCTATCAATACTCATATGCTGAACATCTACTGACATCTAACGGTTCTAATTTGTATGAAAGCACAGGTTCCCCATTGCCAAATGTGATCCTGCGTCATTGCTGAGGAGATTCATGAATGGAGCGATGATACGCGTGTCACCATGGTGCTGGTGCTGCGCGATTCGCTTGTCTAGAACGTGCTGGTAACACGTTCTGGCATTTTAGTTAACGAATCCAGTCACAGATGACTACGAATCAGTTGACACTCCTCGGAAGTGGCAATATAGTGCCGGCATGGTGTCGCTACCATCTTGCCGTTTGTTATCTGGGATGCTTTTTAGTGCATTATTCGGAATTTAATTTGAACACATAGCTACTTAATCGCGAATTTGTATGTACATAATTATACATGACTGCATAAGAAGGATATCATATACTTTTATAATCAGTGCGATATAAGAATATAAAACGAAGAACTATCCACTACCATCAGGAGTAAAAACAATGTTTGGTACGGAAAGTTTATTGTAAAATATAATCAAGCAGTTAATATATCAAATCACAGCACACAATAAATCACTGAATGTATAACGATATGAATAGTAAGAAAAACATATTTACCTGTTAGATGTTTATAAATTCAAATTTAAAAGTCCAAGTCACATTTAATATATTATTGTTTAACAAGGTGATTTAATGTTGTTTCAAATAGGCGTGCAGAACTAACTCGTACTTCTGTCAATGTAATTTCATTCGAAAAATACAAAGGATAAGAGGAAATATTCTCCAATATATAACATATATAAATCAACGGATGCAAGAGAGAACACTCGACCTCGGTATAACGAGACCGGGGCGTCATCCTGCAGTAATCGTATAACGCCTGTTCCGAGGTGGTGTAGAGAGGGAATGTGGAGGGTGAAAAGCATAAAATAACAACAATGTAACTAAAGAGAAAGAGAAAGAAAATATGTGGAAGCATTGCATTTATTAAGAGGAAATCCTAGAAATATCAAACAACAGATTATATACCATACTGTAAGGGTAAGGTACAACGAAATAGAGGATATCGTGAGAGAAACTAAAAAAATCGAGAAACTTAAAAGGAAAATAATAATTTAGATTGAGCGAATCAATATCACTGATCCCGGCAAGCTTAATGGAAAACGCATAACGATGAATCGGTTAGAGTATAAGATAGATGTTGGTCGCGGTTTGAGTGGCCCTGGGAATTCTTTGCCCGCATCAGGGCAGGCAGTAGGATGGTGGAGGGCCTGCCCTCCTGTTGCTTGGATCTATAGAATTCACATTCAATTGTAGAGTAGAAGCAGATAATTATAATGCTTTTCATAGAAGATTACAGCTTACTTAATTCGAAACGTTGAAATGAGATGAGTCATGGCATTGTATAATGCATTAGTACTCTATTGTCTCGACATGTAGACACTACGAAGGGCAATCCTGTTGCATAGAGCTGTAGAATTTACATTCTTATGAAATTTTAAAGCAGATAAGCATAGAGCTATGCATAAGAGATTACAGCATTCTTACTTTAAAACGATGAAATGGGATGCGCCAGCGCATTGCATGGAGAATTCTAGCTCGATTGCTTTAACAGACAGACACTACGGAGCGCCATGCCGTTGCATGGAATTATATAGTTCACATTCTATTGAAGACCTCTAACAGTTAAGCATAATGTTATGGATATATGATTACAGATTCTTTGCTTTGAAACGATGAAATGAGATGCGCCATCGCGCTGCATGAAGTATTATAAATGACTTGCTTGGACACGTAGAGATCTGGAAAAGATATTCTGTTGCAAGTAAGTATAGGATTCACATCCTTCTAAGGTCTAGATGCAGACAAATGTAACATATTGCATAGAACAATGCAATTTACCACGAATCATTGAAATGACTTGCGACATCGTGTTGAATGAAGCAATAGAACTCTATTGCTTCGAAAAGTAGACATCTAAGAACGCAATTCCCTTGCAAGGAAGTGTAGAAATCACAGTCTTTTGGCGTGTATATGCAGACAAGCATAACGAGATGTGTAGAGTATTTTTATCTACTTACATACTTCGAACTGTTGATATCAAATGCGATATCGCGTTTTATATAGCATTAGAAATCTATTGCTTCAATACGTGCACATCTAGAAACGCTACCTCCTGGCAAGATATTGTAGGACTTTTATACTGTTGACGTGTAGAAGCAGATAAACGTAACGCGTTTCATTGAATATTAAATCTCAACACGCGGCATTGAAATGAGATGGGACATCGATCTGAATAAAGTAATAGAACTTTATTGCTTCGACAAGTAGATATCTAAAAACGCTATTCCCCTGCAAGGGAGTGTAGGGTTCAGATTCGCTAGAAGTGTTGAAGAGTAGAACGTAACGCGCTGCATTGAATATTACATCTTACATTACACATTGAAATGTGATGCGAGATCGCGATGAATGATGTATTAGAATTCTATTGCTTCGACACATTTACAACCAGAATCGCTATCCTCTTGTCAGGAAGTGTGGAAACCACACTTTTGGGGGGCAGAAGCAGATGAGCATAATGATATATACAGTGCATTAAAATCTACATACATACTTCGAATTCTTGATGTGAAATGATATATCGCGTTCCATGAAGCATTAGAAACACTGTTCCGTAGCAAGCAAGTGCGGTATTTGCATTATTTTCAAGTGCAGACGAGATATAAATAACGCTAGCGTTGACGATGCATCTTAACATGAGACATAGATATGAGATGCGATATAGCGCTACATGAAGTATTAGAAATCTATTGCATAGATATGTAGACTTCTGGAAACGCTATTCCGTAGCAAGGAAGTGTGAGATTTACATTCCTCTGAAGCGTTGCCGAGATATACATAACGCGTTACATACAAATACATCTTGTCATTTTTCACAGAAATCATCTGCGAAATCGCGTTTAACGAAGCATTACAACTCTATTGCCCCGACACGTAGACATCTGCAAGCTATATTCCGTAGCAAGGAAGTGTGGGATTTACATTCATTTGAAGTGTAGAAAAGATATACGTAACGTGTTGCTTTGACTATTACATCTCATCATGAAACATAGAAATGAGATGCGATATTGCGTTTTAAGAACCATTAGAACTCCATTGCTTCGATACCTAGACATCTGCAAACGCTACATCCTAGCAAGGAAGTGTCGCATTTACATTCATTTGAAGTGAATACGAGGTATACATGACACATCGCAATGAATATTATATCCTATCATGAAACATAGCAATGAGATGCGATATCGCGTTTTGCGAAGCATTAGAACCCTATTGCAATGATACGTAGACATCTGCAAACGCAAATTCCTAGCACGGAAGTGTCGCATTTAAATTCTTTTGAAGTGAATGCGAGGTATACATAACACTTCACAATGAATATTATATCTTATAATGAGACATAGAAATGAGATGCGATATCGCGTTTTAAGAAGCATTATAGATCTACTGCTTCGATACGTCTGCGATCCATCTGCAAATGCTACTTCCTAGCAAGGAAGTATCGCATTTGCATACTTTTGACGTGAATACGAGGTACACATGACACTTCGCAGTGAATATTATATCTTATCATGCAACATAGAAATGAGATGCGATATCGCGTTTTAAGAAGCATTAGAAGTCCATTGCTTCGATACCTAGACACCTAGAAACGCATTCCCTAGCAAGGATGTGTGACATTTACTTTCTTTTGAAGTGTAGACGAGGTATGCATAACACGTCGCAATGAATATTATATCTTCTCATGCAACATAGAAATGAGATTCGATATCACGTTTTAAAAAGCATTAGAACACTATTGCTTCGATACGTAGATATCTGGAATCGCTACTTGCTAGCAAGGAAGTGTGACATCTACATTCTTTTGAAGGGTAGACGAGGTATACATAACACTTCGCAAAGAATACTATATCTTATCATGAAACATAGAAATGAGATGCGATATCACGTTTTAAGTAACATTAGAAGTCTATTGCTTCGATACGTAGATATCTGGAATCGCTCCTTGCTAGCAAGGTAGTGTGACGTTAGCATTCTTTTGAACGGTAGACGAGGTATACATAACACTTCGCAATGAATATTATATCTTATCGTGAAATATAGAAATGAGATGCGAATACCGCGTTTTAGGAAGCAATAGAACTCTATTGCTTCGATACGTAGACATCTGGAAACGATATTTCCTAAGAAGAAAGTGTCGCATCTACACTCGTCTGAAGTGTAGTCGAGGTATGCATAACACATCGCAATTAATATTATCTCTTGTCATTAAACAGAAGTGAGATGCGATATCGCCTTTGAGTAAGCATCAGATCTCTATTGCTGCGATACGTAGACATGCGAAAACGCTATTTCCTGACAAGGAAGTGTCGCATTTACATTCGTTTGAAGAGTAGACGAGGTATGCATAAAACTTCGCAATGAATATTATTTCTTATCATGAAACATAGAAATGAGATGCGATATCGCGGTTTAGGAAGCATTAGGTCTCTATTGCTTCGATACCTAGACATCTGGAAATGCTATTTCACAGCAAGGAAGTGTGGCATTCACATTCATTTGAAGTGTAGACGAGGCATACATAACACTTCACGATGAATATTATATCATATCATGAGCCATATAAACGAGATGCGATATCGCGTTTTAAGAATCATTAGAACTTTATTTCTTCGATACCTGGTCATCTGG
Source organism: Xylocopa sonorina (assembly GCF_050948175.1). Taxonomy (NCBI): domain Eukaryota; kingdom Metazoa; phylum Arthropoda; class Insecta; order Hymenoptera; family Apidae; genus Xylocopa; species Xylocopa sonorina. The sequence goes on from NW_027490288.1 coordinate 141,889, forward strand.
AAGCTCATTTCGTAGCAAGGAAGTGAGGCAATTACATCCTTTTGAAGTGTACACGAGGTATACATAACATTACGCAATGAATATTTTTTCTTATCATGAAGCATGAAACTGAGTTGCGATGTCGCACTTTAGGAAGCATTGCTACCGACGCGTAGACATCTGGAAACGCATTTGCTAGCAAAGTAGCGTGACATTTACATTCTTTTGAAGTGTAGACGAGGAATACGTAAGACTTCGTAATAAATACTACGACTTATCATGAAACATAGAAATGAGATGCGATATCGCGTTTTAAGAAGCATTAGAACTCTATTGCTCTGATACGTAGATATCTGGAAACGCATTTCCTAGCAAGGAAGTGTGGCATTTAATTCTTCTGAAGTGTGGACGAGGTATACTTAACACTTCGCAATGAATATTATATCCTATCGTGAAACAGAGAAATGAGATGCGATATAGCGCACTAAGAAGCATTTGAACTTTATTGCTTCGACACGTAGACATCTGGAAACGCATTTCCTATCAAAAATGTGTGGCATTTACATTCCTTTGAAGTGTAAACGAGGATTACACAACACTTCGCAATCAATATTATACCATAACACCAGTCATAGAAATGAGATGCGACATCACGTTTTAAGAACCATTAGAACTCTATTGCTTCGTTACGTAGACACCTGCAGACGCAATTTCCTAGCATGGAAGTGTCGCATTTACATTCTTTTGAAGTGAATACGAGGTATACACGACACTTGGCAATTAATATTATATCATATCATGAAACTAAGAAATGAGGTGCGATATCTCGTTTTGAGAAGCATTAGAATACTATTGCTTCGATAGGTAGACATCTGCAAGCGCTATTTCCTAGCAAGGAAGTGTCTCACTTACATTAATTTAAAGTGTATGCGAGGTATACATAACACTTCGCAATGAATATTATATCTTATCATGAAATATAGAAGTGAGATGCGATATCTCGTTTCAAGAAGCATTAGAACTCTATTGCTGCGATACGTAGACATCTCCAAACGCTATTTCGTAGCATGGAAGTGTCGCATTTACATTCTTCTGAAGTGAATACAAGGTATTCACGACACTTCGCAATGAATATTATGTCTTGTCATGAAACATAGAAATGTGATGCGATATCCCGATTTAAGAAGCATAAAACTCTATTTCTTCGATACGTAGACATCTGCAAACGCTATTTCCTAGGAAGGAAGTGTAGCATTTACATTCTTTTGAAGTGAATGGGTGGTAGGCACAAGACTGCACAATGAAAATTATATCTATTCACGAAACATAGAAATGAGATGCGATATAGCGATTTAAGAAGCATTAGAACACTGCTGCTTCGATACGTAAACATCTGCAAACGCTACTTCCTAGCAAGGGAGTGTCGCATTTACATACTTTTGAAGTGAATACGAGGTGTATATAACACTCCACAATGAATATTATATCTTATCATGAAAAATAGCAATGAGTAGCGATATCGCGCTTTGAGATGCATTAGAGATATAATGCTACGATACGTAGACGTCTGCAAACGCTATTTCCTGGCAAGGTAGTGTCGCGTTTACATTCATTTGAAGTATAGACGAGATATACATAACACTGCACAATGAATATTATATCTTATCATGAAACATAGAAATGAGATGCGACATGGCGATTGAAGAAGCATTATAAATCTATTGGTTCTATACGTAGACATCTGTAAACGCTACTTCCTAGCAAGGAAGTGTAGCGTTTACATTCTTTTGAAGTGAATACGAGTTACACATAACACTCCACAATGAATATTATATCTTATCATGAAAAATAGCAATGAGTAGCGATATCGCGCTTTGAGATGCATTAGAAATATAATGCTACGATACGTAGACATCTGCAAACGCTATTTCCTGGCAAGGAAGTGTCGCGTTTTCATGCTTTTGAAGAGAATACGAGGTATACATAACAGTCCACAATGAATATTATATCTTATCATGAAACATAGAAATGAGATGTAATATGGCGAATTAAGAAGCATTAGAACTCTATTGCTTCGATACGTAGACATCTGCAAACGCAATTTCAAAGCAAGGAAGTGTCGCATTTACATTCTTTTGAAGTGAATACGAGGTATACATAACACTTCACAATGGATATTATATCTTACCATGAAACATAGAAATGAGATGTAATATGGCGAATTAAGTAGCACTAGAACTCTATTGCTTCGATACGTAGACATCTGCAAACGCTACTTCCAAGCAAGGAAGTGTTGCATTTACATTCGTTTGAAAGGAATACGAGGTATACATGACACTTCGCAATGAATATTATATCTTATCATGAAACATAGAAATGAGATGCGATATGACGATTTAAGAAGCATTAGGATTCAATTGCTTCGATACGTAGACATCTGCAAACGCTATTTCCTAGCAAGGAAGTGTTGCATGTACATTCAATTGAAGTGTATGCGAGATATACATGGCACTTCGCAATGAATATTATATATTATCATGAAACATAGAAATGAGAAGCGATATCGCGTTTTGAGAAGCATTAGAACCCTATTTCTTCGATACGTAGACACCTGCAAACGCTACTTCCTAGCAAGGAAGTGTCGTATTTACATTCTTTTGAAAGGAATACGAGGTATACGTGCCACTTCGCAATGAATATTATATCTTATCATGAAACATAGAAATGAGATGCGATATGGCGAGTTAAGAAGCATTAGAAATCTATTGGCTCGATACGTAGATATCTGCAAACACTATTTCCTAGCAAGGAACTGTCGCATTCACATTCATTTGAAGTGTATGCGAGGTATACATAACACTGCACAATGAATATTATATCTTATCATGATACATAGGAATGAGATGCGATATCGCGCTTGAAGAAGCACTAGAATTCTATTGCTTCGACACGGTGACATCTGCAATCGCTATTTCCTAGCAAGGAAGTGTCGTATTTACATTCTTTTGAAGTGAATATGATGTGTACGTAACACTTCGCAGTGAATCTTATATCTTATCATGGAACATTGAAATGAAATGCGATATCGCGATTTAAAAAGCATTGGAACTCTATTACTACGATACGTAGACATATGCAAGCGCTATTTCCTAGCAAGGATGTGTCGCATTTACATTCTTTTGTAGTGTAGACGAGGATACATAACACTCCACAATGTATATTATACCTAATCACAAAGCATAGGAATGAAATGCGAAACCGCGATTTCAGAAGCATTAGAACACTATTGCTTCCATACCGAGGACATCTACAAACGCTATTTCCTAGCAAGGAAGTGTCGCATTTACATTCTTCTGAAGTGAATACGAGGCATACATGACACTTCGCAATGATTATTATATCTTAACATGAAACATAGAAATGAGATGCGATACCTCGTTTTAAGAAGTATTAGAACTCTGTTGCTGCGATACGTAGACATCTGCAAACGCTATTTCCTAGCATGGATGTGTCTCGTTTACATTCTTTAGAAGCGAATACGAGGAAGGCATAACACTTCGCAATGAAAAATATATTTTATCATGAAACATAGAAATGAGATGCGATACCTCGTTTTAAGAAGTATTAGAACTCTGTTGCTGCGATACGTAGACATCTGCAAACGCTATTTCCTAGCATGGATGTGTCTCGTTTACATTCTTTAGAAGCGAATACGAGGAAGGCATAACACTTCGCAATGAAAAATATATTTTATCATGAAACATAGAATTGAGATGCGATATCGCGTTTTAAGAAGCATTAGAATTATATTGCTACGATACGTTGATTTATGCGAACGCTATTTCCTAGCAAGGAAGTGTAGCATTTACATTCATTTGAAGTGCATGCGAGGTATACAAGACACTTCGCAATGAAAATTATATCTTGTCATGAAACCTAGAAATGAGATACGATATCGCGTTTTGAGAAGCATTGGAACTTCATTGCTTCGATGCGTAGACAACTACAATCGCTACTTCCTAGCAAGTAAGTGTCGCACCTACATTCATTTCAGGTGTATACGAGGTATGCGTAACACTTCGCAATGAGTATTATATCTTATCATGAAGCATACAAATGTGATGCGATATCGCTTTTTGGGAAGCATTAGAACACTATTGCTACAATACGTAGACATCTGCAAATGCTATTTCCTAGCATGGAAGTCTCGCATTTACATTCTTCTGATGTGATTGCGTGGTATGCATGTCACTTCGCTATGAATATTATATCTTGTCATGAAACATAGAAATGAGATGCGACATCGCGTTCTAAGATGCATTAGATCTCAATTGCTGCGATAAGTACACATCTACAAACTCTAATTAATAACAAGGAAGTGTCGCATTTACTTTCTCTTGAAGTGAATACGAGGTATATGTAAAATTGAATTATAAATATTATATCTTATCAGCATACATAGATATGTGGTGCGGTATCGCGATTTAAGAGGCATTAGAACTCTATTGCTTCGATACGGGGATATCTGCAAACACAATATCCTAGCAAGGATGTGTCTCATTTACATTCTTTAGAAGTGAATACGAGGAATACATAACACTTCGCAATGAAAAATATATTTTATCATGAAAGATAGAAATGAGATGCGATGTCGCGTTTTAAGAAGCATTAGAACTCTATTGCTACGATAGGTAGACATCTGCAAACGCTATTTCCTAGCAAGGAAGTGTCGCATATACATTCTTTTGAGGTGAATACGACGTATACATGACACTTCGCAATGAATATTATATCTTATCATGAAACATAGAAATGAGATGCGATATCGCGTTTTAACATGCATTAGAACTCCATTGCTACGAAACGTAGAAATCTGGAAACGCTATTTCCTAGCAAGGAAGTGGCGCCTTTACATTCTTTTGAAGTGAATGCGACGTATACATGACACTTCGCAATGAATATTACACCTTATCATGAAACATAAGAATGAAATGCGACATCTCGTTTTAAGGAGCATTAGAACTCTATTGTTTCCATACGTAGAGATCTGCAAACGCTATTTTCTAGCAAGGAAGTGTCGCATTTACAGTCTTTTGAAAGGAATACGAGGTACACATGACACTTCGCAATGAATATTACATCTTATCATGAAAAATAGAAATAGGACATAGCGTTTGCAGATGCCTCCGTAACGAAGCAATACTGTTCTAGTGCTTCTTAAAACGAGATATCGCATGTGATTTCTTTGTTTCATGATAAGATATAATATTCATTGCGAAGTGTTATGTATACCTCGCATAAACTTCAAATGAATGTAAATGCGACACTTCTTTGCTAGGAAATAGCGTTTCCAGATGTCTATGTATCGTAGCACTAGAGTTCTAATGCTTGTTAAAACGCGATATCGCATCTCATTTCTATGTCTCGTGATGAGATATAACATACATTACGAAGTGTTATGCATCGCTCGTCTACAATTCAAATAAATGTAAATGCTACAGTTCCTTTCTAGTAAATTACGGTACCAGATGTCTACGTATCGAAGCAATAGAGTTCTAATGCTTCTTATATCGAGATATCGCATCTCATTTCTATTTTTTATGATAAGATATAATATTCATTGCAGAGTGTCATGTATACCGCGTAATATCTTCAAACGAATGTAAATGCGATACTTCCTTGCTAGGAAGTAGCCTTTACAGATGTCTACGTACCGAAGCAATAGAGTTCTAATGCTTCTTAAACCGCCATATCGCATCTCATTTCTATGTTTCATGATAAGATATAATATTCATTGTGCAGTGTTATGCATATCTCGTCTATATTTTAAATGCATGTAAATGCAAAACTTCCTTGCTAGGAAATAGCATTTGCAGATGTCTACGTACCGTGGCATTAGAGTTCTAATGCTTCTCAAAACGCGAAATCGCTTCTCATTTCTATATTTCATGATAATATATAATATTCATTGCGAAATGTCATGTATACCTCGCATACACTTCAACTGATTGTAAATGCGACACTTCCTTTCTAGTAAATTACGTTACCAGATGTCTACATATAGGAGCAATACAGTTCTAATGCTTCTTAAATCGAGATATCGCATCTCATTTCTATGATTTATGATAAGATATAATATTCGTTGCGGAGTGTCACGTATACCGCGTATTCTCTTCAAACGAATGGAAATGCGACACTTCCTTGCTAGGAAATAACGTTTGCAGATGTCTACGTATCGAGGCAATATAGTTCTAATGCTTCTTAACACGCGATATCGCATCTCATAACCATGTGTCATGATAAGATACAATATTCATTGCGTAGAGTCATGAATACCCTGTATTCCTTTCAAAAGAATGTAAATACGACACTTCCTTGCTAGGAAGTAGCGTTTGCAGATGTCTACGTATCGAAGCAATAGAGTTCTAATGCTTCTTATATCGCCATATCGCTCCCCATTCCTATGTTTCATGATAAGATATAATATGCATTGTGCAGTGTTATGTATACCTCGTATTCACATCAGAAGAATGTAAATGCGAAACTTCCTTGCTAGGAAATAGCGTCTGTAGATGTCTACGTATCGAAGCAACATAGTTCTTGTGCTTCTTAGAACGAGATATCGCATCTCATTTCTATGTTTTATGATAATATATAATATTCACTGCGAAGTGTCATGTATACCTCGCATTCACTTCAAATGTATGCAAATGCGACACTTCCTCCCTAGGAAATAGCGTTTGCAGATGTGTACGTATCGTAGCAATAGAGTTCCAATGCGTCTCAGAACGCGATATCGCATCTCATTCCTATGTTTCATGATAAGATATAATATTCCTTGTGCAGTGTTATGTATACCCCGTATTCACTTAAAAAGAATGTAAATGCGACACTTCCTTGCTGGGAAATAGGGTTTCCAGATGTCAACGTATCGTAGCAATAGTGTCCTAATGCTTCCTAAAACGAGATATCGCATCTCATTTCTATGTTTCATGATAAGGTATAATATTCATTGCAAATTGTCATTAATACCTCGTATTCACATTAAAAGTATGTAAATGCGACACTTCCATGCTAGGAAATTGCGTTTGGAGATGTCTACGTATCGAAGCAATAGAGTTCTTATACTTCTTAAAACGAGATATCGCATCTCATTTCCATGTTTCATGATAAGATGTAATATTCATTGCGAAGTGTTATGTATACCTCGCATACACTTCAAATGAACGTAAATGCGACACTTCCTTGCTAGGAAATAGCGTTTTCAAATGTCTACATATGGAAACAATACAGTTCTAATGCTTCTTAGAACGAGATATCGCATCTCTTTTCTATCTTTTATGATAAGATGTAATATACATTGTGGAGTGTTATGTATAAGTCGTGTTCGTTTCAAAAGAATGTAAATGCGATAATTCCTTTCTAGGAAATTACGTCACCGGATGTCTACGTACCGAAGCAATAGAGTTCTAGCGATTCTAAAACGCGAAATCGCATATCATTTCTATGTTTCAATATAAGATATAATAGTCATTGCGTAGTTTCATGTATCCCTCGTATTCTCTTCAGAAGACTGTCAATGCGGCACTTCCTTGCTAGGAAGTAGCGTTGGCAGATGTCTACGTATCGAAGCAATAGAGTTCTAGTGCATCTTGAAACACGATATCGCATCTCAATCCTGTGTCTCATGAAAAGATATAATATTCATTGCGAAGTGTCATGTATACCTCGCATTCACTTCAACTGAATGTAAATGCGACACTTCCTTGCTAGGAAGTAGCGTTTGCAGATGTCTACGTATCGTAGCAATAGATTTCTAATGCTTCTTAAAATGCGATATCGCATCTATTTTCTATGTTTCATGATAAGATATAATATTCAAAGCGAAGTGTCATGTATACTTCGTATTCGCTTCAAAAGTGTGTAAATGCGACTATTCCGTGCTAGGAAATAGCGTTTCCAGATGTCTACCTATCGAAGCAATATTGTTCTAATGCTACTTAAATCGCGATATCGCATCTCATTTCTATGTTTCGTGATAAGATATAATATTCATTGCGAAGTGTCATGTATACCTCGCATTCACTTCAAAAGAATGCAAATGGTACACTTCCGCGCTAGGGAAAGGCGTTTGCAGATGTCTACGTATCGTAGCAATAGACATCGAATGCTTCTTAAAACGCGATATCGCATCTCATTTCTATGTTTCACGATAAGATATAATAATCATTGCGAAGTGTCATTTATACTTCGTATTCACTTCAAAAGATTGTAAAGGCGACACTTCCTTGCTAGGAAACAGCGTTCCAGATATGTACGTATCATAGCAATAGAGTTCTAATGCATCTTAAATCGCGATATGGCATCTCATTTCCATGTTTCGTGATAAGCTACAATATTCATTGCGACGTGTCATGTATACCTTGTATTCACTTCAAATGTATGTAAACGCGAAACTTCCTTGCTAGGATTTAGCGTTTGCAGATATGTAGCTATCGAGGCAATGGGGTTCTAATGCTTCTTAAAACGCGGTATCGCATCTCATTTCTACCTTTCATGATAGATATAATATTCATTGCGAAGTGTCATGTATAAATCGTATTCACTTCAAAAGAATGTAAATACGACACTTTCTTGCTAGGCAGTAGCGTTTGCAGATGTCTACGTATCGTCGCAATAGTATTCTAACGATTCATAAAACGCGATATCGCATCTCATTTCTATGATTCATGATAAGATATAAAATTCATTGTGGTGTGTGGTGTATACCTCGTATTCGCTTCAAAAGAATGTAAATGCGACACTTCCTTTCTAGGAAGTAGGGTTTACAGATGTCCTCGTATCGAAGCAATAAAGATCTAATGCTTCTTAAATCGCGATATCGCATCTCATTTCTATGATTCATGATAAGATATAAAATTCATTGTGGTGTGTGATGTATACCTCGTATTGACTTCAAAGGAATGTAAATGCGACACTCCCTTGCTAGGAATTAGCGTTTCCAGATGTCTACGTATCGAAAAAATAGAGTTATAATGCTTCATAAAACGCGATATCGCATCTCATTTCAATGTTTCATGATAAGATATAATATTCATTGTGCAGTGTTATGTATACCTCGTACTCACTTCAAAAGAATGTAAATGCGACACTTCCTTGCTAGGAAATAGCGTTCGCAGAAGTCTACGTATCGTAGCAATAGAGTTCTAATGCATCTTAAAATGCGATATCGCATCTGATTTCTATGTTTCGTGATAAGATATAATATTCATTGCGATGTGTCATGTGTACATTGTATTCACTTCAAATGTATGTTAACGGGACACTTCCTTGCTAGGATATAACGTTTGCAGATGTGTACGTATAGAGGCAATGTGGTTCTGATGCTTCTTAAAACGCGGTATCGCATCTCATTTCTATGTTTCATGATAGATATAATATTCATTGCGAAATGTCTTGTATACCTCGTATTCACGTCAAAAGAATGCAAATGTTACACTTCCGGGCTAGGGTAAGGCGTTTTCAGATGTCTACGTATCGTAGCAATTGAGATCTAATGCTTCTTAAAACGCGATATCGCATCTCATTTCTATGTTTCATGATAGGATATAATATTCATTGTGGAGTGTTATGTAAACCTCGTATTCACTTCAAAAGAATGTAAATGTGACACGTCTTTGCTAGGACGTAGCGTTTGCAGATATCTACGTATCGAAGCAAGAGTGTTCTAATGCTTTTTAAATTGCGATTTCGCATGTCATTTCTATGTTTCGTGATAAGATATAATATTCATTGTGCAGAGTTATGTATACTTCGAATTCACGTCAAATGAAAGTAATTGCGACACATCCTTGATAAGAAATAGCGTTTGCAGATGTCTACGTATAGAAGCAATAGAGTTCTAATGCTTCTTGAAACGGGATATCGCATCTTATTTCTACGTTTCATGATAAGATATAATATTCATTGCGAAGAGTCATGTATACCTCGTATTCGCTTCAAAAGAATGTAAATACGACACTTTCTTGCTAGGCAGTAGCGTTTGCAGATGTCTACATATCGTCGCAATAGTATTCTAACGATTCATAAAACGCGATATCGCATCTCATTTCTATGATTCATGATAAGATATAAAATTCATTGTGGTGTGTGGTGTATACCTCGTATTCGCTTCAAAAGAATGTAAATGCGACACTTCCTTTCTAGGAAGTAGGGTTTGCAGATGTCCTCGTATCGAAGCAATAAAGATCTAATGCTTCTTAAATCGCGATATCGCATCTCATTTCTATGATTCATGATAAGATATAAAATTCATTGTGGTGTGTGATGTATACCTCGTATTGACTTCAAAACAATGTATATGCGACACTTCCTTGCTAGGAAATAGCGTTTGCAGATGTCTACGTATCGTAGCAATAGAGATCTAATGCATCTTAAAACGAGATGTCGCACCTCATTTCTCTGTTTCATGATAAGATATAATATTCATTGCGAAGTGTCATGTATACCTCATATTCCGTTCAAAAGAATGTAAATGCGACACTTCCTTGCTAGGAAATCGCGTTTCCAGATGTCTAAGTATCGAAACAATAGAGTTCCAATGCTTCTTAAAACGTGATTTCGCACCTCATTTCCCTGTTTCATGATAAGATGTAATATTCATTGCGAAGTGCCGTGTATACCTCCTATTCACTTCAATGGAATGTAAATGCGACACTCCCTTGCTAGGAATTAGCGTTTCCAGATGTCTACGTATCGAAAAAATAGAGTTATAGTGCTTCATAAAACGCGATATCGCATTTCATTTCGATGTTTCATGATAAGATATAATATTCATTGCGAAGTGGCATGTATACCTCGTATTGACCTCAAAAGAATGTAAATGCGATACTTCCTTACTAGGAAGTAGCGACTGCAGATGTCTACGTTTTGTAGCAATAGATTTCTAGTGCTTCTTGAAACGCGATATCGCATCTCACTACTGTGTTTCATGATAAGGTATAATATTCATTGCGAAGTGCCATGTACACCTCCTATTCACTTCAAAGGAATGTAAATGCGACACTCCCTTCCTAGGAAATAGCGTTTCCAGATGTCTACGTATCGAAAAAATGGTGTTACAATGCTTCATAAAACGCGATATCGCATCTCATTTCTATGTTTCATGATAAGATATAATATCCACTGCGAAATGTGATATATACCTCGTATTCGCTTCAAAAGAATGTAAATGCGACACTTACTTGCTAGGAAATAGAGTTTCCAGATGTCTAAGTATCGAAACAATAGAGTTCCAATGCTTCTTAAAACGTGATGTCGCACCTCATTTCCCTGTTTCATGATAAGATATAATATTCATTGCGAAATGTCACGTATACCTCGTATTCACTTCAAAGGAATGTAAATTCTACACTTCCTTGCTAGGAAATGCGTTTTCAGATGTCTACGAATCGAAGCATTAGAGCTCTAATTTTTCTGAAAACGGGATATCGCATCTCAATTCTATGTTTCATTATATGATATAATATCCATTGCGAAGTGTTACGTATACCTCGACTATCCTTCAAGGGAATGTAACTGCCGCGCTTCCTTGCTAGGAAATAGCGTTTCCAGATGACCACGTATCGAAGCAATAGAGTTCTAATGCTTCTTAAAACGCGATATCGCATCTCAATTCTATGTTTCATGATAAGATAAGATATTCATTGCGAAGTGTTATGTATACCTCGTCTACACTCCAAAAGAATGTAAATGGCACACATCCTTGCTAGGAAATGCGTTTCCAGATGTCTACGTATCGAAGCAATGGGGTTCTAATGCTTCTTAAAACGCAATATCGCATTTCATTTCTGTCTCATGATAAGATATAATATTCATTGCGAAATGTTATGTATACCTCGTCTACACTTCAAGGTTATGTGAATGCCACACATCCTTGCTAGGAAAAGCCTTTCCAGATGATTACGTATCGAGGCAATAGTGTTCTAATGCTTCTTAAAGCGCGATATCGCATCTCATTTGTATGTTTCGTGATAAGATATAATATTCATAGCGAAGGGATATGTGTATCTTGTCTACACTTCAAAAGAATGTAAGTGCGACACTTCCTTGGCTGGAAATGCGTTTCCAGGTGTCTCCGTATCGAAGCAATAGAGTTCTAGTGCCTCTTGAAACGCAATATCGCATCTCATTTCTATGTTTCATGATATGACATAATATTCATTGCGAAGCGTTATACATATCTCGCCTACACTTCAAAAGAATGTAAATTCCACACTTCCATGCTAGGAAATAGGGATTCCAGATCTCTACGTATCGAAGCAATAGTGTTCTAATGCTTCTTAAAACGCGAAATCGCGTCTCATTTCTGTCTCATGATAAGATATAATATTCATTGTGAAGTGTTATCTATACCTCGTCTACACTTCAAGATTATGTAAATGCGACACTTCCTTGGTTGGAAATATGTTTCCAGATGTATACGTATCGAAGCAATAGTGTTCTAATGCTTCTTAAAGCGCGATATCGCATCTCATTTGTATGTTTCATGACAAGATATAATATTCATAGCGAAGGGATATGTATATCTTGTGTACACTTCAAAAGAATGTAAATGGGACACTTCCTTGGTTGGAAATGCGTTTCCAGATGTCTACGAATTCAAGCATTAGAGCTCTAAAGATTCTTGTAACGGGATATGGCAGCTCATTTCTATGTTTCATGATAAGATATAACGATCATTGCAAAGTGTTATGTATACCTCGTCTATGCTTCAAAAGAATGTAAATGCCATAGATCCTTGCTAGGAAATACGTTTCCAGATGACCACGTATCGAAGCAATGTAGTTGTAATTCTTCTTAAAACGCGATATCGCATCTCAATCCTTTGTTTCATGATATGATATAATATTCATTGCGAAGTGTTATGTGTACATCGTCAACACTTCAAAAGAATGTAAATGCCACATTTTCTTTCTAGGAAATAACGTTTGCAGATGTCTACGTATCGTAGCAATGGAGTTCTAATGCTTCTCAAAACGCCATATCGCATCTCATTTGCACGTTTCGTGATAAGATATAATATTCATTGCGAAGTGTCATGTATACCGCGTATTCACTTCAAAAGAATGTAAACGCGACACTTCCTTGCTAGGAAATAGCGTTTGCAGATGTCTATGTATCGAAGCAATAGAGTTCTAGTGCTTCATATATCGCGATATCGCATCTCTTTACTATGTTTCATGATAAGATATTATATTCATTGCGAAGTGCCATGTCTACCTCGCATTCACTTCAAACCAATGTAAATGCGACACTTCCATGCTAGGAAATAGCGTTTGCAGATGTCTACGTATCGTAGCAATGGAGTTCTAATGCTTCTCAAAACGCCATATCGCATCTCATTTGCACGTTTCGTGATAAGATATAATATTCATTGCGAAGTGTCATGTATACCTCGTATTCACTCCAAACGAATGTAAATGCGACACTTCCATGCTAGGAAATAGCGTCTGCAGATGTCTACGCGTAGAGGCAATAGCGTTCTAATGCTTCTTAAAACGCGATATCGAATCTCTTCTATATGTTTCGTGATAAGATACAATATTCATTGCGAAGTGTCATGTATACCTCGTATTCACTTCAAAAGAATGTAAATGCGACGTTTGCATCCTTGGGAATATCGTTTGCAGATGTCTACTTATCGTAGCAAAAGGTTCCTAATGCTTCTTAAAACGTGATGTCGAATTTCATTTCTATGTTTCGTGATAAGATGTAATATTCATTGCGAAGTGTCATGTACACCTCGTATTCACTTCAAAAGAATGTAAATGCGACACTTCCATGCTAGGAAATAGAGTCTGCAGATGTCTACGTGTCAAGGCAATAGAGTTCTAATGCTTCTTAAAACGCGATATCGCATCTCACTTCTATGTTTCATGATAAGATATAATATTCACTGCGAAGAGTCATGTATACCACGTATTCACTTCAAAAGAATGTAAGTGCCACACTTCCATGCTAGGAAATAGCGTCTGCAGATGCTTACATATCGTAGCAATAGAATTCTAATGCTACTTAAATCGCGAAATCGCATCTCATTTCTATGCTTCGTGATAAGATGTAATATTCATTGCGAAGTGTCATGTATACCTCGTATTCACTTCAAAAGAATGTAAATGCGACTATTCCTTGCTGGGAAATAGCGTTTGCAGATGCCTACGTATCGTAGCAATAGAGTTGTCGTGCTCCTCAAAACGCGATATCGCATCTTATTTCTATGCTTCATGATAAGATACAATATTCATTGCGAAGTGGCATGTATACCTCGTATTCACCCCAAACGAATGTAAATGCGGCACTTCCTTGCTGGGAAATAGCGTATTCAGATGTCTACGTATCTTAGCAATAGAGTTCTAATGCTACTTAAATCGCGATATCGAATCTTATTTCTATGTTTCAAGATAAGATATAATATTCATTGCGAAGGTTTACTTATACCTCGTATTCACTTCAAATGAATGTAAATGCGACACTTCCTTGCTAGGAAATTGCGTTTGCAGATGTCTCCGTATCGAAGCAACAGAGTTCTAATGCTTTTTAAATCGCGATATCGCATCTCATTTTGATGTTTCGTGATAGGATATAATATTCATTGTGGAGTGTTATGTATACCTCGTATTCACTTCAAAAGAATGTAAATACGACACTTCCTTGCTAGGAAGTAGCATTTGCAGATGGTTACGTATCGAAGCATTAGAGTTCTAATGCACCTTAAAACGCTATATCGCTTCTCATTTCTATGTCTCATGATAAGATATAATATTCATTGCGAAGTGTCATGTATACTTCGTATTCACTTCAAAAGAATGCAAATGCAACACTTCCTTGCTAGGAGATAGCGTTTGCAGATATCTATGTATCATAGCATTAGAGTTCTAGAGCTTCGTAAAACACGATATCGCATCTCATTTCTATGTTTCACGATAAGATATAATATTCATTGTGGAGTGTCATGTATACCTCGTATTCACTTCAAAACAATGTAAATGCGACACTTCCATGCTAGGAAATAGCGTTTGCAGATGTCTCCGTATCGAAGCAATAGGTTTCTAGTGCTTCTTATATCGCTATACTGCATCACATTTCTATGTTTCATGATAAGATATAATATTCGTTGCGAAGTGCTATGTACTCCTCGTCTACACTTCCAATGAATGTAAATGCGACACTTCCTTGCTAGGTAACAGCGCTTGCAGATGTTTACGTATCGATGCAATAGGTTTCTAATGCATCTTAAAACGCGATATTGCATCTCAATTCTATGTTTCATGATAAGATGTAATATTCATTGTGGAGTGTTATGTATACCTAGTATTCACTACAAAAGAATGTAAATGCGACATTTCGTTTCTAGGGAATAGCGTTTGCAGTTGTCTACGTATCGAAGCAATTGAGTTATAACGCTTCTTAAACCGCGATATCGCATCTCATTTCTATGTTTCATGATAAGATATAATATTCATTGTGGAGTGTTATGTATACCTAGTATTCACATCAAAAAAATGTAAATGCGACACTTCCTTGCTAGGAAATATTGCCTGCAGGTGCCTACGTGTCGTAGCAATAGGGTTCTAATACTTCTTGAAACGCGATATCGCATCTCATTCCTGTGTTTCATGATAAGATATAATATTCACTGCGGAGTGGAATGTATACCTCGCATATACTTCAAATGAATGTAAATGCGACAATTCCTTGCAAGGAAATAGCGTTTGCAGATGTCTACGTATCGTAGCAATAGAGTTATAATGTTTCTTAAAACGAGATATCGCACCTCATTTCTATGTCTCATGATAAGATATAATATTCATTGCGGAGTGACATGTATACCTCGTATTCACTTCAATGGAATGTAAATGCGACACTTCCTTGCTAGGAAGTAGCGTTTGCAGATATCTACGTATCGTAGCAATAGAGTTCTGATGCTTCTCAAAATGCGATATCGCTACTCATTTCTATGTTTCATGATAAAATATAATATTCATTGCGAAGTGTCATGTATACCTCATATTCACTTCAAAATAATGTAAATGCGACTATTCCTTGCTATGAAATAGCTTTTGCAAATGTCTACGTGTCGTAGCAATAGATTTCTAATGCTTCTTAAAATGCGATACCGCATCTCATTTCTAGGTTTCTTGATAAGATATAATATTCAAAGCGAAGTGTCATGTATACCTCGTATTCGCTTCAAAAGTGTGTAAATGCGACTATTCCTTGCTAGGAAATAGCGTTTCCAGATGTCTACCTATCGAAGCAATATTGTTCTAATGCTACTTAAATCGCGATATCGCATCTCATTTCTATGTTTCGTGATAAAATATAATATTCATTGCGAAGTGTCATGTATACCTCCTATTCACTTCAAAAGAAAGTAAATGCGACACTCCCTTGCTAGGAAATAGCGTCACCAGATGTCTACGCATCGTAGCAATAGAGTTCTAATGCTTCTTAAAACGCGATATCACATTTCATTCCTATGTTTCATGATAAGATATGATATTCATTCCGAAGTGTCATGTATACCTCGCATTCACTTCAAAAGAATGCAAATGGTACACTTCCGCGCTAGGGAAAGACGTTTGCAGATATCTACGTATCGTAGCAATAGACATCGAATGCTTCTTAAAACGCGATATCGCATCTCATTTCTATGTTTCATGATAGGATATAATATTCATTGCGATGTGTCTCTTATACCTCGCATACACTTCAACTGAATGTAAATGCGACACTTCCATGATAGGAAATAGCGTTTGCAGAAGTCTACGTATCGAGGCAATAGAGTTCTAATGCTTCTCAAAACGCGATATCGATCTCATTTCTACGTTTCATGATAAGATATAATATTCATTACGAAGTGTCATGTATAAATCGTATTCACTTCAAAAGAATGTAAATGCGACACTTCCGCGCTAGGAAAAGGCGTTTGCAGATGTCTACGTATCGTAGCAATAGATTTCTAATGCTTCTCAAAACGCGATATCGAATCTCATTTCTACGTTTCATGATAAGATATAATATTCATTGCGAAGTGTCATGTATACCTCGTATTCACTTCAAAAACATGTAAATGCGACACTTCCTTGCTAGGAAATAGCGTTCGCAGAAGTCTACGTATCGTAGCAATAGAGTTCTAATGCACCTTAAAATGCGATATCGCATCTGATTTCTATGTTTCGTGATAAGATATAATATTCATTGCGATGTGTCATGTATACATTGTATTCACTTCAAATGTATGTTAACGGGACACTTCCTTGCTAGGATTTAACGTTTGCAGATGTTTACGTATCGAGGCTATGGGGTTCTAATGCTTCTTAAAACGCGGTATCGCAACTCATTTCTATGTTTCATGATATACATATAATATTCATTGCGAAATGTCATGTATACCTCGTATTCACTTCAAAAGAATGTAAATGCGACACTTCCTTACTAGGAAATAGAGTTTGCAGAAGTCTACGTATCGTAGCAATATAGTTCTAATGCTTCTCAAAACGTGATATCGGATCTCATTTCTTTTGTTTCATGATAAGATTTAATATTCATTGCGAAGTGTTATGTATACCTTATATTCATTTGAAATGAGTGTAAACGCGACACTTCCTTGCTAGGAATTAGCGTTTGCAGATTTCTACGTATCGTAGCAATGGATTTCTAATGCTTCTTAAAACGCGATATCGCACCGCATTTCTATGTTTCATGCTAGATATAATATTCATTGCGAAGTGTCATGTATACCTCGTACTCACTTCAAAAGAATGTAAATACGACACTGTCATGCTAGGAAATAGCGTTTGCAGATGTCTCCGCATCGAGGCCATAGAGTTCTAATGCTTCTTAGAACGCGATATCTCATCTCACTTCTATGTTTCATGATAAGTTATAATATTCATTGCGAAGTGTCATGTATACCTCGTATTCACATCAAAAGAATATAAATGCGACACTTTCTTGGTAGAAAATATCGTTTGCAGATGCCTACGTATCGTAGCAATAGAGTTCTAATGCTTCTTAAAACGCGATATCGCACTTCATTTCTATGTTTCATGATAAGATATAACATTCATTAAGAAGTGTAATGTATACCTCGTATTTCGTTCAAAAGAATGTAAATGCGACACTTCCTGGCAAGGAAATAGCGTTTGCAGATGTCTACGTATCGAAGCAATGGAGTTCCAATGCTTCTTACAACGCGATATCGCATCTCATTTCTATTTTCATGATAAGATATAATATTCATTGCGAAGTGTCATGTATACCTCGTACTCGCGTCAATAGATTGTAAGTGCGACACTTCCTTTCCAGGAAATAGCGTTTGCAGATGTCTACGTATCTTAGAAATAGTGTTCTAATTCTTCTCAAAACGCGATATCGAATCTCATTTCTACGTTTCATGATAAGATATAATATTCATTACGAAGTGTCATGTATACCTCGTATTCACTTGAAATGAATGCAAATGCGACTCTTTCTTGCTAGGCAATAGCGTTTCCAGATATCAACGTATCGTAGCAATAGATTTCTAACGCTTCTTAATACGCGATATCGCATCTCACTTCCATGTTTCATGATAAGATATAATATTCATTGCGAATTGTCGTGTATACATCGCATACACTTCAAATGAATGTAAATGCGACACTTCCTTGCTATTAAATAGAGTTTGCACAAGTCAACGTATCGTAGCAATAGAGTTCTAATGCTTCTTAAATCGCGATATCGCATCTCATTTCTATATTTCATGATAAGATATAATATTCATTGCGAAGTGCCATGTATACCTCGTTTTCAGTTCAAAAGATTGTAAACGCGACATATCCTTGCTAGAAAATAGCGTTTGCAGATGTCTACGTATCGTAGCAATAGAGTTCTAATGCTTCTTAAAACGCGATATTGCATCTCATTTCTATGTGTCAGGATAAGATATAATATTCGTTGCGAAGTGTTATGGATACCTCGCATACACTTCACATGTATGAAAATGCGGCACTTCCTTGCTAGGATGTAGCGCTTGCAGATGTCTACATATCGTAGAAATAGAGTTCTGATGCTTTTTAAATCGCGATATCGTATCTCATTTCTATGTTTCATGATAAGATGTAATATTCATTGTTTAGTGTTATGTATACCTCGAAATCACATCAAATGAATGTAATTGCTACACTTCCTTGCCAGGATGTAGCGTTTGCAGATGTCTACGTATCGAAGCAATGGAGCTCTAATACTTCTTAAAACGGGATATTGCTTCTCATTTCTATGTTTTATTATAAGATATAATATTCATTGCGAAGTGTCATGTATACCTCGTATTCACTTCAAAAGAATGTAAATGCGACACTTCCTTGCTAGGGCGTAGTGTTTGCGGATGTCTACGTATCGAAGCAAGAGAGTTCTAATGCTTTTTAAATCGCGATATTGCATCTCATTTCTATGTATCATGATAAGATATACTATTCGTTGCGAAGTGTCATATATACCTCATATTCATTTCAAATGATCGTAACTGCGACACTTCCTTTCTAGGAGATAGCGTTTCCAGATGTCTACGTATCGTAGCAATAGAGTTCTAATGCTTCTTCAAACGCGATATCGCATCTCATTTCTATTTTTCATGATAAGATATAATATTCATTGCGAAATGTCATGTATTCTCGTCTACACTTCAAAAGAATGTAAATGCCACACTTCCTGGCTAAGAAATAGCGTTTCTGGATGTCTACCTATCGAAGCAACAAAGTTCTAATGCTTCTTAAAACGCGATATCGCATCTCATTTCTATTTTTCATGATAAGATATAATATTCATTGCGAAGTGTCATGTATTCTCGTCTACACGTCAAAAGAATGTAAATGCAACACTTCCTTGCTAGGGAATAGCGTTTCCAGATGTCTACGTATCGAAGCAATAGAGTTCTATTGGGGAGGGGTAGAGGTCCTTCTCACACCCGAGAACCATCCTGTTTTCTCCATGGACTATGGCAGCGGTCTTATGGTTGCAGAGCTCTGGATCCTATCCTTCGGGCTTCAGTGTCTCTTCTTGCTCACTTCCCGACTCCTCCACCGTCGAGCCCGTCCCGCTACCTCGGCGCACAGCCCTTCCGCGAACCTGCGGTCTTATTCTCCGCCGAAGAGGCGTCTTATGGGTCGCTTCTTCCATCAGTTCGCCAGTCTAATCCGTTGAACGGCGAGGATGAAACGAACGGTGGGTGGGGGAGGTTCTACCATCGTGTATTTCACGCTCCTCGCAAATACAGCTATCGCGATGGTCCGTGTCGCGCTTCTGGCATGGGTGGTGATCTGCGGGCTAGTCTAACCGAAGCAGGGGGGCGGGTGAGCGAGCCTTGTAACTTCACCACGTCACAGTACATACAAATTTGCGATTAAGTAGCTATGTGTTCAAATTCAATTCCGAATAATGCACTAAAAAGCATCCCAGATAACAACCGGCAAGATGGTAGCGACACCATGCCGGCACTATATTGCCACTTCCGAGGAGTGTCAACTGATTCGTAGTCATCTCTGACCGGATTCGTTGACTAAAATGCCAGAACGTGTTACCAGCACGTTCTAGACAAGCGAATCGCGCAGAACCAGCACCATGGTGACACGCGTATCATCGCTCCATTCATGAATCTCCTCAGCAATGACGCAGGATCACATTTGGCAATGGGGAACCTGTGCTTTCATACAAATTAGAACCGTTAGATGTCAGTAGATGTTCAGCATATGAGTATTGATAGACATTTTGATGGTCGTTTTCCTATATTTATAGTTATTGAGCGAGTCGTATATATTTCTTTCAATCCATCATAGAGTAAAAATATTATTTATAAAAAAAATATTACTTATAAAATAAAAATTCATGCTGTTGCGTCCCTAACTTCGCCTTGTGTAATTTTTGAAATAACATGCTGTCATTGTATTTAATGTAACCCTCAATTGCATGAATTTGTAACAATAAATTGAAGAAAATATATATAAAATAAGTGTATATATTTTTATGACAAAGTAATTATCGACTTTATGGAAAAAATCGCCCTATCGAGCTAGTTTATAGAAAATAATAAAATCGAGTTCTTATATCTTTGTTTTGTGCCGGTGTATCTATATTGGAATCAAAATAAATAAATTGCACAGTTTAGTCATTTTTCATATTTGCTTATAATTTTTATGGAAACAGCTTCCCCATTAGTAAATGTCAGCCTACGCCACAACCACGCGTGTAGGTATGGTGAGCTGATAGTGTCATTGTCACGGCCGTGTAGCCCGTGTGCTGTATCTCGGTGCTTTAATAGTGCCGTGATACGAATGCCGCCCCAGTACTAACAGTATGCCATTTCGAAAGCTGAGTAGGAGCACTTTGTTAGCACAGTTCTGTCACGGAATTCGTTCCATCCGTTGTCATTGGCGTGCCAATCGTTGGCTGTTTGGGATATTGTAGTGCATGAGGCAGACTTGTTCCTTATCATCGTCAAGGAGATGGATTTTCACTCCCCCCTTTTTGAATTTTTTAAATTATTGTTTGGAATTTTTGCCGTTTCTGTATCTCTATGACCGCATTGTGGATTCAACTTATGTACGATCTTTTTGGTCTTCATCTTTTGTTACATGTAATATTATATATGTGATGCACGTTTGTTATGTAATGCTCCGATTTGTAAGCCTCAGATACTTTTATTCTTTGGTAAAGCAACTTATTCGATTAATATATATTTATTAGACATAGATATAAACAATTAGAAAAATGTTATTAAAACGCTATTAAATATGTTGTTGCAATTATATATTTAAGGTCTGAAGATGTAGATGCAATTAATGTCCGTTATTTTACGTGATCCAATCGACGTATCAAGTGAGGCTATGAAATATAAAAATCTTTTACCATTCTTCGACCCCTTTACATGTTACATGAATGATAAGTTCTGAAAGACAAGAAGCCTGAATTAGTGAGATACCTAGGAACATAAGTAATTTGTAAGTAACACATCTTTTCTCTTTGAAATATTTGCCTTTGCATAGAATAGAACGTATAGATATAATTGCCTGTTTTGTACCCATTTCGTTCCAATTCTATTATAGCCTTTGAGCAGAAGTAATATTGTTTATACTTTGTTTTTTGCAATAGTTCTTTGATTAACAGATTTTATTAACCTAGAATCATCATTTGACGGATGTATCAATCTACTTTGTAGCTCCATCAGTTTCTTTTTCTGCTCGCTACTTTCCATTTTCAGTTCCGTATACTTATCCTTTATCACCATCATATATGTTGCGTAAAATTACAATAACCTTTTGTCCTCAAATTTTGCGGATATTTCAATTAAATTTCCTTTGATTAAATAAACGGAAATTAAAAAACAGTGGCACGTACCATTTCTTGGAAACGTTGTATCGTAATTTGCATCTGACTGTTTTGAAAGGCACGCACTTTACTTAACGTTTGCAATGATTCGGTTAGCGAAGTAAAGAAATATTCTACTTTCGAAATTGTTGGCTCTTGTAATTCTAAGGCAAATATATTCATCTGTCGACATCGTGAACATTGTTTTTTGGCTAAATTTCAGAAAAACAAATATATTATAAGTAAAATAATAAACATCATAATATTAAATTTAACTCTGTTCATCGTTGCCTTGTTGGACACATCCATAACAATATACAGGGTGGGGCAGTAATAATTAGCACCTCAGATATCCACGAAACTATAAGTTTCATAGAAGTTTTTGCTAATATAAAATTGCATAGTACAAAGGGCCCATCCGTTGATGAAAATAGTTTTTTTGTAAGTGGAGTTATGTTGGACATATGAAGGTTACCTTCATTTTTTAAAATGAATTGGTATGTCCATTCTTCCGTAATACGATAGAGCATTTTAAAGCAAGTTTAACGATCTGTAACATAAAGGCATTGAAGGTTACAAAAAGTAAAGAGAGGCGATAATACTCACGGTTTTGATAGTAAATGAAACATACGTATTGTAAACAGTGGTGGAAGGCGTAATACTTACCGTTTACTTCACTGTGAATAAACACTTTTCGAAGGGCATTTCAATAGTTTGCAGCATAAGTTAAACATGATAAGATTAGTATTGAAAAATCGGTTCGAATACGTTTGGTTAGGCTACTCTTTGTGTCGTTCATTTTATAAGTACTGAGCTGCGGATTCCTGACGACAGCTCACAAACTTGTTGAACTATGGAAGATTATCATTGTGAATTTGAATCAAAAGGTAATTAAATTCCATTAGATTGTAAACAGATCTCAATGTTTCATTTTAGATAGTAAGATTAAATACTCATTACAAAACTACAAGAATGGATACATACGCTTCTGTTATTATTACTTCATAAAGAATTATAATTGCAATTATATAGTTCATTACGATAAAAAATATTTCTCAGGAAATTCTAAATATTAAATAAAAGAATCAAGTAAAACATTTTTAATAATTACGAATATGAAAAATACTTGAACATTCCAATAGAAAGATATCTAAACAGGAGCTAGAAAAGTCAAACATTCAATTTCAATTCCAGAATTCATCTATAAGAGGTAAAATGTTTCGAAAGCTTTAATTACAGTCTTTAATGCAAGCAGTTGGGCAGTATTTCAATTTTTAAGGAAATTGATGAAAGTCAACCATTTTGAAGTGGTCACAATCTTTGTCGTTTGAGCAATAAGTGAATAACAAATAACTGCATAAATTCCAGGCTTAAAAACTTATGGATTAAATCCTATGCAGACTCGTTTATGAGCGAGTTACTAAATAATAATCCACACTAAGTAATCATTTTAAAACTTAAACGATTACATCTCGCTAACATTCAAAGATATCAGAAGCGTGAAAAGTATGTGGTTTATCAAAAACTCTTCTAAAAGAACGGACGAAGCCAATAGAAACCTTTGTTGAAGTAAGCAAGTTCTAAAGTTCTAAGCAACGCGATGGCCCTTATCTGCCTATGTTTCATAGCAAGTAAGTTCTGAATTTCTATGAAATCCGATGGAATTTCTCACTACTAACGTTTCAAAGTAAGTTCTCAAATTCTCAGTTCTACGTTTAAAACTATGTGTGTTCTATATATCTATGTAAAGTGATGGTTCCTATTAGTTGTGACGGAAACCTATATATAGTAAGTCAGGGAAGCTCGAAGGGGTTAATTATCTAAATGCTTTAAGGTGTAAAACGTACTTTAATCTAAAGCGATCTATCGTTCCAAGGTATCCGCTCACGTACAACTTTTCTTGGGCGCCAGCTGCTCAGAAAGTAGCAAAGGGATAGACTACACGACCCCGGGAACCTTGGGCCGGAACAACCCTTGGAACTTCGAAATGCTCCTCTTCTCGACTACGCCTAGCCAAGTACACGCACTCAGCTCGCGAGATACTGAAGTCACGGCATGGGTCTCGACGTGGGTTTAACTAACAAGGGCTACGGGAAACTACGCAACACGCCGCAAATTACCGGGTATCATAACTCGCTTCACGATATAAGATACAATATACAATATGCGACACAAGAAATGGGACGCTTAAGCGAATAAGCTCTCACGTTCTCTTCTTCAGGTCCCTTGAATTCGCTGGTGGTCCTCGCGTCTCCTGCATCCTCCTCGGGGCTCCTTGGTAGAGTGGGCTGTAGGCTTCGGTATTGTTGGAGTCCATCGATCAGTGGATTTCGGCGATTTCCTCTTCTCGCCCCCTTGGGTGTCTCTGAGGGGATCCTCCTGATCATTTAAATTGCGTAGCGCCTCGCGCGCCGCGCTCCCATGGCCCACCTGCAGGGCCGCTGGACTTTTGACTTCTCTTTAGGGGGTTAAGGATGGTTGAGGACCTTCTCACATCCCAGAGCATTATAAAGCACGAAAGCAGATAAGCATAATGCGATGCATAGAGCTTTACAACCTTCTAACTTACTTTGAACTGTTTATATGAAATGCGGCTTATATGATATTGCGGTGCATGAAGCATGACAAATTAAATGCTTCGGCACCTGGACATCTAGAAACGCTATACCCGGGCAAGAAAGTATAGGGTTCACCCTCAATTCATATGCAGAAGCAGATAAACATAACGCGATGCTATGAATATTACATCTTATCATAAAATATAGAAGTAAGATGCGCAGCCGCGTTTTACGAAGCATTAGAACTCTATTGCTTCTAAACCTTCAGATATAGAAACGATATTCCGTAGCAAAGAAGGGATCCATTTACATTCATTTGAAGTGTAGAGGAGATATACATAACGCGTTGCATTGAAATTACATCTTATCATGTGAATAAAATTGATATGCGATATCGCGTTTTATAAAGAGTTAGAAATCTATTGCTTCGATGCGTAGACATCTAGAAACGCAATTTCCTAGCCAAGAAATGTGGCATTTGCATTCTTTTGAAGTGTAGACGAGGTATACATAGCACATCGCAATGAATATTATATTATATCATGAAACATAGAAATGAGATGCGTTATTGTGTTTTAAGGAGCATTAGAACTCCATTGCTTCGATACGTGGACTCCAGGAAACGAATTTCCTAGCAATAAAGTGTGGCATTTACATTCTTTTCATGTGTAAACGGGGTACACATGACACTTCGCAGTGAATATTATATCATTTAATGAAACATAGAAATGAGATGCGATATCGTGTTTTAAGAAGCATTAGAACTGTACTGCTTCGATACGTAGACATCTGCAAACGCTTTTCCTAGGTAGGAAGTGTGCCGTCTACATTCTTTTGAAGTGTAGGCGAGGTATACATAACACTTCGCAATGATCAGTATATCTTATCATGAAGCATAGAACTGCGATGCGATATCGCGTTTTGAGAAGCAGTAGAACTATATTGCTTCGATACGCAGACATCTGGAAACGTTATTTCCTAGCAAGGAAGTGTAGCATTTACATTCTTTTGATGTGTAAACGAGGTATACATAACATTTCGCAATCAATATTATATCTTATCATCAAACATAGAAATGAGATGCGATATCGCATTTTAAGAAGCATTACAACTCTACTGCTTCGATACGTAGGCATCTGGAAACGCTATTTCCTAGCAAGGAAGTGTGACATTTACATTCATTTGAAGTGTAGACGTGGAATGCACAACACGTCGCGATGAAAATTATATCTTATCATGAAACATAGAAATGAAATGCGACATCGCGTTTTAAGAAGCGTTAGAACTGTATTGCTTCGATACGTAGACATCTGCAAACGCTATTTCCTATCAAGGAAGTGTCGCATTTACATTCTTTTGAAGTGAATGCGAGGTATACATGACACTTCACAATGAATATTATATCTTATCATGAAACATGGAAGTGAGATGCGATATCGCGTTTTAAGAAGCATTAGAACTCTATTGCTACGATACGTAGACATCGGCAAACGCTATTTCCTAGCATGGAGGTGTCGCATTTACATTCTTTTGAAGTGAATACGACGTATACATGACACTTCGCAATGAATATTATATCTTATCATGAAACATAGAAGTGAGATGCGATATCGCGTTTTAAGAAGCGTTAGAACTCTATTCTTTCGATACGTGGTCCTCTGGAAACGCTATTTCCTAGCACGGAAGTGTCGCATTTACATTCTTTTGAAGTGAATACGATGTATACATGATACTTCGCAATGAATATTAGATCTTATCATGAAACATAGAAGTGAGATGCGATATCGCGTTTTAAGAAGCATTAGAACTCTATTGCTACGACACGTAGACATCCGCAAACGCTATTTCCTATCATGCAAGTGTCGCATTTACATTCTTTTGAAGTGATTACGAGGTATACATGACACTTCGCAATGAATATTATATCTTATCATGAAACACAGAAATGAAATGCGATATCTCGTTTTAAGAAGTATTAGAACTCTATTGTTTCCATACGTAGTCATCTGGAAACGCTATTTCCTAACATGGAAGTGTCGCATTTAGAACCTTTTGAAGTGAATACGAGGTATACATGACACTTCGCAATGAATACTATATCTTATCATGAAACATAGAAGTGAGATGCGATATCGCTCTTTGAGAAGCATTAGAATTCTATTCTTTCGATACGTGGTCATCTGGAAACGCTATTTCCTAGCACGGAAGTGTCGCATTTACATTCTTCTGAAGTGAATACGAGGTATACAGGACACTTCGCAATGAATATTGTATCTTATCATGAAACGTAGAAGAGAGATGCGATATCGCGTTCTAAGAAGCATTAGAACTCTATTGCTACTATGCGTAGACATCTGCAAATGTTATTTCCTAGCAAGGAAGTGTCGCGTTTACATTCTTTTGAAGTGAACACGAGAAATACATGACACTTCGCAATGGATATTATATCTTATCATGAATCATAGAAATGAGATGCGACATCTCGTTTTAAGAAGAATTAGAACTCTATTGCTACGATACGTGGTCATCTGGAAACGCTATTTCCTAGCACGGAAGTGTCGCATTTACGTTCATTTGAAGTGAATACGAGGTATACATGACACTTCGCAATGAATGTTATGTCTTATCATGAAACATAGAAGTGAGATGCGATATCGCGTTTATGAAGCATTAGAACTCTATTGCTACGATACGTAGACACCCGCAAACGCTATTTCCTAGCATGGAAGTGTCGCATTTACATTCCTTTGAAGTGAATACGATGTATACATGACACTTCACAATGAATATTATATCTTATCATGAAACATAGAAGTGAGATGCGATATCGCGCTTTGAGAAGCATTTGAACTCTATTGCTACGATACGTAGACATCCGCAAACGCCATTTCCTAGCATGCAAGTGTCGCATTTACATTCTTTTGAAGAGAGTACGGGGTATACATGATACTTCGCAATGAATATTATATCTTATCATGAAACACAGAAATGAAATGCGACATCTCGTTTTAGGAAGTATTAGAACTCTATTGTTTCCATACGTAGTCATCAGGAAACGCTATTTCCTAGCAAGGAAGTGTCGCATTTACAACCTTTTGAAGTGAATACGAGGTATACATGACACTTCGCAATGAATATTATATCTTATCATGAAACATGGAAGCGAGATGCGATATCGCGCTTTGAGAAGCATTAGAACTCTATTCTTTCGATACGTGGTCATCTGGAAAAGCTATTTCCTACCACGGAAGTGTCGCATTTACATTCTCTTGAAGTGAATACGAGGTATACATGACACTTCGCAATGAATATTATATCTTATCATGAAACGTAGAAGTGAGATGGGATATCGCGTTCTAAGAAGCATTAGAACTCCATTGCTACGATGCGTAGACATCTGCAAATGTTATTTCCTAGCAAGGAAGTGTCGCATTTACATTCTTTTGAAGTGAATACGAGGTATACATAACACTCCACAATGAATATCATATCTTATCACGAAACATGGAAATGAAATGCGACATCTCGTTTTAAGAAACATTAGAACTCTATTGCTACGATACGTAGACATCGGCAAACGCTATTTCCTAGCATGGAGGTGTCGCATTTACATTCTTTTGAAGTGAATACGACGTATTCATGACACTTCGCAATGAATATTATATCTTATCACGAAACATAGAAGTGAGATGCGATATCGCGTTTTAAGAAGCGTTAGAACTCTATTCTTTCGATACGTGGTCCTCTGGAAACGCTATTTCCTAGCACGGAAGTGTCGCATTTACATTCTTTTGAAGTGAATACGATGTATACATGATACTTCGCAATGAATATTAGATCTTATCATGAAACATAGAAGTGAGATGCGATATCGCGTTTTAAGAAGCATTAGAACTCTATTGCTACGACACGTAGACATCCGCAAACGCTATTTCCTATCATGCAAGTGTCGCATTTACATTCTTTTGAAGTGATTACGGGGTATACATGACACTTCGCAATGAATATTATATCTTATCATGAAACACAGAAATGAAATGCGACATCTCGTTTTAAGAAGTATTAGAACTCTATTGTTTCCATACGTAGTCATCTGGAAACGCTATTTCCTAGCATGGAAGTGTCGCATTTAGAACCTTTTGAAACGAATACGAGGTATACATGACACTTCGCAATGAATATTATATCTTATCATGAAACATAGAAGTGAGATGCGATATCGCTCTTTGAGAAGCATTAGAACTCTATTCTTTCGATACGTGGTCATCTGGAAACGCTATTTCCTAGCACGGAAGTGTCGCATTTACATTCTTTTGAAGTGAATACGAGGTATACAGGACACTTCGCAATGAATATTGTATCTTATCATGAAACGTAGAAGAGAGATTTCGATATCGCGTTCTAAGAAGCATTAGAACTCTATTGCTACTATGCGTAGACATCTGCAAATGTTATTTCCTAGCAAGGAGGTGTCGCATTTACATTCTTTTGAAGTGAATACGAGGTATACATGGCACTTCGCAATGAATATTATATCTTATCATGAAACATAGAAGTGAGAATGCGGTATCGCGTTCTAAGAAGCATTAGAACTCTATTGCTACGATGCGTAGACATCTGCAAATGTTATTTCCTAGCAAGGAAGTGTCGCGTTTACATTCTTTTGAAGTGAATACGAGAAATACATGACACTTCGCAATGGATATTATATCTTATCATGAATCATAGAAATGAAATGCGACATCTCGTTTTAAGAAGAACTAGAACTCTATTGCTACGATACGTGGTCATCTGGAAACGCTATTTCCTAGCACGGAAGTGTCGCATTTACATTCTTTTGATGTGAATACGAGGTATACATGACACTTCGCAATGGATATTATATCTTATCATGAAACATAGAAGTGAGATGCGATATCACGTTCTAAGAAGCATTAGAACTCTATTGCTACGATGCGTAGACATCTGCAAATGTTATTTCCTAGCAAGGAAGTGTCGCGTTTACATTCTTTTGAAGTGAATACGACGTATACATGACACTTCGCAATGAATATTATATCTTATCATGAAACATAGAAGTGAGATGCGATATCGCGTTTTAAGAAGCATTAGAACTCTATTCTTTCGATACGTGGTCATCTGGAAACGCTATTTCCTAGCACGGAAGTGTCGCATTTACATTCTTTTGAAGTGAATACGATGTATACATGATACTTCGCAGTGAATATTAGATCTTATCATGAAACATAGAAGTGAGATGCGATAACGCGTTTTAAGAAGCATTAGAACTCTATTGCTACGATACGTTGACATCCGCAAACGCAATTTCCTAGCATGCAAGTGTCGCATTTACATTCTTTTGAAGTGAATACGAGGTATACATGACACTTCGCAATGAATATTATATCTTATCACGAAACATAGAAATGAAATGCGACATCTCGTTTTAAGTAGCATTATAACTCTATTGCTACGATACGTAGACATCGGCAAACGCTATTTCCTAGCATGGAAGTGTCGCATTTACATTCTTTTGAAGGGAATGCGAGGTACTCATAACATTCCACAATGAATATTATATCTTATTACGAAACATAGAAATGAAATGCGACTTCTCGTTTTAAGAAGCATTAGAACTCTACTGCTACGATACGTTGACATCTGCAAACGCTATTTCCTAGCATGGAAGTGTCGCATTTACATTCTTTTGAAGTGAATGCGAGGTATACATGACACTTCGCAATGAATATTATCACTTATCATGAAACATAGATGTGAGATGTGATATCGCGTTTTAAGAAGCATTAGAACTCTATTGCTACGATACGTAGACATCCGCAAACGCTATTTCCTAGCATGCAAGTGTCGCATTTACATTCTTTTGAAGAGAGTACGAGGTATACATGACACTTCGCAATGAATATTATCACTTATCATGAAACATAGAAGTGAGATGCGATATCGCGCTTTGAGAAGCATTAGAACTCTAGTCTTTCGATACGTGGTCATCTGGAAACGCTATTTCCTAGCACGGAAGTGTCGCATTTACATTCTTTTGATGTGAATACGACATATACATGACACTTCGCAATGAATATTATATCTTATCATGAAACATAGGAATGAGGTGTTATATCGCGTTTTGAGAAGCATTAGAACTCTATTGCTACGATGCGTAGACATCTGCAAATGTTATTTCCTAGCAAGGAAGTGTCGCATTTACATTCTTTCGAAGTGAATACGAGGTACACATAACACTCCACAATGAATATTATATATTATCACGAAACATAGAAATGAAATGCGACATCTCGTTTTAAGTAGCATTAGAACTCTATTGCTACGATACGTAGACATCGGCAAACGCTATTTCCTAGCATGGAAGTGTCGCATTTACATTCTTTTGAAGTGAATACGACGTATACATGACACTTCGCAATGAATATTATATCTTATCATGAAACATAGAAGTGAGATGCGATATCGCGTTTTAAGAAGCCTTAGAACTCTATTCTTTCGATACGTGGTCCTCTGGAAACGCCATTTCCTAGCACGGAAGTGTCGCATTTACATTCTTTTGAAGTGAATACGATGTATACATGATACTTCGCAATGAATATTAGATCCTATCATGAAACATAGAAGTGAGATGCGATAACGCGTTTTAAGAAGCATTAGAACTCTATTGCTACGATACGTTGACATCCGCAAACGCTATTTCCTAGCATGCAAGTGTCGCATTTACATTCTTTTGAAGTGAATACGAGGTATACATGACACTTCGCAATGAATATTATATCTTATCATGAAACATAGAAGTGAGATGCGATATCGGGTTCTAAGAAGCATTAGAACTCCATTGCTACGATGTGTAGACATCTGCAAATGTTATTTCCTAGCAAGGAAGTGTCGCATTTACATTCTTTTGAAGTGAATGCGAGGTATTCATAACATTCCACAATGAATATTATATGTTATTACGAAACATAGAAATGAAATGCGACATCTCGTTTTAAGAAGCATTAGAACTCTATTGCTACGATACGTAGACATCCGCAAACGCTATTTCCTAGCATGCAAGTGTGGCATTTACATTCTTTTGAAGAGAATACGAGGTATACATGACACTTCGCAATGAATATTATATCTTATCATGAAACACAGAAATGAAATGCGACATCTCGTTTTAAGAAGTATTAGATCTCTATTGTTTCCATTGGTAGTCATCTTGATACGCTATTTCCTAGCAAGGAATATTCGCATTTACATTCTTTTGAAGTGAATGCGAGGTATACATTACACTTCGGAATGAATATTATAACTTATAACGAAACATAGAAATGAGATGCGATATCGCGATCTATGAAGCATTAGAACTCTATTGCTACGATACGTAGGCATCTGCAAACGTTATTTCCTAGCAAGGAAGAGTCGCATTTACATTCGTTTGAAGTGAATACGAGGTATACATGACACTTCGCAATGAATATTATATCTTATCACGAAACATATAAATGAGATGCGATATCGCGATTTAAGTAGCATTAGAACTCTATTGCTACGATACGTAGGCATCTGCAAACGTTATTTCCTAGCACGGAAGATTCGCATTTTCATTCTTTTGAAGTGAATACGAGGTATACATGACACTTCGGAATGAATATTATAACTTATAACGAAACATAGAAATGAGATGCGATATCGCGATCTAAGAAGCATTAGAACTCTATTGCTACGATACATAGGCATCTGCAAACGTTATTTCCTAGCAGGGAAGATTCGCATTTTCATTCTTCTGAAGTGAATACGAGGTATAAATGACACTTCGCAATGAATATTATAGCTTATCATGAAACAGAGGAGAGAGATGCGATATCGCGTCATAAGAATCATTAGAACCCTATTGCCTCGGTGCGGAGACATCTGGAAACGCCTTTTCTAGCAAGGAAGTGTGGCAGTTACATACTTTTGAAGTGTAAACGAGGTATGCATGACACTTCGCAATGAATATTATATCTTATCACGGAACATAGAAATGAGATGCGATATCGCGATTTAAGTTGCATTAGAACTCTAATGCTACGATACATAGACATCTGCAAACGCTATTTCCTAGCTAGGAAGTGTCGCATTTCCATTCATTTGAAGGAAATGAATTCGTTTGGAGTGAATACGAGGTATACATGACACTTCGCAATGAATATTATATCTTATCATGAGACACAGAAATGAGATGCGATATCGCGTTTTAAGAAGCATTAGAAACCCATTGCTTCGATACGTAGACATCTGCAAACGCTATTTCCTAGCAAGCAATAGTCGCATTTACATTCTTATGAAGTGGATACGAGGTATACATGACACTTCGCAATGATTATTATATCTTATCACGAAACATATAGATGAGATGCGAATTCGCGATTTTAAGTTGCACTAGAACTTTAATGCTACGATACGTAGACATCTGCAAACGCTATTTCGTAGCAAGCAATAGTCGCATTTACATTCTTTTGAAGTCAATACGAGGTATACATGACACTTCGCAATGAATATTATATCTTATCATGAAACATAGAACTGCCTTGCGATTTCGCGTTTTAAGAAGCATTATAACCCAAATGCTTCGGACACGTGGACATCTGGAAACGCCATTTCTAGCAAGGAAGTGTTGCAGTTACATTCTTTTGAAGTGCACACGTGGTATACACAACACTTTGCAATGAACATTATATCTTATCATGAAACATAGAACTGCGATGCGATTTCGCGTTTTACGAAGCATTAGAACTCCATTGCATCGATACGTAGACATCTAGACACGCATTTCCTAGCAAGGGAATGTGGCATTTACATTCTTTTGAAGCATAGACGAAGTATACATAACACTTCGCAATGAATATTATGTCCTATCATGAAACATGGAAATGAGATGCGATATCGCGTTTAAGAAGCATTAGATCTCTGTTGCTTCGATACGTAAGCATCTGAGAAATGCATTTCCTGTCAAGGATGTGTGGCATGTACATTATTTTGAAGAGTGGACGAGGTTATACGTAAGACTTTGCAATGGATATTATATCTTATCATGAAACATAGAAATGAGATGCGGCTTCGCGTTTTAAGTAACATTAGAATTCTATTGTTTCGGTGCGCAGACACGAGGACGCGCTATTTCTTAGCGAGGATGTGCCGCGTGTACATTTCTTTTGAAGTGTAGACGAGGTATACATAACAGTCCCGCAAGGAATATTATATCTTATCATGAAACATAGAAATGAGATGCGATATCGCGTTTTGAGAAGCATTAGAACTCTATAGCTTCGATACGTTGTAATCTGGAAACGCCTTCTCTAGCAAGGAAGTGTTGGCAGTTACATTCTTTTGAAGTGTAAACGAGGTGTACATAACACTTCGCAATGAATATTATATCATATCACGAAACATAGAAATGAGATGCGATATAGCGTTTTTAAGATGCATTAGAACACTATTGCTTCGATACCTAGACATCTGGAAACGCTATATCCTATCAAGGAAGTGTGGCATTTACATTCTTTTAATGTGTAAACGAGGTACACATAACACTTCGCAATGAATATTATATCATATCGTGAAACATAGAAATGAGATGCGATATAGCGTTTTAAGAAGCATTACAACACTATTGCCCATCGATACGTAGATATGTGGAAATGCTATTTCCTAGCAAGGAAGTGTCGCATTTACATTCTCTTGTAGTGCAGACGTGGTATTCATAACACATCTCAATGAATATTATATCATATCAATGGAACATAAGAAATGAGGATGCGACATCGCGTTTTAAGAAGCATTAGGACACTATTGCTTCGATAGGTAGACATCTGGAAAACGCAATTTCCTAGCAATGAAGTGTGGCATTTACATTCTTTCGAAGTGTAGACTAGGATGTACAGTACACTTCGCATGTGAATATTAAATCACTATCATGTAGCCAAAGGAAATGATATGCAGATATCGCGTTTTAAGAAGCATTAGAACTCCATTGCTTCGACATCAGTGGACATCTGAATACGCTATTTCCTAGCAAGGATTGTGGCATTTACAATCTTTTGAAGTGTAGACGAGGTATACATAGCACTTCGCAATGAATATTATATCTTACCATGAAACATAGAATTGAGATGCGATATCGCGTTTTAAGAAGCATTAGAACCCTACTGCTTCGGTACGTAGACATCTGCAAACGCTACTTCCTAGCAAGGAAGTGTTGCAATTACATTCATTTGAAGTGAATACGAGGTATACATGACAACTTCATAATGAATATTATATCTTATCACGAAACATAGAGAGTGAGAATGCGATATCGCGTTTTAAGAAGCATTAGAACAACTATTGCTACGATAACGTAGACATCTGCAAACGCTATTTCCTAGCATGGAAGTGTCGCATTTACATTCTTTTGAAGTGAATACGAGTTATACATGACACTTCGCAATGAATATTATATCTTTATCATAAAACATAGAATTGAGATGCGATGTCTCGTGTTTAAGAAGTATCAGAACTCTGTTGCTACGATACGTAGACATCTGCCAATCGCTATTTCCTAGCACGTAAGTGTCGCATTTGCATTCTTTAGAAGTGAGTACGAGTATACGTGACACTTCGCAATGAATATTATGTCTTATCATGAAACATAGAAAATGAGATGCGATATCGCGATTTAAAAAGCATTAGAAACTCTATTGCTTCGATACGTAGACATCTGCAAACGCTATTTCCTAACAAGGTAGAGCCGCATTTACATTCTTTTGTAGTGAATACGAGGTATACATGACACTTCGCAATGAATATCATATCTTATCACGAAACATAGATATGAGGAGCGATTTCGCGTCTTAAGAAGCATTAGAACTCTATTGCAATCGGTACGTAGACATCTGCAAACGCTATTTCCTAGGAAGGAAGTATCGCATTTACAGTCATTTGAAGTGTAGACGAGATATACATAACACTGCACAATGAATATTATATCTTATCATGAAACATAGAAATGAGATGCGATATCGCGTTTAAGAAACATTAGAACTCTATTGCTTCGATACGTAGATATCTGCAAACCTTATTTCCTAGCAAGGAAGTGTCGCATTTACATTCTTTTGAGGTGAATACGAGGTATCACGTCCGGTGAAAACTATTTTTCCGTTGCTCCGGAGGCTTTACGACACGAGCCTATTTTTCGGTATTTCGGTCCGCGGGAACGCGTTAAGACCGGGTCCGACAATTTCGGCTGACGCGACACTAGAGCGAAAACACTCGCGATAATAAGGGAATGACCCTACCTTTCGATGACTTCTCTCTCGATTTGTACGTAGAAAACGGCGTGGAGGATCTTTCGCCGGGATCGTAGCGGATTTCGTTCTGTTGGCTGCTACGGAAATCTCGATCAGTCGCCAGCGAAGAGGAGGACGGCGTTCGGAATCAGCGATGATGCTGAATGTGGCAGAATCGCGTGATGCGGACGTGGTGTCTGGATCGGAAGCGTCGACGGTCTCGCTTCGGAAGCGGGCGTCTGGGCTGGTGCGAAGGCAGGTCGCTGGTATACGAGGACTCTCGGAACGCCCCTCCAAATATTCACGCACATGTGATCGTATGAAATTCTTCCCTACTCGCACGTCGCGTTATTCGCAAACCGGAAGCACGATTCATTCACCAGGTTTTCTGTAGTTTCGACTAAGATCTGAAGGATAAGCGGCGGTCCTCAACCTCACAAAGCCCGATTTCTATACTCCTTCAATTTGATGATGATCAACCCCAGTTGTGTGGAAGAACCCGTGGAAGAATTCGTAGTTAAATGTAATGTTAAGAGTACAACTAGTATTATAACACTTGATAAAATTAATGGATGTGGAAATAGTAGGACTTGCTAAAAGAACTTGTACTTGGATATAGTAACAGTAAAAATAAAATATATTCTAGGTTTAAAGTATACAAGAACTGGAATTATTCTAAGTCTAAGACTAAGTTAAAATGGAAATAGAAATACGATGCCTGAAACCCACAATGAGGTGGCTAACGATCTAGAACTAGAGGTTTCGGACTCCTCGGTAGAAGATCTCGAGTCAGAGTGTGTGCTCTGGAGACGCGTCTCTGACCTGCTCGGTTCGCGGGGCGCTACGGTCGCGGACGCCGTGGTAGGGAGATCGCGGTCCCGCGAGTGGGGGGACTCCCGTCTCGAGCGGAGAGCGCGCGGTCCAGCGAGTGGGGACCCGCGGCGCGTGGTGGGGCTAGCGGCGCATGTCGCTGGGCGGACGCATCTTACCTAGTGTAACTTAGATCTAAGAATTCTTATATATGCGTCATGATATGGTTATGTATGTCCTAGCTTAGAAGTAATATATAGGGATCTAGCAGATCCGGTTCCCGGAATTGGAAAAGACCCCATTCAGGTGATGGGCTGCGGCTACGTCTTCCTGCAGGAAGGAATCCTCGGTGCGAGGGAGATAGGGCTGCCCGTCCTTGGTGCGGACGGTACGAGCCGACACTGGTGCCCGGTACGAGCGAAACAGGTATACTCGGCGGTGCGAGTGAGGCAGCGAACTCGGTGTGAGTGAGCGCGTGCTGGTATGCGCGCGCGAACACTTCCAGTTGCTGGTTCTGCAGGCGAGTTTGGCTGGTTGCATGCGTCCTGGGGTTGATGCTGGGGGGTGCGAGGAGGTTGATGGGTGCAAGGCGGTACGCCTGATGTCACAAAATGCGACACCTTCCTTTCTCGGAAATTACGTCCCCAGATATCTCTGTATCGAAGCTATAAAGTTCTACTTCTCCTTAAAACGCGATATCACACCTCATCTCTATGTCTCATGATAAGATATAATATTCATTGCGAGGTGTTATGTATTCCTCGTCTACACTTCAAATCAATGTAAATGCGACACTTCCTTTCTAGGAATAGCGTCCCCAGACATCTACGTACCGTAGCAATAGGGTTCTAATGCTTCTTATAACGCGATAATCGCATCTCATTTCTATATTTCGTGAAAAGATATAACATTCATTGCGAATTGTCGTGTATACCACGTATTCAACATCAAAAAGAATGTAAATGCGACACTTCCGTGCTAGCAAATAGCGTCTCCAGATATCTAAGAATCGTAGCAATAGAGTTCCAATGCTTCTTAAAACTCGATATCGCATCTGATTTCTATATTTCATGATAAGGTAATAATATCCATGCGAAGTGTAACTTATTCCTCGTATTCACTTCAAATGAATGTAAATGCGACACTTCCTTCCTAGGAAATAGCGTTTGCAGATGTCTACGTATCGAAGTAATAGTGTACTATGCTTCTTAAAGCGCGATATCGCGTCTCATTTCAATGTTTCATGATAAGATATAATATTCATTGCGAAGTGTCATGTATACCTCGTATTCACATCCAAAGAATGTAAAAGCGAAACTTCCTTGCTAGGAAATAGCGTCTCCAGATATCTACATATCGTAGCAAAGGAGTTCTAATGCTTCTTATAACGCGATATCGCATCTCATTTCCATGTTTCATGAAAAGATATAATATCCATTGCGAAGTGTCATTTATATCTCGCATACACTTCCTATTAATGTAAATGCGATACTCCCTTTCTATAGGAAATAGCATTTGCAGATGTCTACGTATCGAAGCAATAGAGTTCTGACTCTTCTTAAAACGCGATATCGCATCTCATTTACAATGTTTCTTGGTAAGATATAATATTAATTGCGAAGTGTCATGTATACCTCGTATTCACTTCAAAAGAACGTAAATGCGACACTTCCTTGCTAGGAAACAGCGTTTCCGGATATATACGTATTGTAGCAATAGAGTACTAATGCTTCTCAAAACGCGATATCACATCTCATTTCAATGTTCCATTATTAGATATAATACTTATTGCAAAGTGTCATGTATACATTGTATTCACTTCAAATGAATGTAAAGGCGACACTTCCTTGCTAGGAAATAGCGTTTGCACATGTCTACGTATCCAAGCAATAGAGTTCGAATGCTTCTTAAAACGCGATATCGCATCTTACTTCTATGTTTCATGATAAGATATAATATTCATTCCGAAGTGTCATGTATACCTCGTACTTACTTCAAAAGAATATAAATGCGACCCTTCCATGCTCGGAAATAGCCTTTGCAGATGTTTACGTATCGTAGCAATAGAGTTCTAATGCTACTTAAAACCAAAATGTTGCATTTCATTTCTATGTTTCGTGATAAGATATAATATTCATTGCGAAGTGTCATGTATACCTCGTATTCACTTCAAGAGATTGTAAATGCGACACTTGCATGCTAGGAAGTAGCGTTTGCAGATGTCTACGTATCGTAGCAATAGAGTTCTAATGCTTCTTAAAACGCGATATCGCATCTCACTTCTATGTTTCATGATAAGATATAAAATTCATTGCGAAGTGTCATGTATACCTCGTACTTACTTCAAAAGAATATAAATGCGGCATTTCCATGCTAGGAAATAGCGTTTGCAGATGTCTACGTTTCGTAGCAATAGAGTTCTAATGCTTCCTAAAACGCGATACCGTATCTCACTGCTATGATTCATGATAAGATATAATATTCATTATGGAGTGTTACGTATACCTCGTATTCACTTCAAAAGAATGCAAATGCGACCCTTCCATGCTAGGAAATAGCCTTTGCAGATGTCTACGTATCGTAGCAATAGAGTTCTATTGCTTCTTAGAACGCGATATCGCATCTCACTTCTATGTTTCATGATAAGATATAATATCCATTGCGAAGTGCCATGTATACCTCGTATTCACTTCAATGGAATGAAAATGCGACATATCCTTGCTAGGAAATAGAGCTTGCAGATGTCTACGTATATTAGCAATAGAGTTCTAATGCTTCTCAAAACGCGATATAGCACCTCATTCCCATGCTTCATGATAAGATATAATATTCATTGCGAAGTGACATGTATACCCCGTATTCACTCAAAAGGAATGCAAATGCGACACTTGCTATGCTAGGAAATAGCGTTTGCAGATGTCTACGTATCGTAGCAATAGCGTTCTAATGCTACTTAAAACCAAAATGTCGCATTTCATTTCTATGTTTCGTGATAAGATATAATATTCATTGCGAAGTGTTATGTATACCTCGTCTGCAATTCAAAAGATTGTAAATGGCACACATCCTTGCTAGGAAATGCGTTTCCAGATGTCTACGTATCGAAGCAATGAAGTTTTAATGCTCCTTAAAACGGGATAACGCATCTCATTTCCATGTTTCACGATAAGACATAATATTCATTGCGGAGTGTTATGTATACCTCGTCTGCACTTCAAAAGAATGCAAATGCCACACTTCCTTGCTAGGAAATGCGTTTCTAGATGTCTACGTATCGATGCAATGGAGTTCTAATGCTTCGTAAAACGCGATATCGCGTCTCATTTCTGTGTTTCATGATAAGATATAATATTCATTGCAAAGTGAAATGTACACCACGTCTGCACTTCAAAAGAATGTAACTGCCACACTTCCTTGCTAGAAGAGGCGTTTCCAGATGTCCACGTGTCGAAGCAATGAAGTTCGAATGCTTCTTAAAACGCGAAATCGCATGGCAGTTCTATGTTTCATGATAAGGGATAATATTCTTTGCGATGTGCTATATATACCTCGTCTACACTTCAAAAGAATGTAAATGTCACATGTCCTTGCTAGGAAATATCGTATCCAGATGTCTACATATAGAAGCAATAGAGTTCTATTGCTTCTCAAAACTCGATAACGCTCCTCAATTCTATGTTTCATGATGAGATATAATATTCATTGCGAAGTGTTATGTATGCCTCATCTACACTTCAAAAGAATGTAACTGCCACACTTGCTCGCTAGGATATAGCGTTTCCAGATATCCACGTATAGAAGCAATAGAGTTGTAATGTTTCTTAAATTGCGATATAGCATCTCAGTTATTTGTTTCTCGATGAGATAAAATATTCATTGCGAAGTATTATGTATACCTCTTCTACACTTCAAATGAACATAAATGCCACACTTGTTAGCTAGCACTTCCTTCCTAGGAAATAGCGTTTCCAGATGTCTACGTATCGAAGCAATGGAATTCTAAAGCTTCCTTAATCGTGATATCGCATCTCAATTCTACGTTTTACGTTAAGATACAATAATCATTGCGAAGTGTTATGTATACCTCGTCTACACTTCCAAAGAATGTAAATGTCGCACGTCCTAGCTAAGAAATAGCGTTTCCGGATATGTACGTATCGAAGCAATAGTGTTCCAATGCTTCTTAAATCGCGATATCGCATCCCATTTCTGTTTCATGATATTATATAATATTCATTGCGAAGTGTAATGTATACCTCCTCTACACATCAAAGGAATGTAAATGCCACACTTCCTTGCTAGGAAATAGCGTTTCCACATGTCTACGTATCGAAGCAATGGAGTTCTAATGCTTCTTAAAACGCGCTATCGCATCTCACTTCTTTATTCATGATAAGATATAATATGCATCGCGAAGTGCTATGTATATCTCGTCTACACTTCAATAGAATGTAAATGTCATACGTCCTTGCTAGGAAATAGCGTTTCTGGATGTCTACGTATCCAAGGAATAGAGTTCTGACGCCTGAGGGGAGCCTGACGCATCCGTTTATATTATCATACCCTAATTCCAAAGAGCAGGGTTAAGGTTCTACCCCTACTCCAGAAAAACATAACATATAAAAGACCTAGGTATTGTCTAGGTCAGTAGTCTTAAAGTTATCATCGGCGTACATCCTGAAACTCTGCCCTACAAATGGTAATATAAAAGTTTATATCTTGTGTTAAATAAAGAGTCGAGTGAACAGTTATTCATTCTCGTTTCATTCTAAGTCATTTCTCTCAATTTTACGTGACAGGAGCGCGACGCTCGAGGCGCTACGCAATTTATATGATCAGGAGGATCCCCTCAGGGACACCCAAAGGGGCGAGAAGAGGAAATCGCCGAAATCCACTGATCGATGGACTCGAACAATACCGAAGCCTACAGCCCACTCTATATAATAGATAATCTTCCATAGTTCAACAATTTTGTGAGCTGTCCTCAGGAATCCGCAGCTCCGTACTTATAAAATGAACGACACAAAGAACAGCCTAACCAAACGTATTCGAACCGATTTTTCAATACTAATCTTATCATGTTTAACTTATGCTGCAAACTATTGAAATGCCCTTCGAAAAGTGTTTATTCACAGTGAAGTAAACGGTAAGTATTACGCCTTCCACCACTGTTTACAATACGTATGTTTCATTTACTATCAAAACCGTGAGTATTATCGCCTTTCTTTACTTTTTGTAACCTTCAATGCCTTCATGTTACAGATCGTTAAACTTGCTTTAAAATGCTCTATCGTATTACGGAAGAATGGACATACCAATTCATTTAAAAAAATGAAGGTAACCTTCATATGTCCAACATAACTCCACTTACAAAAAAACTATTTTCATCAACGGATGGGCCCTTTGTACTATGCAATTTTATATTAGCAAAAACTTCTATGAAACTTATAGTTTCGTGGATATCTGAGGTGCTAATTATTACTGCCCCACCCTGTATATTGTTATGGATGTGTCCAACAAGGCAACGATGAACAGAGTTAAATTTAATATTATGATGTTTATTATTTTACTTATAATATATTTGTTTTTCTGAAATTTAGCCAAAAAACAATGTTCACGATGTCGACAGATGAATATATTTGCCTTAGAATTACAAGAGCCAACAATTTCGAAAGTAGAATATTACTTTACTTCGCTAACCGAATCATTGTAAACGTTAAGTAAAGTGCTTGCCTTTCAAAACAGTCAGATGCAAATTACGATACAACGTTTCCAAGAAATGGTACGTGCCACTGTTTTTTATTTTCCGTTTATTTAATCAAAGGAAATTTAATTGAAATATCCGCAAAATTTGAGAACAAAAAGTTATTGTAATTTTACGCAACATATATGATGGTGATAAAGGATAAGTTTACGGAACTGAAAATGGAAAGTAGCGAGCAGAAAAAGAAACTGATGGAGCTACAAAGTAGATTGATACATCCGTCAAATGATGATTCTAGGTTAATAAAATCTGTTAATTAAAGAACTATTGCAAAAATCAAGTATAATCAATATTACTTCTGCTCAAAGGCTATAATAGAATTGGACCGAAATGGGTACAAAACAGGCAATTATATCTATACGTTCTATTCTATGCAAAGGCAAATATTTCAAAGAGAAAAGATGTGTTACTTACAAATTACTTATGTTCCTAGATATCTCACTAATTCAGGCTTCTTGTCTTGCAGAACTTATCATTCATGTAACATGTAAAGGGGTCGAAGAATAGTAAAAGATTTTTATATTTCATAGCCTCACTTGATACGTCGATTGGATCACGTAAAATATCGGACATTAATTGCATCTACATCTTCAGACCTTAAATATATAATTGCAACAACATATTTAATAGCGTTTTAATAACATTTTTCTAATTGTTTATATCTATGTCTAATAAATATATATTAATCGAATAAGTTGCTTTACCAAAGAATAAAAGTATCTGAGGCTTACAAATCGGAGCATTACATAACACACGTGCATCACATATATAATATTACATGTAACAAAAGATGAAGACCAAAAAGATCGTACATAAGTTGAATCCACAATGCGGTTATAGAAATACAGAAACGGCAAAAATTCCAAACAATAATTTAAAAAATTC
Source organism: Xylocopa sonorina (assembly GCF_050948175.1). Classification (NCBI taxonomy): domain Eukaryota; kingdom Metazoa; phylum Arthropoda; class Insecta; order Hymenoptera; family Apidae; genus Xylocopa; species Xylocopa sonorina. The sequence goes on from NW_027490288.1 coordinate 185,610, forward strand.
AAAAAGGGGGGAGTGAAAATCCATCTCCTTGACGATGATAAGGAACAAGTCTGCCTCATGCACTACAATATCCCAAACAGCCAGCGATTGGCACGCCAATGACACTGGATGGAACGAATTCCGTGACAGAACTGTGCTAACAAAGTGCTCCTACTCAGCTTTCGAAATGGCATACTGTTAGTACTGGGGCGGCATTCGTATTACGGCATTATTAAAGCACCGAGATATAGCACACGGGCTACACGGCCGTGACAATGACACTATCAGCTCACCATAGCTACACGCGTGGTTGTAGCGTAGGCTGACAGTTACTAATGGGGAAGCTGTTTCCATAAAAATTATAAGCAAATATGAAAAATGACTAAACTGTGCAATTTATTTATTATGATTCCAATATAGATACACCGACACAAAACATAGATATAAGAACTCGATTTTATTATTTTCTATAAACTAGCTCGATAGGGCGATTTTTTCCATAAAGTCGATAATTACTTTGTCATAAAAATATATACACTTATTTTATATATATTTTCTTCAATTTATTGTTACAAATTCATGCAATTGAGGGTTACATTAAATACGATGACAGCATGTTATTTCAAAAATTACACAAGGCGAAGTTAGGGACGCAACAGCATGAATTTTTATTTTATAAGTAATATTTTTTTTATAATTAATATTTTTAGTCTATGATGGATTTAAAGAAATATATACGACTCGCTCAATAACTATAAATATAGGAAAACGACCATCAAAATGTCTATCAGTACTCATATGCTGAACATCTACTGACATCTAACGGTTCTAATTTGTATGAAAGCACAGGTTCCCCATTGCCAAATGTGATCCTGCGTCATTGCTGAGGATATTCATGAATGGAGCGATGATACGCGTGTCACCATGGTGCTGGTTCTGCGCGATTCGCTTGTCTAGAACGTGCTGGTAACACGTTCTGGCATTTTAGTCAACGAATCCGGTCACAGATGACTACGAAATCAGTTGACACTCCTTGGAAGTGGCAATATAGTGCCGGCATGGTGTCGCTACCATCTTGCCGTTTGTTATCTGGGATGCTTTTTAGTGCATTATTCGGAATTGAATTTGAACACATAGCTACATAATCGCAAATTTGTATGTACTGTGACGTGGTGAAGTCACAAGGCTCGCTCACCCCCCCCCCCCTGCTTCGGTTAGACTAGCTCGCAGATCACCACCCATGCGAGAAGCGCGACACGGACCATCGCGATAGTTGTATCTGCGAGGAGCGTGAAATACACGATGGTAGAACCTTCCCCCCCTCCCCCCCCCCCGTTCGTCACACTCTCTCCGTTCTACGGATTAGACTGGCGAGCTGATGGAAGAAGCGACCCATAAGACGCCTCTTCGGCGGATAATAAGAACGCGGGTTCGCGGAAGGGCTGTGCGCCGAGGTAGCGTGACAGGCTCGACGGTGGAGGAGTCGGGAAGTGAGCAAGATGAGACACTGAAGACCGAAGGATAGGATCCAGAGCTCTGCAACGATAAGACCGCTGCCATAGTCCATGTAGACAAACAGAATGGTTCTCGGGTGTGAGAAGGACCTCTACCCCTCCCCATTAGAACTCTATTGCTTCGATACGTAGACATCTGGAAACGCTATTCCCTAGCAAGGAAGTGTTGCATTTACATTCTTTTGACGTGTAGACGAGAATACATGACACTTCGCAATGAAATTATATCTTATCATGAAAAATAGAAATGAGATGCGATATCGCGTTCTAGAAGCATTAGAAATTTATTGCTTCGATACGTAGACATCTGCAGAAGCTACTTCCTAGCAAGGAAGTGTCGCATTTACATTCTTTTGAAGTGAATACGAGGTTTACATATCACTCCACAATGCAAATTATATCTTATCATGAAACATAGAAATGAGATGCGATATCGAAATATATGAAGCATTATAACTCTATTGCTACGATACGTAGACATTTGCAAACGCTATTTCCTAGCATGGATGTGTCGCATTAACATTCTTTTGAAGCGAATACGAGGTATACATAACACTTCGCAATGAATATTATATCTTATCATGAAACATAGGTATGAGATACCACATCCCGTTGTAAGAAGCATGAGAACTCTAATGCTACGATACGTAGCCATCTGCAAACGCCATTTCCTCTCAAGGAAGTGTCGCATTTACATTCTTTTGACGTGTAGACGAGAATACATTACACTTCGCAATGAATATTATATCTTATCATGAAACATAGAAATGAGATGCGACATCTCGTTTTGAGAAGCATTAGAACTCTATTGCTACGATACGTAGACATCTGCAAGCGCTATTTTCTAGCAAGGAAGTGTCGCATTTACATTCTTCTGAAGTGTAGACGAGAATACATGACAATCCGCAATGAATATTATATCTTATCATGAGACATCGAAATGAGATGCGATATCGCGATTTGAGAAGCATTAGAACTCTATTGCTACGATACGTAGACATCTGCAAGCGCTATATCCTAGCAAGGAAGTGTCGCATTTACATTCTTTTGAAGTGAATGCGAGGTATACATAACATTGCACAATGAATACTATATCATATCATGAAACATAGAAATGAGATGCGATATCGCGATTTAAGATGCATTATAACTCTATTGCTTCGATACGTGGACACCTGCAAACGCTATTTCCTAGCAAGGAAATGTTGCATTTACATTCTTTTGATTTGTAGACGAGAATACATGACACTTAGCAATGAATATTATATCTTATCTTGAAACACAGAAGTGAGGTGCGATATCGGGTTCTAACTAGCATTAGAACTCTATTGCTACGATACGTAGACATTTGCAAACGCTATTTCCTAGCATGGAAGTGTCGGATTTACATTCTTTTGAAGCGAATGCGAGGTATACGTAACACATCGCAAAGAATATTATATCCTATCATGAAACATAGGTATGAGATACCATATCCCGTTTTAAGAAGCATGAGAACTCTAATGCTACGATACGTAGCCATCTGCAAACGCCATTTCCTCTCAAGGAAGTGTCGCATTTACAATCTTCTGACGTGTAGACGAGAATACATGACACTTCGCAATGAATATTATATCTTATCATGAAGCATAGGAATGGGATGCGATATCGCGTTTTGAGAAGCACTATAACTCTATTGCTACGATACGTAGGCATCTGCAAACGCTATTTCCTAGCAAGGAATAGTCGCATTTACATTCTTTTGAAGTGAATACGAGGTATACATGACAATTCGCAATGAATATTGTATCTTATCATGAAACATAGAAGTGAGATGCGATATCGCGTTTTAAGAAGCATTAGAACTCTATTGACACGCTACGTAAACATCTGCAAACAATATTTCCTTCCAAGGAAGTGTCGCATTTACATTCTTTTGAAGTGAATACGAGGTATACATAACATTCCACAATGAATATTATATCTTATCACGAAACATATAAATGAGATGTGATATCGCGATTTAAGTAGCATTAGAAAGCTTTTGCTACGATACGTAGACATCTGCAAACGCTATATCCTACCAAGTAATAGTCGCATTTACATTCTTTTGAAATGAATACGAGGTATACATGACACTTCGCAATGAATATTATATCTTATCATGAAACATAGAAGTGAGATGCGATATCGCGTGTTAAGAAGCATTAGAACTCTATTGCTACGATACGTAGACATCTGCAAACGCTATTTCCTAGCAAGCAATAGACGCATTTTCATTCTTTTGAAGTGAATACGAGGTATACATGACACTTCGCAATGAATATTATATCTTATCATGAAACAGAGAAACGAGATGCGACATCTCGTTTTAAGATGCATTAGATCTCTAGTGCTTCGATACGTAGACATCTGCAAACGCTATTTCCTAGACAGGAAGTGTCGCATTTACATTCTTTTGAAGTGAATACGATGTGTACATAACAGTTCGCAATGAATATTATATCTTATCATGAAACAGAGAAATGAGGTGCGACATCCCGTTTTAAGAAGCATTAGAACTCTATTGCTCCGATACGTAGACATCTGCAAACGCTATTTCCTAGCATGGAAGTGCCGCATTTACATTCTTTTGAAGTGAATACGAGATATACATAACACTTCGCAATGAATATTATATCTTATAATGAAACATACAAGTGAGATGCGATATCGCGTTTTAAGAAGCATTAGAACTCTATAGCTACGATGCGTAGACATCTGTAAACGCTATTTCCTAGCAAGGAAGTGTCGCATTTATATTCTTTTGAAGTGAATACGAGGTATACATAACGCTCTGCAATGAATATTACATCTTATCACGAAACATAGGAATGAAATGCGACATCTCGTTTTAAGAAGCATTAGAACTCTATTGCTACGATACGTAGACATCTGCAAACGCTATTTCCTAGCATGGAAGTTCCGCATTTACATTCTTTTGAAGATAATACGAGGTATTCATAACACTCCACAATGAATATTGTATCTTATCACGAAACATAGAAATGAAATGCGACATCTCGTTTTAAGTAGCATTAAAACTCTATTGCTACGATACGTAGACATCTGCAAACGCTATTTCCTAGCATGGAAGTATCGCATTTACATTCTTTTGAAGTGAATACGAGATATACATAACACTTCGCAATGAATATTATATCTTATCATGAAACATACAAGTGAGATGCGATATCGCGTTTTATGAAGCATTAGAACTCTATTGCTACGATACGTAGACATCTGCAAGCGCTATTTCCTAACATGGAAGTGTCGCATTTACATTTTTTTGAAGTGAATACGAGGTATACATAACACTCTACAATGAATATTATATCTTATCACGTAACATAGGAATGAAATGCGACATCTCGTTTTAAGAAGCATTAGTACCCTATTGCTACGATACGCAGACATCTGCAAACGCTATTTCCTAGCATGTAAGTGTCGCATTTACATTCTTTAGAAGTGAATACGAGATATACATGACACTTCGCAATGAATATTATATCTTATCATGAAACATAGGAATGAGGTGCTATATCGCGTTTTGAGAAGCATTAGAACTCTATTGCTAGTATACGTAGACATCTGCAAACAATATTTCCTAGCAAGGAAATGTCGCACTTACATTCCATTGAAGTGAATACGAGGTATACATAACACTCCACAATGAATATTATATCTTATTACGAACCATAGTAATGAAATGCGACACTTCGTTTTAAGAAGCATTAGATCTCTATTGCTACGATACGTAGACATCTGCAAACGCTATTTCCCAGCACGGAATTGTCGCATTTACATTCATCTGAAGTGAATACGAGGTATACATAACACTTCGCAATGAATATTATATCCTATCATGAAACATAGGAATGAGTTGCGATATCGCGTTTTAAGAAGCATTAGAACTCTATTGCTACGATACGTGGACATCTGCAAACGCTATTTCCTAGCATGGAAGTGTCGCATTTACATTCTTTTGTAGTGAATACGAAGTATACATGACACTTCGCAATGAATATTATATCTTATCATGAAACATAGAGGTGAGATGCGATATCGCGTTTTAGGGAGCATTAGAACTCTATTGCTACGATGCGTAGACATCTGCAAACGTTATTTCCTAGCAAGGAAGTGTCCCATTTACATTCTTTTGAAGTTAATACGAGGTATACATGACACATCGCAATGAATATATTATATCTTATCATGAAACATAGAAGTGAGATGCGATATCGCGTTTTAAGAAGCATTAGAACTCTACTGCTACGATACGTAGACATCTGCAAACGCTATTTCCTAGCATGGGAGTGTCGCATTTACATTCATTTGAAGTGAATACGAGGTATACATGGCACTTCGCAATGAATATTATATCTTAACATGAAACATAGAAGTGAGATGCGATATAGCGTTTTAAGAAGCATTAGAATTCTATTGCTACGATACCTAGACATCTGCAAACGCTATTTCCTAGCATGGAAGTGTCGCATTTACATTCTTTTGAAGTGAATACGAGGTGTACATGACACTTCGCAATGAATATTATATTTTATCATGAAACATAGAAGTGAGATGCCATATCGCGTTTTAAGAGGCATTAGAACTCTATTGCAACGATACGTAGACATCTGCAAACGCTATTTCCTAGCATGGAAGTGTCGCATTTACATTCTTTTGTAGTGAATACGAAGTATACATGACACTTCGCAATGAATATTATATCTTATCATGAAACATAGAAGTGAGAAGCGATATCGCGTTTTAGGGAGCATTAGAACTCTATTGCTACGATGCGTAGACATCGGCAAACGTTATTTCCTAGCATGTGAGTGTCGCATCTACATTCTTTTGAAGTGAGTACGAGGTATACATGACACTTCGCAATGAATATTATATCTTATCATGAAACATAGAAGTCAGATGCGATATCGCGTTTTAAGAAGCATTAGAACTCCATTGCTACGATACGTAGACATCTGCAAACAATATTTCCTAGCAAGGAAGTGTTGCACTTACAATCTTTTCAAGTGGATACGATGTATACATGACACTTCGCTATGAATATTATATCTTATCATGAAACATAGAAGTGAGATGCGATATCGCGTTTTAAGAGGCATTAGAACTCTATTGCAACGATACGTAGACATCTGCAAACGCTATTTCCTAGCATGGAAGTGTCGCATTTACATTCTTTTGTAGTGAATACGAAGTATACATGACACTTCGCAATGAATATTATATTTTATCATGAAACATAGAAGTGAGATGCGATATCGCGTTTTAAGAGGCATTAGAACTCTATTGCAACGATACGTAGACATCTGCAAACGCTATTTCCTAGCATGGAAGTGTCGCATTTACATTCTTTTGTAGTGAATACGAAGTATACATGACACTTCGCAATGAATATTATATCAAATCATGAAACATAGAAGTGAGATGCGATATCGCGTTTTAGGGAGCATTAGAACTTTATTGCTACGATGCGTAGACATCTGCAAACGCTATTTCCTAGCATGGAAGTGTCGCATTTACATTCTTTTGTAGTGAATACGAAGTATACATGACACTGCGCAATGAAAATTATATCTTATCATGAAACATAGAAGTGAGATGCGATATAGCGTTTTAGGAAGCATTAGAACTCTGTTGCTACGATGCGTAGACATCTGCAATTGTTATTTCCTAGCAAGGAAGTGTCGCATTTACATTCTTTTGAAGTGAATACGAGGTATACATAACACTCTACAATGAATATTATATCTTATCACGAAACATAGGAATGAAATGCGATATCTCGTTTTAAGAAGCATTAGTACTCTATTGCTACGATACGTAGACATCTGCAAACGCTATTTCCTAGCATGGAAGTGCCGCATTTACATTCTTTTGAAGTGAATACGAGATATACATGACACTTCGCAATGAATATTATATCCTATCATGAAACATAGGAATGAGTTGCGATATCGCGTTTTAAGAAGCATTAGAACTCTATTGCTACGATACGTGGACATCTGCAAACGCTATTTCCTAGCATGGAAGTGTCGCATTTACATTCTTTTGTAGTGAATACGAAGTATACATGACACTTCGCAATGAATATTATATCTTATCATGAAACATAGAGGTGAGATGCGATATCGCGTTTTAGGGAGCATTAGAACTCTATTGCTACGATGCGTAGACATCTGCAAACGTTATTTCCTAGCAAGGAAGTGTCCCATTTACATTCTTTTGAAGTTAATACGAGGTATACATGACACATCGCAATGAATATATTATATCTTATCATGAAACATAGAAGTGAGGTGCGATATCGCGTTTTAAGAAGCATTAGAACTCTACTGCTACGATACGTAGACATCTGCAAACGCTATTTCCTAGCATGGAAGTGTCGCATTTACATTCTTTTGTAGTGAATACGAAGTATACATGACACTTCGCAATGAATATTATATCTTATCATGAAACATAGAAGTGAGAAGCGATATCGCGTTTTAGGGAGCATTAGAACTCTATTGCTACGATGCGTAGACATCTGCAAACGTTATTTCCTAGCATGTGAGTGTCGCATTTACATTCTTTTGAAGTGAGTACGAGGTATACATGACACTTCGCAATGAATATTATATCTTATCATGAGTCATAGGAATGAGGTGTTATATCGCGTTTTAAGAAGTATTAGAACTCTGTTGCTAATATACGTAGACATCCGCAAACGCTATTTCCTAGCATGCAAGTGTCGCATTTACATTCTTTTGAAGTGAATACGAGGTATACATGACACTTCGCAATGAATACTATATCTTATCATGAAACATAGAAGAGAGATGCGATATCGCGCTTCAAGAAGCATTAGAACTCTATTGTTACGATACGTACACATCTGGATACGCTATTTCCTGGCATGGAAGTATCGCATTTACATTCCTTTGAAGTGAATACGAGATATACATGACACTTCGCAATGAATACTACATCTTATCATGAAACATAGGAATGAGGTGCTATATCGCGTTTTGAGAAGTATTAGAACTATGTTGCTAATATACGTAGACATCCGCAAACGCTATTTCCTAGCATGCAAGTGTCGCATTTACATTCTTTTGAAGTGAATACGAGGTATACATGACACTTCACAATGAATATTATATCTTATCATGAAACATAGAAGTGAGATGCGATATCGCGCTATGAGAAGCATTAGAACTCTATTGCTACGATACGTAGACATCTGCAAACGCTATTTCCTAGCATGGAAATGCCGCATTTACATTCTTTTGAAGTTAATACGAGGTATACATGACACTTTGCAATGAATATCATTTCTTATCATGAAACATAGAAGTGAGATGCGATATCGCGCTTTAAGAAGCATTAGAACTCTATTGTTACGATACGTAGACATCCGCAAACGCTATTTCCTAGCATGCAAGTGTCGCATTTACATTCTTTTGAAGAGAATACGAGGTATACAAGACTCTTCGCAATGAATATTATATCTTATCATGAAACACAGATATGAAATGCGACATCTCGTTTTAAGAAGTATTAGAACTCTATTGTTTCCATACGTAGTCATCTTGAAACGCTATTTCCTAGCAAGGAAGTGTCGCACTTACATCCTTTTAAAGTGAATACGAGGTATACATAACACTTCGCAATGAATATTATATCTTATCATGAAACATAGAAGTGAGATGCGATATCGCGTTTTAAGAAGCATTAGAACTCTATTGCTACGATACGTAGACATCCGCAAACGCTATTTCCCCGCATGCAAGTGTCGCTTTTACATTCTTTTGAAGTGAATACGAGGTATACATGACACTTCGCAATGAATATTATATCTTATCATGAGTCATAGGAATGAGGTGTTATATCGCGTTTTAAGAAGTATTAGATCTCTGTTGCTAATATACGTAGACATCCGCAAACGCTATTTCCTAGCATGCAAGTGTCGCATTTACATTCTTTTGAAGTGAATACGAGGTATACATGACACTTCGCAATGAATATTATATCTTATCATGAAACATAGGAATGAGGTGCTATATCGCGTTTTGAGAAGTATTAGAACTCTGTTGCTAATATACGTAGACATCCGCAAACGCTATTTCCTAGCATGCAAGTGTCGCATTTACATTCTTTTGAAGTGAATACGAGGTATACATGACACTTCGCAATGAATATTATGACTTACCATGAAACATAGAAATGAAATGCGACATCTCGTTTTAAGAAGCATTAGAACTCTATTCTTTCGATACGTGGTCCTCTGGAAACGCTATTTCCTAGCACGGAAGTGTCGCATTTACATTCTTTTGAAGTGAATACGATGTATACATGATACTTCGCAATGAATATTAGATCTGATCATGAAACATAGAAGTGAGATGCGATATCGCGTTCTAAGAAGCATTAGAACTCTATTGCTACGATGCGTAGACATCTGCAAATGTTATTTCCTAGCAAGGAAGTGTCGCGTTTACATTCTTTTGATGTGAATACGAGATATACATGACACTTCGCAATGAATATTATATCTTATCATGAAACATAGAAATGAGATGCGACATCTCGTTTTAAGAAGCATTAGAACTCTATTGCTACGATACGTGGTCATCTGGAAACGCTATTTCCTAGCACGGAAGTGTCGCATTTAGATTCTTCTGAAGTGAATACGAGGTATACATGACACTTCGCAATGGATATTATATCTTATCATGAAACATTGAAATGAGATGCGACATCTCGTTTTAAGAAGTATTAGAACTCTATTCTTACGATACGTGGTCATCTGGAAACGCTATTTCCTAGCAAGGAAGTGTCGCATTTACATTCTTGTGTAGTGAATTCGAGGTATACATAACAGTCCATAATGAATATTATATCTTATCAAGAAACGTAGAAGTGAGATGCGATATCGCGTTCTAAGAAGCATTAGAACTCTATTGCTACGATACGTAGACATCGGCAAACTCTATGTCCTAGCATGGAAGTGTCGCATTTGCATTCTTTTGAAGTTAATACGACGTATATATGACACTTCGCAATGAATATTATATCTTATCATGAAACATAGATGTGAGATGCGATGTCGCGTTTTAAGAAGCATTAGAACTCTATTGCTACGATACGTAGACATCCGCAAACGCTATTTCCTACCATGCAGGTGTCGCATTTACATTCTTTTGAAGAGAATACGAGGTATACATGACACTTCGCAATGAATATTATATCTTATCATGATACATAGAAGTGAGATGCGATATCGCGTTCTAAGAAGCATTAGAACTCCATTGCTACGATGCGTAGACATCTGCAAATGTTATTTCCTAGCAAGGAAGTGTCGCATTTACATTCTTTTGAAGTGAATGCGAGGTATTCATAACATTCCACAATGAATATTATATCTTATTACGAAACATAGAAATGAAATGCGACATCTCGTTTTAAGAAGTATTAGAACTCTATTGTTTCCATACGTAGTCATCTTGAAACGCTATTTCCTAGCAAGGAAGTGTAGCATTTACATCCTTTTGAAGTGAATACGAGGTATACATGACACTTCGCAATGAATATTATATCTTATCATGAAACATAGAAATGAGATGCGACATCTTGTTTTAGGAAGAATTAGAACTATATTCTTACCATACGTGGTCATCTGGAAACGCTATTTCCTAGCACGGAAGTGTCGCATTTACATTCTTTCGAAGTGAATACGAGGTACACATGACACTTCGCAATGAATATTATATCTTATCATGAAACATAGAAGTGAGATGCGATATTGCGTTCTCAGAAGCATTAGAACTCTATTGCTACGATGCGTAGACATCAGCAAATGTTATTTCCTAGCATGCAAGTGTCGCATTTACATTCTTTTGAAGTGAATACGAGGTATACATGGCACTTCGCAATGAATATTATATCTTATCATGAAACATAGAAGTGATATGCTGTATCGCGTTCTAAGAAGCATTAGAACTCTATTGCTACGATGCGTAGACATCTGCAAATGTTATTTCCTAGCAAGAAAGTGTCGCGTTTACATTCTTTTGAAGTGAATACGAGAAATACATGACACTTCGCAATGGATATTATATCTTATCATGAATCATAGAAATGAGATGCGACATCTCGTTTTAAGAAGAATTAGAACTCTATTGCTACGATACGTGGTCAACTGGAAACGCTATTTCCTAGCAAGGAAGTGTCGCATTTACATTCTTTTGAAGTGAATACGACGTATACATGACACTTCGCAATGAATATTATATCTTATCATGAAACATAGAAGTGACATGCGATATCGCGCTTTGAGAAGCATTAGAGCTCTATTCTTTCGATACGTGGTCATCTGGAAACGCTATTTCCTAGCACGGAAGTGTCGCATTTACATTCTTTTGAAGTGAATACGAGGTATACATGACACTTCGCAATGAATATTATATCTTATCATGAAACATAGAAGTGAGATGCGATATCGCGTTCTAAGAAGCATTAGAACTCTATTGCTACGATACGTAGACATCCGCAAACGCTATTTCCTAGCATGCAAGTGTCGCATTTACATTCTTTTGAAGCGAATACGAGGTATACATGACACTTCGCAATGAATATTATATCTTATCATGAAACATAGAAGTGAGATGCGATATCGCGCTTTAAGAAGCATTAGAACTCTATTGTTACGATACGTAGACATCTGGATACGCTATTTCCTGGCATGGAAGTATCGCATTTACATTCCTTTGAAGTGAATACGAGATATACATGACACTTCGCAATGAATACTATATCTTATCATGAAACATAGGAATGAGGTGCTATATCGCGTTTTGAGAAGTGTCAGAACTCTGTTGCTAATATACGTAGACATCCGCAAACGCTATTTCCTAGCATGCAAGTGTCGCATTTACATTCTTTTGAAGTGAATACGAGGTATACATGACACTTCACAATGAATATTATATCTTATCATGAAACATAGAAGTGAGATGCGATATCGCGCTATGAGAAGCATTAGAACTCTATTGCTACGATACGTAGACATCTGCAAACGCTATTTCCTAGCATGGAAATGCCGCATTTACATTCTTTTGAAGTTAATACGGGGTATACATGTCACTTTGCAATGAATATTATTTCTTATCACGAAACATAGAAATGAAATGCGACATCTCGTTTTAAGTAGCATTAGAACTCTATTGCTACGATACGTAGACATCCGCAAACGCTATTTCCTAGCATGCAAGTGTCGCATTTACATTCTTTTGAAGAGAGTACGAGGTATTCATGACACTTCGCAATGAATATTATATCATATCATGAAACACAGAAGTGAAATGCGACATCTCGTTTTAAGAAGCATTAGAACTCTATTGTTACGATACGTAGACATCTGGATACGCTATTTCCTGGCATGGAAGTATCGCATTTACATTCCTTTGAAGTGAATACGAGATATACATGACACTTCGCAATGAATACTATATCTTATCATGAAACATAGGAATGAGGTGCTATATCGCGTTTTGAGAAGTGTCAGAACTCTGTTGCTAATATACGTAGACATCCGCAAACGCTATTTCCTAGCATGCAAGTGTCGCATTTACATTCTTTTGAAGTGAATACGAGGTATACATGACACTTCACAATGAATATTATATCTTATCATGAAACATAGAAGTGAGATGCGATATCGCGCTATGAGAAGCATTAGAACTCTATTGCTACGATACGTAGACATCTGCAAACGCTATTTCCTAGCATGGAAATGCCGCATTTACATTCTTTTGAAGTTAATACGGGGTATACATGTCACTTTGCAATGAATATTATTTCTTATCACGAAACATAGAAATGAAATGCGACATCTCGTTTTAAGTAGCATTAGAACTCTATTGCTACGATACGTAGACATCCGCAAACGCTATTTCCTAGCATGCAAGTGTCGCATTTACATTCTTTTGAAGAGAGTACGAGGTATTCATGACACTTCGCAATGAATATTATATCATATCATGAAACACAGAAGTGAAATGCGACATCTCGTTTTAAGAAGCAGTAGAACTCTACTGCTACGATACGTTGACATCTGCAAACGCTATTTCCTAGCATGGAAGTGTCGCATTTACATTCTTTTGAAGTGAATGCGAGGTATACATGACACTTCGCAATGAATATTATGACTTATCATGAAACATAGAAATGAAATGCGACATCTCGTTTTAAGTAGCATTAGAACTCTATTGCTACGATACGTAGACATCCGCAAACGCTATTTCCTAGCATGCAAGTGTCGCATTTACATTCTTTTGAAGAGAGTACGAGGTATTCATGACACTTCGCAATGAATATTATATCATATCATGAAACACAGAAGTGAAATGCGACATCTCGTTTTAAGAAGCAGTAGAACTCTACTGCTACGATACGTTGACATCTGCAAACGCTATTTCCTAGCATGGAAGTGTCGCATTTACATTCTTTTGAAGTGAATGCGAGGTATACATGACACTTCGCAATGAATATTATGACTTATCATGAAACATAGAAATGAAATGCGACATCTCGTTTTAAGAAGCATTAGAACTCTATTCTTTGGATACGTGGTCCTCTGGAAACGCTATTTCCTAGCACGGAAGTGTCGCATTTACATTCTTTTGAAGTGAATACGATGTATACGTGATACTTCGCAATGAATATTAGATCTGATCATGAAACACAGAAATGAAATGCGACATCTCGTTTTAAGAAGTATTAGAACTCTATTGTTTCCATACGTAGTCATCTGGAAACGCTATTTCCTAGCAAGGAAGTGTCGCATTTACAACCTTTTGTAGTGAATGCGAGGTATACATGACACTTCGCAATGAATATTATATGTTATCATGAAACACAGAAGTGAAATGCGACATCTCGTTTTAAGAAGCAGTAGAACTCTACTGCTACGATACGTTGACATCTGCAAACGCTATTTCCTAGCATGGAAGTGTCGTATTTACATTCTTTTGAAGTGAATGCGAGGTATACATGACACTTCGCAATGAATATTATGACTTATCATGAAACATAGAAATGAAATGCGACATCTCGTTTTAAGAAGCATTAGAACTCTATTCTTTCGATACGTGGTCCTCTGGAAACGCTATTTCCTAGCACGGAAGTGTCGCATTTACATTCTTTTGAAGTGAATACGATGTATACATGATACTTCGCAATGAATATTAGATCTGATCATGAAACATAGAAGTGAGATGCGATAACGCGTTTTAAGAAGCATTAGAACACTATTGCTACGATACGTTGAGATCCGCAAACGCTATTTCCTAGCATGCAAGTGTCGCATTTACATTCTTTTGAAGTGAATACGAGATATACATGACACTTCGCAATGGACATTATATCTTATCATGAAACATTGAAATGAGATGCGACATCTCGTTTTAAGAAGTATTAGAACTCTATTCTTACGATACGTGGTCATCTGGAAACGCTATTTCCTAGCAAGGAAGTGTCGCATTTACATTCTTGTGTAGTGAATTCGAGGTATACATAACAGTCCATAATGAATATTATATCTTATCAAGAAACATAGAAGTGAGATGCGATATCGCGTTCTAAGAAGCATTAGAACTCTGTTGCTACGATGCGTAGACATCTGCAAATGTTATTTCCTAGCAAGGAAGTGTCGCATTTACATTCTTTTGAAGTGAATACGAGGTATACATAACACTCCACAATGAATATTATATCTTATCACGAAACATAGAAATGAAATGCGACATCTCGTTTTAAGTAGCATTAGAACTCTATTGCTACGATACGTAGACATCGGCAAACTCCATTTCCTAGCATGGAAGTGTCGCATTTACATTCTTTTGAAGTTAATACGACGTATATATGACACTTCGCAATGAATATTATATCTTATCATGAAACATAGATGTGAGATGCGATATCGCGTTTTAAGAAGCATTAGAACTCTATTGCTACGACACGTAGACATCCGCAAACGCTATTTCCTACCATGCAGGCGTCGCATTTACATTCTTTTGAAGAGAATACGAGGTACACATGACACATCGCAATGAATATTATATCTTATCATGAAACATAGAAGTGAGATGCGATATTGCGTTCTCAGAAGCATTAGAACTCTATTGCTACGATGCGTAGACATCAGCAAATGTTATTTCCTAGCATGCAAGTGTCGCATTTACATTCTTTTGAAGTGAATACGAGGTATACATGGCACTTCGCAATGAATATTATATCTTATCATGAAACATAGAAGTGAGATGCGATATCGCTCTTTAAGAAGCATTAGAACTCTATTGTTACGATACGTAGACATCTGGATACGCTATTTCCTAGCATGGAAGTATCGCATTTACATTCTTTTGAAGTGAATACGAGATATACATGACACTTCGCAATGAATATTATATCTTATCATGAAACATAGGAATGAGGTGTTATATCGCGTTTTGAGAAGTATTAGAACTCTGTTGCTAATATACGTAGACATCTGCAAACGCTATTTCCTAGCATGCAAGTGCCGCATTTACATTCCATTGAAGTGAATACGAGGTATACATGACACTTCGCAATGGATATTATATCCTATCATGAAACATAGAAGTGATATGCTGTATCGCGTTCTAAGAAGCATTAGAAATCTATTGCTACGATGCGTAGACATCTGCAAATGTTATTTCCTAGCAAGAAAGTGTCGCATTTACATTCTTTTGAAGTGAATACGAGGTATACATGACACTTCGCAATGAATATTATATCTTATCATGAAACATAGAAGTGAGATGCGATATCGCGCTTTAAGAAGCATTAGAACTCTATTGTTACGATACGTAGACATCTGAATACGCTATTTCCTAGCACGGAAGTGTCGCATTTACATTCTTTTGAAGTGAATACGATGTATACATGATACTTCGCAATGAATATTAGATCTGATCATGAAACATAGAAGTGAGATGCGATAACGCGTTTTAAGAAGCATTAGAACACTCTTGCTACGATACGTTGAGATCCGCAAACGCTATTTCCTAGCATGCAAGTGTCGCATTTACATTCTTTTGAAGTGAATACGAGGTATACATGGCACTTCGCAATGAATATTATATCTTATCATGAAACATAGAAGTGAGATGCGATATCGCGCTTTGAGAAGCATTAGAACTCTATTCTTTCGATACGTGGTCATCTGGAAACGCTATTTTCTAGCACGGAAGTGTCGCATTTACATTCTTTTGAAGTGAATACGATGTATACATGATACTTCGCAATGAATATTATATCTTATCATGATACATAGAAGTGAGATGCGATATCGCGTTTTAAGAAGCATTAGAACTCTATTGCTACGATACGTAGACATCCGCAAACGCTATTTCCTAGCATGCAAGTGTCGCATTTACATTCTTTTGAAGTGAATACGAGGTATACATGACACTTCGCAATGAATATTATATCTTATCATGAAACACAGAAATGAAATGCGACATCTCGTTTTAAGAAGTATTAGAACTCTATTGTTTCCATACGTAGTCATCTGGAAATGCTATTTCCTAGCAAGGAAGTGTCGCATTTACAACCTTTTGAAGTGAATACGAGGTATACATGACACTTCGCAATGAATATTATATCTTATCATGAAACATAGAAGTGTGATGCGATATCGCGCTTTGAGAAGCATTAGAACTCTATTCTTTCGATACGTGGTCATCTGGAAACTCTATTTCCTAGCACGGAAGTGTCGCATTTACATTCTTTTGAAGTGA
The DNA here is from genome assembly GCF_050948175.1 of Xylocopa sonorina. Lineage (NCBI taxonomy): Eukaryota > Metazoa > Arthropoda > Insecta > Hymenoptera > Apidae > Xylocopa > Xylocopa sonorina. The sequence continues at coordinate 202,951 of NW_027490288.1, forward strand.
ATACGAGGTATACATGACACTTCGCAATGAATACTATATCTTATCATGAAACATAGAAGTGAGATGCGATAACGCGTTTTAAGAAGCATTAGAACTCTATTGTTACGATACGGAGACATCCGCAAACGCTATTTCCTAGCATGCAAGTGTCGCATTTACATTCTTTTGAAGTGAATACGAGGTATACATGACACTTCGCATTGAATATTATATCTTATCATGAAACACAGAAATGAAATGCGACATCTCGTTTTAAGAAGTATTAGAACTCTATTGTTTCCATACGTAGTCATCTGGAAACGCTATTTCCTAGCAAGGAAGTGTCGCATTTACAACCTTTTGAAGTGAATACGAGGTATACATGACACTTCGCAATGAATATTATATCTTATCATGAAACGTAGATGTGAGATGCGATATCGCGCTTTGAGGAGCATTAGAACTCTATTCTTTCGATACGTGGTCATCTGGAAACGCTATTTCCTAGCACGGAAGTGTCGCATTTACATTCCTTTGAAGTAAATACGAGGTATACATGACACTTCGCAATGAATATTATATCTTATCATGAAACGTAGAAGAGAGATGCGATATCGCGTTCTAAGAAGCATTAGAACTCTATTGCTACGATGCGTAGACATCTGCAAATGTTATTTCCTAGCAAGGAAGTGTCGCATTTACATTCTTTTGAAGTGAATACGAGGTATACATAACACTCCACAATGAATATTATATCTTATCACGAAACATAGAAATGAAATGCGACATCTCGTTTTAAGTAGCATTAGAACTCTATTGCTACGATACGTTGACATCTGCAAACGCTATTTCCTAGCATGCAAGTGTCGCATTTACATTCTTTTGAAGTGAATACAAGGTATATATGACACTTCGCAATGAATATTATATCTTATCATGAAACATAGAAGTGAGATGCGATATCGCGCTTTGAGAAGCATTAGAACTCTATTCTTTCGATACGTGGTCATCTGGAAACGCTATTTCCTAGCACGGAAGTGTCGCATTTACATTCTTTTGAAGTGAATACGATGTATACATGATACTTCGCAATGAATATTATATCTTATCATGAAACATAGAAGTGAGATGCGACATCGCGTTTTAAGAAGCATTAGAGCTCTATTGCTACGATACGTAGACAACCGCAAACGCTATTTCCTAGCATGGAAGTGTCGTATTTACATTCTTTTGAAGTGAATACGATGTATACATGACACTTCGCAATGAATATTATATCTTATCATGAAACATAGAAGTGAGATGCGATATCGCGTTTTAAGAAGCATTAGAACTCTATTGCTACGATAGGTAGACATCCGCAAACGCTATTTCCTAGCATGCAAGTGTCGCATTTACATTCTTTTGAAATGAATACGAGGTATACATGACACTTCGCAATGAATATTATGTCTTATCATGAAACATAGAAGTGAGATGCGATATCGCGCTTTGAGAAGTATTAGAACTCTATTGTTTCCATACGTAGTCATCAGGAAACGCTATTTCCTAGCAAGGAAGTGTCGCATTTACAACCTTTTGAAGTGAATACGAGGTATACATGACACTTCGCAATGAATATTATATCTTATCATGAAACATGGAAGTGAGATGCGATATCGCGCTTTGAGAAGCATTAGAACTCTATTCTTTCGATACGTGGTCATCTGGAAACGCTATTTCCTACCACGGAAGTGTCGCATTTACATTCTCTTGAAGTGAATACGAGGTATACATGACACTTCGCAATGAATATTATATCTCATCATGAAACGTAGAAGTGAGATGGGATATCGCGTTCTAAGAAGCATTAGAACTCTATTGCTACGATGCGTAGACATCTGCAAATGTTATTTCCTAGCAAGGAAGTGTCGCATTTACATTCTTTTGAAGTGAATACGAGGTATACATAACACTCCACAATGAATATTATATCTTATCACGAAACATAGAAATGAAATGCGACATCTCGTTTTAAGAAACATTAGAACTCTATTGCTACGATACGTAGACATCGGCGAACGCTATTTCCTAGCATGTAGGTGTCGCATTTACATTCTTTTGAAGTGAATACGACGTATACATGACACTTCGCAATGAATATTATATCTTTTCATGAAACATAGAAGTGAGATGCGATATCGCGTTTTAAGAAGCATTAGAACTCTATTCTTTCGATACGTGGTCATCTGGAAACTCTATTTCCTAGCACGGAAGTGTCGCATTTACATTCTTTTGAAGTGAATACGATGTATACATGACACTTTGCAATGAATATTATTTCTTATCACGAAACATAGAAATGAAATGCGACATCTCATTTTAACTAGCATTAGAACACTCTTGCTACGATACGTTGAGATCCGCAAACGCTATTTCCTAGCATGCAAGTGTCGCATTTACATTCTTTTGAAGTGAATACGAGGTATACATGACACTTCGCAATGGATATTATATCTTATCATGAAACATAGAAATGAGATGCCACATCTCGTTTTAAGAAGTATTAGAACTATATTCTTTCGATAGGTGGTCATCTGGAAACGCTATTTCCTAGCACGGAAGTGTCGCGTTTACGTTCTTTTGAAGTAAATACGAGGTATACATGACACTTCGCAATGAATATTATATCTTATCATGAAACATAGAAGTGAGATGCGATATCGCGTTTTAAGAAGCATTAGAGCTCTATTGCTACGATACGTAGACATCTGCAAACGCTATTTCCTAGCATGGAAATGCCGCATTTACATTCTTTTGAAGTTAATACGAGGTATACATGACACTTCGCAATGAATATTATTTCTTATCACGAAACATAGAAATGAAATGCGACATCTCGTTTTAAGTAGCATTAGAACTCTATTGCGACGATACGTAGACATCCGCAAACGCTATTTCCTAGCATGCAAGTGTCGCATTTACATTCTTTTGAAGAGAGTACGAGGTATACATGATACTTCGCAATGAATATTATATCTTATCATGAAACACAGAAATGAAATGCGACATCTCGTTTTAAGTAGTACTAGAACTCTATTGTTTCCATACGTAGTCATCAGGAAACGCTATTTCCTAGCAAGGAAGTGTCGCATTTACAACCTTTTGAAGTGAATACGAGGTATACATGACACTTCGCAATGAATATTATATCTTATCATGAAACATAGTAGTGAGATGCGATATCGCGCTTTGAGAAGCATTAGAACTCTATTCTTTCGATACGTGGTCATCTGGAAACGCTATTTCCTAGCACGGAAGTGTCGCATTTACATTCTTTTGAAGTGAATACGATGTATACATGACACTTCGCAATGAATATTATATCTTATCATGAAACATAGAAGTGAGATGCGATATCGCGTTTTAAGAAGCATTAGAACTCTATTCTTTCGATACGTGGTCCTCTCGAAACGCTATTTCCTAGCACGGAAGTGTCGCATTTACATTCTTTTGAAGTGAATACGATGTATACATGATACTTCGCAATGAATATTAGATCTGATCATGAAACATAGAAGTGAGATGCGATAACGCGTTTTAAGAAGCATTAGAACACTATTGCTACGATACGTTGAGATCCGCAAACGCTATTTCCTAGCATGCAAGTGTCGCATTTACATTCTTTTGAAGTGAATACGAGGTATACATGACACTTCGCAATGAATATTATATCTTATCATGAAACATAGAAGTGAGATGCGATATCGCGCTTTGAGAAGCATTAGAACTCTATTCTTTCGATACGTGGTCATCTGGAAACGCTATTTCCTAGCACGGAAGTGTCGCATTTACATTCTTTTGAAGTAAATACGATGTATACATGATACTTCGCAATGAATATTATATCTTATCATGAAACATAGAAGTGAGATGCGATATCGCGTTTTAAGAAGCATTAGAACTCTATTGCTACGATACGTAGACATCCGCAAACGCTATTTCCTAGCATGCAAGTGTCGCATTTACATTCTTTTGAAGTGAATACGAGGTATACATGACACTTCGCAATGAATATTATATCTTATCATGAAACATAGAAGTGTGATGCGATATCGCGCCTTGAGAAGCATTAGATCTCTATTCTTTCGATACGTGGTCATCTGGAAACTCTATTTCCTAGCACGGAAGTGTCGCATTTACATTCTTTTGAAGTGAATACGAGGTATACATGACACTTCGCAATGAATACTATATCTTATCATGAAACATAGAAGTGAGATGCGATATCGCGCTATGAGAAGCATTAGAACTCTATTGCTACGATACGTAGACATCTGCAAACGCTATTTCCTAGCATGGAAATGCCGCATTTACATTCTTTTGAAGTTAATACGAGGTATACATGACACTTTGCAATGAATATTATTTCTTATCACGAAACATAGAAATGAAATGCGACATCTCATTTTAAGTAGCATTAGAACTCTATTGCTACGATACGTAGACATCAGCAAACGCTATTTCCTAGCATGCAAGTGTCGCATTTACATTCTTTTGAAGAGAGTACGGGGTATTCATGACACTTCGCAATGAATATTATATCATATCATGAAACACAGAAGTGGAATGCGACATCTCGTTTTAAGAAGCAGTAGAACTCTACTGCTACGATACGTCGACATCTGCAAACGCTATTTCCTAACATTGAAGTGTCGCATTTACATTCTTTTGAAGTGAATGCGAGGTATACATGACACTTCGCAATGAATATTATGACTTATCATGAAACATAGAAATGAAATGCGACATCTCGTTTTAAGAAGCATTAGAACTCTATTCTTTCGGTACGTGGTCCTCTGGAAACGCTATTTCCTAGCACGGAAGTGTCGCATTTACATTCTTTTGAAGTGAATACGAGATATACATGACACTTCGCAATGAATATTATATCCTATCATGAAACATAGGAATGAGTTGCGATATCGCGTTTTAAGAAGCATTAGAACTCTATTGCTACGATACGTAGACATCTGCAAACGCTATTTCCTAGCATGGGAGTGTCGCATTTACATTCTTTTGAAGTGAATACGAGGTGTACATGACACTTCGCAATGAATATTATATTTTATCATGAAACATAGAAGTGAGATGCGATATCGCGTTTTAAGAGGCATTAGAACTCTATTGCAACGATACGTAGACATCTGCAAACGCTATTTCCTAGCATGGAAGTGTCGCATTTACATTCTTTTGTAGTGAATACGAAGTATACATGACACTTCGCAATGAATATTATATCTTATCATGAAACATAGAAGTGAGAAGCGATATCGCGTTTTAGGGAGCATTAGAACTCTATTGCTACGATGCGTAGACATCTGCAAACGTTATTTCCTAGCATGTGAGTGTCGCATATACATTCTTTTGAAGTGAGTACGAGGTATACATGACACTTCGCAATGAATATTATATCTTATCATGAAACATAGAAGTGAGATGCGATATCGCGTTTTAAGAAGCATTAGAACTCCATTGCTACGATACGTAGACATCTGCAAACAATATTTCCTAGCAAGGAAGTGTTGCACTTACATTCTTTTCAAGTGGATACGATGTATACATGACACTTCGCTATGAATATTATATCTTATCATGAAACATAGAAGTGAGATGCGATATCGCGTTTTAAGAAGCATTAGAATTCTATTGCTACGATACCTAGACATCTGCAAACGCTATTTCCTAGCATGGAAGTGTCGCATTTACATTCTTTTGAAGTGAATACGAGGTGTACATGACACTTCGCAATGAATATTATATTTTATCATGAAACATAGAAGTGAGATGCGATATCGCGATTTAAGAGGCATTAGAACTCTATTGCAACGATACGTAGACACCTGCAAACGCTATTTCCTAGCATGGAAGTGTCGCATTTACATTCTTTTGTAGTGAATACGAAGTATACATGACACTTCGCAATGAATATTATATCTTATCATGAAACATAGAAGTGAGAAGCGATATCGCGTTTTAGGGAGCATTAGAACTCTATTGCTACGATGCGTAGACATCTGCAAACGTTATTTCCTAGCATGTGAGTGTCGCATTTACATTCTTTTGAAGTGAGTACGAGGTATACATGACACTTCGCAATGAATATTATATCTTATCATGAAACATAGAAGTGAGATGCGATATCGCGTTTTAAGAAGCATTAGAACTCTATTGCTACGATACGTAGACATCTGCAAACAATATTTCCTAGCAAGGAAGTGTTGCACTTACATTCTTTTCAAGTGGATACGATGTATACATGACACTTCGCTATGAATATTATATCTTATCACGAAACATAGAAATGAAATGCGACATCTCGTTTTAGGAAGCATTAGAACTCTATTGCTACGATACGTAGACATCTGCAAACAATATTTCCTAGCAAGGAAGTGTCGCACTTAAATTCTTTTCAAGTGAATACGATGTATACATGACACTTCGCAATGAATATTATATCTTATCACGAAACATAAAAATGAAATGCGACATCTCGTTTTAAGAAGCATTAGAACTCTATTGCTACGATACGTAGACATCTGCAAACAATATTTCCTAGCAAGGAAGTGTAGCATTTACATTCTTTTCAAGTGAATACGAGATATACATAACACTCCACAATGAATATTACATCTTATCACGAAACATAGAAATGAAATGCGACATCTCGTTTTATGAAGCATTAGAACTCTATTGCTACGATACGTAGACATCTGCAAACGCTATTTCCTAGCATGGAAGTGTCGCATTTACATTCATTTGAAGTGAATACGAGGTATACATAACACTTCGCAATGAATATTATATCTTATCTCGAATCATAGAAGTGAGATGCGATAACGCGATTTAAGGAGCACTAGAACTCTATTGCTACGATGCGTAGACATCTGCAAATGTTATTTCCTAGCAAGGAAGTGTCGCATGTACATTCTTTTCAAGTGAATACGAGGTATACATAACACTTCGCAATGAATATTATATCTTATCATGAAACATAGAAGTGGTATGCGATATCGCGTTTTAAGAAGCATTAGAACTCTATTGCTACGATACGTAGACATCTGCAAAGACTATTTCCTAGCATGGAAGTGTCGCATTTACATTCTTTTGAAGTGAATACGATGTATACATGACACTTCGCAATGAATATTATATCTTATGATGAAACATAGAAATGAGATGCGATATGGCGATTCAAGAAACATTAGAACTCTATTCCTTCGATACGTAGATATCTGCAAACTTTAATTCCTAGCAAGGAAGTGTCGCATTTGTCGGTCCGCGGGAACGCGTTAAGACCGGGTCCGACAATTTCGGCTGACGCGACACTAGCGAAAACACTCGCGATAATAAGGGAATGACCCTACATTTCGATGACTTCTCTCTCGATTTGTACGTAGATACTGCGTAGAGGATCGTACTTCAAATGAATGTAAATGCGACACTTCCGTTCTAGGAAATAGCGTCTGCAGATGTCTACGTATCGTAGCAATATAGATCTAATCCTTTCTAATTCGCGATATCGCATCCCATTTCTATGTTTCGTGATAAAATATAATATTCATTGTTTAGTGTTATGTATACCTCGTATTCACTTCAAAAGAATGTAAATGCGACACTTGCATGCTTGGAAATAGCGTTTGCATATGTCTACGTATCGTAGCAATAGAGATCTAATGCTTCTTATATTGTGATATCGCATCCCATTTCTATGTTTCATGATAAGATATAACATTCATTGCGAAGTGTCATGTATACCTCGTATACACTACAAAAGTATGTAAATAATGCTCTTCCTTGCTAGGAAATAGCGTTTCCAGATGTCTACTTATCGAATCAATAGAGTTCTAATGCTTCTAGATACGAGATATCGCATCTCAATTCTATGTTTCATGATAATATACAATATTCATTGCGAAGTGTCATGTGCACCTCGTATTCACTTCAAAAGAATGTAAATGCGACTCTTTCTTGCTAGAAAATACGTGTCCAGATATCTACGTATCGTAGCAATAGGGTTCTAATACATCTTAAAACACGATATCGCTTCCCATTTCTGCGTTTCATGATAAGATAAAATATTCATTGCGAAGTGTCAGGTATACCTCGTATTCTCTTCAAATGAATGAAAATGCGAAACTTCCTTGCTGGGAAATAACGTTTGCACATGTCTATGTATCGTAGGAATAGATTTGAAATCCTTTTTAAATCTCCATATCGCATCTCATTTCTATGTTTCACGATAAGATATAATATTCATTGTCGAGTGCTATGTGTACCTCGTATTCACTTCAAAAGAATGTAAACGCGACACTTCCTTGCTAGGAATTAGCGTTTGCAGATGTCTACGTATCGAAGCAGTAGAATTCTAGTGCTTCTTAAATCGTCATATCGCATCTCATTTCTATGTTTCATGTTAAGATATAATATTCATTGCGAAGTGTCATGTATACCTCGTATTCCTTTCAAAAGAATGTAAATGCGACACTTCTTTGCTAGGAAGTAGCATTTGCTGATGTCTACGTATCGAATCAATAGGGATCTAATGCTTCTTAAGTCGTCATATCGCTTCTCATTTCTATGTTTCATGATAATATATAACATTCACTGCGAAGTGTCATGTGTACCTCGCATACACTTGAAATGAATGTAAATACACCACTTCCTTGCTAGGTAATAGCGTTTGCAGATGTCTACGTATCGAAGCAATAGACATCTAATGCTTCATAAATCGCCATGTCGCACCTCATTCCTATGTTTCATGATAAGATATAATATTCATTGCGAAGTGTCATGTATACCTCGTATTCACTTCAGAAGAATGTAATGCGACACTTCCTCGCTAGGAAATAGCGATTGCAGATGTCTCCGTATCGAAACACTAGATTTCTAATGCTTCTTCTAACGGGATATCGCATCTCTTTTCTATGTTTCATGATAAGATATAATATTCAATGCGAAATGTCACTTATACCTCGCATACACTTCAAAAGAATGTAAATGCGACACTTCCTTCCTAGGAAATAGCGTTTGCAGATGTCTACGTATTGAAGCAATAGGGTTCTAATGCTTCTTCTAACGGGATATCGCATCTCATTTCTATATTTCATGATAAGACTTAATATTCATTGCGAAGTGTTATATTTACCTCGCAAACACCCTAAATGAATGTAAATGCGACCCTTCCTTGCTAGGAAATAGCGTTTGCAGATGTCTAGGTATCGAAGCAAGAGAGTTCTAATGCTTCTTAATTAGCGATATCGCATTTCATTCCTATGTTTCATGATAAGATACAATATTCATAGCGATGTGTAATCTATACTTCATATTCACTTCAAAAGAATGTAAATGCGACACTTCCTTGCTAGGAAATAGTGTTTGCAGATGTCTACGTATCGAAGCAATAGAGATTTAATGCTTCTCAAAACGAGATGTCGCATCTCATTTCTATGTTTCATGATAGGATATAATATTCATTGTGCAGTGTTATGTATATCTCGTCTACACGTCAAAAGAATGTAAATGCCACACTTACTTGCTTTGCAGATGTCTACGTATCGAAGCAATAGAATTCTAATGCGTCTTAAATCGTCATGTCGCATCTCATTTCTATGTTTCATGATAAGATATAATATTCATTGCGAAGTGTCATGAATACCTCGTATTCACTTCAAAAGAATGTAAATGCCACACTTACTTGCTTTGCAGATGTCTACGTATCGAAGCAATAGAATTCTAATGCGTCTTAAATCGTCATGTCGCATCTCATTTCTATGTTTCATGATAAGATATAATATTCATTGCGAAGTGTCATGAATACCTCGTATTCACTTCAAAAGAATGTAAATGCGACACTTCCATGTTAGGAAATAGTGTTTGGAGATATCTACGTATCGAAGCAATAGAGTTCTAATGCTTCTTAAAACGAGATATCGCATCTCATTCCTATGTTTCATGATAAGATGTAATATTCATTGCGATGTGATATGTATATCGCGCATACATTTCCAACGAATGTAAGTGCGAAACCTCCTTGCTAGGAAATAGCGTTTGCAGATGTCTAAGTATCCAAGCAATAGAGTACTAGTGCTTCTTAAAACGGGATACAGCATCTCATTTCTTTGTTTCATGATATGATATAACATTAATTGCGAAACGTCATGTATACATCGCATACACTTCAAATGAATGTAAATGCGACACTTCCTTGCTAGGAAATAGCGCTTGCAGATGTCTACGTATCGAAGCAATAGAGATTTAATGCTTCTCAAAACGAGATGTCGCATCTCAATTCTATGATTCATGATAAGGTATAATATGCATAGCGAAGTGTTATGTATTCCTCGTCTACACTTCAAATGAATGTAAATGCGACATATCGTTGCTAGGAAATAGCGTTTGCAGATGTCTACGTATCCAAGCAATAGAGTACTAGTGCTTCTTAAAACGGGATACCGCATCTCATTTCTTTGTTTCATGATATGATATAATGTTAATTGCGAAACGTCATGTATACCTCGCATACACTTCAAATGAATGTAAATGCGACACTTCCATGCTAGGAAATAGCGTTTGGATACGTCCACGTATCGAAGCACTAGAGTTCTAATGCTTCTTAAATCGTCATATCGCATCTCATTTCTATGTTTCATGATAAGATATAATATTCATTGCGAAGTGTCATGTATACCTCGTATTCCTTTCAAAAGAATGTAAATGCGACACTTCTTTGCTAGGAAGTAGCATTTGCTGATGTCTACGTATCGAAGCAATAGGGATCTAATGCTTCTTAAGTCGTCATATCGCTTCTCATTTCTATGTTTCATGATAATATATAACATTCACTGCGAAGTGTCATGTGTACCTCGCATACACTTGAAATGAATGTAAATACACCACTTCCTTGCTAGGTAATAGCGTTTGCAGATGTCTACGTATCGAAGCAATAGACATCTAATGCTTCATAAATCGCCATATCGCACCTCATTCCTATGTTTCATGATAAGATATAATATTCATTGCGAAGTGTCATGTATACCTCGTATTCACTTCAGAAGAATGTAATGCGACACTTCCTCGCTAGGAAATAGCGATTGCAGATGTCTCCGTATCGAAACAATAGATTTCTAATGCTTCTTCTAACGGGATATCGGATCTCTTTTCTATGTTTCATGATAAGATATAATATTCAATGCGAAATGTCACTTATACCTCGCATACACTTCAAAAGAATGTAAATGCGACACTTCCTTCCTAGGAAATAGCGTTTGCAGATGTCTACGTATTGAAGCAATAGGGTTCTAATGCTTCTTCTAACGGGATATCGCATCTCATTTCTATATTTCATGATAAGACTTAATATTCATTGCGAAGTGTTATATTTACCTCGCAAACACCCTAAATGAATGTAAATGCGACCCTTCCTTGCTAGGAAATAGCGTTTGCAGATGTCTAGGTATCGAAGCAAGAGAGTTCTAATGCTTCTTAATTAGCGATATCGCATTTCATTCCTATGTTTCATGATAAGATACAATATTCATAGCGATGTGTAATCTATACTTCATATTCACTTCAAAAGAATGTAAATGCGACACTTCCTTGCTAGGAAATAGTGTTTGCAGATGTCTACGTATCGAAGCAATAGAGATTTAATGCTTCTCAAAACGAGATGTCGCATCTCATTTCTATGTTTCATGATAGGATATAATATTCATTGTGCAGTGTTATGTATATCTCGTCTACACGTCAAAAGAATGTAAATGCCACACTTACTTGCTTTGCAGATGTCTACGTATCGAAGCAATAGAATTCTAATGCGTCTTAAATCGTCATGTCGCATCTCATTTCTATGTTTCATGATAAGATATAATATTCATTGCGAAGTGTCATGAATACCTCGTATTCACTTCAAAAGAATGTAAATGCGACACTTCCATGTTAGGAAATAGTGTTTGGAGATATCTACGTATCGAAGCAATAGAGTTCTAATGCTTCTTAAAACGAGATATCGCATCTCATTCCTATGTTTCATGATAAGATGTAATATTCATTGCGATGTGATATGTATACCGCGCATACATTTCCAACGAATGTAAGTGCGAAACCTCCTTGCTAGGAAATAGCGTTTGCAGATGTCTAAGTATCCAAGCAATAGAGTACTAGTGCTTCTTAAAACGGGATACAGCATCTCATTTCTTTGTTTCATGATATGATATAACATTAATTGCGAAACGTCATGTATACCTCGCATACACTTCAAATGAATGTAAATGCGACACTTCCTTGCTAGGAAATAGCGCTTGCAGATGTCTACGTATCGAAGCAATAGAGATTTAATGCTTCTCAAAACGAGATGTCGCATCTCAATTCTATGATTCATGATAAGGTATAATATGCATAGCGAAGTGTTATGTATTCCTCGTCTACACTTCAAATGAATGTAAATGCGACATATCGTTGCTAGGAAATAGCGTTTGCAGATGTCTACGTATCCAAGCAATAGAGTACTAGTGCTTCTTAAAACGGGATACCGCATCTCATTTCTTTGTTTCATGATATGATATAATGTTAATTGCGAAACGTCATGTATACCTCGCATACACTTCAAATGAATGTAAATGCGACACTTCCATGCTAGGAAATAGCGTTTGGATACGTCCACGTATCGAAGCACTAGAGTTCTAATGCTTCTTAAATCGTCATATCGCATCTCATTTCTATGTTTCATGATAAGATATAATATTCATTGTGGAGTGTTATGTATTCCTCGTATTCACTTCAAAAGAATGTAAGTGCGACACTTCCTTGCTAGGAAGTAGCGTTTGCAGATGTCTACGTATCGAAGCAATAGAATTCTAATGCTTCTTAAATAGCCATATTACATCTCATTTCTATGTTTTATGATAAGATATAATATTCACTGTGGAGTGTTATGTATACCTCGTATTCACTTCAAAAGAATGTAAACGCGACACTTCCTTGCTAGGAAGTAGCGTTTGCAGATGTCTACGTATCGAAGCAATAGAATTCTAATGCTTCTTAAATAGCCATATTACATCTCATTTCTATGTTTTATGATAAGATATAATATTCATTGTGGAGTGTTATGTATACCTCGTATTCACTTCAAAAGAATGTAAATGCGACACGTCCATGCTAGGAAGTAGCGTTTGTAGATGTCCACGTATCCTAGCAATAGAGTACTAATGCTTCTTAAAACGCGATATCGCATCTCATTTTTATGTTTCAAGATAAGATATAATATTCAATGCGACGTGTCTTGTATACCTCGTATTCGTTTCAAAATTATGTAGAAATAGCGTTTGTAGATGTCTACGTATCGTAGCAATAGATTTCTAATGCTTCATAAAACGTGACGTCGCATCTCATTTCTATGACTCATGATATAAGACGTAATATTCAATGCAACGCGATATGTATATCTGGTCGACACTTCAAAGGAATGTAAATACCACGCTCCCTTGTTACGGAATATCGTATCTAGATGTCTACGTTTCTAACCAGCATTGTTCCAATGCATCGTAAAGCGCGATATCGCATCTCATTTCTATGTCTCATGATAAGATGTAAATCAATGCAACGCGTTATGTATATCTCGGCTACACCCCGGAGGAATTTAAATGCCACTTTTCCTTGGTACGGAATGGCGTTTCTAGACTTCATCTGTCTCGTCACGGTGGTGGAATATTTCCGCTTTACTTGGAGACGACACGCAGCCAATTCGAGGAAACGGCTCGCTTAATTGCAACTAATGCCGGGTTGCTTCCGTGTTACAACGAACGCTTTTACGAGCACAGTGAACGCGGTAAGTGTGGAGAAACCCTACCTTTGTCGTTTTGATAGAGAACAAATCAATACTCTTTTCTCAGGTATCTCTGCTTCCATGGATCGTAGTCTGGAATCGATTCTGCGTAAGGACTGCGAGTCTGAATGTCTAAAAGGATGAGCGCCCAGCGTTGCGGAGATTCGGCGATGTTCGGCTCCCCTGGAGGGGATGACGTTGGCGGCGTAGAACATTGAGATGCGACGGTGACGCTGGCGGATGAACAATGCGACGATAAGGCTTCGGTGCCCACGTAAACACGTATTAGACGGCGTAGGAAATTCTTCCTTCTCGCACTTCGAGCCTTTTGTTTCAGATTGCTGCACATTCGCTTCTAATTTCAGCGGACTAGATACGACTCGGTTAAGCGGCGATCAGCTCTAGCCTTTCGGTCCAGAGAGTGAAATGTCGACGTTATCTGCACTGAGTCTCTCGTATGTGTCAGCGGAGCTAAGCGGCGGTCCGCTCTAACCAGCTGATTACCAATGATCGACTAACGATTGGATTGAATGTAGAATGCCCACGCATTGGCTCGTGGAAGAACTCGTAGGTTAAGAATGAAGTTAAAGGAGGTTATCAGTAACTGAACTTGTAGTTAGGAGATAAAATCAAAGTATATTTTAAGTTAATCCTAAGCTTGCACTGTACTTTCCATAATACTAAATTAAAAGTAGGCTTAATTGTTTAAAATAGGAACTAGAACTAAACTCGATGAATTGAATTAAAATTGAAATTTAGAATAGATTTGGTAACACTTCCGATTCAGGCGAATAGCCCGAAGGTATCGAAGCTGTCTAATGATCAGCTTGGAACGAGGCTCGGAGTAGATTGACTCTCGGATCGCGGATCCGCGACATCCTTAGATCCCGTGGCGCGCGATTCGCTCGACCCCAGAGTGGAGTGGCCGCTCGGACTGCGCAGTGGTGCGGACGGTTGGATTGGTGCCCGGATCGCGTTACGCGTGAGCCGCGAGCGTAGTACGCCCGCTGGAGCGTATCGCAACTAATAATTATCGATGCTTACATCGATCTTAGAAACTACGTATGTGTTGTCTGCGTATGTACAATGCATGTGTCGAGTACTTGGATTTAGAGGATTTCCGAACATATACCGTAGAAAAGAGAATAACGCTGTGATGAAGAAGGTAAAACGCTGCAGTGCCCAGTGGTCCAGTCGTCTGGCTGAATGCTGTATCATCCCTTGCTTTGGAGATGCTGCGCGCTGTCGCGCGGTCAGTCACTTGAACTCCTGGGTATTCGTGCATTGCTAGCAGCCTTAGCTTGGTGGACGTGGTGTGTGTTCGGTTGCGGTGGCGCTCGTCCAATGTTTTTAGGTGCTGCTGACGGTGAGAACGTCGCTGCCAGATGCTGTGGGAGGCGCTAGAGGTAGAACGGCAGTACGCCAGACGCTACACTACGGATCGAAGCAATAGAGTTCTAATGATACATAAAACGCGACATCGCATCTCAATTCTAAGATTCACGATAAGATGTAATTCAATGCAACGTGCTATGTATATCTCATCAATACTTCAAGAGAATGTAAATTCCACACATCCGTGCGACAGAATAGCGTTTCTAGACGTCAACGTATCGAAGCAATACAGTTCTAATTCTTCATAATACGCTAAACCGCATCTCATTTCTTTGTCACATGATCATATGCAATATTCAACGCAGACCATTACATATATCTCGTCCACACTTCAAAAGAATGGAAATCCCAGTCTTCCCTGTGACGGAATAGCGTTTGTGGACATCTACGTATCGTAGCAATAGGTTTGTAACGCATCATAAAACGCGATATCGCATCCCATTTCTATGTATCATGATAACATGTAATATCATTGCGACGCGTTATGTATTACTCGTCAAAACTTCCAAAGAATGTAAGTCCCACAATTCGTTGCTACGGAATAGCGTTTTTAGATGTCTACGTTTCTAAGAAATAGAGATCTAATGCTTCATTTAACGCGATATCGCATCTCATTTCTATGTTTCAGGATAAGATATAATATTCATTGCGAAGTGTCACGTATAACTCGTATTCACTTCAAAGCAATGTAAGTGCGACACTTTCTTGCTAGGAAATAGCGTATCCAGATGTATACGTATCGTAGCAATAGAGTTCTAATGATTCTTAAGACGCGATATCGCATCTCACTTCTATCTTTCATGACAAGATATAATATTCATTGCGAAATGTCACGTATACCTCGTATTCACTTCAAAAGAAAGTAAATGCGACACATACATGCTAGGAAATAGGGTTTGCATATGTCTACCTACCGTAGCAATAGAGTTCTATTTCTACTTAAAACGCGATATCGCATCTCAATTCTGTGTTTCATGATAAGATATCATATTCATTGCGAAGTGCTATGTATACCTCTTCTACACTTCAAGAGAAAGTAAATATCACACTTCCCTGCTAGGAAATAGCGTTTCCAGAATTCTACGTATGGAAGCAATTCGGTTCTAATGCTTCTTAAAACGCGATATCGAATCCTATTTCAATGTTTCAGGATGAGATATAATATTGATTGCGAAGTGTTTTGTATACCTCGTCTACAATTCAAAAGATTGTAAATGCCACACATGCTATCTACGAAATGCGTTTCCAGATGTATACGTATCGAAGCAATAGAGTTCTAATGCTCCTGAAAACGCGATATCGCATCTCATTTCTACGTTTCATGATAAGATATAATATTCATTGCGAAGTGTTATGTATACCTCGTGTACACCGCAAAAGAATGTTAATGTCACACGTCCTTGCTAGGAAATAGCGTTTCCCGATGTCTACGTATCGAAGAAATAGAGTTGTAATGCATCTTAAAACGCGATATCGCATCTCATTTCTGTGTTTCATGATAGGATATAATATTCATTGCGAAGTGTAATGTATACCACGTCTGCGCTTCAAAAGAATGCAACTGCCACACTTCCTTGCTAGAAAAGGCGTTTCCAGATGTCCACGTGTCGAAGCAATAGAGTTCTAATGCTCCTGAAAACGCGATATCGCATCTCATTTCTACGTTTCATGATAAGATATAATATTCATTGCGAAGTGTTATGTATACCTCGTGTACACCGCAAAAGAATGTTAATGTCACACGTCCTTGCTAGGAAATAGCGTTTCCCGATGTCTACGTATCGAAGAAATAGAGTTGTAATGCTTCTTAAAACGCGATATCGCATCTCATTTCTGTGTTTCATGATAGGATATAATATTCATTGCGAAGTGTAATGTATACCACGTCTGCGCTTCAAAAGAATGCAACTGCCACACTTCCTTGCTAGAAAAGGCGTTTCCAGATGTCCACGTGTCGAAGCAATGAAGTTCTAATGCTTCTTAAAACGCGAAATCGCATGGCAGTTCTATGTTTCATGATAAGGGATAATATTCTTTGCGATGTGCTATGTATACCTCGTATACACTTCAAATGGATGTAAATGCCACACTTCCTTGCTAGGAAATAGCGCTTCCAGATGGCTACGATTCGAAGCTATAGAGTTCTAATGCTTCTTAAACCGCGATATCGCATCTCAATTCTGTGTTTCATGATAAGATATAATATTCACTGCGAAGTGTTATGTATACTTCGTGTACACTTCAAAAGAATGTAAATTGCACACTTCCTTCCTAGGAAATGCGTTTCCTCTTGTCCACGTATCGAAGCAATGGAGTTCTAATGCTTCTTAAAACGCGATAACGCATCTCATTTCTATGTTTCACGATAAGCTACGATATTCATTGTGAAGTGTTACGTATACCTCGACTACACATCTAAACATTGCAAACGCCACGCTTGCTTGCTAGGAAATAGCGTTTCCTGATGTCTACGTATCGAAGCAATGGAGTTCTAATGCTTCCTAGAACGCGATATCGCATCTCATGTATGTTTCATGATAAGATATAATATTCATTGCGATGTGTTATGTATACCTCGTCTACACTTCAAAAGAATGCAAATGCCACACTTCTTGGCTAGGAAATTGCGTTTCTAGATGTCTACGCATCGAAGCAATAGATTTCTAACTCTTTATAGAACGCGATATCGCATATCAATTCTAAGTCACATGATATGATGTAATTTCAATGCAACGCGTTATGTATATCTCCTCTACACTTCAAATGAATGTAAATGGATCACTTCCTTGCTACGGAATATCGTTTCTATATCTGAAGGTTTAGGAGCAATAGAGTTCTAACGCTTCGTAAAACGCGGCTGCGCATCTTACTTCTATATTTCATGATAGGATGTAATATTCATAGCATCGCGTTATGTTTATCTGCTTCTGCATATGAATTGAGTGTGAACCCTATACTTTCTTGCCCGGGGATAGCGTTTCTAGATGTCCAGGTGCCGAAGCATTTAATTTGTCATGCTTCATGCACCTCAATATTGCATTTCATATAAACAGTTCAAAGTAAGTTAGAAGGTTGTAAAGCTCTATGCATCGCATTATGCTTATCTTCTTTTGTGCTTTATAATGCTCTGGGATGTGAGAAGGTCCTCAACCATCCTTAACCCCCTAAAGAGAAGTCAAAAGTCCAGCGGCCCTACAGGTGGGCCATGGGAGCGCGGCGCGCGAGGCGCTACGCAATTTAAATGATCAGGAGGATCCCGTCAGGGACACCCAAGGGGGCGAGAAGAGGAAATCGCCGAAATCCACTGATCGATGGAATCGAACAATACCGAAGCCTACAGCCCACTCCACCAAGGAGCCCCGAGGAGGATGCAGGAGACCCGAGGACCACCAGCGAATTCAAGGAACCTGAAGAAGAGAACGTGAGAGCTTATTCGCTTAAGCGTCCCATTTCTTGTGTCGCATATTGTATATTGTATCTTATATCGTGAAGCGAGTTATGATACCCGGTAATTTGTGGCGTGTTGCGTAGTTTCCCGTAGCCCTTGTTAGTTAAACCCACGTCGAGACCATAAATAAACATGCCGTGACTTCAGTATCTCGCGAGCTGAGTGCGTGTACTTGGCTAGGCGTAGTCGAGAAGAGGAGCATTTCGAAGTTCCAAGGGTTGTTCCGCCCCAGGGTTCCCGGGGTCGTGTAGTCTATCCCTTTGCTACTTTCTGAGCAGCTGGCGCCCAAGAAAAGTTGTACGTGAGCGGATACCTTGGAACGATAGATCGCTTTAGATTAAAACACGTTTTACACCTTAAAGCATTTAGATAATTAACCCCTTCGAGCTTCCCTGACTTACTATATATAGGTTTCCGTCACAACTAATAGGAACCAGCACTTTACATAGATATATAGAACACACAAAGTTTTAAACGTAGTACTGAGAATTTGAGTACTTACTTTGAAACGTTAGTAGTGAGAAATTCCATCGGATTTCATAGAAATTCAGAACTTACTTGCTATGAAACATAGGCAGATAAGGACCATCGCGTTGCTTAGAACTTTAGAACTTGCTTACTTCAACAAAGATTTCTATTGGCTTCGTCCGTTCTTTTAGAAGAGTTTTTGATAAACCACATACTTTTCACGCTTCTGATATCTTTGATAGTTCGCGAGATGTAATCGTTTAAGTTTTAAAATGATTACTTAGTGTGGATTATTATTTAGTATCTCGCTCATAAACGAGTCTGCATAGGATTTAATCCATAAGTTTTTAAGCCTGGAATTTATGCAGTTATTTGTTATTCACTTATTGCTCAAACGACAAAGATTCTGACCACTTCAAAATGGTTGACTTTCATCAATTTTCTTAAAAATTGAAATACTGCCCAACTGCTTGCATTAAAGACTGTAATTAAAGCTTTCGAAACATTTTACCTCTTATAGATGAATTCTGGAATTGAAATTGAATGTTTGACTTTTCTAGCTCCTGTTTAGACATCTTTCTATTGGAATGTTCAAGTATTTTTCATATTCGTAATTATTAAAAATGTTTTACTTGATTCTTTTATTTTTTAGAATTTTCTGAGAAATATTTTTTATCGTAATGAACTATATAATTGCAATTATAATTCTTTATGAAGTAATAATAACAGAAAGGTATGTATCCATTCTTGTAGTTTTGTAAAGAGTATTTAATCTTACTATCTAAAATGAAACATTGAGATCTGTTTACAATCTAATGGAATTTAATTACCTTTTGATTCAAATTCACAATGATAATCTTCCATAGTTCAACAATTTTGTGAGCTGTCCTCAGGAATCCGCAGCTCAGTACTTATAAAATGAACGACACAAAGAACAGCCTAACCAAACGTATTCGAACCGATTTTTCAATACTAATCTTATCATGTTTAACTTATGCTGCAAACTTTTGAAATGCCCTTCGAAAAGTGTTTATTCACAGTGAAGTAAACGGTAAGTATTACGCCTTCCACCACTGTTTACAATACGTATGTTTCATTTACTATCAAAACCGTGAGTATTATCGTCTTTCTTTACTTTTTGTAACCTTCAATGCCACTTACAAAAAAACTATTTTCATCAACGGATGGCCCCTTTGTACTATGCAATTTTATATTAGCAAAAACCAACAAGGCAACGATGAACAGAGTTAAATTTAATATTATGATGTTTAGTATTTTACTCATAGTATATTTGTTTTTCTGGAATTTTGCCAAAAAACAATGTTCACGATGTCGACAGATGAATATATTTGCCTTAGAATTACAAGAGCCAACAATTTCGAAAGTAGAATATTTCTTTACTTCGCTAACCGAATCATTGCAAACGTTAAGTAAAGTGCGTGCCTTTCAAAACAGTCAGATGCAAATTACGATACAACGTTTCCAAGAAATGGTACGTGCCACTGTTTTCTAATTTTCGTTTATTTAATCAAAGGAAATTTAATTGAAATATCCGCAAAATTTGAGGATAAAATGTTATTGTAATTTTACGCAACATATATGATGGTGATAAAGGATAAGTATACGGAACTGAAAATGGAAAGTAGCGAGCAGAAAAAGAAACTGATGGAGCCAGAAGGTAGATTGATACAACCGTCAAATGATGATTCTAGGTTAATAAAATCTGTTAATCAAAGAACTATTGCAAAAATCAAGTATAATCAATATTACTTCTGTTCAAAGGCTATAATAGAATTGGACCGAAATGGGTACAAAACAGGCAATTATATCTATACGTTCTATTCTATGCAAAGGCAAATATTTCAAAGAGAAAAGATGTGTTACTTACAAATTACTTATGTTTCTAGATATCTCACTAATTCAGGCTTCTTGTCTTGCAGAACTTATCATTCATGTAACATGTAAAGGGGTCGAAGAATAGTAAAAGATTTTTATATTTCATAGCCTCACTTGATACGTCGATTGGATCACGTAAAATATCGGACATTAATTGCATCTACATCTTCAGAACTTAAATATATAATTGCAACAACATATTTAATAGCGTTTTAATAACACTTTTCTAATTGTTTATATCTATGTCTAATAAATATATATTAATCGAATAAGTTGCTTTACCAAAGAATAAAAGTATCTGAGGCTTACAAATCGGAGCATTACATAACAAACGTGCATCACATATATAATATTACATGTAACAAAAGATGAAGACCAAAAAGATCGTACATAAGTTGAATCCACAATGCGGTCATAGAGATACAGAAACGGCAAAAATTCCAAACAATAATTTAAAAAATTCAAAAAGGGGGGAGTGAAAATCCATCTCCTTGACGATGATAAGGAACAAGTCTGCCTCATGCACTACAATATCCCAAACAGCCAGCGATTGGCACGCCAATGACAATGGATGGAACGAATTCCGTGACAGAACTGTGCTAAGAAAGTGCTCCTACTCAGCTTTCGAAATGGCATACTGTTAGTGACGGGGCGGCATTCGTATCACGGCACATTAAAGCACCGAGATACAGCACACGGGCTACACGGCCGTGACAATGACACTATCAGCTCACCATAGCTACACGCGTGGTTGTGGCGTAGGCTGACATTTACTAATGGGGAAGCTGTTTCCATAAAAATTATAAGCAAATATGAAAAATGACTAAACTGCGCAATTTATTTATTTTGATTCCAAAATAGATACACCGGCACAAAACAAAGATATAAGACCTCGATTTTATTATTTTCTATAAACTAGCTCGATAGGGCGATTTTTTCCATAAAGTCGATAATTACTTTGTCATAAAAATATATACACTTATTTTATATATATTTTCTTCAATTTATTGCTACAAATTCATGCAATTGAGGGTTACATTAAATACGATGAGAGCATGTTATTTCAAAAATTACACAAGGCGAAGTTAGGGACGCAACAGCATGAATTTTTGTTTTATAAGTAATATTTTTTTATAAATAATATTTTTAGTCTATGATGGATTGAAAGAAATATATACGACTCGCTCAATAACTATAAATATAGGAAAACGACCATCAAAATGTCTATCAATAGCCATATGCTGAACATCTACTGACATCTAACGGTTCTAATTTGTATGAAAGCACAGGTTCCCCATTGCCAAATGTGATCCTGCGTCATTGATGAGGAGATTCATGAATGGAGCGATGATACGCGTGTCACCATGGTGCTGGTGCTGTGCGATTCGCTTGTCTAGAACGTGCTGGTAACACGTTCTGGCATTTTAGTTAACGAATCCAGTCACAGATGACTACGAATCAGTTGACACTCCTCGGAAGTGGCAATATAGTGCCGGCATGGTGTCGCTACCATCTTGCCGTTTGTTATCTGGGATGCTTTTTAGTGCATTATTCGGAATTTAATTTGAACACATAGCTACTTAATCGCGAATTTGTATGTACATAACTATACATGACTGCATAAAAAGGATATCATATACTTTTATAATCAGTGCGATATAAGAATATAAAACGAAGAACTATCCACTCCCATCAGGAGTAAAAACAATGTTTGGTATGCAAAGTTCATTGTAAAATATAATCAAGCACTTAATATATCAAATCACAGCACACAATAAATCACTGAATGTATAACGATATGAATAGTAAGAAAAACATATTTACCTGTTAGATGTTTATAAATTCAAATTTAAAAGTCCAAGTCACATTTAATATATTATTGTTTAACAAGGTGATTTAATGTTGTTTCAAATAGGCGTGCAGAACTAGCTCGTACTTCTGTCAATGTAATTTCAATCGAAAAATACAAAGGATAAGAGGAAATATTCTCCAATATATAACATATATAAATCAACGGATGCAAGAGAGAACACTCGATCTCGGTGTAACGAGACCGGGGCGTCATCCTGCAGTAATCGTATAACGCCTGTTCCGAGATGGTGTAGAGAGTGAATGTGGAGGGTGAAAAGCATAAAATAACAACAATGTAACTAAAGAGAAAGAGAAAGAGAATATGTGGCAGCATTGCATTTATTAAGAGGAAATCCTAGAAATATAAAACAACAGATTATATACCATACTGTAAGGGTAAGGTACAACGAAATAGACGATATCGTGAGAGAAACTAAAATAATCGAGAAACTTAAAAAGAAAATAATAATTTAGATTGAGCGAATCAATATCACTGATCCCGGCAAGCTTAATGGAAAACGCATAACGATGAATCGGTTAGAGAATAAGATAGATGTTGGTCGCGGTTTGAGTGGCTCTGGGAATCCTTTGCCCGCATCAGGGCAGGCAGTAGGATGGTGGAGAGCCTGCCCTCCTGTTGCTTGGATCTATAGAATTCACAATCTATTGTAGAGTAGAAGCAGATAATTATAATGCTTTTCATAGAAGATTACAGCTTACTTAATTCGAAACGTTGAAATGAGATGAGTCATGGCACTGTATAATGCATTAGTACTCTATTGTCTCGACATGTAGACACTACGAAGGGCAATCCTGTTGCATGGAGCTGTAGAATTTACATTCTCATGAAGTTTTAAAGCAGATAAGCATAGAGCTATTCATAAGAGATTACAGCATTCTTACTTTGAAACGATGAAATGGGATGCGCCAGCGCATTGCATGGAGAATTCTAGCTCGATTGCTTTAACAGACAGACACTACGGAGCGCCATGCCGTTGCACGGAATTATATAGTTCACATTCTATTGAAGACCTCTAACAGTTAAGCACAATGTTATGGACATATGATTACAGATTCTTTGCATTGAAACGTTGAAATGTGATGCGACATCGCGCTGCATGAAGTATTAGGAATGTCTTGCTTGGACACGTAGAGATCTGGAAACGATATTCTGTTGCAAGTAAGTATAGGATTCACATCCTTCTAAGGTCTAGATGCAGACAAATTTAACATATTGCATAGAACATTGCAATTTACCATGAATCATTGAAATGACTTGCGACATCGTGTTGAATGAAGCAATAGAATTCTATTGCTCCGATAAGTAAACAAATGGAAACGCTATTTCCGAGCAAGGAAGTGTGGCATTTACATCCTTTTGGAGTGTAGACAAGGTATACATAACATTGCACAATGAATACTATATCTTATCATGAAACATAGAAATGAGATGCGATATCGCGTTTTAAGAAGCATTAGAACTCTATTGCTACGATACATAGACATCTGCAATCGCTATTTCCTAGGATGGAAACGTCGCACTTACGTTCTCTTGAAGTGAATGTGAGGTATACATGACACTTCGCAAGGATTATTATATCTTATCATGAAACATAGAAATGAGATGCGACATGCCGTTTTAAGAAGCATTAGAACTCTATTGCTACGATACGTAGACAACCGCAAACGCTATTTCCTAGCAAGGAAGTGTCGCCATTACATTCTTTTGAAGTGTAGACGAGAATACATGACAATCCGCTATGAATATTATATCTTATCATGAGAAAACGAAATGAGATGCGATATTGCCTTTTGAGAAGCATTAGAAATCTATTGCTACGATACGTAGACATCTGCAAGCGCTATTTCCAAGCAAGGTCGTGTCGCATTTACATTCTTTTGAAGTGAATGCGATGTATACATAACATTGCACAATGAATACTATATCTTATCCTGAAACATAGAAATGAGATGCGATATCGCTATTTAAGATGCATTAGAACTCTATTGCTTCGATACGTTGACATCTGCAAACGCTATTTCCTAGGATGGAAGTGTCGCATTTACATTCTTTTGAAGTTAATACGAGGTGTACATGACACTTCGCAATGAATATTATATCTTATCACGAAACATAGAAATGAGATGCGATATCGTGATCTAAGAAGCATTAGAACTCTATTGCTACGACACGTAGGCATCTGCAAATGCTATTTCCTAGCAAGCAATAGTCGCATTTACATTCTTTTGAAGTGAATCCGACGTATACATGACAATTCGCAATGAATATTATATCTTATCATGAAACATAGAAATGAGATGCGATATCGCGTTTTAAGAAGCATTAGAACTCTGTTGCTACGACACGTTGATATCTGCAAACGCTATTTCCTAGCAGGGATGTGTCGCATTTACATTCTTTTGAAGTGAATACGACGTATACATGGCACTTCGCAATGAATATTATATCTTATCATGAAACATAGGAATGAGATGCGATATCGGGATTTAAGAAGCATTAGAACACATTTGCCACGATACGCAGACATCTGCAAACGCTGCTTTCTAGCAAGGAAGTGTCACATCTACATTCTTTTGAAGTCACTGCGAGGTGTACATGACACTTCGCAATGAATATTATATCTTACCAGGAAAAATAGAAATGAGATGCGATATCGCGATTTACGATGCATTGGAACTATATTGCTTCGATACGTAGACATCTCTAGACGCTATTTCCTAGCAAGGAAGTGTCGCATTTACATTCATTTGAAGTGTAGAGGAGGAATACATAACACTTCGCAGTGAACATTATATCTTGTCATGAAACATAGAAATGAGATGCGAAATCGCGTTTTGAGAAGCATTAGAACTCTAATGCTACGATACGTAGACATCTGCAAACGCTATTTCCTAGCAAGGAAGTGTCGCATTTTCATTCTTTTGAGATGAATACGAGGTATACATGACACTTCGCAATGAATATTATATCATATATCGAAACATAGAAATGGGATGAGATAACGCGTTACAAGAAGCATTAGAGCACTATTATTACGATGCGTAGACACCTGCAAACGCTACTTCCTAGCAAGGAAGTGCCGCATTTACATTCATTTGAAGTGTATGCGAGGTATACATAACACTTCGCAATGAATATTATACCTTACGTTGAAACATAGAAATGAGATACGGTATCTCGTTTGAAGAAGCATTAGAATTCTATTGCAGCGATACTTAGACATCTCCAAACGCTATTTCCTAGCATGGAAGTGTCGCATTTACATTCTTTTGAAGTGAAAACGAGGTAATCATGACACTTCTCAATGAATATTATATCTTATCTTGAAACATAGAAGTGAGATGCTATATCGCGTCTTAAGAAGCATTAGAACTCTATTGCTTCGATACGTGGACACCTGCAATAGCTATTTCCTAGCAAGGAAGTGTCGCATTTTCATTCATTTGAAGTGTATGCGTTGTATACATAACACTTCTCAATGAATATTGTATCTTATCATGAAACATAGAAATGAGATGCGATATCGCGTTTTAAGAAGCACTAGAACTGTATTGCTTCAATACGTAGACATCTGCAATCGCTACTTCCTAGCAAGGAAGTGTCGCATTTACTTTCTTTTGAAGTGAATACGAGGTATTCATGACACTTCGCAATGAACATTATACCTTATCATGAAACATAGAAATGATATGCGATATCTCGTTTTAAGAAGCATTAGAACTCTATTGGTTCGATACCAAGACATCTGAAAACAATATTTCCTAGCAGGAAAGTGTCGCATTTTCATTCCTTTGAAGTGAATACGAGGTATACATGATACTTAGCAATGAATATTATATCTTAACATGAAGCATAGAAATGAGATGCGATATCGCGTTACAAGAAGCATTAGAGCACTATTGTTACGATACGTAGATATCTGCAAACGCTATTTCCAAGCAATGAAGTGTCGCATTTACATTCATTTGAAGTTTATGCGATGTATAAGTGGCACTTCGCAATGAATTTTATATCTTATCATGAAACATATAAATGAGATGCGATATCCCGCTCTAAGAAGCATTAGAGCACTATTGCTAAGATACGTAGACATCTGCAAACGCTATTTCCTATCATGGAAGTGTCGCATTTACATTCAATTCAAGTGTCTGCGAGGTATTTGTGACACTTCGCAATGAAGATTATATCTTATCATGAAACATAGAGGTGAGAAGTGTTATTGCCTTTTGAAAAGCACTAGAACACTATTGCTACTATACGTAGACATCTGAAAACGCTATTTCCTAGCATGAAAGTGTCGCATTTACATTCTTTGGAAGTGTATGCGAGGTATACATGCACTTCGCAATGAATATTATATCTTATCATGAATCATAGAAATAAGATGCGACATCTCGTTTTAGGAAGCATTAGAACTCTATTGCTACGATACGTAGACATCTTCAAACGCTATTACCTAGGAAGGAAGTGAAGCATTTACATTCTTTTCAAGTGAATACGAGGTATACATAACACTGCACAATGAATATTATATCTTATAATGAGACATAGAAATGAGATGCTATATCGCGTTTTGAGAAGCATTAGAATACTGTTGCTACGATACGTGGACATCTGCAAACGCTATTTCCTAGCAAGGAAGTGTCTCATTTAAATTCCTTTGAATTGTATGCGAGGTGTACATAACACCTCGCAATGAATATTATATATTATCATGATACATAGAAATGAGAAGCGATATCGCGTTTTGAGAAGCATTAGAACATTAATGCCACGATACGTATACATCTGGAAACCCTATTTCCTAGCAAGGAAGTGTCGCACTTACATTCTTTTGAAGTGAATACGAGGTATACATAACAATCCACAACGAATATTATATCCCATCACGAAACATAGGAATGAAATGCGATATATCGTTTTAAGAAGCATTAGAACTCTATTGCTTCGATACGTAGATATCTGCAAACCTTATTTCCTAGCAAGGTAGTGTCGCATTTACATTCTTTTGAGGTGAATACGAGGTATCACGTCCGGTGAAACTATTTTCCGTTGCTCCGGAGGCTTTACGACACGAGCCTATTTTTCGGTAATTCGGTCCGCGGGAACGCGTTAAGACCGGGTCCGACAATTTCGGCTGACGCGACACTAGCGAAAACACTCGCGATAATAAGGGAATGACCCTACCTTTCGATGACTTCTCTCTCGATTTGTACGTAGAAATGGCGTTGAGAATCGTTCGCTGCGATCGTAGCGGAGTTCGGTCGGTTAGCTGCTACGGAAATCTCGATCAGTCGCCAGCGAAGAGGAGGACGGCTGTTGGAATTCAGCGATGATGCAGAGGAACTAGCGGTGATAGTAGCAGCTTCGGCTGCGAATGTGGCAGAATCGGCGTGATGCGTCGGGGTGTCTGGATCGGAAGCGTCGGCGGTCGCTTTGGAAAGCGGCATCTGGGCTGGTGCGAGGGCAGGTCGCTGGTATACGAGGACTCTCGGAACGTCCTCCAAATATTCACGCACAAGTGATCGTAAGAAATTCGTCCTACCCGCACGTCGCGTTCTTCACAAACCGGAAGCACGATTCATTCACCAGGTTTTTTCGGTACTTTCGACTAAGATCAGAAGGATAAGCGGCGATCCGCTCTATCTCAACGTCACAAAGCCGATTTCTATACTCCTTCAACGTGATGAAGAGCAAACCCAGTTGTATGGAAGAACCCGTGGAAGAAATCGTAGTTAAATGTAATGTTAAAAGTAGAACCAGTATTATAAACACTTGATAAAATTAATGGATGTGGAAATAGTAGACTTGGTAAAAGAACTTGTACTTGGATATAGTAAAAGTAAAAATAAAATATATTCCAGGTTGAAAGTATACAAGAACTGGAATTATTGTAAGACTAAGACTAAGTTAAAATGGAAATAGAATCACGATGCCTCAACCTCACATTGAGGTGGCTAACGATCTAGAACTAGAGGTTTCGACTCCTCGGTAGGAGATCTCAAGTCAGAGTGTGTGCTCTGGAGACGCGTCTCGGACTTCCACGGTTCGCGAGGCGCTACGGTCGCGGACGCTAGTGGTAGGGAGATCGCGGTCCCGCGAGTGGGGGACTGGCGTTTCGTGGCGGGGAGCGCGCGGTACAGCGAGTGGGAACGCGCGGCCTGTGGTGGGGCTAGCGGCGCATGCCGCTGGCCGGACGCATCTCACGCGTTTGACTTATGAGCAAATACAATATGGACTTACAATTATGTGTGTGTTGTTTGTGTCTTACATTCGTGTCGTGTGTAACTTAGATCTAGGTTTTCTTATATATGCGTCATGATATGGTATGTATGTGCTAGCTTAGAAGTAATATATAGGTTCTAGCAGATACTGTTCCCGGAATTGGAAAAGTCACCATTCAGGTGATGGGCTGCGGCTACGTCTTCCTGCAGGACGGAATCCTCGGTGCGAGGGAGATAGGGCTGCCCATCCTTGGTGCGGGCGAGACAGGTATACTAGGTTGTGCCAGTGAGACACTAGTGCCCGTTACGAGCGAGAC
This sequence comes from Xylocopa sonorina, assembly GCF_050948175.1. Lineage (NCBI taxonomy): Eukaryota > Metazoa > Arthropoda > Insecta > Hymenoptera > Apidae > Xylocopa > Xylocopa sonorina. The sequence continues at coordinate 232,412 of NW_027490288.1, forward strand.
AGGTATACTCGGCGGTGCGAGTGAGGCAGCGGAACTCGGTGTGAGTGAGCGCGTGCAGATATGCGCGCGCGAACATTTCCAGTTGCTGGTTCTGCAAGCGAGTTTGACTGGTTCCATGCGTCCAGGGGTTGATGCTGGGGGGTGCGAGGAGGTTGATGGGTGGCAGGCGGTACGCCTGACGTCACAAAATGCGACACTTCCTTTCTATGAAATTACGTTCCCAGATATCTCTGTATAGAAGCTATAGAGTTCTAATGCCCCTTAAAACGCGATATCGCATCTCATTTCAATGTTTCGTGATAAGATATAATATTCATTGTTGAGTGTTATCTATAACTCGCATTCACTTCAAATGAATGTAAATGTGACACTTCCTTGCTAGGAAATAGCGTCTGCAGATGTCTACGTATCGTAGCAATAGAGTTCTAAAGCTTCCTAAAACGCGATATCTAATCTCATTTCTGTGTTTCCTGATAAGATATAGTATTCATTGCGAGGTGTCACTTATACCTCGCATACACTTCAAATGAATGTGAAGGCGACACTACATTGCTGGGAAATAGCGTTTGCAGATGTCTACGTATCGTAGCAATAGAGTTCTAAAGCTTCCTAAAACGCGATATCGCATCTCATTTCTATGTTTCACGATAAGATATAATATTCATTGTTGAGTGTTATCTATAACTCGCATTCACTTCAAATGAATGTAAATGTGACACTTCCTTGCTAGGAAATAGCGTCTGCAGATGTCTACGTATCGTAGCAATAGAGTTCTAAAGCTTCCTAAAACGCGATATCGAATCTCATTTCTGTGTTTCCTGATAAGATATAGTATTCATTGCGAAGTGTCACTTATACCTCGCATGCACTTCAAATGAATGTGAAGGCGACACTACATTGCTGGGAAATAGCGTTTGCAGATGTCTACGTATCGTAGCAATAGAGTTCTAAAGCTTCCTAAAACGCGATATCGCATCTCATTTCTATGTTTCACGATAAGATATAATATTCATTGCGAAATGTCAGTTATACCTCGCATACACTTCAGTAGAATGTAATTGCGACACTTCCTTCCTAGGAAATAGCGTTTGCAAGTGTCTATGTATCATGGCAATAGAGTTCTAACGCTTCTTCAAACGCGAGATCGCAACTCATTTCTATGTTTCATGATAAGATATAATATCCATTGCGAAGTGTCATGTATACCACGCATACACTTAAAATGAATGTAAATGCGACACTTCCCTGCTGGGAAATAGCGTTTGCAGATGTCTACGTATCGAAGCAATAGAATTCTAATGCTTCTTAAAACGCAATATCGCATCTCACTTCTATGGTACATGATAAGATATAATGTTCATTGCGAAGTGTCATGTATACCTCGTATTCACTTCAAAAGAATGTAAATGCGACTATTGCTTGCTGGTAATAGCGTTCGCAGATGTCTATGTATCGTACCAATAGAGTTCTAATGCATCTTACAACGAGATGTCGCACTTCATTTCTATGTTTCATGACAAGATATAATGTTCATTGCGAAGTGTCACTTATTCCTCGTATTCGCTTCAAATGAATGTAAATGCGACACTTCCTTGCGAGGAAATAGCGTTCGCACATGTTTACGTATCGAGGCAATAGAGCTCTAATGCTTCTTAAAACGCGATATCGCATCTCACTTCTATGTACCATGATAAGGTATAGTATTCAGCGCGAAGTGTCATGTATACCTCGTATTCACTTCAATAAAATGTAGGTGCGGCACTTCCTTGCTAGGAAATAGCGTTTGCAGATGTCTACGCATCGAAGCAATAGAGTTCTAGTGCCTCTTAAAACGCGATATCGCATCTCATTACTATGATTCACGATAAGATATAATATCCATTGCGAAGTGTCACTTATTCCCCGTATTCACTTCAAATGAATGTAAATGCGACACCTCCTTGCTAGGAAATAGCGTTTGCAGATGTCTACGTATCGATGCAATAGAGTTCTTATGCTACGTAAATCGCGATATCGCATCTCACTCCTATGCTTCATGGTAAGATATAATATTCATTGCGAAGAGTCATGTATACCTCGTATTCACTTCAAAAGAATGTAAGTGCGACACTTCCATGCTAGGAAATAGCGTTTGCAGAGGTCTCCGCATCGAGGCCATAGAGTTCTAATGTTTCTTAAAACGCGATATGGACTCTCACTTTTATGTTACATGATAAGATATAATGTTCATTGCGAAGTGTCATGTATACCTCGTACTCACTTCAAAAGAATGTAAATGCGACGTTTCCATCCTAGGAAGTAGCGTTCGCAGATGTCTACGTATCGTAGCAATAGAGATCTAATGCTCCTTAAAACGCGATATTGCATCCCATTTCTATGTTTTATGATAAGATATAATATCCATTGCGAAGTGTCACTTATACCTCGCATACACTTCAAATGAATGTAAATGCGACACATCCTTGCTGGGAAATAGCGTTTGCAGATGGCTACGTATCGTAGCATTAGATTTCTCATGCTCTTTAAGACGGGATATCGCATCTCATTTCTATGTTTCATGATAAGATACAATATTCATTGCGAAGTGTAATGTATACTTCGGAAACACTTCAAAAGAATGTAAGTGCCACACATCCTGGCTTAGAAATAGCGTTTCCGGATGTCTACCTATCGAAGCAATAAAGTTCTAATGCTTCTTAAAACGCGAAATCGCAACTCATTTCTATGTTGCAAGATAAGATGTAATGTTCATTGCGAAGTGTTATTCATACCTCGTCTACACTACAAAAGAATGTAAATGCAACACTTCCTTGCTAGGGAATAGCGTTTCCAGATGTCTACGTATCGAAGCAATAGTGTTCTAATGGGGAGGGGTAGAGGTCCTTCTCACACCCGAGAACCATCCTGTTTGTCTCCATGGACTATGGCAGTGGTATTATCGTTGCAGAGCTCTGGATCCTACCCTTCGGGCTTCAGGGTCTCTTCTTGCTCACTTCCCGACTCCTCCACCGTCGAGCCCGTCACGCTACCTCGGCGCACAGCCCTTCCGCGAACCTGCGGTCTTATTACCCGCCGAAGAGACGTCTTATGGGTCGCTTCTTCCCTCAGCTCGCCAGTCTAATCCGTAGAACGGAGAGAGAGAAACGAACGGCGGGGGGGGGGGGGATGTTCTACCATCGTGTATTTCACGCTCCTCGCAAATACAGCTATCGCGATGGTCCGTGTCGCGCTTCTCGCATGGGTGGTGATCTGCGAGCTAGTCTAACCGAAGCAGGGGGGGGGGGGGGGTGAGCGAGCCTTGTGACATCACCACGTCACAGTACATACAAATTTGCGATTAAGTAGCTATGTGTTCAAATTCAATTCCGAATAATGCACTAAAAAGCATCCCAGATAACAAACGGCAAGATGGTAGCGACACCATGCCGGCACTATATTGCCACTTCCAAGGAGTGTCAACTGATTCGTAGTCATCTGTGACCGGATTCGTTGACTAAAATGCCAGAACGTGTTACCAGCACGTTCTAGACAAGCGAATCGCGCAGAACCAGCACCATGGTGACACGCGTATCATCGCTCCATTCATGAATCTCCTCAGCAATGACGCAGGATCACATTTGGCAATGGGGAACCTGTGCTTTCATACAAATTAGAACCGTTAGATGTCAGTAGATGTTCAGCATATGAGTATTGATAGATATTTTGATGGTCGTTTTCCTATATTTATAGTTATTGAGCGAGTCGTATATATTTCTTTCAATCCATCATAGACTAAATATATTATTTATAAAAAAAATATTACTTATAAAATAAAAATACATGCTGTTGCGTCCCTAACTTCGCCATGTGTAATTTTTGAAATAACATGCTGTCATCGTATTTAATGTAACCCTCAATTCCATGAATTTGTAACAATAATATATAAAATAAGTGTATATATTTTTATGACAAAGTAATTATCGACTTTATGGAAAAAATCGCCCTATCGAGCTAGTTTATAGAAAATAATAAAATCGAGTTCTTATATCTTTGTTTTGTGCCGGTGTATCTATATCGGAATCAAAATAAATAAATTGCACAGTTTAGTCATTTTTCATATTTGCTTATAATTTTTATGGAAACAGCTTCCCCATTAGTAAATGTCAGCCTACGCCACAACCACGCGTGTAGCTATGGTGAGCTGATAGTGTCATTGTCACGGCCGTGTAGCCCGTGTGCTATATCTCGGTGCTTTAATAGTGCCGTGATACGAATGCCGCCCCAGTACTAACAGTATGCCATTTCGCAAGCTGAGTAGGAGCACTTTGTTAGCACAGTTCTGTCACGGAATTCGTTCCATCCGTTGTCATTGGCGTGCCAATCGCTGGCTGTTTGGGATATTGTAGTGCATGTGGCAAACTTGTTCCTTATCATCGTGAAGGTGATGGATTTTCACTCCCCCCTTTTTGATTTTTTTAAATTATTGTTTGGAATTTTTGCCGTTTCTGTATCTCTATGACCGCATTGTGGATTCAACTTATGTACGATCTTTTTGGTCTTCATCTTTTGTTACATGTAATATTATATATGTGATGCACGTTTGTTATGTAATGCTCCGATTTGTAAGCCTCAGATACTTTTATTCTTTGGTAAAGCAACTTATTCGATTAATATATATTTATTAGACATAGATATAAACAATTAGAAAAATGTTATTAAGACGCTATTAAATATGTTGTTGCAATTATATATTTAAGGTCTGAAGATGTAGATGCAATTAATGTCCGATATTTTACGTGATCCAATCGACGTATCAAGTGAGGCTATGAAATATAAAAATCTTTTACTATTCTTCGACCCCTTTACATGTTACATGAATGATAAGTCCTGCAAGACAAGAAGCCAGAATTAGTGAGATATCTAGGAACATAAGTAATTTGTAAGTAACACATCTTTTCTCTTTGAAATATTTGTCTTTGCATAGAATAGAACGTATAGATATAATTGCCTGTTTTATACCCATTTCGGTCCAATTCTATTATAGCCTTTGAGCAGAAGTAATATTGATTATACTTGATTTTTGCAATAGTTCCTTAATTAACAGATTTTATTAACCTAGAATCATCATTTGACGGATGTATCAATCTACTTTGTAGCTCCATCAGTTTCTTTTTCTGCTCGCTACTTTCCATTTTCAGTTCCGTATACTTATCCTTTATCATCATCATATATGTGGCGTAAAATTACAATAACTTTTTGTCCTCAAATTTTGCGGATATTTCAATTAAATTTCGTTTGATTAAATAAACGGAAATTAAAAAACAGTGGCACGTACCATTTCTTGGAAGCGTTGTATCGTAATTTGCATCTGACTGTTTTGAAAGGCACGCACTTTACTTAACGTTTGCAATGATTCGGTTAGCGAAGTAAAGAAATATTCTACTTTCGAAATTGTTGGCTCTTGTAATTCTAAGGCAAATATATTCATCTGTCGACATCGTAAACATTGTCTTTTGGCAAAATTCCAGAAATCAAATATACTATAAGTAAAATAATAAACATCATAATATTAAATTTAACTCTGTTCATCGTTGCCTTGTTGGACACATCCATAACAATATACAGGGTGGGGCAGTAATAATTAGCACCTCAGATATCCACAAAACTATAAGTTTCATAGAAGTTTTTGCTAATATAAAATTGCATAGTACAAAGGGGCCATCCGTTGATGAAAATAGTTTCTTTGTAAGTGGAGTTATGTTGGACATATAAAGGTTACCTTCATTTTTTAAAATGAATTGGTATGTCCATTCTTCCGTAATACGATAGAGCATTTTAAAGCAAGTTTAACGATCTGTAACATGAAGGCATTGAAGGTTACAAAAAGTAAAGAAAGGCGATAATACTCACGGTTTTGATAGTAAATGAAACATACGTATTGTAAACAGTGGTGGAAGGCGTAATACTTACCGTTTACTTCACTATGAATAAACACTTTTCGAAGGGCATTTCAATAGTTTGCAGCATAAGTTAAACATGATAAGATTAGTATTGAAAAATCAGTTCGAATACGTTTGGTTAGGCTGTTCTTTGTGTCGTTCATTTTATAAGTACTGAGCTGCGGACTCCTGAGGACAGCTCACAAAATTGTTGAACTATGGAAGATTATCATTGTGAATTTGAATCAAAAGGTAATTAAATTCCATTAGATTGTAAACAGATCTCAATGTTTCATTTTAGATAGTAAGATTAAATACTCTTTACAAAACTACAAGAATGGATACATACCTTTCTGTTATTATTACTTCATAAAGAATTATAATTGCAATTATATAGTTCATTACGATAAAAAATATTTCTCAGAAAATTCTAAAAATAAAAGAATCAAGTAAAACATTTTTAATAATTACGAATATGAAAAATACTTGAACATTCCAATAGAAAGATGTCTAAACAGGAGTTAGAAAAGTCAAACATTCAATTTCAATTCCAGAATTCATCTATAAGAGGTAAAATGTTTCGAAGGCTTTAATTACAGTCTTTAATGCAAGCAGTTGGGCAGTATTTCAATTTTTAAGAAAATTGATGAAAGTCAACCATTTTAAAGTGGTCAGAATCTTTGTCGTTTGAGCAATAAGTGAATAACAAATAACTGCATAAATTCCAGGATTAAAAACTTATGGATTAAATCCTATGCAGACTCGTTTATGAGCGAGTTACAAAATAATAATCCACACTAAGTAATCATTTTAAAACTTAAACGATTACATCTCGCGAACTTTCAAAGATATCAGAAGCGTGAAAAGTATGTGGTTTATCAAAAACTCTTCTAAAAGAACGGACGAAGCCAATAGAAATCTTTGTTGAAGTAGGCAAGTTCTAAAGTTCTAAGCAACGCGATGGCCCTTATCTGCCTATGTTTCATAGCAAGTAAGTTCTGAATTTCTATGAAATCCGATGGAATACCTCAATACTAACGTTTCAAAGTAAGTTCTCAAATTCTCAATTCAACGCTTAAAACTATGTGTGTTCTATATATCTATGTAAAGTGATGGTTCCTATTAGTTGTGACGGAAACCTATATATAGTAAGTCAGGGAAGCTCGAAGGGGTTAATTATCTAAATGCTTTAAGGTGTAAAACGTACTTTAATCTAAAGCGATCTATCGTTCCAAGGTATCCGCTCACGTACAACTTCTCTTGGGCGCCAGCTGCTCAGAAAGTAGCAAAGGGATAGACTACACGACCCCGGGAACCCTGGGGCGGAACAACCCTTGAAACTTCGAAATGCTCCTCTTCTCGACTACGCCTAGCCAAGTACACACACTCAGGTCGCGAGATACTGAAGTCACGGCATGTTTATTTATGGTCTCGACGTGGGTTTAACTAACAAGGGCTACGGAAAACTACGCAACACGCCGCAAATTACCGGGTATCATAACTCGCTTCACGATATAAGATACAATATACAATATGCGACACAAGAAATGGGACGCTTTAGCGAATAAACTCTCACGTTCTCTTCATCAGGTTCCTTGAATTCGCTGGTGGTCCTCGGGTCTCCTGGATCCTCCTCGGGGCTCCTTGGTGGAGTGGGCTGTAGGCTTCGGTATTGTTCGAGTCCATCGATCAGTGGATTTCGGCGATTTCCTCTTCTCGCCCCCTTGGGTGTCCCTGAGGGGATCCTCCTGATCATTTAAATTGCGTAGCGCCTCGCGAGCCGCGCTCCCATGGCCCACCTGCAGGGCCGCTGGACTTTTGACTTCTCTTTAGGAGGTTAAGGATGGTTGAGGACCTTCTCACATCCCAGAGCATTATAAAGCACAAGAGCAGATAAGCATAATGCGATGCATAGAGCTTTACAACCTTCTAACTTACTTTGAACTGTTTATATGAAATGCAATATTGAGGTGCATGAAGTATGACAAATTAAATGCTTCGGCACCTGGACATCTAGAAACGCTATCCCCGGGCAAGAAAGCGTAGGATTCACACTCAATTCATATGCAGAAGCAGATAAACATAACGCGATGCTATGAATATTACATCTTATCATGAAATATAGAAGTAAGATGCGCAGCCGCGTTTTACGAAGCATTAGAACTCTATTGCTTCTAAACCTTCTGATATAGAAACGATATTCCGTAGCAAGGAAGTGATCCATTTACATTCATTTGAAGTGTAGAGGAGATATACATAACGCGTTGCAATGAAATTACATCTTATCATGTGACTTAAAATTTATATGCGATATCGCGTTTCATAAAGAGTTAGAAATCTATTGCTTCGATACGTAGACATCTGAAAACTCATTTCCTAGCAAGGATGTGTGGCATTTACATTCTCTTGAAGTGTATACGAGGTATACATATAACTTCGCATTGAATATTATATCTTATCATGAAACATAGAAATGAAATGCGACATCTCGTTTTAAGAAGCATTAGAATCCTATTGCTACGATACGTAGACATCTGCAAACGATATTCCCAAGGATGGAAACGTCGCATTTACATTCTATTGAAGTGAATACGTGGTATACATGACTCTTAGCGCTGAATATTATACCTTATCATGAAACATAGAAATGAGATGCGATATCGAGTTTTAAGAAGCTTTAGAACTCTATTGCTTCGATACGTAGACATTTGCAAACGCTATTACCTAGCAGGGAAGTGTCGCATTTACATTCATATGAAGTGAATACAAGGAATAAGTGACACTTCGCAATGGATATTATATCTTATCACGAAACATAGAAATGAGATGCGATATCGCGATTTAAGTAGCATTAGAATTCTATTGCTACGATATGTAGGCATCTGCAAACGCTATTTCCTAGCATGGAAGTGTCGCTTTTACATTCTTTTGAAGTGAATACGAGGTATACATGACACTTCGCAATGAATATTGTATCTTATCATGAAACATAGAAGTGAGATGCGATATCGCGTTTTAAGAAGCATTAGAAATCTATTCCTACGATACGTAGACATCTTCAAACGCTATTTCCTAGGAAGCAGTAGTCGCATTTACATTCTTTTGAAGTGAATACGAGGTATACATGACACCTCGCAATGAATATTACATCCTATCACGAAACATAGAAAAGAGATGCGATATCGCGATTTAAGTAGCATTAGAAATCTATTGCTACGATACGTAGACATCTGAATACGCTATTTCCTAGCAAGGAAGTGTCGCATTTACATTCGCTTGGAGTGAACACGAGGTATACATGAAATTTCGCAATGAATATTATATCTCATCACGAAACATAGAAGTGAGATGCGATATCGCGTTTTAAGAAGCATTAGAACTCTATTGCCTAGACACGTAGACATCTGCAGACTCTATTTCCTAGCATGGAAGTGTCGCATTTACATTCTTTTGAAGTGAATACGAGGTACACATGACACTTCGCATTGAATATTACATCTTATCACGAAACATAGAAATGAGATGCGATATAGCGATTTAAGTAGCATTAGAATTCTATTGCTACGATATGTAGGCATCTGCAAACGCTATTTCCTGGCATGGAAGTGTCGCACTTACATTCTTTTGAAGTGAATACGGGGTATACATGACACTTCGCAATGAATATTATATCTTATCACGAAACATAGAAATGACATGCGATATAGCGTTTAAAGAAGCATCAGAACTCTATTGCCTCGACGCGTAGACATATGCAGACGCTATTTCCTAGCAAGCAATAGTCGCATTTACATTCTTATGAAGTCAATACGAGGTATACATGACACTTCGCAATGAATATTATGTCTTATCACGAAATATAGAAAAGAGATGCGATATCGCGATTTAAGTAGCATTAGAAATCTATTGCTACGATACGTAGACATCTGAATACGCTATTTCCTAGCAAGGAAGTGTAGCATTTACATTCGTTTAGAGTGAATACGAGGTATACATGACACCTCGCAATGAATATTACATCTTATCACGAAACATAGAAATGAGATGCGATATCGCGATTTAAGTAGCATTAGAATTCTATTGCTACGATATGTAGGCATCTGCAAACGCTATTTCCTAGCATGGAAGTGTCGCTTTTACATTCTTTTGAAGTGAATACGAGGTATACATGACACTTCGCAATGAATATTGTATCTTATCATGAAACATAGAAGCGAGATGCGATATCGCGTTTTAAGAAGCATTAGAAATCTATTCCTACGATACGTAGACATCTGCAAACGCTATTTCCTAGGAAGCAATAGTCGCATTTACATTCTTTTGAAGTGAATACGAGGTATACATGACACCTCGCAATGAATATTATATCTTATCATGAAACATAGAAGTGAGATGCGATATCGCGATTTAAGTAGCATTAGAACTCTATTGCTACGATACGTAGACATCTGAATACGCTATTTCCTAGCATGGAAGTGTCGCACTTACATTCGTCTGGAGTGAATACGAGGTTTACATGACATTTCGCAATGAATATTACATCTTATCACGAAACATAGAAATGAAATGCGACACCTCGTTCTAAGGAGCATTAGGACCCTTTTGCTACGATACGTAGATATCTGAATGCGCTATTTCCTAGGAAGCAATAGTCGCATTTACATTCTTTTGAAGTGAATACGAGGTATACATAACACTTCGCAAGGAATATTACATCTTATCTCGAAACATAGAAATGAGATGCGATATAGCGTTTGAAGAAGCATTAGAACTCTATTGCCTCGACATCTGCAGACGCTAGTTCGTAGCATGGAAGTGTCGCATTTACATTCTTTTGAAGTAAATACGAGGTGTACATGACACTTCGCAATGAATATTAGATCTTATCACGAAACATAGAAATCAGATGCTTTATCGCGACTTAAGTAGCATTAGAACTCTATTGCTACGATACGTAGAAATCTGAATACGCTATTTCCTAGCAAGGAAGTGTCGCATTTACATTCGCTTGGAGTGAACACGAGGTATACATGACATTTCGCAATGAATATTATATCTCATCACGAAACATAGAAGTGAGATGCGATATCGCGTTTTAAGAAGCATTAGAACTCTATTGCCTAGACACGTAGACATCTGCAGACTCTATTTCCTAGCATGGAAGTGTCGCATTTACATTCTTTTGAAGTGAATACGAGGTACACATGACACTTCGCATTGAATATTACATCTTATCACGAAACATAGAAATGAGATGCGATATAGCGATTTAAGTAGTATTAGAATTCTATTGCTACGATATGTAGGCATCCGGAAACGCTATTTCCTAGCAAGGAGGATTCGTATTTACATTCTTTTGAAGTGAATACGAGGTATACAAAGAACATTATATCTTATCATGATACATAGAAATGAGATGCGATATCGCGTTTAAAAAAGGATTAGAACTATATTGCTTCAATACGTAGACACATAGAAGTGCATTTCCTAGCAAGGAAGTGTGGCATTTACATTCTTTTGGAGTGTAGACGAGGTATACATGGCACTTCGCTATGAGTATTATATCTTATCTTGAAACATAGTATTGTGATGCGATGTCGCGTTTAATGAAGCACTAGAATTCAATTGCTTCGATACGCAGATACCTGGAAATGCTTTTTCCTAGCAAGGAAGTGTCGCATTTACATTCATTTGAAGTGAATACGATGTATACATGACACTTCGCAATGAATGTTATATCTTATCATGAAGCAGGGAAATGAGGTGCGGCATCACGTTTTAAGAAGCATTGAAACTCTATTGTATCGATACTTAGACAACTGGAAACGCTATTTCCTAGCAAGTAAGTGTCACATTTATATACTTTTGAAGCGAATACGAGGTATACATCACATTTCGCAATGGATAATATGCCTTATCATGAAACATAGAAATGAGATGCGACATCTCGTTTTAAGAAGCACTAGAACTCTATTGCTTCGATACGTAGACATCTGGTAACGCTACTTCTTAGCAAGGAAGTGTCGCATTTACATTCTTTTGAAGTGAATACGAGGTATACATGACACTTCGCAATGAATATTATACCTTATCATGAAACATAGGAGTGAGATCCGATATCGCGTTTTAAGAAGCACTAGAACACTATTGCTACGATACGTAGACATCTGCAAACGCTATTTCCTTGGAAGGAAGTGTCGCATTTACATTCTTTTGAAGTGAATACGAGGAAAACGTGACATTTCGCAATGAATATTATATCTTGTCAATAAACATAGAAATGAGATGCGATATCCCGTTTTGAGAAGTATAAGAAATATATTGCTGCGGTACGTAGATATCTGGAAACGCTATTTCCTAGCAAGGAAGTGTCGCATTTACATTCTTTTGAAGTGAATAAGAGGCATGCTTGTCACTTCGCAATGAATATTATACCTTATCTCGAAACATAGGAATGAGATGCGATATAGCGATTTAAGAAGCATTAGAACTCTATTGCTTCGATACGGAGACATTTGCAGTCGCTATTTCCTAGTAAGGAAGTGTCGCATTTACATTCATTTAAAGTGAATACGAGGTATACATGACACTTCGCAATGAATATTACATCTTATCACGAGACATAGGTATGAGATGCGATATCGCGATATAAGTAGCATCAGAAACCTATTGCTTCGATACGTAGACATCTGGAAACGTAATTTCCTAGAAAGGAAGTGTTGCATTTACATTCTCTTGAGAGGAATACGATGTATACATGACACTTCGCAATGAATATTATACCTTATCATGAAACATAGAAGTGAGATGCGATATCGCGTTTTAAGCAGTATTAGAACTCTATTGCTACAATACGTAGGTATCTGCAAACGCTATTTCCTAGCTAGGAATTGTCGCATTTACATTCTTTTGAAGTGAATTCGGGGTATACATGACACTTCGGATTGAATATTATAACTTATCACGAAACATAGAAATGAGATGCGATATTGCGATCTAAGAAGCATTAGAATTCTATTGCTACAATACGTAGGTATCTGCAAACGCTATTTCCTAGCTAGGAATTGTCGCATTTACATTCTTTTGAAGTGAATACGAGGTATACATGACTCTTCGCAATGAATATTGTGTCTTATCATGAAACATAGAAGTGAGATGCGATATCGCGTTTTACGAAGCATTAGAACACTATTGCCTCGATGCGTAGACATCTGCAGACGCCATTTCCCAGCAAGGAAGTGTCGCATTTACATTCGTTTGGAGTGAATAGGAGGTATACATGACGCTTCGCAATCAATATTTTATCTTATCATGATGCATAGAAATGAGATGCGATATCGCGTTTTGAGAAACATTAGAACTCTATTGCTACGATACGTAGACATCTGCAAAAGCTACTTCCTAGGATGGAAGTGTCGCACTTTCATTCTTTTGAAGTGAATACGAGGTATTCATGACAATTCGCAATGAATATTATGTCTTATCACGAAACATAGAAATGAGATGCGATATCGCGATTTAAGATGCATTAGAACTCTATTGCTTTGATACGTGGACACCTGCAGACGCTATTTCCTAGCATGGAAGTGTCGCATTTACATTCACTTGAAGTGTGTCCGAGGTATACATGACACTTCGCAATGAATATTGTATGTTATCATGAAACATAGAAATGAGATGCGATATCCCGTCCTAAAAAGCATGAGAACTCTTATGCTACGATACGTAGTTATCTGCAAACGCTATTTCCCAGCAAGGAAGTGTCGCATTTACATTCTTTTGGTGTGTAGACGAGAATACATGACACTTCGCAATGAATATTATATCTTATCTTGTAACACAGAAGTGAGATGCGATATCGGGTTCTAACTAGCATTAGAACTCTATTGCTACGATACGTAGACATTTACAAACGCCATTTCCTAGCATGGATGTATCGGATTTACATTCTTTTGAAGCGAAGGCGAGGTATACACATCACTTCGCAATTAATATTATATCTTAACATGAAACATAGATATGAGATGCGATATCGCGATATATGAAGCATTATAACTCTATTGCTTCGATACATAGACATATGAAAACGCTATTTCCTAGCAAGGAAGTGCCGCATTTACATTCTTTTGAAGTGAATGCTAGGTATACATAACATTGCACAATGAATATTATATCTTATCATGAATCATAGAAATGAGATGCAATATCGCGATTTAAGAAGCTTTAGAACTCTATTGCTACGATAAATAGCTATCTGCAAATGCTATTTCCTAGCAAGGAAGTGTCGCATTTACATTCCTTTGTCGTGTAGACGAGAATACATGACACTTCGCAATGAGTATTATATCTTATCATGAAACATAGAAATGGGTTGCGATATCCCGTTTTAAGAAGCATTAGAACTCTACTGCTTCAATACCTATACATTTGCAAACGCTATTTCCTCGCAAGGAAGTGTCGCATTTAAATTCATTTGAAGTGCAGACGAGGGATACATAACTCTTCGCAATGAATATTATATCTTATCATGAGACATAGAAATGAGATGCGATATCGCGTTCTGAGAAGCATTAGAACTCTATTGCTACGATACGTGGACATTTGCAAGCGCTATTTCCTAGCAAGGAAGTGTCGCATTTACATTCTTTTGAAGTGAATACGAGGTATACATAACACTCCACAGTGAATATTATATCTCATCATGAAACATAGAAATGGGATGCGATATCGCGTTTTAAGGAGCGTTAGAACTCTATTGCTTCGATACGTAGAGATCTGCATACGCTATTTCCCAGCAAGGAAGTGTCGCATTTACGTTCATTTGAAGTGTATGCGAGGTATAAGCGACACTTCGCAGTGGATATTATATCTCATCATGAAACAAAGAAATGGGGTGCAATATCGCGTTTTAAGAAGCATTAGAACTCTATTGCTTCGATACGGGAAGGGTCGCATTTACATTCATTTGTAGTGTAGACGAGAAATACAAAACACTTCGCAATGGATATTATATCTTATCATGAAACATAGAAGTGAGATGCGATATCGCGTTTTCAGAAGCTTTAGAGCTCTATTATATCGATACGTACACAACTGGGAAGGCTATTTCCTAGCAAAGAGGTGTGGGTTTACATTCTTTAGAAGTGTAGACGAGGAATACATAACGCTACGCAATGAATATTATAACTTATCATGAAACATAGAGTTGGGATGCGATATCGCGTTTAATGGAGCATTAGAACTCTATAGCGTCAATAGCTAGATATCTGAAAACGCTATTTCCTAGCAAAGAAGTGTGGCATTTACATTCTTTTGATGTGTAGCCGATGCGTACTTAACACTTCGCAATATATGTCATATCTTATCTCGAAACATGGACATGAGATGCGATATAGCGTTTTAAGAAGTATTAGAACTACATTGCTTTGGGGCGTAGACATCTGGAAACGCTATTTCCTAGCAAGGAAGATTCGCATTTACATTCTTTTGAAGTGAATACGTGGTATACATGACACTTCGCAATGAATATTATACCTTATCATGAAACATAGAAGTGAGATGCGATATCGCGTTTTAAGCAGTATTAGAACTCTATTGCTACGATACGTAGATATCTGGAGACGCTATTTCCTAGCAAGCAAGTGTCGCATTTACATTCGTTTCGAGTGAATAGGAGGTATACATGACACTTCGCAATGGATATTATATCTTATCACGAAACATAGAAATGAAATGCGACATCTCGTTTTAAGAAGCATTAGGACTTTATTGCTACGATACGTAGACATCTGAATACGCTATTTCCCAGCAAGGAAGTGTCGCATTTTCATTCGTTTGGAGTGAATACGAGGTATCCATGACACTTCGCAATGAATATTATATCCTATCACCAAACATAGAAGTGGGTTGCGATATCGCGTTTTAAGTAGTATTAGAACTCTATTGCTACGATACGTAGACATCTGAATACGCTATTTCCTAGCAAGGAAGTGTCGCATTTACATTCGTTTGGAGAGAATACGAGGAATACATGACACTTCGCAATGAATATTATATCTTATCACGAAACATAGAAATGAAATGCGACATCTCGTTCTAAGAAGCATTAGGACTCTTTTGCTACGATACGTAGACATCTGCAAACGTAATTTCCTAGGATGGAAACGTCGCATTTACATTCTTTTGAAGTGAATACGAGGTATACATGACACTTCACAATTAATATTATATCTTATCACGAAACATATAAATGAGATGCGATATCGCGATATAAGTAGCATTAGAACTCTATTGCTACGATACGTAGACATCTGCAAACGCTATTTCCTAGCAGGCAATAGTCGCATTTACATTCTTCTGAAGTGAATACGAGGTATACATGAAACTTTGCAATGTAAATTATATCATATCATGAAACATAGGAGAGAGATGCGATATCGCGTTTTAAGAAGCATTAGAATGCTATTGCCACGATACTTAGACTTCTGCAAACGCTATTTCCTAGCAAGCAATAGTCGCATTTACATTCTATTGAAGTGAATACTAGGTATACATGTCAGTTCGCAATGAGTATTATATCTTATCATGAAACATAGTAGAGAGATGCGATATCGCGATTTAAGTAGCATTAGAACTGTATTGCTACGATACGTAGCCATCTGCAAACGTCATTTCCTAGCAAGCATTGGTTGCATTTACATTCTTTTGAAGTGAATTCGAGGCATACATGACACTTCGGAATGAATATTATAACTTATCACGAAACATAGAAATGAGATGCGATATCGTGATTTAAGAAGCATTAGAATTCTATTGCTACCATACGTAGGCATCTGCAAACGCTATTTCCTAGCAAGCAATAGTCGCATTTACATTCTTTTGAAGTGAGTACGAGGTATACATGACACTTCGCAATGAATATTATATCTTGTCATGAAACATAGAAGAGAGATACGATATCGCGTTTTAAGAAGCATTAGAACGCTATTGCTACGATACGTAGACTTCTGCAAACGCTATTTCCTAGCAAGGAAGTGTCGCATTTACATTCATTTGAAGTGCATGCGAGGTATACATGACACTTCGCAATGTATATTATATCTTACCATGAAACATAGAAGTGAGTTTCGATATCGCCTTTTAACAAGTAATAGATCTCTATTGCTACGATACGTAGACATTTGAAAAAGCTATATCCTAGCACGGATGTGTCGCATTTACATTCTTCTGAAGTGAATACGAGGTATACATGAAACTTTGCAATGTAAATTATATCATATCATGAAACATAGAAATGAGATGCGATATCGCGCCTTAAGAAGCATTAGAACCCTAGTGCTTCGATACGCAGACATCTCGAAACGCATTTCCTACTCAAGGAAGTCCGACATTTACATTCTGTAGATGTGTGGACGAGGTATACAGAACACTACGCAATGAATATTATATCTTATCGTGAAACACAGAACTGAGATGTGATATCGCGTTTAAAGGAGCATTGGAACTCTATTGCTTCGATACGTAGACACCTGGAAACGCATTCCCCAGCAAGGAGGTGAGGTATTTACAATCTTCTGACGTGTAGACGAAGTATACGTAACACTTCGCAATGTATATTGTACCTTATCATGAAACATAGAAATCAGATGCGATATCGCGTTTTAAGAAGCGTTAGAACTCTATTGCTTCGATATGTAGACATCTGCAAACGCTACTTCCTAGCAAGGAAGTGTCGCATTTACATTCTCCTGAAGTGAATAAGAGGCGTACATGTCACTTCGCAATGAATATTATACCTTATCACGAAACATAGGAATTAGATGCGATATCGCGTTTTAAGAAGCATTAGAACGCTATTGCTACGCTACGTAGACTTCTGCAAACGCTATTTCCTAGCAAGGAAGTGTCGCATTTACATTCATTTGAAGTGCATGCGAGGTATACATGACACTTCGCAATGTATATTATATCTTACCATGAAACATAGAAGTGAGATGCGATATCGCATTTAAGAAGCATTAGAACTCTATTGCCTCGATGAGTAGACATCTGCAAACGCTATTTCCTAGCAAGCAATAGTCGCATTTACATTCGTTTGTAGTGAATACGAGGTATACATGACATTTCGCAATGAATAGTATATCTTATCACGAAACATAGGAATGAAATGCGACATCTCGTTTTAAGAAGCATTAGGACTCTTTTGCTACGATACGTAGACATCTGCAAACGATATTCCCAAGGATGGAAAGGTCGCATTTACATTCTTTTGAAGTGAATGCGAGGTATACATGACACTTCGCAATGAATGATATATCTTATCATGAAACAGGGAAATGAGGTGCGACATCACGTTTTAAGAAGCATTAGAACTCTCTTGTTTCGATACTTAGACATCTGGGAACGCTATTTCCTAGCAAGGAAGTGTCGCATTTACATTCTTTTGTAGCGAATACGAGGCATACATGACACTTCGCAATGAATATTATATCTTATCATGAAACATAGGAGTGAGTAGCGATATCACGTTTTAAAAAGCACTAGAACTCTATTGCTTCGATAAGGAGACATCTGCAGTCGCTATTCCCTAGTAAGGAAGTGTCGCATTTACATTTATTTGAAGTGAATACGAGGTATACATGACACTTCGCAATGAATAATATATCTTGTCATGAAACAGGGAAATGAGGTGCGACATCACGTTTTAAGAAGCATTAGAACTCTATTGTTTCGATACTTAGACTTCTGGGAGCGCTATGTCCTAGCAAGGAAGTGTCGCATTTATATTCTTTTGAAGCGAATACGAGGCATACATGACACTTCGCAATGAATATTATATCTTATTATGAAACATAGAAATGAGATGCGATATCGCGTTTTAAGAAGTGTCAGAACGCTATTGCTACGATACGAAGATATCTGCAAACGCTATTTCCTAGCATGGGTGTGCCGCATTTACATTCTTTTGAAGTGAATACGAGGCATACATCACATTTCGCAATGGATATTATGTCTTATCACGAAACATAGAAATGAGATGCGATATCGCGATTTAAGTAGCATTAGAACTCTATTGCTACGATACGTAGACATCTGAATACGCTATTTCCTAGCAAGGAATTGTGGCGTTTTCATTCTTTTGTAGTGTAGACGAGGTATACACATCACTTATCACCGAATATTATATCATAGCATGAATCATAGAAATGAGATGCGATATCGCGTCTAAGAAGCATTAGAATTCTAATGCTTCTTTACGTGGACATCTGGAAACGCTATTTCCAAAGAAGGAAGTGTCGCATTTACATTCATTGGTATTGTAGACGAGGTATACATAACACTTCGCAATGAATATTATATCTTATCCTGACACATAGAAATGAGTTGCGATATGGCGTTTTAGGAAGCATTGGAACTCTATTGATTCGATGCGTAGACGTCTGGAAACGCTATTTCCTCGCAAGGAGGTGTGACATTTACAATCTTTTGAAGTGTAGACGAGGTATACATATCACTTCGCAATGAATATTATATCTTATCATGAAACAGAGAAATGAGATGCGATATCGCGTGTTAAGAAGCATTGGAACTCCATTGCTACGATAGGTAGTCATCTGCAAACACTATTTCCTAGCAAGGAAGTGTCGCCTTTACATTCTTTTGAAGTGTAGACGAGAATACATGACAATCCGCAATGAATATTATATCTTATCATGAGACATAAAAAGGAGATGCGATATCGCGTATTGAGAAGCATTACAACTCTATTGCTACGATACGTAGACATCTGCAAGCGCTATTACCTTGCAAGGAAGTGTCGCATTTACATTCTCTTGAAGTGAATACGAGGTATACATGACATTTCGCAATGAGTATATTATCTTATCATGAAGCACAGAAATGAGATGCGCTATCTCGTTTTAAGAAGGATTAGAACTCTATTGCTTCGATACGTAGACATCTGCAAACGCTATTTCCTAGGAAGGAAGTGCCGCATTTACATTCTTTTGGAGTGTATACGAGGTATACATGACACTTCGTAATGAATATTATATCTTATCATGAAACATAGCAATGAGATGCGATATCCCGTTTTAAGAGGCATTAGAACTCTATTGCTTCGATACGTAGACATCTGGAAACGATATTTCCTAGAAAGGATGTGGCATATTTACATTCATTTTAAGTGTAGACGAGGAGTACATAACACGTCGCAATGAATATTATATCTTATCATGAAACATATAAATGAGTTGCGATATCTTGTTATAAGAAGCTTTAGAACTCTATTGCTTCGATACGTAGATAGCTGCAACCGCTATTTCCTACCAAGGAAGTGTCGCATTTACATTCATTTGAAGTGAATACGAGGTATAAGTGACACTTCGCAATGAATATTATATCTTATCGCGAACCATATAAATGAGATGCGATATCGCGATTTAAGTAGCATTACAACTCTATTACTACGATACGTAGGCATCTGCAATCGCTATTTCCTAGCATGGAAGTGTCGCATTTACACTCTTTTGAAGGGAATACGAGTTATACATGAAACTTCGCAATGAACATTATATCTTATCGCGAAACATAGAAATGAGATGCGATATCGCGATTTAAGAAGCATTAGAACTCTATTGCTTCGACACATCGACATCTGCAAACGCTATTTCCAAGCAAGGGAGCGTCGCACTTACATTCATTTGAAGAGTATGCGAGGTATACATAACACGTCGCAATGAATATTATATCTTGACATGAAACATAGAAATGAGATGCGATATCCCGCTTTAAGAAGCATTAGAACTATTGGTACGATACGTAGAACTCTGCAAACGCTATTTCCTAGGAAGGAAGTGTCGCTTTAACATTCTTTTGAAGTGAATAGGAGTTATACACGACACTTCGCTATGAATATTATACCTTATCATGAAACATAGAAATGAGATGGGATATCTCTTCTTAAGAAGCACTCGAACACTATTGCTTCGATACGAAGACATCTGCTATCGCCATTTCCTAGCAAGGAAGTGTCGCATTTACATTCATTTGTGGTGAATACGAGGTATACGTGACACATCGGAATGGATATTATATCTTATCATGATACATAGAAATGGGATGCGATATCGCGTCTTAAGAAGCATTAGAGCACTATTGCCTCGATACGTAGACATCTGCGAACGCTATTTCCTAGCAAGGAAGTGTCGCATTTACATTCTTTTGAAATGAATAGGAGTTATACATGACACGTCGCAATGAATATTATGCCTTATCATGAAACATAGAAGTGAGATGCGATATCGCGTTTTAAGCAGTATTAGAACTCTATAGCTACGATACGTAGATATCTGGAGGCGCTATTTCCGAGCAAGCAAGTATCGCATTTACATTCTTCTGAAGTGAATACGAGGCATACATGACACTTCGCAATGAATATTATATCTTATCAGGAAACATAGAAATGAGATGCGAAATCGCGTTTTAAGCAGTATTAGAACACTATTGCTACGATACGTAGACCTCTGCAAACGCTATTTCCTAGCAAGGAAGTGTCGCATTTACATTCATTTGAAGTGAATACGAGGTATACATGACACTTTGGAATGGATATTATATCTTATCATGAAACATAGAAATGAGATGCGATATCGTGTTTTAAGAAGCTTTAGGACTCTATTGCTTCGATACGTAGACATTTGCAAACGTTATTACCTAGCAAGGAAGTGTCGCATTTACATTCTTTAGCTGTGTATACGAGGAATACATGACACTTCGCAATGAATATTATATCTTGACATGAAACATAGAAATGAGATGGGATATCTCGTCTTAAGAAGCATTAGAACACTATTGCTTCGATCCGAAGACATCTGCTATCGCCATTTCCTAGCAAGGAAGTGTCGCATTTACATTCATTTGAAGTGAATACGAGGTATACATGACACTTCGGAATGGATATTATATCTTATCATGAAACATAGAAATGAGATGCGATTTGCGTTTTAAGAAGCATTAGAGCATTATTGCCTCGATACGTAGACATCTGCAAACGCTATTTCCTAGGAAGGAAGTGTGGCATTTACATTCATTTGAAGTTTATGGGAGGTATAAGTGACACTTCGCAATGAATAATAGATCTAATCATGAAACATAGAAATGAGATGCGATATCGTGTTTTAAGAAGCTTTAGAACGCTATTGCTTCCATACGTAGACATTTGCAAACGTTATTACCTAGCAAGGAAGTGTCGCATTTTCATTCTTTAACTGTGTATACGAGGAATACATGACACATCGCAATGAATATTATATCTTGACATGAAACATAGAAATGAGATGCGATATCCAGCTTTAAGAAGCATTGGAACTATTGGTACGATACGTAGAACTCTGCAAACGCTATTACCTAGCAGGAAAGTATCGCATTTACATTCTTTAGATGTGAATACGAGGAATACATGACACTTCGCAATGAATATTATATCTTGTCATGAAACATAGAAATGAGATGCGATATCCCGTTTTAAGAAGTAATTGAACTCTATTGCTTCGGTAAGGACACATCTGCAAACGCTATTCCATAGCAAGGAAGTGTAGCATTTACATTCTTTTGAAGTGAATACGCGGTATATGTGACACTTCGCAATCAATAATAGATCTTATCATGAATCATAGAAATGAGATGCGATATCGTGTTTTAAGAAGCTTTAGAACACTATTGCTTCGATACGTAGACATTTGCAAACGTTATTACCTAGCAAGGAAGTGTCGCATTTACATTCTTTAGCTGTGTATACGAGGAATACATGACTCTTCGCAATGGATATTATATCTTGACATGAAACATAGAAATGAGATGCGATATGCCGCTTTAAGAAGCATTAGAACTATTGATACGATACGTAGAACTCTGCAAACGCTATTTCCTAGCAAGGAAGTGTCGCATTAACATTCTTTTGAAGTGAATAGGAGTTATACACGACACTTCGCAATGAATATTATACCTTATCGTAGAACATAGAAATGAGATGGGATATCTCGTCTTAAGAAGCATTAGAACACTATTGCTTCGATACGAAGACATCTGCAATCGCTATTTCCTAGCAAGGAAGTGTCGCATTTACATTCATTTGAAGTGAATACGAGGTATACATGACACTTCGCAAAGAATATTATATCTTATCATGAATCATAGAAATGATATTCGATTTCGCGTTTAGAGAAGAGTTAGAACTCTATTGCTTCGATACGTGGACATTTGGAAACGTAATTTCCTAGAAAGGAAGTGTTGCATTTACATCCATTTGAAGTGTAGACGAGGAATACATACCACTTCGCAATGAATATTGTATCTTATCATGAAACATTGAAATGAGATGCGATATCGCGTTTTAAGTAGTGTCAGAACTCTATTTCTACGATACAAAGACATCTGTAAACGCTATTTCCTGGCAAGGAGGTGTCGCATTTACATTCTTTTGATGTGAATACGAGGTATACATGACACTTCGCAATGAATATTATATCTTATCATCAAACGTAGAAATGAGATGCGATATCGCGTTTTAAGAAGCGTTAGAACTCTATTGCTACGATACATAGACCTCTGCAAACGCTATTTCCTATAAAGGAAGTGTCGCATTTACATTCTTTTGAAGTGAAGAGGAGGTGTACATGACACTTCGCAATGAATATTATACCTTATCATGAAACATAGAAATGAGATGCGATATCGCGTTTTAAGTAGCATTAGAGCACTATTGCCTCGATACGTAGACATCTGCAAACGCTATTTCGTGGCAAGGAAGTGTCGCATTTACATTCTTTTGAAGTGAATACGAGGTATACATGACGCTTCGGAATGGATATTATATCTTATCATGAAACATAGAAGTGAAATGCGATATCGCGTTTTAAGAAGCTTTAGAACTCTATTGCCTCGATACGTAGACATTTGCAAACGCTATTACATAGCAGGGAAGTGTCGCATTTACATTCCTTACATGCGAATACGAGGAATACATGACTCTTCGCAATGAATATTATATCCTGTCTTGAAACATAGAAATGAGATGCGATATCCCGTTTTAAGAAGTAATAGAACTCTATTGCTTCGATACGTAGAGATTTGCAAACGCTATTACCTTGCAAGGAAGTGTCGCCCTTACATTCTATTGAAGTGAATACGAGGTACACATGACACTTCGCGCTGAATATAATACCTTATCATGATACATAGTAGTGAGATGCGATATCGCGTTTTAAGAAGATTTAAAGCACACTTGCCTCGTTACGTAAACATCTGCAAACGCTATTTCCTAGCAAGGAAGTATCGCATTTACATTCTTTTGAAGTGAATAGAAGTTATACATGACTCTTCGCAATGAATATTAAACCTTTTCATGAAACATAGAAGTGAGATGCGATGTCGCGTTTTAAGCAGTATTAGAACTCTACTTCAACGATACGTAGATATTTGGAGGCGCTACTTCCTAGCAAGGAAGTGTCGCATTTGCATTCTTCTGAAGTGAATTCGGGGCATACATGACACTTGGCAATGAATATTATAACTTATCATGAAGCATAGATATGAGATGCGATATCGCGTTTTAAGAAGTGTCAGATCTCTATTTCTACGATACGAAGACATCTGCAAACGCTATTTCCTAGCAAGGAAGTGTCGCATTTACATTCTGTTGAAGTGAATACGGGGTATACATGACACTTCGCAATGAATGTTATATCTTATCAAGAAACATAGAAATGAGATGCGATATCGCGCTTTGAGAAGCATTAGAACTACATTGCTTCGATCCGTAGATACCTGGAAACGCATTTCCTAGAAGGGAAGTGTGGCATTAACATTCTTTTGAAGTGTAGACGAGGTATACATAACACTTCGCAATGAATATTATATCTTATCGTGAAACATAGAGATGAGATGCGATATCGCGTTTTAAGAAGAATTAGAACTTAATTGTTTCGATACGTAGACATCTGCAAACGCGATTTCCTAGCAAAGAAATGTGGCATATACATTCTTTTGAAGTGTAGACGAGATGTACATAACACTTCGCAATGAATATTATATCTTATTATGCAACATAGAAGTGAGATGCGATATCGCTTTTTGAGGAGCATTGGAACTCCATTGCTTTGATACATAGACAACAGGCAACGCTATTACCAAGCATGGAATTGTGGGATTTGCATTCTTTTGAAGTGTAGACGAGGTATACATAATACTTCGCAATGAATATTACATCACATATTGAAACATAGAAATGAGATGCGTTATCGCGTTTTCAGACGCATTAGAACTCTATTGCTTCGATACGTAAACATCTGGAAACGCATTTCCTACCAAGGGTGTGTAACATTTACATTCTTTGGAAGCGTAGACGAGATATACATAACACTTCGCAGTGAATATTATATCGTATCATGAAACATAGAATTGAGATGAGACATCGCGTTTAAGGAAGCATTAGAAATCTATTGCTTCGATACGTAGACATCTGGAAACGCTATTTCATAGTAAAGAAATGTGGCATTTACATTATTCTGAATTGTAGACGAGGTATACCTAACACTTCGCAGTAACAATTATATCTTATCGTGAAACATAGAGATGAGATACGACATCGCGTTTCGAGAAACATTAGAACTCTATTGCTTCGATACGTAGACACCTGGAAACGCATTTCCTAGCCGGGAAGTGTGGCATTTACATTCTTTTGAAGTGTAGTCGTGGTATACATAACACTTCGCAATGAATATTATATCTTATCATGAAACATAAAACTGAGATGCGATATCGCGTTTTAAGAAGCATTAGAACTCTATTGCATCCGTACGTAGACATCTGCAAACGCGATTTCCTAGGAAGCAAGTTTCGCATTTACATTCCTTTGAAAGGAATACGAGGTATACATGACGCTTCGCAATGAATATTATATGTTATCATAAAACGTATTAATACGATGCAACATCCCGTTATAAGGAGCATTATAACTATATTGCTTCGATACGTAGACATCTGCAAACGCTAATTCCTGGCAAGGAAGTGTCGCATTTACATTCATTTGAAGTGTGAGCGAGGTATATATGCTACTTCGCAATGAAAATTATATCTTATCATGAAACATAGAAATGAGATGCGACATCTCGTTTTAAGAAGCATTAGAACTCTATTGTTTCGATACGTAGACGTCGGCAATCGTTATTTCTCTGCAACGAAGAGTCGCATTTACATTCATTTGAAGTGAATACGAGGTATACATGACACTTCGCAATGAATATTATATCTTATCACGAAACATATAAATGAGTTGCGATATTGTGTTTTAAGAAGTTTCAGAACTCTATTGCTACGAAGACGTAGACATCTGCAAACGCTACTTCCAAGCAAGGAAGTGTCGCATTTACATTCATTTGAAGTGAATACGAGGTATAAGTGAAACTTCGCAATGAATAATAGATCTTATTATGCAACATAGAAGAGAGATGCGATATCGTGTTTTAAGAAGCCTTAGAACTCTATTGCTTCGATACGTAGGCATTTGCAAACGCTATTACCTAGCAAGGAAGTGTCGCATTTACATTCTTTAGATGTGAATACGAGGAATACATGACACTTCGCAATGAATATTATATCTTATCATGAAGCATAGAAATGAGATGCGATATCGCGTTTTGAGAAGCACAACAACTCTTTTGCTACGATACGTAGGCATCTGCAAACGCTATTTCCTAGGAAGCAATAGTCGCATTTACATTCGTTTGGAGTGAATATGAGGAATACATGACATTTCGCAATGAATATTATATCTTATCACGAAACATAGAAATGAAATGCGACATCTCGTTTTGAGAAGCATTAGGACCCTTTTGCTACGATAAGTAGACATCTGCAAACGATATTCCCGAGGATGGAAACGCCGCATTTACATTCGTTTGGAGTGAATATGAGGAATACATGACATTTCGCAATGAAAATTATATCTTATCACGAAACATAGAAATGAAATGCGACATCTCGTTTTGAGAAGCATTAGGACCCTTTTGCTACGATAAGTAGACATCTGCAAACGATATTCCCGAGGATGGAAACGTCGCATTTACATTCTTTTGAAGTGAATACGAGGTATACATGACACTTCGGAATGAATATTATAACTTATAACGAAACATAGAAATGAGATGCGATATCGCGATCTAAGAAGCATTGGAACCCTATTGCTGCGATACGTAGACATCTGCAAACGCTATTTCCTAGCAAGCAATAGTCGCATTTACATTCTTTTGAAGTGAATACGAGGAGTACATGACACTTCGCAATGAATATTATATCTTATCACGAAACATTGAAATGAGATACAATGTCGCGATTTAAGTAGCACTAGAACCCTTTTGCTACGATACGTAAACATCTGAATACGCTATTTCCTAGCAAGGAAGTGTCGCATTTACATTCGTTTGGAGAGAAGACGAGGTACACATGACACTGCGCAATGAATATTATATCTTATCATGAAACATTGAAGAGAGATGCGATATCGCGTTTTAAGAAGCATTAGAACTCTATTTCCTCGACCCGTAGACATCTGCAGACGCTATTTCCTAGCATTGAAGTGTCGCATTTACATTCTTTTGAACTGAATACGAGGTATACATGACACTTCGCAATGAATATTATATCTTATCATGAAACATAGAAGGGAGATGCGATATCGCGTTTTAAGAAGCATTAGAACTCTGTGGCCTCGATGCGGAGACATCTGCAAACGCTATTTCCTAGCATGGAAGTGTCGCACTTACGTTCTTTTGAAGTGAATTTGTGGTGTACAGGACACTTCGCAATGAATATTACATCTTATCACGAAACATAGGGATGAGATTCGATATCGCGATCTAAGAATCATTAGATATCTATTGCTACGATACGTAGACATCTGAATACGCTATTTCCTAGCATGGAAGTGTCGCATTTACATTCTTTTGAAGTGAATTTGTGGTGTACAGGACACTTCGCAATGAATATTACATCTTATCACGAAACATAGGGATGAGCTGCGATATCGCGATTTAAGTAGCATTAGAACTCTATTGCTACGATACGTAGACATCTGAATACGCTATTTCCTAGCAAGCAATAGTCGCATTTTCATTCTTATGAAGTGAATACGAGGTATACATGACACTTCGCAATGAATATTATATCTTATCACGAAATATAGGAAAGAGATGCGATATCGCGATTTAAGTAGCATTAGAAATCTATTGCTACGATACGTAGACATCTGAATACGCAATTTCCTAGCAAGGAAGTGTCGCATTTACATTCTTTTGGAGTGAATACGAGGTATACATGACACTTCGCAATGATTATTGTATCTTATCATGAAGCATAGAAATGAGATGCGATATCGCGTTTTGAGAAGCACTACAACTCTATTGCTACGATACGTAGGCATCTGCAAACGCTATTTCCTAGCATGCAATAGTCGCATTTACATTCTTTCGAAGTGAATACGAGGTATACATGACACTTCGCAATGTATATTATATCTTATCACGAAACATATAAATGGGATGCGATATCGCGATTTAAGTAGCATTAGAACTCTATTCCTACGATACGCAGACATCTGCAAACGCTATTTCCTAGGAAGCAGTGGTCGCATTTACATTCTTTTGAAGTGAATACGAGGTATACGTGACACTTCGCAATGAATATTGTATCTTATCATGAAACATAGAAGTGAGATGCGATATCGCGTTTTGAAGAAGCATTAGAACTCTATTGCTACGATACGTAGACATCTGAGTACGCTATTTCCTAGCAAGGAAGTGTCGCATTTACATTCTTTTGGAGTGAATACGAGGTATACATGACACTTCGCAATGAATATTATATCTTATCACGAAACATAAAAATGAGATGTGATATCGCGTTATAGGCAGCATTACAACGCTATTGATACGATGCGTAGACATCTGCAAACGCTATTTCCTAGCAAGCAATAGTCGCATTTACATTCTTTTGAAGTGAATACGAGATATACATGACACATCGCAATGAATATTATATCTTATAACGAAACATATAGATGAGATGCGATATCGCGATTTAAGTAGTAGCATTAGAACGCTATTGCTACGACACGTAGACATCTGCAAACGCTATTTCCTAGCATGGAAGTGTCGCACTTACATTCTTTTGAAGTGCATACGAGATATACATGAGACTTCGCAATGAATATTATATCTATCACGAAACATATAGATGAGATGCGATATCGCCATTTATGTAGCATTAGAACTCTATTGCTACGATACGTAGACATCTGCAAACGCTATTTCCTAGCAAACAAAAGTCGCATTACATTCTTTTGAAGTGAATACGAGGTATACATGACACTTCGCAATGAATATTATATCTCATCATGAAACATAGAAGAGGGGTGCGATATCGCGTTGTAAGAAGCATTAGAACTCTATGGCCTCGATGCGGAGACATCTGCAAACGATATTTCCTAGCATGGAAGTGCCGCACTTACATTCTTTTGAAGTGTATAGAGGTATACATGTCACTTCGCAATGAATATTATATCTTATCACGAAACATATAGATGAGATGCGATATCGCGTTTTAAGAAGCATTAGTACTCTATTGCCTCGACCCGTAGACACCTGCAGACGCTATTTCCTAGCATTGAAGTGTCGCATTTACATTCTTTTGAAGAGAATACGAGATGTACATGACACTTCGCAATGAACATTATATCTTATCACGAAGCATAGAAATGAGATGCGTTTTCGCGATTTAAGTAGCATTAGAACTCTATTGCTACGATACGTAGACATCTGCAAACGCTATTTCCTAGCATGGAAGTGTCGCATTTACATTCTTTTGAAGTGAATTTGAGGTACACATGACACTTCGGAATGAATATTATAACTTATCACGAAACATATAGATGAGATGCGAAATCGCGATTTAAGTAACATTAGAACTCTATTGCTACGATACGTAGACATCTGAATACGCTATTTCCTAGCAAGCAATAGTCGCACTTACATTCTTATGAAGTGAATATGAGGTATACATGACACTTCGCAATGAATATTATATCTTATCATGAAACGTAGAAGGGAGATGCGATATCGCGTTTTAAGAAGCATTAGAACTCTGTGGCCTCGATGCGGAGACATCTGCAAACGCTATTTCCTAGCATGGAAGTGTCGCACTTACATTCTTTTGAAGTGAATACGAGGTATTCATGACACTTCGCAATGAATATTATATCTTATCACGAAACATATAAATGAGATGCGAAATCGCGATTTAAGTAACATTAGAACTCTATTGCTACGATACGTAGACATCTGCAAACGCTATTTCCTAGCAAGCAATAGTCGCATTTACATTCTTTTGAAGAGAATACGAGGTGTACATGACACTTCGCAATGAATATTATATCTTATCACGAAGCATAGAAATGAGATGCGTTTTCGCGTTTTGAGAAGCATTAGAACTGTATTGCTACGATTCATAGACATCTGCAAACGCTATTTCCTAGCAAGGAAGTTTCGCATTTACATTCTTTTGAAGTGAATACGAGGTAGACATGACACTTCGCAATGAATATTATATCTTATCATGAAACAGAGAAACGAGATGCGATATCTCGTCTTAAGATGCATTAGATCACTATTGCTACAATACGTAGACATCTGCAAACGCTATTTCGTTGCAAGGAAGTGTCGCATTTACATTATTCTGAAGTGAATATGTGGAACACATGACACTTCGCAATGTATATTATAACTTATCACGAAACATAGAAATGAGTTGCGATATCGCGATTTAAGCAGCATACGAACTCCATTGCTACGACACGTAGACGTCTGCAAACGCCATTTCATAGCAAGGAATAGTCGCATTTAAATTCTTTTGAAGCGAATACGAGGCATACATGACACGTCGCAATGAATATTATATCTTATCACGAAACATATAAATGGGAAGCGACATTGCGGTTTAAGTAGCATTAGAACTCCATTGCTTCGTTACGCAGATATCTGCAAACTGTATTTCCTAGCAAGGAAGTGTCGCATTTACATTCATTGCACGTGCAGACGAGGTATACATGCCACTCCGCAATGAATATTATATCTTATCATCAAACATAGAAATGAGATGCGATATCGCGTTTTAAGAAGCATTAGAACTCTATTGCTCCCATACGTAGACATCTGGAGACGTAATTTCCTAGAAAGAAAGTATCGCATTTACATTCATTTGAAGAGCAGACGAGGAATACATGACACTTCGCAATGAATATTATATCTTATCACGAAACATATAAATGAGATGCGATATCGCGATTTAAGTAGCATTAGAACTCTATTGCTACGATACGTAGACATCTGCAAACGCTATTTCTTAGCAAGCAATAGTCGCATTTACATTCTTTTGAAGTGAATACGAAGTATTCATGACACTTCGCAATGAATATTATATCTTATCACGAAACATATAAATGAGATGCGATATCGCGATTTATGTAGCATTAGAACTCTATTGCTACGATACGTAGACATCTGCAAACGCTATTTCCTAGAAGGCAATAGTCGCATCTACATTCTTTTGAAGAGAATACGAGGTGTACATGACACTTCGCAATGAATATTATATCTTATCACGAAGCATAGAAATGAGATGCGATTTCGCGTTTTGAGAAGCATTAGAACTCTATTGCTACGATACATAGACATCTGCAAACGCTATTTCCTAGCAAGGAAGTTTCGCATTTACATTCTTTTGAAGTGAATACGAGGTATACATGACACTTCGCAATGAATATTATATCTTATCATGAAACAGAGAAACGAGATGCGATATCTCGTTTAGGATGCATTAGATCTCTATTGCTACGATACGTAGACATCTGCAAACGCTATTTCGTTGCAAGGAAGTGTCGCATTTACATTATTCTGAAGTGAATATGAGGAACACATGACACTTCGCAATGAATATTATAACTTATCACGAAACATAGAAATGAGTTGCGATATCGCGATTTAAGCAGCATACGAACACCATTGCTACGACACGTAGATATCTGCAAACGCTATTTCATAGCAAGGGATAGTCGCATTTAAATTCTTTTGAAGTGAATACGAGGTATACATGACACTTCGCAATGAATATTATATCGTATCATGAAACAGGGAAATGAGGTGCGACATCACGTTTTAGGAAGCATTAGAACTCTAATGTTTCGATACTTAGACATCTGGGAACGCTATTTCCTAGCAAGGAAGTGTCGCACTTACATTCCTGTGAAGCGAATACGAGGCATACATGACACGTCGCAATGAATATTATATCTTATCACGAAACATATAAATGGGATGCGACATTGCGGTTTAAGAAGCATTAGAACTCTATTGCTTCGATACGTAAACATCTGCAGGCGCTATATCCTAGCAGGGAAGTGTTGCATTTACATTCATTGTAAGTGTAGACGAGGAGTAGATAGCACTCTGCAACGAATAATGTATCTTATCATGAGACATAGAAATGAGATGTGATATCGCGCTATAAGAAACATTGGGACACTATTGCGTCGATACGTAGACATCTGGAAACGCTACTTCCTAGCATGGAAGTGTCGCATTTACAATCCTTTGTAGTGAATACGAGGTATACGTAACACTGCACAATGAATATTATATCTTTTCATGAAACATAGAAATGAGATGCGATATCTCGTCTTAAGAAGCATTAGATCTCTATTGTTTCGATACGTAGTCATCTGGAAACGCTATTTCCTAGCAAGGAAGTGTCGCATTCACATTCTTTTGATGTGAATACGAGGTACACATGACACTTCGCAATGAATATTATATTCTATCATGAAACATAGAAAAGAGATGCAATATCTCGTTTTAAGAAGCATTAGAACGCTACTGCTTCGATACGTACATCTGCAAACGCTATTTCCTAGCAAGGAATTGTGGCATTTACATTCATTTGAATTGAATACGAGGGATACATAACACTCCACAATCAATATTATATCTTATCATGAAATACAGAAATGAGATGCGACATCGAGTTTTAAGAAGCATTGGAACTCTATTGCTACGATACGTAGACACCTGCAGACGCTATTTCCTAGCAAGGAAGTGTCGCATTTACATATTTTTGAAGTGAAAACTAGGTATACATAGCACTCCACAATGAATATTATATCTTACCATGAAACACAGAAATGAGATGCGATAGCGCGTTTTAAGAAGCATCAGAACACTATTGCTACGATACGTAGGCACCTGCAAACGCTATTTCCTAGCAAGGAAATGTCGCATTTACATTTTTTGATGTAGATACTAGGTATACATAACTCTCCACAATGAATATTATATCTTTTCATGAAACATAGAAATGAGATGCGATATCGCGATATAAGAAGCATTAGAAGCATAAGAAGCATTACTGTCCATCAAATTGAAGGAGTATAGAAATCGGCTTTGTGACGTTGAGACCGCCGCCTATCCTTCAGATCTTAGTCGAAAGTACAGAAAAACCTGGTGAATGAATCGTGCTTCCGGTTTGCGAAGAACGCGACGTGCGAGTAGGAAGAATTTCATACGATCACTTGTGCGCGAATATTTGGAGGGCGTTCCGAGAGTCCTCGTATACCAGCGACCTGCCTTCGCACCAGTCCAGACGCCGCTTTTCGAAGCGACCGTCGACGTTTCCGATCCAGACACCACGACGCATCACGCCGATTCTGCCACATTCAGCATCATCGCTGAATTCCGAACGCCCGTCCTCAACTTCGCTGGCGACTGATCGATATTTCCGTAGCAGCCAACAGAACGAAATCCGCTACGATCCCAGCGAACGATCCTCCACGCCGTTTCTACTTACAAATCGAGAGAGAAGTTTTTCGCTAGTGTCGCGTCAGCCGAAATTGTCGGACCCGGTCTTAACGCTTTCCCGCGGACCGAATTACCGAAAAATAGGATCGTGTCGTAAAGCCTCCGGAGCGACGGAAAATAGTTTCGCCGGACGTGACACCTCGTATTCACTGCAAACGAATGTAAATGCGACACTTCCTTGCTATTAAATAGCGTTTGCAGATGTCTGCGTGTCGTAGCAGTAGAGTTCTAGTGCTTCTTAAATCGCGATATCGCATCTCAATTCTATGATTCATGATAAGATATAATATTCATTGCTAAGTGTCATGTATACCTCGTATTCACTTCAAAAGAATGTAAATGCGGCACTACCTTGCTAGGAAATAGCGTTTCCAGATGTCAACGTATCGAAGCAATAGAGATCTAGTGCTTCTCAAAACGCGATGTCGATTCTCATTTCTATGTTACATGATAAGATATAATATTCATTGCGAAGTGTTATGTATTCCTCGTCTACACTTCAAATAAATGTAAACGCGCTACTTCCATTCTAGGAAATAGCGTTTCCAGATGTCTGCGTATCGAAGCAATAGAGGTCTAATGCTTCTTAGAACGCGATATCGCATCTCACTTCTATGTATCACGATAAAGTATAATATTTATTGCGAAGTATCATGTATACCTCGTATTCACTTCAAAGAATGTAAATGCGACACTTCCATGCTAGGAAATGGCGTTTGCAGATGTCAACGTATCGTAGCCATAGAGTTCTAATGCTTCTTAAAACGAGAAGTCGTATTTCATTTCTATGTTTCGTAAAAAGATATAATATTCATTGTGGAATGTTATGTATACCTCGTATTCACTTCAAAAGAATGTAAATGCGACACTTCCTTGCTAGGAAATAACGTTTGCAGATGTCTACGCATCGTAGCAATAGAGTTCTAGTGCTTCCTAAAACGCGATATCGCCTCTCACTTCTATGTTTCATGATAAGATATAATATTCATTATGGAGTGTTATGTATACCTCGTATTCACTTCAAAAGAATGTAAATGCGACACTTCCTTCCTAGGAAACATTGTTTGCAGATGTCTAAGTATCGTAGCAATAGAGTTCTAATGCTTGAAAAAACGCGATATCGCAACTCATACCTATGTTTCATGATAAGATATAATATTGATTCCGATGTGTCATGTATATCTCGTACTCATTTCAAAAGAATGTAAATGCGAAACTTCCATGCTAGGAAATAGCGCTTGCAGATGTCTGCGTATCGTAGCAATAGAGTTCTAATGCTTCTTAAAACGCCATATCGCATCTCACTTATATGTTTCAGGATAAGATATAATATTCATTGCGAAGTATTATGTATACCTCATAATTATCTTCAAAAGAATGTAAATGCGGCACTTCCACGCTAGGAAATAGCGTTTGCAGATGTCTACGTATCGAAGCAATAGAGTTCTAAAGCTTGCTAATTCGCGATGTCGCATCTCATTTCTATGTTTTATGATAATATATAATATTCAATGCGAAGTGTCATGTATACCACCGCATACACTTCAAATGAATGGAAACGCGACAGTTCCCTGCTAGGAAATAGCGTTTGCAGATGTCTACGTATCGAAGCAATAGGGTTCTAATGCTTCATAAATCGCCATATCGCATCCCATTTCTATGTTTCATGATAAGATGTAATATTCATTGCGAAGTGTCATGTACACCTCGCATACACTTCAAATGAATGTAAATGCGACACTTCCTTCCTAGGAAATAGAGTTTGCAGGTGTCATCGTATCCAAGCAATAGAGTTTTAATGCTTCTTAAATCGTCATATTGCATCTCATTTCTATTGTTCATGATAAGATATAATATTCATTGCGAAGTGTCATGTATACCTCGTATCCATTCAACAGAATGTAAATGCGACACTTCCTTGCTAGGAAGTAGCGTTTGCAGATGTCTACGTATCGAAGCAATAGAGTTCTAAAGCTTCCTAATTCGCGATGTCGCATCTCATTTCTATGTTTCATGATAATATATAATATCCAATGCGAATTGTCATGTATACCACCGCATACACTTCAAATGAATGTAAACGCGACAGTTACCTGCTAGGAAATAGCGTTTGCAGATATCTACGTATCGAAGCAAAAGAGTTCTAAAGCTTCTTAAATCGCGATATCGCATCTCATTTCTATGTTTCATGATAAGATATAATATTCACTGTGCAGTGTTATGTATATCTCGTCTATACTTCAAATGAATGTAAATGCGACACTTCCTTGCTAGGAAAAAGCGTTAGCAGATGTCTACGTATCGTGGGATTGGAGATACAATGCTTCTCGAATCGCGATATCGCTTCTCATTTCTATGTTTCATGATAATATATAATATTCATTGCGAATTGTCATGTATACCTCGTATTCCTTTCAAAAGAATGTAAATGCGACACTTCCTTGCTAGGAAGTAGCATTTGCAGATGTCTACGTATCGAAGCAATAGAGTTCTAATGCTTCTTAAATCGCCAAATCGCATCTCATTTCTATGTTTCATGATAAGATATAATATTCATTGTGGAGTGTTATGTATACCTCGTATTCGCATCAAAACAATGTAAATGCGACACATACTTGCTAGGAAATAGCGTTTGCAGATGTCTACGTATCGAAGCAATAGAGTTCTATTGCTTCTTAAATCGCAATATCGCATCTCATTTCAATGTTTCATGATAGGATATAATATTCATTGTGCAGTGTTATGTATGCCTCGGATTCACCTCAAAAGAATGTAAATGCGACACTTTCTTGCTAGGAAATAGCATTTGCAGATGTCTACGAATCGAAGCAATAGAGATCTAAAGCTTGCTAATTCGCGATATCGCATCTCATTTCTATGTTTCATGATAATATATAATATTCATTGCGAAGAGTTATGTATACCTCGCATACACTTCAAATAAATGTAAATGCGGCATTTCCTTGCTAGGAAATAGCGTTTGCAGATGTCTACGTATCGAAGCAATGGAGTTCAAATGCTTCTTAAATCGTCATATTGCATCTCATTTCTATTGTTCATGATAAGATATAATATTCATTGCGAAGTGTCATGTACACCTCGTATCCATTCAAAAGAATGTAAATGCGACACTTCCTTGCTAGGAAGTAGCGTTTGCAGATGTCTACGTATCGAAGCAATAGAGTTCTAAAGCTTGCTAATTCGCGATGTCGCAACTCATTTCTATGTTTCATGATAATATATAATATTCAATGCGGAGTGTCATGTATACCACCGCATACACTTCAAATGAATGTAAACGCGACAGTTCCCTGCTAGGAAATAACGTTTGCAGATGTCTACGTATCGAGGCAATGGAGATCTAATGCTTCTTAAAACGCGATATCGCATCTCTCTTCTATGTTTCATGATAAGATATACTATTCATTACGAAGTGTCATGTATACCTCGTATTCACTTCAGAAGAATGAAAATGCGGCTATTGCTTGCTAGGAAATAGTGTTTGCAGATGTCTACGTATCGTAGCAATAGCGTTCTAATGCTACTTAAATCGCGATATCACGTCTCATTTATATGTTTCATGATAAGATATAATATTCATTGCGAAGTGTCATGTATACCTCGTATTCACTTCAATAGAATGTAAATGCGACGTTTCCATCCTTGGGATATCGTTTGCAGATGTCTACTTATCGTAGCAAAAGGGTCCTAATGCTTCTTAAAACGAGATGTCGCATTTCATTTCTATATTTCGTGATAAGATATAATATTCATTGCGAAGTGTCATGTATACCTCGTATTCACTTTAAAAGAATGTAAATGCGACACTTCCATGCTAGGAAATAGCGTTTGCAGATGCCTACGCATCGTAGCAATAGAGTTCTAATGCTTCTTATACCGCGATATTGCGTCACATTTCTATGATGCGTGATAAGTTATAATATTCATACCGAAGTGTCATGTATACCACGAGTTCACTTCAAAAGAATGTAAATGCGACACTTCCATGCTAGGAAATAGCGTTTGCAGATGTCTACGTATCGTAGCAATAGGGTCCTAAAGCTTCTTTAAACGAGATGTCGCATTTCATTTCTATGTTTCGTGATAAGGTATAATATTCATTGCGAAGAGTCATGTATACCCCGTATTCACTTGAAAAGAATGTAAATGCGTCTATTGCTTGCTAGGAAATAGCGTTTGCAGATATCTACGTATCGTAGCAAAAGCGCTCTAATGCTACTTAAATCGCGATATCACATCTCATTTATATGTTTCGTGATAAGATATAATATTCATTGCGAAGTGTCATGTGTACCTCGTATTCACTTCAAAAGAAAGTAAATGCGACTATTGCTTGCTAGGAAATAGCGATTACAGATGACTACGTATCGTAGCAATAGAGTTCTAATGCTACTTAAAACGCGATATTGCATCTCATTTATGTTTCGTGATAAGATATAATGTTCATTGCGAAGTGTCATGTATACCTCCTATTCACTCCAAACGAATGTAAATGCGAATCTTCCTTGACAGGAAATAGCGTTTGCAGATGTCTACGTATCGTAGCAATAGAGTTCTAATGCTACTTAAATCGCGATATCGCATCTCATATATATGTTTTGTGATAAGATATAATATTCATTGCGAAGTGTCATGTATACCTCGTATTCACTTCAAAAGAATGTAAACGGGACAATTCCCTGCTAGGAAATAGTGTATGCAGATGTCTACGCGTCGAGGCAATAGATTTCTAATGCTTCTTATAACGCGATATCGCATCTCACTTCTATGTTTAATGATAAAATACAATATTCATGACGAAGTGTCATGTATACCTCGTATTCACTTCAATAGAATGTAAGTGCGACACTTCCTTGCTTGGAAATAGCGTTTGGGGATGTCTACGTATCGTAGCAATAGAGTTCTAATGCTTCTTAAAACGCGATGTCGCATCTCATTTCTATGTCTTATGATAAGGTATAATATTCATTGCGAAGTGTTATGTATCCCTCGTCTACACTTCAAAAGAATGTAAATACGCCACTTCCATGCAAGGAAATAGCGTTTGCAAATGTCTACATATCATAGCAATAGAGTTCTAATGCTAGATAGGACCCGATATCGCATCTCACTTCTGTGTTTCAAGATAAGATATAATATTCATTGCGAAGTGTTATGTATTCTCGTCTACACTTCAAAAGAACGCAAATGCGACATTTCCTAGCTAGGAAGTAGCGTTTGCAGATGTCTACGTATCGAAGCAATACAGTTATAATACTTCATATATCGCGATATCGCATCTCATTTCTATGTTTGATGATAAGATATAGTATTCATTGTGCAATGTTATGTATACATCGCATTCACTTCAAGAGAATGCAAATGCGACACTTCCTTGCTTGGAAATAGCGCTTGCAGATGTCTACGTATCGTAGCAATAGAGTTCTAATGCTTCTCAAAACGCGATATCGCATCTCATTTCGATGTCTCATGATAAGATATAATATTCATTGCGGATTGTCATGTATTCTCGTCTACACTTCAAAAGAATGTAAAGGCGACACTTCCTTGCTAGGAAATAGCGTTTGCAGATGACTGCCTATCGTAGCAATAGAGTTCTAATGCTTCTTAAAACGCGATATCGCATCTCATTTCTATGTTTCGTGATAAGATATAATATTCATTGCGAAGTGTCATGTATTCTCGTCTACACGGCAAAGGAATGTAAATGCGACACTTCCTTGCTAGGAAATAGAGTTTGCAGATAGCTACTTATCGTAGCATTAGATTTCTCATGCTTCTTATATCGGGATATCGCATCTCATGTCTATGTTTCATGATCAGATATAGTATTCATTGTGCAATGTTATGTATACCTCGCATTCACTTCAAAAGAAAGTTAATGCGACACTTCCTTGCTAAGAAATTGTGTTTGCAGATGTCTACGTATCGAAGAAATAGAGATCTAATGCTACTTAAAACGTGATATCGCATCTCATTTCTATGACTCATGATAAGATATAATATTCATTCCAAAGTGATATGTATTCCTCGTCGACACTTCAAGTGAATGTAAATGCGACACTTCCTTGCTAGGAAGTAGCGTCTGCAGATGTCTAGGTATCGTAGCAATAGAGTTCTAATGCTTCTTAAAACGCGATATCGCATCTCATTTCTATGTTTCATGGTAAGATATAATACGATTTGCGAAGTGTTATGTATTCCGTGTCTACACTTCAAATGAATGTAAATGCGACACTTCCTTGCAAGGAAATAGCGTTTGCAGATTTCTACGTATCGTAGCAATAGAGTTCTTATGATTCTTAAAACGCGGTATCGCATCTCGTTTCTATGTTTCATGGTAAGATATAATATGATTTGCGAAGTGGTATGTATTCCTCGTCTACAATTCAAGTGAATGTAAATGCGACACTTCCTTGCTAGGAAATAGCGTCTGCAGATGTCTAGGTATCGTAGCAATAGAGTTCTAATGCTTCTTAAAACGCGATATCGCATCT
The DNA here is from genome assembly GCF_050948175.1 of Xylocopa sonorina. Taxonomy (NCBI): domain Eukaryota; kingdom Metazoa; phylum Arthropoda; class Insecta; order Hymenoptera; family Apidae; genus Xylocopa; species Xylocopa sonorina. The sequence continues at coordinate 272,807 of NW_027490288.1, forward strand.
CATTTCTATGTTTCATGGTAAGATATAATATGATTTGCGAAGTGTTATGTATTCCATGTCTACACTTCAAATGAATGTAAATGCGACACTTCCTTGCAAGGAAATAGCGTTTGCAGATTTCTACGTATCGTAGCAATAGAGTTCTTATGATACTTAAAACGCGATATCGCATCTCATTTCTATGTTTCATGGTAAGATATAATATGATTTGCGAAGTGTTATGTATTCCTTGTCTACACTTCAAATGAATGTAAATGCGACACTTCCTTGCAAGGAAATAGAGTTTGCACATTTCTACGTATCGTAGCAATAGAGTTCTTATGATTCTTAAAACGCGATATCGCATCTCATTCCTATGTTTCATGGTAAGATATAATATGATTTGCGAAGTGGTGTGTATTCCTCGTCCACAATTCAAGTGAATGTAAATGCGACACTTCCTAGCAAGGAAATAGTGTTTGCAGATATCTACGTATCGTAGCAATTGCTTTCTAATGCTTCTTAAAACGCGATATCGCATCTCATTTCTATGTTTCATGGTATGATATAATATGATTTGCGAAGTGTCATGTATTCCTCGTCTACACTTCAATTGAATGTAAATGCGACACTTCCTTGCTAGGAAATAGCGTTTGCAGATGTCTACCTATCGTAGCAATAGAGTTCTAATGCTTCTTAAAACGTGATATCGCATCTCATTTCTATGTTTCATGGTAAGATATAATATGATTTGCGAAGTGTTATGTATTCCTCGACTACACTTCAAATGAATGTAAATGCGACACTTCCTAGCAAGGAAATAGTGTTTGCAGATATCTACGTATCCTAGCAATTGCTTTCTAATGCTTCTTAAAACGCGATATCGCATCTAATTTCTATGTTTCATGGTAAGATATAATATGATTAGCGAAGTGTCATGTATTCCTCGTCTACACTTCAAATGAATGTAAATGCGACACTTCGTTGCTAGGAAATAGCGTCGGCAGATGTCTAGGTATCGTAGCAATAGTGTTCTAATGCTTCTTAAAACGCGATATCGCAGCTAATTTCTATGTTTCTTGGTAAGATATAATATGATTTGCGAAGTGTTATGTATTCCTCGTCTACACTTCAAATGAATGTAAATGCGACACTTCCTTGGTAGGAAATAGCGTCTGAAGATGTCTAGGTATCGTAGCAATAGAGTTCTAATGCCTCTTAAAACGCGATATCGCATCTCATTCCTATGTTTCATGGTAAGACATAACATGATTTGCGAAGTGTTATGTATTCCTCGTCTACACTTCAAATGAATGTAAATGCGACACTTCCTTGCAAGGAAATAGCGTTTGCAGATGTCTGCCTATCGTAGCAATGGAGTTCTAATGCTTCTTAAAACGCGATATCGCATCTCATTTCAATGTTTCATGGTAAGATATATATGATTTGCGAAGTGTTATGTATTCCTCGTCTACACTTCAAATGAATATAAATGCGACACTTCCTTGCAAGGAAATAGCGTTTGCAGATGTCTGCCTATCGTAGCAATGGAGTTCTAATGCTTCTTAAAACGCGATATCGCATTTCATTTCAATGTTTCATGGTAAGATATATATGATTTGCGAAGTGTTATGTATTCCTCGTCTACACTTCAAATGAATGTAAATGCAACACTTCCTTGCAAGGAAATAGCGTTTGCAGATTTCTACCTATCGTAGCAATAGAGTTCTAATGCTTCTTAAAACGTGATATCGCATCTCACTTCTATGTTTCATGGTAAGATATAATATGATTTGCGAAGTGTTATGTATTCCTCGACTACACTTCAAATGAATGTAAATGAGACACTTCCTTGCAAGGAAATAGCGTTTGCAGATGTCTACGTATCGAAGAAAAAGTGTTCAAATGCTTCTTAAAACGAGATATTGCATCTCATTTCTATGTTTCATGGTAAGATATAACATGATTTGCGAAGTGTTATGTATTCCTGGTCTACACTTCAAATGAATGTGAATGCGATATTTCCTCGCTAGGAAATAGCGTTTGCAGATGTCTACGTATCGTAGCAATAGATTTCTAATGCTTCTTAAAACGCGATATCGCATCTCATTTCTATGTTTCATGGTAAGATATAATATGATTTGCGAAGTGTCATGTATTCCTCGTCTACACTTCAAATGAATGTAAATGCGACACTTCCTTGCTAGGAAATAGCGTTTGCAGATGTCTAGGTATCGTAGCAATAGTGTTCTAATGCATCTTGAAACGCGATATCGCATCTCATTTCTATGTTTCATGGTAAGATATAATATGATTTGCGAAGTGTCATGTATTCCTCGTCTACACTTCAAATGAATGTAAATGCGACACTTCCTTGCTAGGAAATAGCGTCTGCAGATGTCTAGGTATCGTAGCAATAGAGTTCTTATGATCCTTAAAACGCGATATCGCATCTCATTTCTATGTTTCATGCTAAGACATAATATTCATTGCGAAGTGTTATGCATTCCTCGTCTACGATTCAAATGAATGTAAATGCGACACTTCCTAGCAAGGAAATAGCGTTTGCAGATGTCTACGTATCGTAGCAATAGATTTCTAATGCTTCATAAAACGCGATATCGCATCTCATTTCTATGTTTCATGGTAAGATATAATATGATTTGCCAAGTGTCATGTATTCCTCGTCTACACTTCAAATGAATGTAAATGCGACACTTCCTTGCTAGGAAATAGCGTCTGCAGATGTCTAGGTTTCGTAGCAATGGAGTTCTAATGCTTCTTAAAACGTGATATCGCATCTCATTTCTACGTTCCATGGTAAGATATAATATGACTTGCGAAGTGTCATGTATTCCTCGTCTACACTTCAAATGAATGTAAATGCGACACTTCCTTGCAAGGAAATAGCGTCTGCAGATGTCTAGAAATCGTAGCAATAGAATTCTAATGCTTCTCAAAACGCGATATCGCATATCATTTCTATGTTTCATGGTAAGATATAATATGATTTGCGAAGTGTTATGTATTCCTCGTCTACACTTCAAATGAATGTAAATGCGACACTTCCTTGCAAGGAAATAGCATTTGCAGATGTCTAACTATCGTAGCAATAGAGTTCTAATGCTTCTTAAAAAGCGATATCGCATCTCATTTCTATGTTTCATGGTAAGATATATTATGATTTGCGATGTGTTATGTATTCCTCGTCTACACTTCAAATGAATGTAAATGCGACTCTTCCTTGCAAGGAAATAGCGTTTGCAGATGTCTACGTATCGAAGCAATAGAGATCAAATGCTTCTTAAAACGAGATACTGCATCTCATATCAATGTTTCATGATAAGATATAATATGATTTGCGAAGTGTTATGTATTCCTCGTCTACACTTCAAATGAATGTAAATGCGACACTTCCTTGCAAGGAAATAGCGTTTGCAGATTTCTACGTATCGTAGCAATAGAGTTCTTATGATACTTAAAACGCGATATCGCATCTCATTTCTATGTTTCATGGTAAGATATAATATGATTTGCGAAGAGTTATGTATTCCTCGTCTACAATTCAAATGAATGTAAGTGCGACACTTCCTAGCAAGGAAATGGCGTTTGCAGATATCTACGTATCGTAGCAATAGATTTCTAATGCATCTTAAAACGCGATATCGCATCTCATTTCTATGTTTCATGGTAAGATATAATATGATTTGCGAAGTGTCATGTATTCCTCGTCTACACTTCAAATGAATGTAAATGCGACACTTCCTTGCTAGGAAATAGCGTCTGCAGATGTCTAGCTATCGTAGCAATAGAGTTCTTATGATTCTTAAAACGCGATATCGCATCTCATTTCTATGTTTCATGCTAAGACATAATATGATTTGCAAAGTGTCATGTATTCCTCGTCTACACTTCAAATGAATGTAAATGCGACACTTCCTTGCTAGGAAATAGCGTCTGCAGATGTCTAGGTATCGTAGCAATGGAGTTCTAATGCTTCTTTAAACGTGATATCGCATCTCATTTCTACGTTCCATGGTAAGATATAATATGACTTGCGAAGTGTCATGTATTCCTCGTCTACACTTCAAATGAATGTAAATGCGACACTTCCTTGCAAGGAAATAGCGTCTGCAGATGTCTAGAAATCGTAGCAATAGAATTCTAATGCTTCTCAAAACGCGATATCGCATATCATTTCTATGTTTCATGGTAAGATATAATATGATTTGCGAAGTGTTATGTATTCCTCGTCTACACTTCAAATGAATGTAAATGCGACACTTCCTTGCAAGGAAATAGCGTTTGCAGGTTTCTACGTATCGTAGCAATAGAGTTCTTATGATTCTTAAAACGCGATATCGCATCTCATTTCTATGTTTCATGCTAAGACATAATATGATTTGCGAAGTGTCATGTATTCCTCGTTTACACTTCAAATGAATGTAAATGTAACACTTCCATGCAAGGAAATAGCGTTTGCAGATGTCTACGTATCGAAGCAATGGAGTTCTAATGCTTCTTAAAACGTGATATCGCATCTCATTTCTACGTTCCATGGTAAGATGTAATATGATTTGCGAAGTGTTATGTATTCCTCGTCTACACTTCATATGAATGTAAATGTCACACTTCCTTGCAAGGAAATAGCGTTTGCAGATGTCTACGTATCGAAGCAATAGAGTTCAGGTGCTTCTTAAAACGAGATATTGCATCTCATATCTATGTTTCATGATAAGATATAATATTCATTGCGAAGTGTTATGCATTCCTCGTCTACGATTCAAATGAATGTAAATGCGACACTTCCTAGCAAGCAAATAGCGTTTGCAGATGTCTACGTATCGTAGCAATAGATTTCTAATGCTTCTTAAAAGGCGATATCGCATCTCATTTCTATTTTTCATGGTAAGGTATAATATGATTTGCGAAGTGTTATGTATTCCTCGTTTACACTTCAGATGAATGTAAATGTAACACTTCCATGCAAGGAAATAGCGTTTGCAGATGTCTACGTATCGTAGAAATAGGTTTCTAATGCTTCTTAAAACGCGATATCGCATCTCATTTCTATGCTTCATGGTAAGATATAATATGATTTGCGAAGTTTCAAGCATTCCTCGTCTACAATTCGAATGAATGTAAATGCGACACTTCCTAGCAAGGAAATAGCGTTTGCAGATGTCTACGTATCGAAGCAATAGAGTTCAAATGCTTCTTAAAACGAGATATTGCATCTCATAACTATGTTTCATGATAGGATATATTATTCATTGCGAAGTGTTATGCATTCCACGTCTACGATTCAAATGAACGTAAATGCGACACTTCCTTGCAAGGAAGTAGCGTTTGCAGATGTCTACGTATCGTAACAATAGAGTTCTTATGATTCTTAAAACGCGATAACGCATCTCATTTCTATGCTTCATGGTAAGATATAACATGATTTGCGATGTGTTATGTATTCCACGTCTGCACTTCAAATGAATGTGAATGCGATATTTCCTCGCTAGGAAATAGCGTTCGCAGATGTCTACGTATCGTAGCAATAGCTTTCTAATGCTTCTTAAAACGCGATATCGCATCTCATTTCTATGTTTCATGGTAAGATATAATATGATTTGCGAAGTGTCATGTATTCCTCGTCTACACTTCAAATGAATGTAAATGCGACACTTCCTTGTTAGGAAATAGCGTCTGCAGATGTCTAGGTATCGTAGCAATAGAGTTCTAATGCTTCTTAAAACGCGATATCGCATCTCATTTCTACGTTTCATGGTAAGATGTAATATGAATTGCGAAGTGTTATGTATTCCTCGTCTACACTTCAAATGAATGTAAATGCGACACTTCCTTGCAAGGAAATAGCGTTTGCAGATTTCTACGTATCGTAGCAATAGAGTTCTTATGATTCTTAAAACGCAATATCGCATCTCATTGCTATGTTTCATGGTAAGATATAATATGATTTGCGAAATGTTATGTATTCCTCGTATACAATTCAAATGAATGTAAATGAGACACTTCCTAGCAAGGAAATAGCGTTTGCAGATATCTACGTATCGTAGCAATAGATTTTAAATGCATCTTAAAGCGCGATATCGCATCTCATTTCTATGTTTCATGGTAAGATATAATATGATTTGCGAAGTGTCATGTATTCGTCGTCTACACTACAAATGAATGTAAATGCGACACTTCCTTGCAAGGAAATAGCGTTTGCAGATGTCTACCTATCGTAGCAATAGGGTTCTAATGCTTCTCAAAACGCGATATCGCATCTCATTTCTATGTTTCATGGTAAGATGTAATATGATTTGCGAAGTGTCAAGCATTCCTCGTCTACAATTCAAATGAATGTAAATGCGACACTTCCTAGCAAGGAAATAGCGTATGCAGATGTCTAGGTATCGAAGCAATAGAGTTCAAATGCTTCTTAAAACGAGATATTGCATCACATTTATAAGTTTCGTGATAAGATATAATATTCATTGTACAGTGTTATGTATACCTCGTATTCACATCAAAAGAATGTAAATGCGACACATCCTTCCTAGGAAATAGCGTTTGCAGATGTCTACGTATCGAAGCAATAGAGTTCTAATGCTTCTTAAATCGCCAAATCGCATCTCATTTCTATGTTTCATGATAAGATATAATATTCATTCCGAAGTGTCATGTGTACCTCGTATTCACTTCAAAAGAAAGTAAATGCGACTATTGCTTGCTAGGAAATAGCGATTACAGATGACTACGTATCGTAGCAATAGAGTTCTAATGCTACTTAAAACGCGATATTGCATCTCATTTATGTTTCGTGATAAGATATAATGTTCATTGCGAAGTGTCATGTATACCTCCTATTCACTCCAAACGAATGTAAATGCGAATCTTCCTTGACAGGAAATGGCGTTTGCAGATGTCTACGTATCGTAGCAATAGAGTTCTAATGCTACTTAAATCGCGATATCGCATCTCATATATATGTTTTGTGATAAGATATAATATTCATTGCGAAGTGTCATGTATACCTCGTATTCACTTCAAAAGAATGTAAACGGGACAATTCCCTGCTAGGAAATAGTGTATGCAGATGTCTACGCGTCGAGGCAATAGATTTCTAATGCTTCTTATAACGCGATATCGCATCTCACTTCTATGTTTAATGATAAAATACAATATTCATGACGAAGTGTCATGTATACCTCGTATTCACTTCAATAGAATGTAAGTGCGACACTTCCTTGCTTGGAAATAGCGTTTGGGGATGTCTACGTATCGTAGCAATAGAGTTCTAATGCTTCTCAAAACGCGATATCGCATCTCATTTCGATGTCTCATGATAAGATATAATATTCATTGCGGATTGTCATGTATTCTCGTCTACACTTCAAAAGAATGTAAAGGCGACACTTCCTTGCTAGGAAATAGCGTTTGCAGATGACTGCCTATCGTAGCAATAGAGTTCTAATGCTTCTTAAAACGCGATATCGCATCTCATTTCTATGTTTCGTGATAAGATATAATATTCATTGCGAAGTGTCATGTATTCTCGTCTACACGGCAAAGGAATGTAAATGCGACACTTCCTTGCTAGGAAATAGAGTTTGCAGATAGCTACTTATCGTAGCATTAGATTTCTCATGCTTCTTATATCGGGATATCGCATCTCATGTCTATGTTTCATGATCAGATATAGTATTCATTGTGCAATGTTATGTATACCTCGCATTCACTTCAAAAGAAAGTTAATGCGACACTTCCTTGCTAAGAAATTGTGTTTGCAGATGTCTACGTATCGAAGAAATAGAGATCTAATGCTACTTAAAACGTGATATCGCATCTCATTTCTATGACTCATGATAAGATATAATATTCATTCCAAAGTGATATGTATTCCTCGTCGACACTTCAAGTGAATGTAAATGCGACACTTCCTTGCTAGGAAGTAGCGTCTGCAGATGTCTAGGTATCGTAGCAATAGAGTTCTAATGCTTCTTAAAACGCGATATCGCATCTCATTTCTATGTTTCATGGTAAGATATAATACGATTTGCGAAGTGTTATGTATTCCTTGTCTACACTTCAAATGAATGTAAATGCGACACTTCCTTGCAAGGAAATAGCGTTTGCAGATTTCTACGTATCGTAGCAATAGAGTTCTTATGATTCTTAAAACGCGATATCGCATCTCATTTCTATGTTTCATGGTAAGATATAATATGATTTGCGAAGTGTTATGTATTCCTTGTCTACACTTCAAATGAATGTAAATGCGACACTTCCTTGCAAGGAAATAGAGTTTGCACATTTCTACGTATCGTAGCAATAGAGTTCTTATGATTCTTAAAACGCGATATCGCATCTCATTTCTATGTTTCATGGTAAGATATAATATGATTTGCGAAGTGGTGTGTATTCCTCGTCTACAATTCAAGTGAATGTAAATGCGACACTTCCTAGCAAGGAAATAGTGTTTGCAGATATCTACGTATCGTAGCAATTGCTTTCTAATGCTTCTTAAAACGCGATATCGCATCTCATTTCTATGTTTCATGGTATGATATAATATGATTTGCGAAGTGTCATGTATTCCTCGTCTACACTTCGAATGAATGTAAATGCGACACTTCCTTGCAAGGAAATAGCGTTTGCAGATTTCTACGTATCGTAGCAATAGAGTTCTTATGATTCTTAAAACGCGGTATCGCATCTCATTTCTATGTTTCATGGTAAGATATATTATGATTTGCGAAGTGTTATGTATTCCTCGTCTACAATTCAAATGAATGTAAGTGCGACACTTCCTAGCAAGGAAATACCGTTTGCAGATATCTACGTATCGTAGCAATAGATTTCTAATGTTTCTTAAAACGCGATATCGCATCTCATTTCTATGTTTCATGGTAAGATATAATATGATTTGCGAAGTGTTATGCATTCCTCGTCTACGATTCAAATGAAAGTAAATGCGACACTTCCTTGCAAGGAAATAGCGTTTGCAGATGTCTACGTATCGTAGCAATAGAGTTCTTATGATTCTTAAAACGCGATATCGCATCTCATTTCTATGTTTCATGCTAAGACATAATATGACTTGCCAAGTGTCATGTATTCCTCGTCTACACTTCAAATGAATGTAAATGCGACACTTCCTTGCAAGGAAATAGCGTCTGCAGATGTCTAGAAATCGTAGCAATAGAATTCTAATGCTTCTCAAAACGCGATATCGCATATCATTTCTATGTTTCATGGTAAGATATAATATGATTTGCGAAGTGTTATGTATTCCTCGTCTACACTTCAAATGAATGTAAATGCGACACTTCCTTGCAAGGAAATAGCATTTGCAGATGTCTAACTATCGTAGCAATAGAGTTCTAATGCTTCTTAAAAAGCGATATCGCATCTCATTTCTATGTTTCATGGTAAGATATATTATGATTTGCGATGTGTTATGTATTCCTCGTCTACACTTCAAATGAATGTAAATGCGACTCTTCCTTGCAAGGAAATAGCGTTTGCAGATGTCTACGTATCGAAGCAATAGAGATCAAATGCTTCTTAAAACGAGATACTGCATCTCATATCAATGTTTCATGATAAGATATAATATGATTTGCGAAGTGTTATGTATTCCTCGTCTACACTTCAAATGAATGTAAATGCGACACTTCCTTGCAAGGAAATAGCGTTTGCAGATTTCTACGTATCGTAGCAATAGAGTTCTTATGATTCTTAAAACGCGATATCGCATCTCATTTCTATGTTTCATGCTAAGATATAATATGATTTGCGAAGTGTTATGTATTCCTCGTCTACAATTCAAATGAATGTAAGTGCGACACTTCCTAGCAAGGAAATAGCGTTTGCAGATATCTACGTATCGTAGCAATAGATTTCTAATGCATCTTAAAACGCGATATCGCATCTCATTTCTATGTTTCATGGTAAGATATAATATGATTTGCGAAGTGTCATGTATTCCTCGTCTACACTTCAAATGAATGTAAATGCGACACTTCCTTGCTAGGAAATAGCGTCTGCAGATGTCTAGGTATCGTAGCAATAGAGTTCTTATGATTCTTAAAACGCGATATCGCATCTCATTTCTATGTTTCATGCTAAGACATAATATTCATTGCGAAGTGTTATGCATTCCTCGTCTACGATTCAAATGAATGTAAATGCGACACTTCCTAGCAAGGAAATAACGTTTGCAGATGTCTACGTATCGTAGCAATAGATTTCTAATGCTTCTTAAAACGCGACATCGCATCTCATTTCTATGCTTCATGGAAAGATATAATATGATTTGCGAAGTGTTATGTACTCCCCGTCTACACTTCGAATGAATGTAAATGCGACACTTCCTTGCAAGGAAATAGCGTATGCAGATGTCTACGTATCGTAACAATAGATTTCTAATGCATCTTAAAACGCGATATCGCATCTCATTTCTATGTTCCATGGTAAGATATAATATGAAATGCGAAGTGTTATGTATTCCTCGTCTACACTTCAAATGAATGTAAATGCGACACTTCCTTGCAAGGAAATAGCATTTGCAGATGTCTAACTATCGTAGCAATAGAGTTCTAATGCTTCTTAAAAAGCGATATCGCATCTCATTTCTATGTTTCATGGTAAGATATATTATGATATGCGAAGTGTTATGTATTCCTCGTCTACACTTCAAATGAATGTAAATGCGACACTTCCTTGTTAGGAAATAGCGTCTGCAGATGTCTAGGTATCGTAGCAATAGAGTTCTAATGCTTCTTAAAACGCGATATCGCATCTCATTTCTACGTTTCATGGTAAGATGTAATATGATTTGCGAAGTGTTATGTATTCCTCGTCTACACTTCAAATGAATGTAAATGCGACACTTCCTTGCAAGGAAATAGCGTTTGCAGATTTCTACGTATCGTAGCAATAGAGTTCTTATGATTCTTAAAACGCAATATCGCATCTCATTGCTATGTTTCATGGTAAGATATAATATGATTTGCGAAATGTTATGTATTCCTCGTATACAATTCAAATGAATGTAAATGAGACACTTCCTAGCAAGGAAATAGCGTTTGCAGATATCTACGTATCGTAGCAATAGATTTTAAATGCATCTTAAAGCTCGATATCGCATCTCATTTCTATGTTTCATGGTAAGATATAATATGATTTGCGAAGTGTCATGTATTCGTCGTCTACACTACAAATGAATGTAAATGCGACACTTCCTTGCAAGGAAATAGCGTTTGCAGATGTCTACCTATCGTAGCAATAGGGTTCTAATGCTTCTCAAAACGCGATATCGCATCTCATTTCTATGTTTCATGGTAAGATGTAATATGATTTGCGAAGTGTCAAGCATTCCTCGTCTACAATTCAAATGAATGTAAATGCGACACTTCCTAGCAAGGAAATAGCGTATGCAGATGTCTAGGTATCGAAGCAATAGAGTTCAAATGCTTCTTAAAACGCGATATCGCATCTCATTTCTATGTTTCATGGTAAGATATAATATGATTTGCGAAGTGTCATGTATTCCTCGTCCACACTTCAAATGAATGTAATTGCGACACTTCCTTGGCAGGAAATGGCGTCTGCGGATGTCTAGGTATGGTAGCAATAGAGTTCTAATGCTTCTTAAAACGCGGTATCGCATCTCATTTCTATGTTTCATGGTAAGATATAACGTGATTTGCGAAGTGTTATGTATTCCTCGTCTACACTTCAAATGAATGTAAATGCGACACTTCCTTGCAAAGAAATAGCGTTTGCAGATGTCTACCTATCGTAGCAATAGAGTTCTAATGCTTCTCAAAACGCGATATCGCATCTCATTTCTATGTTTCATGGTAAGATATAATATGATTTGCGAAGTGTAATGTATTCCTCGTCTACACTTCAAATGAATGTAAATGCGACACTTCCTTGGCAGGAAATAGCGTATGCGGATGTCTAGGTATGGTAGCAATAGAGTTCTAATGCTTCTTAAAACGCGGTATCGCATCTCATTTCTATGTTTCATAGTAAGATATAACGTGAGTTGCGAAGTGTCATGTATTCCTCGTCTACACTTCAAATGAATGTAAGTGCGACACTTCCTTGGCAGGAAATAGCGTCTGCGGATGTCTAGGTATGGTAGCAATAGAGTTCTAATGCTTCTTAAAACGCGGTATCGCATCTCATTTCTATGTTTCATGGTAAGATATAATATGATTTGCGAAGTGCCATGTATTCCTCGTCTACACTTCAAATGAATGTAAATGCGACACTTCCTTGCAAGGAAATAGCGTTTGCAGATGTCTACCTATCGTAGCAATAGAGTTCTAATGCTTCTCAAAACGCGATATCGCATCTCATTTCTATGTTTCATGGTAAGATATAATATGATTTGCGAAGTGTCATGTATTCCTCGTCTACACTTCAAATGAATGTAAATGCGACACTTCCTTGGCAGGAAATAGCGTTTGCAGATGTCTACGTATCGAAACAATAGAGTTCAAATGCTTCTTAAAACGAGATATTGCATCTCATAACTATGTTTCATGATAAGATATATTATTCATTGCGAAGTGTTATGCATTCCACGTCTACGATTCAAATGAACGTAAATGCGACACTTCCTTCCAAGGAAATAGCGTTTGCAGATGTCTACGTATCGTAACAATAGAGTTCTTATGATTCTTAAAACGCGATATCGCATCTCATTTCTATGTTTCATGGTAAGATGTAATATGATTTGCGAAGTGTCATGTATTCCTCGTCTACACTTCAAGTGAATGTAAATGCGACACTTCCTTGCAAGGAAATAGCGTTTGCAGATGTCTGCCTATCGTAGCAATAGAGTTCTAATGCTTCTCAAAACGCGATATCGCAACTCATTTCTATGTTTCATGGTAAGATATAATATGATTTGCGAAGTGTCATGTATTCCTCGTCTACACTTCAAATGAATGTAAATGCGACACTTCCTTGGCAGGAAATAGCGTCTGCGGATGTCTAGGTATGGTAGCAATAGAGTTCTAATGCTTCTTAAAACGCGGTATCGCATCTCATTTCTATGTTTCATGGTAAGATATAACGTGATTTGCGATGTGTTATGTATTCCTCGTCTACACTTCAAATGAATGTAAATGCGACACTTCCTTGCAAGGAAATAGCGTTTGCAGATGTCTACGTATCGTAGCAATAGATTCCTAATGCTTCTTAAAACGCGATATCGCATCTCATTTCTATGTTTCATGGTAAGATATAATATGATTTGCGAAGTGTCATGTATTCCTCGTCTACAGTTCAAATGAATGTAAATGCGACACTTCCTTGGCAGGAAATAGCGTCTGCGGGTGTCTAGGTATGGTAGCAATAGTGTTCTAATGCTTCTTAAAACGCGGTATCGCATCTCATTTCTATGTTTCATGGTAAGATATAACATGATTTGCGAAGTGTTATGTATTCCTCGTCTACACATCAAATGAATGCAAATGCGACGCTTCCTTGCAAGGAAATAGCGTTTGCAGATGTCTGCCTATCGTAGCAATGGAATTCTAATGCTTCTTAAAACGCGATATCGCATCTCATTTCTATGTTTCATGGTAAGATATAATATGATTTGCGAAGTGTTATGTATTCCTCGTCTACACTTCAAATGAATGTAAATGCGACACTTCCTTGCAAGGAAATAGCGTTTGCAGATGTCTACGTATCGAAGCAATAGAGTTCAAATGCTTCTTAAAACGAGATATTGCATCACATATCTATGTTTCATGATAAGATATATTATTCATTGCGAAGTTTTATGCATTCCACGTCTACGATTCGAATGAACGTAAATGCGACACTTCCTTCCAAGGAAATAGCGTTTGCAGATGTCTACGTATCGTAACAATAGAGTTTTCATGATTCTTAAAACGCGATATCGCATCTCATTTCTATGTTTCATGGTAAGATATAATATGATTTGCGAAGTGTCATGTATTCCTCGTCTACACTTCAAATGAATGTAAATGCGACACTCCCTTGCAAGGAAATAGCGTTTGCAGATGTCAACCTATCGTAGCAATAGAGTTCTAATGCTTCTTAAAACGCGATATCGCATATCATTTCTATGTTTCATGGTAAGACATAATATGATTTGCGAAGTGTCATGTATTCCTCGTCTACACTTCAAGTGATTGTAAATGCGACACTTCCTTGCAAGGAAATACCGTTTGCAGATGTCTACCTATCGTAGCAATAGAGTTCTAATGCTTCTCAAAACGCGATATCGCATCTCATTTCTATGTTTCATGGTAAGATATAATATGATTTGCGAAGTGTCATGTATTCCTCGTCTACACTTCAAATGAATGTAAATGCGACACTTCCTTGGCAGGAAATAGCGTCTGCGTATGTCTAGGTATGGTAGCAATAGAGTTCTAATGCTTCTTAAAACGCGGTATCGCATCTCATTTCTATGTTTCATGGTAAGATATAACGTGATTTGCGAAGTGTTATGTATTCCTCGTCTACACTTCAAATGAATGTAAATGCGACACATCCTTGCAAAGAAATAGCGTTTGCAGATGTCTACGTATCGTAGCAATAGATTTCTAATGCTTCTTAAAACGCGATATCGCATCTCATTTCTATGTTTCATGGTAAGATATAATATGATTTGCGAAGTGCAATGTATTCCTCGTCTACACTTCAAATGAATGTAAATGCGACACTTCCTTGGCAGGAAATAGCGTCTGCGGATGTCTAGGTATGGTAGCAATAGAGTTCTAATGCTTCTTAAAACGCGGTATCGCATCTCATTTCTATGTTTCATGGTAAGATATAACGTGAGTTGCGAAGTGTTATGTATTCCTCGTCTACACTTCAAATGAATGTAAATGCGACACTTCCTTGCAAAGAAATAGCGTTTGCAGATGTCTACGTATCGTAGCAATAGAGTTCTAATGCTTCTCAAAACGCGATATCGCAACTCATTTCTATGTTTCATGGTAAGATATAATATGATTTGCGAAGTGTCATGTATTCCTCGTCTACACTTCAAATGAATGTAAATGCGACACTTCCTTGGCAGGAAATAGTGTCTGCGGATGTCTAGGTATGGTAGCAATAGAGTTCTAATGCTTCTTAAAACGCGGTATCGCATCTCATTTCTATGTTTCATGGTAAGATATAACGTGATTTGCGAAGTGTTATGTATTCCTCGTCTACACTTCAAATGAATATAAATGCGACACTTCCTTGCAAGGAAATAGAGTTTGCAGATGTCTACGTATCGTAGCAATAGATTCCTAATGCTTCTTAAAACGCGATATCGCATCTCATTTCTATGTTTCATGGTAAGATATAATATGATTTGCGAAGTGTCATGTATTCCTCCTCTACACTTCAAATGAATGTAAATGCTACACTTCCTTGCTAGGAAATAGCGTCTGCTGATGTCTAGGTATCGTAGCAATGGTGTTCTAATGCTTCTTAAAACGCGATATCGCATCTCATTTCTATGTTTCATGGTAAGATATAATATGATTTGCGAAGTGTCATGTATTCTTCGTCTACACTTCAAATGAATGTAAATGCGACACTTCCTTGCTAGGAAATAGCGTTTGCAGATGTCTACGTATCGTAGCAATAGATTTCTAATGCTTCTTAAAACGCGATATCGCATATCATTTCTATGTTTCATGGTAAGATATAATATGATTTGCGAAGTGTCATGTATTCCTCGTCCACACTTCAAATGAATGTAAATGCGACACTTCCTTGCTAGGAAATAGCAACTGCAGATGTCTACGTGTCGTAGCAATAGATTTCTAATGCTTCTTAAAACGCGATATCGCATCTCATTTCTATGTTTCATGGTAAGATATAATATGATTTGCGAAGTGCCATGTATTCCTCGTCTACACTTCAAATGAATGTAAATGCGACACTTCCTTGCAAGGAAATAGCGTTTGCAGATGTCTACCTATCGTAGCAATAGAGTTCTAATGCTTCTCAAAACGCGATATCGCATCTCATTTCTATGTTTCATGGTAAGATATAATATGATTTGC
The DNA here is from genome assembly GCF_050948175.1 of Xylocopa sonorina. NCBI lineage: Eukaryota > Metazoa > Arthropoda > Insecta > Hymenoptera > Apidae > Xylocopa > Xylocopa sonorina. The sequence goes on from NW_027490288.1 coordinate 288,847, forward strand.
GAAGTGTCATGTATTCCTCGTCTACACTTCAAATGAATGTAAATGCGACACTTCCTTGGCAGGAAATGGCGTCTGCGGATGTCTAGGTATGGTAGCAATAGAGTTCTAATGCTTCTTAAAACGCGGTATCGCATCTCATTTCTATGTTTCATGGTAAGATATAACGTGATTTGCGAAGTGTTATGTATTCCTCGTCTACACTTCAAATGAATGTAAATGCGACACTTCCTTGCAAAGAAATAGCGTTTGCAGATGTCTACCTATCGTAGCAATAGAGTTCTAATGCTTCTCAAAACGCGATATCGCATCTCATTTCTATGTTTCATGGTAAGATATAATATGATTTGCGAAGTGTAATGTATTCCTCGTCTACACTTCAAATGAATGTAAATGCGACACTTCCTTGGCAGGAAATAGCGTATGCGGATGTCTAGGTATGGTAGCAATAGAGTTCTAATGCTTCTTAAAACGCGGTATCGCATCTCATTTCTATGTTTCATGGTAAGATATAACGTGAGTTGCGAAGTGTTATGTATTCCTCGTCTACACTTCAAATGAATGTAAATGCGACACTTCCTTGCAATGAAATAGCGTTTGCAGATGTCTACGTATCGTAGCAATAGAGTTCTAATGCTTCTCAAAACGCGATATCGCATCTCATTTCTATGTTTCATGGTAAGATATAATATGATTTGCGAAGTGTCATGTATTCCTCGTCTACACTTCAAATGAATGTAAATGCGACACTTCCTTGGCAGGAAATAGCGTCTGCGGATGTCTAGGTATGGTAGCAATAGAGTTCTAATGCTTCTTAAAACGCGGTATCGCATCTCATTTCTATGTTTCATGGTAAGATATAACATGATTTGCGAAGTGTTTTGTATTCCTCGTCTACACTTCAAATGAATGCAAATGCGACGCTTCCTTGCAAGGAAATAGCGTTTGCAGATGTCTGCCTATCGTAGCAATGGAATTCTAATGCTTCTTAAAACGCGATATCGCATCTCATTTCTATGTTTCATGGCAAGATATAATATGATTTGCGAAGTGCCATGTATTCCTCGTCTACACTTCAAATGAATGTAAATGCGACACCTCCTTGCAAGGAAATAGCGTTTGCAGATGTCTACCTATCGTAGCAATAGGGTTCTAATGCTTCTCAAAACGCGATATCGCATCTCATTTCTATGTTTCATGGTAAGATATAATATGATTTGCGAAGTTTCATGTATTCCTCGTCTACACTTCAAATGAATGTAAATGCGACACTTCCTTGGCAGGAAATAGCGTTTGCAGATGTCTACGTATCGAAGCAATAGAGTTCAAATGCTTCTTAAAACGAGATATTGCATCTCATAACTATGTTTCATGATAAGATATATTATTCATTGCGAAGTGTTATGCATTCCACGTCTACGATTCAAATGAACGTAAATGCGACACTTCCTTGCAAAGAAATAGCGTTTGCAGATGTCTACGTATCGTAACAATGGAGTTCGTATGATTCTTAAAACGCGATATCGCATCTCATTTCTATGTTTCATGGTAAGACATAATATGATTTGCGAAGTGTCATGTATTCCTCGTCTACACTTCAAATGAATGTAAATGCGACACTTCCTTGCAAAGAAATAGCGTTTGCAGATGTCTACGTATCGTAGCAATAGATTTCTAATGCTTCTTAAAACGCGATATCGCATCTCATTTCTATGTTTCATGGTAAGATATAATATGATTTGCGTAGTGTTATGCATTCCTCGTCTACAATTCAAATGAATGTAAATGCGACACTTCCTAGCAAGGAAATAGCGTATGCAGATGTCTAGGTATCGTAGCAATAGAGTTCTAATGCTTCTTAAAACGCGATATCGCATCTCATTTCTATGTTTCATGGTAAGATATAATATGATTTGCGAAGTGTCAAGCATTCCTCGTCTACAATTCAAATGAATGTAAATGCGACACCTCCTAGCAAGGAAAAGGCGTTTGCAGATGTCTACGTATCGAAGCAATAGAGTTCAAATGCTTCTTAAAACGAGATATTGCATCTCATAACTATGTTTCATGATAGGATATATTATTCATTGCGAAGTGTTATGCATTCCACGTCTACGATTCAAATGAACGTAAATGCGACACTTCCTTGCAAGGAAATAGCGTTTGCAGATGTCTACGTATCGTAACAATAGAGTTCTTATGATTCTTAAAACGCGATATCGCATCTCATTTCTATGCTTCATGGTAAGATATAACATGATTTGCGATGTGTTATGTATTCCTCGTCTGCACTTCAAATGAATGTGAATGCGATATTTCCTCGCTAGGAAATAGCGTTCGCAGATGTCTACGTATCGTAGCAATAGCTTTCTAATGCTTCTTAAAACGCGATATCGCATCTCATTTCTATGTTTCATGGTAAGATATAATATGATTTGCGAAGTGTCAAGCATTCCTCGTCTACAATTCAAATGAATGTAAATGCGACACTTCCTAGCAAGGAAAAAGCGTTTGCAGATGTCTACGTATCGAAGCAATAGAGTTCAAATGCTTCTTAAAACGAGATATTGCATCTCATAACTATGTTTCATGATAGGATATATTATTCATTGCGAAGTGTTATGCATTCCACGTCTACGATTCAAATGAACGTAAATGCGACACTTCCTTGCAAGGAAATAGCGTTTGCAGATGTCTACGTATCGTAACAATAGAGTTCTTATGATTCTTAAAACGCGATATCGCATCTCATTTCTATGCTTCATGGTAAGATATAACATGATTTGCGATGTGTTATGTATTCCTCGTCTGCACTTCAAATGAATGTGAATGCGATATTTCCTCGCTAGGAAATAGCGTTCGCAGATGTCTACGTATCGTAGCAATAGCTTTCTAATGCTTCTTAAAACACGATATCGCATCTCATTTCTATGTTTCATGGTAAGATATAATATGATTTGCGAAGTGTCATGTATTGCTCGTCTACACTTCAAATGAATGTAAATACGACACTTCCTTGCTAGGAAATAGCGTCTGCAGATGTCTAGGTATCGTAGCAATAGAGTTGTAATGCTTCTTAAAACGCGATATCGCATCTCATTTCTATGTTTCATGGTAAGATGTAATATGATTTGCGAGGTGTTATGTATTCCTCGTCTACACTTTAAATGAATGTAAATGCGACACTTCCTTGCAAGGAAATAGCGATTGCAGATGTCTACGTATCGTAGCAATAGATTTCATATGATTCTTAAAACGCGATATCGCATCTCATTTCTGTTTCATGGTAAGATATAACATGATTTGCGAAGTGTTATGTATTCCTCGTCTACACTTTAAATGAATGTAAATGCGACACTTCCTTGCATGGAATTAGCGTTTGCAGATATCTACGTATCGAAGCAATAGCTTTCTAATGCTTCTTAAAACGCGATATCGCATCTCATTTCTATGTTTCATGGTAAGATATAATATGATTTGCGAAGTGTCATGTATTCCTCGTCTACACTTCAAATGAATGTAGATGCGACACTTCCTTGCAAGGAAATAGCGTCTGCAGTTGTCTAGGTATCGTAGCAATAGAGTTCATATAATTCTTAAAACGCGATATCGCATCTCATTTCTAAGTTTCATGGTAAGATATAACATGATTTGCGAAGTGTTATGTATTCCTTGTCTACACTTCAAATGAATGTGAATGCGATACTTCCTCGCTAGGAAATGGCGTTTGCAGATGTCTACGTATCGTAACAATCGGGTTCTTATGATTCTTAAAACGCGATATCGCATCTCATTTCTATGTTTCATGGTAAGATATAACATGATTTGCGAAGTGTTATGTATTCCTCGTCTACACTTCAAATGAATGTGAATGCTATACTTCCTCGCTAGGAAATAGCGTTTGCAGATGTCTACGTATCGTAGCAATAGCTTTCTAATGCTTCTTAAAACGCGATATCGCATCTCATTTCTATGTCTCATGGTAAGATATAGTATGATTTGCGAAATGTTATGTATTCCTAGTCTACACTACAAATGAATGTGAATGTGACACTTCCTCGCTAGGAGATAGCGTTTGCAGATGTCTACGTATCGAAGCAATAGTGTTCAAATGCTTCTTAAAACGCGATATCGCATCTCATTTCTAAGTTTCATGGTAAGATATAACATGATTTGCGAAGTGTTATGTATTCCTTGTCTACACTTCAAATGAGTGTGAATGCGATACTTCCTCGCTAGGAAATGGCGTTTGCAGATGTCTACGTATCGTAACAATCGGGTTCTTATGATTCTTAAAACGCGATATCGCATCTCATTTCTATGTTTCATGGTAAGATATAATATGATTTGCGAAGTGTTATGTATTCCTCGTCTACACTACAAATGAATGTGAATGCGACACTTCCTTGCAAGGAAATAGCGTTTGCCGATGTCTACGTATCGTAGCAATAGAGTTCTTATGATTCTTAAAACGCGATATTGCATCACATTTCTATGTTTCATGGTAAGATATAACATGATTTGCGAAGGGGTATGTATTCCTCGTCTACACTTCAAATGAATGTGAATGCGATACTTCCTCGCTAGAAAATAGCGTTTACAGATGTCTACGTATCGTAGCAATAGCTTTCTAATGCTCCTTAGAACGCGATATCGCATCTCATTTCTATGTTTCATGGTAAGATATAACATGATTTGCGAAGTGTTATGTATTCCTCGTCTACACTTCAAATGAATGTGAATGTTATACTTCCTCGCTAGGAAATAGCGTTTGCAGATGTCTACGTATCGTAGCAATAGCTTTCTAATGCTTCTTAAAACGCGAACTCACATCTCATTTCTATGTCTCATGGTAAGATATAGTATGATTTGCGAAATGTTATGTATTCCTCGTCTACACTACAAATGAATGTGAATGTGACACTTCCTCGCTAGGAGATAGCGTTTGCAGATGTCTACGTATCGAAGCAATAGTGTTCAAATGCTTCTTAAAACGAGATATTGCATCTCATACCTATGTTTCATGATAAGATATAATATTCATTGCGAAGTGTTATGCATTCCTCGTCTACGATTCAAATGAAAGTAAATGCGACACTTCCTTGCAAGGAAATAGCGATTGCAGATGTCTACGTATCGTAGCAATAGAGTTCATATGATCCTTAAAACGCGATATCGCATCTCATTTCTGTTTCATGGTAAGATATAACATGATTTTCGAAGTGTTATGTATTCCTCGTCTACGATTCAAATAAGTGTAAATGCGACACTTCCTTCCAAGGAAATAGCGTTTGCAGACGTCTACGTATCGTAGCAATAGCTTTCTAATGCTTCTTAATACGGGATACCGCATCTCATTCCAATGTCTCATGATAAGATATAATATTCATTGCGATGTGTCATGTGTTCCTCGTCTACAATTCAAGTGAATGTAAATGCAACACCTTCTTTCTAGGAAATTACGTTTCCAGATGTCCAGGTATCGAAGCAATAGAGATCTAGTGCTTCTTAAAACGCGATATCGCATCTCATTTCTATGTTTCATGGTAAGATATAACATGATTTGCGAAGTGTTATGTATTCCTCGTCTACACTTCAAATGAATGTGAATGCGATACTTCCTCGCTGGGAAATAGCGTTTGCAGATGTCTACGTATCGTAGCAGCAGCTTTCTAATGCTTCTTAAACGCGAACTCGCATCTCATTTCTATGTTTCATGGCAAGATATAATATGATTTGCGAAGTGTTATGTATTCCTCGTCTACACTACAAATGAATGTGAATGCGACACTTAATCGCTAGGAGATAGCGTTTGCAGATGTCTACGTATCGAAGCAATAGAGTTCTTATGATTCTTAAAACGCGATATCGCATCTCATTTCTATGTTTCATGGTAAGATATAACATGATTTGCGAAGTGTTATGTATTCCTCGTCTACACTTCAAATGAATGTGAATGCGACATCTGCAAACGCTTTTCCTAGCAAGGATGTGTCGCATTTACATTCATTTAAAGTGTATGCGAGGTATACATAACACTCCACAATGAATATTATATCTTATCATGAAACATAGAAATGAGATGCGATATGGCGATTTAAGAAGCATTAGAACTCTATTGCTACGATACGTAGACATCTGCAAACGCTACTTCCTTGCAAGCAAGTGTCGCATTTACATTCTTTTGAAAGGAATACGAGGTATACATGACAATTCGCAATGAATATTATATATTATCATGAAACATAGAAATGAGAAGCGATATCGCGTTTTGAGAAGCATTGGATCTCTAATCCCACGATACGTAGACATCTGCAAACGCTATTTCCTAGCATGGAAGTGTCGCGTTTACAGACTTTTGAGGTGAATACGAGGTATACATAACACTCCACAATGAATATTATATATTATCATGAAACATAGTGATGAGTAGCGATATCACGTATAGAGGAGCATTAGAACTCCAATGCTACGATACGTAGACATCTGCAAACGCTATTTCCTGGCAAGGAAGTGTCTCGTTTACATTCTTTTGATGTGAATTCGAGGTATACATAACACTTCACAATGAATATTATATCTTTCCATGAAACATAGAAATGAGATGCGATATGGCGATTTAAGAAGCATTAGAACTCTATTGCTTCGATTCATAGACATCTAACAACGCTATTTCCTAGCAAGGAACTGTCGCATTAACATTCATTTGAAGTGCAGACGTGGAATACATAACACTTCGGAATGAATATTATATCTTATCATGAGACATAGAAATGAGATGCGATATCGCGTTTTAAGATGCACTAGAACTCCATTGCTTCGATACGTAGACATCTGCAAACGCTATTTCCTAGCAAGGAAGTGTCGCATTTACATTCTTTTGATGTGAATACGAGGTATACATACCGCTGCTCAATGAACATTATATCTTATCATGAAACCAGGAAATGAGATGCGATATCGCGCTTTGAGAAGCATTCGAACACTATTGCTACGTTACGTACACATCTGCAAACGCTATTTCCTAGCAAGGCAGAGTCGCATTTACATTCATTTGGATTGAATACGAGGTATACATGACACTTCGCAATGAATATTATATCTTATCAGGAAACATAGAAATGAGATGCGATGTCGCGTTTTGAGAAGCATTAGAACTCTACTGCTACGATACTAGACATCTGCAAACGCTATTTCCTAGCAAGAAATAGTCGCATTTACATTGTTTTGAAGTGAATTCGAGGTTTACATGACACTTCGGAATGAATATTACAACTTGTCACGAAACATAGAAATGGGATGCGATATCGCGATCTAAGAAGCATTAGAACTGTATTGCTACGATATCTAGGCACCTGCAAACGCTATGCCCTAGCAAGGAATAGTCGCATTTACATTCTTTTGATGTGAATACGAGGTATACATGACACTTCGCAATGAAAATCATATCTTTTCACGAAACATACAAATGAGATGCGATATCGCGATTTAAGTAGCATTAGAACACTATTGCTACGATACGTAGACAACTGAATACGCTATTTCCTAGCAAGGAAGTGTCGCATTTGCATTCTTTTGAAGTGAATACGATGTGTACATGACACCTCGCAATGAATATTATATCTTATCACAAAACATAGAAATGAGATGCGATATCGCGATTTAAGTAGCATTAGAACTCTATTGCTACGATACGTAGACATCTGAATACGCCATTTCCTAGCAAGGAATAGTCGCATTTACATTCTTTTGAAGTGAATACGAGGTATACATGACACATCCTAATGAACATTATATCTTATCACGAAACATAGAAATGTGATGCGATATCGCGATTTAAGTAGCATTAGAACTCTATTGCTACGATACGTAGCCATCTGCAAACGCTATTTCCTAGCAAGGAATAGTCGGATTTACATTCTTTTGATGTGAATACGAGGTATACATGCCACTTCGCAATGAATATTATATCTTATCTCGAAACGTAGAAATGAGATGCGAAATCGCGATTTATGTAGCATTAGAACTCCATTGGTACGATACCTAGGCATCTGCAAACGCTATGCCCTAACAAGGAATAGTCGCATTTACATTCTTTTGATGTGAATACGAGGTATACATGACACTTCGCAATGAATAATATATCTTATAATGAAACATAGAAATGAGATGCGGTATCGGGATCTAAGAAGCATTAGAACTCTACTGCCTCGTCGCGTAGACATCTGCAGACGCTATTTCCTAGCATGGAAGTGTCGCATTTACATTCTTTTGAAGTGAATGCGAGGTATACATGACACTTCGCAATGAATATTATATCTTATCATGAAACATAGAAGAGAGATGCGATATCGCGTTTTGAGAAGCATTAGAACTCTATTGCTACGATACGTAGACATCTGCAAACGCTATTTCCGAGGACGGAAGATTCGTACTTACATTCTTTTGAAGTGAATACGCGGTATACATGACACTTCGCAATGAACATTATATCTTATCATGTAACATAAAAGTGAGATGCGATATCGCGTTTTAAGAAGCATTAGAACCCTATTACCTCGATGCGGAGATATCTGCAAACGCTATTTCCTAGCAAGAAATAGTCGCATTTACATTCTTTTGTAGTGAATGCGAGGTATACATGACACTTCGCAATGAATATTATATCTCATCATGAAACATAGATGAGAGATGCGATATTGCGTTTTAAGAAGCATTAGAACTCTATGGCATCGATGCGGAGACATCAGCAAACACTATTTCCTAGCATGGAAGTGTCGCGCTTACATTCTTTTGAAGTGAATACGAGGTATACATGACACTTCGCGATGAATATTATATCTTATCACGAAACATATAAATGAGGTGTCATATCGCGATTTAGGTAGCATTAGAACGCTATTGCTACGATACATAGACATCTGCAAACGCTATTTCCTAGCAAGCAATATTCGCATTTACATTCTTTTGAAGTGAATACGAGGTATACATGACACTTCGCAGTGAGTATTATATCTTATCACGAAACATAGGAATGAGATGCGATATCACGAATTAAGTAGCATTAGAACTCTATTGCCTCGATACGTAGACATCTGAATACTCTATTTCCTAGCAAGGAAGTGTCGCATTTACATTCGTTTGGAGTGAATACGAGGTATACATAACACTTCGCAATGAATATTATATCTTATCATGAAGCATAGAAATGAGATGCGATATCGCGTTTTGAGAAGCATTAGAACTCTATTGCTACGATACGTAGACATCTGCAAACTCTATTTCCTAGCAAGGAAGTGCCGCATTTACATTTGTTTGCAGTGAATGCGAGGTATACATGACACTTCGCATTGAATATTACATATTATCATGAAGCATAGAAATGAGATGCGATATCGCGATCTAAGAAGCATTAGAACTGTATTGCTACGATAGCTAGGCATCTGCAAACGCTATGCCCTAGCAACGAATAGTCGCATTTACATTCTTTTGATGTGAATACGAGGTATACGTGACATTTCGCAATGAATATTATAACTTATCACGAAACATAGAAATGAGTTGCGATATAGCGATTTAAGCAGCACAAGAGCTCTATTGCTACGATACGTAGACATCTGTAAACGCTATTTCCTAGCAAGGAAGTGTCGCATTTACATTCTCTTGAGGTGAATAAGAGGTATACATGACACATCGCAATGAATATTATATCTTATCATGAAACATAGAAACGAGATGCAATATCGCGTTTTAAGAAGCATTAGAACTCCATTGCTTCGATACGTAGAGATCTCTGCAAACGCTACCTCCTAGCAAGAAAGTATCGCATTTACATTCTTTTGAAGTGAATAAGAGGTATACAGGACACTACGCAATGAATATTATATCTTATCATGAAACATAGGAATGAGATGCGATATCGCGTTTTAAGAAGCATTAGATCTCTATTACTACGATACGTAGACATCTGCAAACGCCTTTCCCTAGCGCGGAAGTGTAGCATTTGCATTCTTTTGACGTGAATACGAGGTATACATGACATTTCGCAATGAATATTATATCTATCATGAAACATAGAAATGAGATGCGATACCGCGTTTTAAGAAGCATTAGAACCCCATTGCCTCGATACGTACACATCTGCAAACGTTAAATCCTAGCAAGGAAGTGTCGCGTTTACATACATTTGAAGTGAATACAAGGTATACATGACACTTCGCAATGAATATTATATCTTATCACGAAACATAGAAATGAGATGCGACATCGCGTTTTAAGAAGCATTAGAACTCCATTGCTACGATACATCTGCAAACGCTATTTCCTAGCAAGGAAGTGTCGCATTTACATTCTTTTGGAGCGAATACGAGGTATACATGACATTTCGCAATGAATATTATAACTTATCACGAAACATAGAAATGAGATGCGATATCACCGATTTAAGAAGCATTAGAACTCCATTGCTACGATACGTAGACATCTGCAAACGCTATTTCCTGGCAAGGAATATTCGCATTTACATTCTTTTGAAGTGAATACGAGGTATACATGACACTACGCATTGAATATTATATCTTTTCATGAAACATAGAAATGAAATGCGATATCGCGTTTAAAGAAGCATTAGAAATCCTTTGCTTCGATACGTAGACATCTGTAAACGCTATTTCCTAGCAAGGAATAGTCGCATTTTCGTTCTCTTGAGGTGAATACGAGGTATACATGACACTTCGCAATGAATATTATATCGTATCATGAAACATAGAAACGAGATGCGATATCGCGTTTTAAGAAGCATTAGAACTCCATTGCTTCGATACGTATAGATCTCTGCAAAAGCAATTTCCTAGCAAGTAAGTGTCGCATTTACATTCTTTTGAAGTGAATAAGAGGTATACAGGACACTACGCAATGAATATTGTATCTTATCATGAAACATAGAAATGAAATGCGATATCGCGTTTAAAGAAGCGTTAGAACTCTACTGCTACGATACGTAGACATCTCAAAACGCTATTTCCTCGCAAGGAAGTGTCGCATTTACATTGATTTGAAGTGACTACGAGGTATACATGACACTTCGCAATGAATATTATATCCTATCATGAAACATAGAAATGAGATGCGATATCCCGTTTTAAGAAGCATTAGAACTATTGCTACGATACGTAGAACTCTGCAAACCCTATTTCCTAGCAAGGAAGTTTCGCATTTACATTCTTTTGAAGTGAATAGGAGTTATACATGACACTTCTCAATGAATATTATACCTTATCATGAAACATAGAAGTGAGATGCGATATCGAGTTCTAAGCAGTATTAGAACACTATTGCAACGATACGTAGATATCTGGAGACGCTACTTCCTAGCAAGGAAGTGTCGCATTTACATTCATTTGAAGTGAATACGAGGTATAAGTGAAACTTCGCAATGAATAATAGATCTTATCATGAAACATAGAAATGAGATGCGATATCGTGTTCTAAGAAGCTTTAGAACTCTATTGCTTCGATACGTAGAAATTTGCAAACGCTATTACCTAGCAAGGAAGTGTCGCATTTACTTTCTTTAGATGTGTATACGAGGGATACATGACTCTTCGCAATGAATATTATATCTTGACATGAAACATAGAAATGAGATGCGATATCCCGTTTTAAGAAGCATTAGAACTATTGCTACGATACGTAGAACACTGCAAATGCTATTTCCTAGCAAGGAAGTGTCGCATTTACGTTTTTTTGAAGTGAATAGGAGTTACACATAACACTTCGCAATGAATATTATGTCTTATCATTAAACATAGAAATAAGATGCGACATCACGTTTTCAGAAGCATTAGAACTCTATTGCTTCTATACGTAGACATCTGCAAACGCTATTTCCTAGCAAGGTAGTGTCGCATTTACTTTCTTTAGAAGTGACTACGAGGTATACATGACACTTCGCAATGAATATTATATCTTATCATGAAATGTAGATATGAGATGCGATATGACGATTCAAGAAGTATTAGAAAACTATTGCTTCGATACGTAGACATCAGCAAACGCTATTTCCAAGCTAGGAAGTGTCGCATTAACATTCTTTTGAAGCGAATACGAGGTATTCATAACACTGCACAATGAATATTATATCTCATCATGAAACATAGAAATGAGGTGCGATAACGCGATTTATGAAGCTTTAGAACTCTATTGCTTCGAAATGTAGATATCTGCAAACACTATTTCCCAGCAAGGAACTGTCGCATTGACATTCATTTGAAGTGTATGCGAGGTATACATGACACTTCGCAATGAATATTATACATTATCATGAAACACAGATATGAGATGCCATATAGCGAATTAGCAAGCTTTAGAAATCTATTGCTTCGATACGTAGACATCTGCAAACGCTATTTCCTAGCAAGGAAGTGTCGCATTTACATTCATTTTAAGTGTATGCGAGGTATACATAACACTGCACAATGAATATTATATCTTATCATAAAACATAGAAATGAGATGCGGTATGGCGATTTAAGAAGCATTAGAAATCTATTGGTTCGATACGTAGATATCTGCAAACACTATTTCCGAGCAAGGAACTGTCGCATTCAGATTCATTGGAAGTGTATGCGAGGTATGCGTATCACTGCACAATGAAATTATATCTTATCATGAAACATAGAAATGAGATGCGATATGGCGATTTATGAAGCATTAGAAATCTATTGGTTCGATACGTAGACATCTGCAAACGCTATTTCCTAGCAAGGAAGTGTCGCATTTACATTCATTTTAAGTGTATGCGAGGTATACATAACACTGCACAATGAATATTATATCTTATCATGAAACATAGAAATGAGATGCGATATGGCGATTTATGAAGCATTAGATGTCTACTGGTTCGATACGTAGATATCTGCCAACGCTACTTCCTAGCAAGGGAGTGTCGCATCTACATTCTTTTGAAAGGAATACGAGGGATACATATCACTGCACAATGAAATTATATCTTACCATGAAACATAGAAATGAGATGCGATATGGCGATTTATGAAGCATTAGAAATCTATTGCTTCAATACGTAGACATCTGGAAACGCTACTTCCCAGCAAGGAAGTGTCGCATTTACATTGAATTGAAATAAGTACGAGGAGTACATAACACTTCGCAATGAATATTACATCCTATCATGGAACATAGAAATGAGATGCGATATCGCGCTTCAAGAAGCGATAGAAATCTATTGCTACGATACGTAGACAAATGCAAACGCCATCTCCTAGCAAGGAAGTGTCACATTTACATTCATTTGAAGTGTATGCGAGGTGTACATAACACATCGCAATGAATATTGCATCTTATCATGAAACACAGAAATGAGATGCGATATTGCGCTTTAAGAGGCATTAGAACTCTATTGCTATGATACGTAGACATCTGGAAACCCTATTTCCTAGAAAGGAAGTGTCGCATTTACATGCACTTGAAGCGTAGTCGAGGAATACGTAACACTTCGCAATGAATATTATATCTTACCATAAAACATAGAAATGAGATGCGATATTTCGATTTAAGAAGCATTAGAACCCTATTGCTTCGATACGTAGATATCTGGTAACGTAATTTACTAGAAAGGAAGTGTCGCTCGTACAATCATTTGAAGCGTAGACGAGGAAAACATAACACTCCACAATGAATATTATATCTTATCATGAAACACAGAAATGAGATGCGGTATGGCGATTTAAGCAGCATTAGAACTCTATTGCTCCGATACGTAGTCTTCTGCCAACGCTATTTCCTAGCAAGGAAGTGTCTCATTTACATTCATTTGAAGTGTAGACGAGGAATACATATCACTTCGCAATGAATAATATATCTTATCATGAGACGTAGACATGAGATGCGATATCGCGTTTTAAGATGCATGAGAAACCTATTGCTACGTATACATTTGCAGACGCTATTTCCTAGCAAGGAAGTGTCGCATTTACATTCTTTTGAAGTGAATACGAGGTGTACATAACACTCTACAATGAATATCATATCTTATCATGTGACATAGAAATGCGATGCGATATCACGATTTAAAAAACATTAGCACTCTAATGCTTCGGTATGTGGACATCTGCCAACGCTATTTCCCTATAAGTGTCGCAATTACATTCAACTGAAGTGAATACGAGGTATACATAACACTGCACAATGAATATTATATCTTATCATGAGGCATAGTAATGAGATGCGATATCGCGTTTTAAGAAGAATTAGAACTCTATTTCAGGGATACGAAGTCATCTGCAAACGCTATTCCCTAGAAAGGAAGTGTCGCATTTACATTCAATCGAAGTGTATGCGAGGTATACGTGACACTTCGCAATGAATATTATATCTTATAATGAAACATAGAAATGAGATGCGATATATCGATTTAAGAAGCATCAGAACTCTATTGCTTCGATACGTAGACATCTGGACCAGCTATATCCAAGCAAGGAAGTGTTGCATTTACATCCATTTGAAGTGTAGACGAGGAATACATAACACTTCGCAATGAATATTATATCATATCATGAAACACAGTAAGGAGATGCGATATCGCGCTCTAAGGAGCATTAGATCTCCATTGCTACGATACGTAGACATCTGCAAACGCTATTTCCTAGCAAGGAAGTGTCGCATTTACGTTTTTTTGAAGTGAATAGGAGTTACACATAACACTTCGCAATGAATATTATGTCTTATCATTAAACATAGAAATAAGATGCGACATCACGTTTTCAGAAGCATTAGAACTCTATTGCTTCTATACGTAGACATCTGCAAACGCTATTTCCTAGCAAGGTAGTGTCGCATTTACTTTCTTTAGAAGTGACTACGAGGTATACATGACACTTCGCAATGAATATTATATCTTATCATGAAATGTAGATATGAGATGCGATATGACGATTCAAGAAGTATTAGAAAACTATTGCTTCGATACGTAGACATCAGCAAACGCTATTTCCAAGCTAGGAAGTGTCGCATTAACATTCTTTTGAAGCGAATACGAGGTATTCATAACACTGCACAATGAATATTATATCTCATCATGAAACATAGAAATGAGGTGCGATAACGCGATTTATGAAGCTTTAGAACTCTATTGCTTCGAAATGTAGATATCTGCAAACACTATTTCCCAGCAAGGAACTGTCGCATTGACATTCATTTGAAGTGTATGCGAGGTATACATGACACTTCGCAATGAATATTATACATTATCATGAAACACAGATATGAGATGCCATATAGCGAATTAGCAAGCTTTAGAAATCTATTGCTTCGATACGTAGACATCTGCAAACGCTATTTCCTAGCAAGGAAGTGTCGCATTTACATTCATTTTAAGTGTATGCGAGGTATACATAACACTGCACAATGAATATTATATCTTATCATAAAACATAGAAATGAGATGCGGTATGGCGATTTAAGAAGCATTAGAAATCTATTGGTTCGATACGTAGATATCTGCAAACACTATTTCCGAGCAAGGAACTGTCGCATTCAGATTCATTGGAAGTGTATGCGAGGTATGCGTATCACTGCACAATGAAATTATATCTTATCATGAAACATAGAAATGAGATGCGATATGGCGATTTATGAAGCATTAGAAATCTATTGGTTCGATACGTAGACATCTGCAAACGCTATTTCCTAGCAAGGAAGTGTCGCATTTACATTCATTTTAAGTGTATGCGAGGTATACATAACACTGCACAATGAATATTATATCTTATCATGAAACATAGAAATGAGATGCGATATGGCGATTTATGAAGCATTAGATGTCTACTGGTTCGATACGTAGATATCTGCCAACGCTACTTCCTAGCAAGGGAGTGTCGCATCTACATTCTTTTGAAAGGAATACGAGGGATACATATCACTGCACAATGAAATTATATCTTACCATGAAACATAGAAATGAGATGCGATATGGCGATTTATGAAGCATTAGAAATCTATTGCTTCAATACGTAGACATCTGGAAACGCTACTTCCCAGCAAGGAAGTGTCGCATTTACATTGAATTGAAATAAGTACGAGGAGTACATAACACTTCGCAATGAATATTACATCCTATCATGGAACATAGAAATGAGATGCGATATCGCGCTTCAAGAAGCGATAGAAATCTATTGCTACGATACGTAGACAAATGCAAACGCCATCTCCTAGCAAGGAAGTGTCACATTTACATTCATTTGAAGTGTATGCGAGGTGTACATAACACATCGCAATGAATATTGCATCTTATCATGAAACACAGAAATGAGATGCGATATTGCGCTTTAAGAGGCATTAGAACTCTATTGCTATGATACGTAGACATCTGGAAACCCTATTTCCTAGAAAGGAAGTGTCGCATTTACATGCACTTGAAGCGTAGTCGAGGAATACGTAACACTTCGCAATGAATATTATATCTTACCATAAAACATAGAAATGAGATGCGATATTTCGATTTAAGAAGCATTAGAACCCTATTGCTTCGATACGTAGATATCTGGTAACGTAATTTACTAGAAAGGAAGTGTCGCTCGTACAATCATTTGAAGCGTAGACGAGGAAAACATAACACTCCACAATGAATATTATATCTTATCATGAAACACAGAAATGAGATGCGGTATGGCGATTTAAGCAGCATTAGAACTCTATTGCTCCGATACGTAGTCTTCTGCCAACGCTATTTCCTAGCAAGGAAGTGTCTCATTTACATTCATTTGAAGTGTAGACGAGGAATACATATCACTTCGCAATGAATAATATATCTTATCATGAGACGTAGACATGAGATGCGATATCGCGTTTTAAGATGCATGAGAAACCTATTGCTACGTATACATTTGCAGACGCTATTTCCTAGCAAGGAAGTGTCGCATTTACATTCTTTTGAAGTGAATACGAGGTGTACATAACACTCTACAATGAATATCATATCTTATCATGTGACATAGAAATGCGATGCGATATCACGATTTAAAAAACATTAGCACTCTAATGCTTCGGTATGTGGACATCTGCCAACGCTATTTCCCTATAAGTGTCGCAATTACATTCAACTGAAGTGAATACGAGGTATACATAACACTGCACAATGAATATTATATCTTATCATGAGGCATAGTAATGAGATGCGATATCGCGTTTTAAGAAGAATTAGAACTCTATTTCAGGGATACGAAGTCATCTGCAAACGCTATTCCCTAGAAAGGAAGTGTCGCATTTACATTCAATCGAAGTGTATGCGAGGTATACGTGACACTTCGCAATGAATATTATATCTTATAATGAAACATAGAAATGAGATGCGATATATCGATTTAAGAAGCATCAGAACTCTATTGCTTCGATACGTAGACATCTGGACCAGCTATATCCAAGCAAGGAAGTGTTGCATTTACATCCATTTGAAGTGTAGACGAGGAATACATAACACTTCGCAATGAATATTATATCATATCATGAAACACAGTAAGGAGATGCGATATCGCGCTCTAAGGAGCATTAGATCTCCATTGCTACGATACGTAGACATCTGCAAACGCTATTTCCTGGAATGGAAGTGTCGCATTTACATTCCCTTGAAGTGAATACGAGGTATACATGACACTTCGCAATGAACATTATATCTTATCATGAAACATAGAAGTTAGATGCGACATCGCGTTTTAAGAAGCATTAGAAATCTATTGCTTCGATACGTAGACATCTGCAAACGCAATTTCCTAGCAAGGAAGTGTCGCATTTATTTTCATTTGAAGTGTAAGCGAGGTATACATGCTACGCAATGAATATTATATCTTATCATGAAACATAGAAATGTGATGCGATATCCCGTTTCAAGAAGCATTAGATCTCTGTTGCTACGATACGTAGAACTCTGCAAACTTTATTTCCTAGTAAGGAAGTGTCGCATTTACATTCTTTTGAAGTGAATAGGAATTATACATGACACTTCGCAATGAATATTATACCTTACCATGAAACATAGAAGTGAGATGCGATATCGCGTTTTAAGCAGTGTTGGAACTCTATTGCTACGATACGTAGAGTTCTGGAGACGCTATATCCTAGCATGGTAGTGTCGCATTTACATTCTTTTGATGTGAATACGAGGTATACATACCACTGCTCAATGAATATTATATCTTATCATGAAACAAGGAAATGAGACGCGATATCGCGCTTTGAGAAGCATTAGAACACTATTGCTGCGTTACGTACACATCTGCAAACGCTATTTCCTGGCAAGGCAGAGTCGCATTTACATTCATTTGAAGTGAATACGAGGTATACATGACACTTCGGAATGGATATTATATCTTATCATCAAACATAGAAATGAGATGCGATATCGCGTTTTAAGAAGCGTTAGAGCACTATTGCTACGATACGTAGATATCTGGAAACGCTATTTCCTAGCACGGAAGTATCGCATGTACATTCATTTGAAGTGAATACTATGTATACATGACACTTCGCAATGTATGTTATATCTTATGATGAAACATAGAAGTGAAATGCGATATCGCGTTTTTTGAAGCGTTGGAACTCTATAGCTACAATACGTAGACATCTGTAAATGCTACTTCCCAGGAAGGAAGATTTGCATTTACATTCTTTAGATGTGAATACGAGGTATACATACCACTGCTCAATGAATATTATATCTTATCATGAAACAAGGAAATGAGATGCGATATCGTGCTTTGAGAAGCATTAGAACACTATTGGTACGTTACGAACACATCTGCAAACGCTATTTCCTAGCAAGGCAGAGTCGCATTTACATTCATTTGAAGTGAATACGAGGTATACATGACACTTCGGAATGGATATTATATCTTATCATGAAACATAGAAATGAGATGCGATATCGCGTTTTAAGAAGCATTAGAGCACTATTGCCTCGATACGTAGACATCTGCAAACGCTATTTCCTAGCAAGGAAGTGTCGCATTTACATTCTTTTGAAGTGAATAGGAGTTATGCATGACACTTCGCAATGAATATTATATCTTATGATAGAACGTAGAAATGAGATGCGATGTCTCGTTATAAGAAGCACTAGAACTCTACTGCTTCGATACGTAGACATCTGCCAACGCTATTTCCTAGCAAGGAAGTGTCGCATTTACATTCATTTGAAGCGAATACGAGGAATAAGTGACACTTCGCAATGAACATTATATCTTGTCATGAAACATAGAAATGTAGTGCGACATCTCGTTCTAAGATGCATTAGAACTCTATTGGTACGATACGTACACATCTGCGAACGCTATTTCCAGCAAGCAAGTGTCGCATTTACATTCTTTTGTAGTGAATTCGAGGTATGCATGACACTTCGCAATGTATATTATATCTTATCATGAAACATAGAAATGAGATGCGATATCGCGATTTAAGTAGCATTAGAAATCTACTGCTACAATACGTAGGCATCTGCAAACGCTATTTCCTAGCAAGCAATAGTCGCATTTACATTCCTTTGGAGTGAATAGGAGGTATACATGACACTTCGCAATGGATATTATATCTTATCACGAAACATAGAAATGAAATGCGACATCTCGTTTTAAGAAGCATTAGAAATCTACTGCTACAATACGTAGGCATCTGCAAAACGCTATTTCCTAGCAAGCAATAGTCGCATTTACATTCGTTTGGAGTGAATAGGAGGTATACATAACACGTCGCAATGGATATTATATCTTATCACGAAACATAGAAATGAAATGCGACATCTCGTTTTAAGAAGCATTAAGGCTCTATTGCTACGATACGTAGACATCTGCAAACGCTATTTCCCAGCAAGGAAGTGTCGCATTTACATTCGTTTAGAGTGAATAGGAGGTATACATGACACTCCGCAATGAATATTACATCTTATCACGAAACATATGAATGAAATGCGACATCTCGTTTTAAGAAACACTAGAACTCTATTGCTACGATACGTAGACATCTGCAAACGCTATTTCCTAGCAAGCAATAGTCGCATTTCATTCTTTTGAAGTGAACACGAGGTATACATGATACATCGCTATGAATATTATATCTTATCATGAAATATATAATAGAGATGCGATATCGCGTTTTAAGAAGCACTAGAACTCTATTGCCTCGATGCGTAGGCACCTACAAACGCTATTTCCTAGCAAGCAATAGTCGCATTTACATTCTTTTGAAGTGAATACGAGGTATACATGTCAGTTCGCAATGAATATTATATCTTATCATGAAACATAGAAAGAGATGCAATATCGCGTTTGAGAAGCATTAGAACACTATTGCTAATATACGTAAAAATCTGCAAACGCTATTTTCCTAGCAAGGAAGTGTCGCATTTACATTCTTTTGAAGTGAATACGAGGTATACATAACACTTCGCAATGAATATTATACCTTATCACGAAACATAGAAATGTGATGCGATATCGTGATTTAAGAAGCACTAGAACTCCATTGCTACGATACGTAGACATCTGAAAAACAATATTTCGTAGCAAGGAAGTGTCGCACTTACATCCTTTTGAAGTGAATACGAGGTATACATGACACTTCGCAATGAATATTATATCTTATCATGTAACGTAGAAGTGAGATGCGATATGGCGTTTTTAAGAAGCATTAGAACTCTATTGCTACGATACCTAGACATCTGCAAACGCTATATCCTAGTAGCATGGTAGTGTCGCATTTACATTCGTTTGAAGTGAATACGAGGTATATATGACACGTCGCAATGAATATTATATCTTACCATGAAACATAGAAGTGAGATCCGATATCGCGTTTTAAGAAGCATTAGAACTCTATCGCTACGATACGTGGACATCTGCAAACGCTATTTCCTAGCATGGAAGTGTCGCATTTACATTCTTGTGAAGTGAAATCGTGGTATACATGACACTTCGCAATGAATATTATATCTTATCATGAAACACAGAAGTGAGATGCACTATGGCGTTTTAAGAAGCATTGGAACTCTATTGCTACGACACGTAGACATATGCAAACGCTATTTCCTAGCATGGAAGTTTCGCATTTACATTCTTTTGAAGTGAATACGAGGTATACATGACACTTCGCAATGAATATTATATCTTATCATGAAACATAGATGTGAGATGCGATATCGCGTTTTAAGAAGAATTGGAACTCTATTGCTTGGATACGTAGACATGTGCAAACGCTATTTCCTAGCAAGGAAGTGTCGCATTTACATTCCACTGAAGTGAATACGAGGTATCACGTCCGGTGAATCTATTTTCCGTTGCTCCGGAGGCTTTAGGACACGGGCCTATTTTTCGGTAATTCGGTCCGCGAGAACGCGTTAAGACCGGGTCCGACAATTTCGGCTGACACGACACTAGCGAAAACACTCGTGATAATAAGGGAATGACCCTACCTTTCGATGACTTCTCTCTCGATTTGTACGTAGAAACGGCGTGGAGGATCGTTTGCTGGGATCGTAGCGGATTTCTTTCTGATGGCTGCTACGGAAATCTCGATCAGTCGCCAGCGAAGAGGAGGGACGGCGGTCGGAATTCAGGGATGATGCTGGATGTGGCATAATCGGCGTGATGCGTCGTGGTGTCTGGATCGGATGCGTCGACGGTCGCTTCGGAAAGCGGCGTCTGGGCTGGTGCGAAGGCAGGTCGCTGGTATATGAGGACTCTCGGAACACCCTCCAAATATTCACGCACAAGTGATCGTATGAAATTCTTCCTACTCGCACGTCGCGTTCTTCGCAAACCGGAAGCACGATTCATTCACCAGGTTTTTCTGTACTTTCGACTAAGATCTGATGGATAAGCGGCGGTCTCAACGTAACAAAGCCGATTTCTATACTCCTTCAATTTGATGAAGATCAACCCCAGTTGTATGGAAGAACCCGTGGAAGAATTCGTAGTTAAATGTAATGTTAAAAGTAGAACTATTATTATAAACACTTGATAAAATTGATGGATGTGGAAATAGTAGACTTGGTAAAAGAACTTGTACTTGGATATAGTAAAAGTAAAAATAAAATATATTCTAGGTTTAAAGTATACAAGAACAGGAATTATTCTAAGACTAAGATTAAGTTAAAATGGAAATGGAAATACGATGCCTGAACCCCACATTGAGGTGGCTAACGATCTAGAACTAGAAGTTTCGACTCCTCGGTAGGAGATCTCGAGTCAGAGTGTGTGCTCTGGAGACGCGTCTCTGACCTCCTCGGTTCGGGGGGCGCTACGTTCGCGGACGCTCGTGGTAGGGAGATCGCGGTCCCGCGAGTGGGGGACTCGCGTTTCGGGGCGGAGAGCGCTCGGTCCAGCGAGTGGGGACCCGCGGCTCGTGGTGGGGCTAGCGGCGCATGCCGCTGGCCGGATGCATCTTACTTAGTGTAACTTAGATCTAGGAATTCTTATATATGAGTAATGATATGGTATGTATGTCCTAGCTTAGAAGTAATATATAGGTTCTAGCAGATCCTGTTCCCGGAATTGGAAAAGACCCCATTCAGGAGATGGGCTGCGGCTACGTCTTCCTACAGGACGGAATCTTCGGTGCGAGGGAGATAGGGCTGCCCGTCCTTGGTGCGGGCGAGACAGGTATACTCGGTGGTGCGAGTGAGACACTGGTGCCCGGTACGAGCGAGACAGGTATACTCGGCGGTACGAGTGAGGCAGCGAAACTCGGTGTGAGTGAGCGCGTGCAGGTATGCGCGCGCGAACACTTCCAGTTGCTGGTTCTGCAGGCGAGTTTGGCTGGTTGCATGCGTCCAGGGGTTGATGCTGGGGGGTGCGAAGAGGTTGATGGGTGGCAGGCGGTACGCCTGACGTCACAAAATGCGACACTTCCTTTCTAGGAAATTACGTTCCCAGATATCTCTGTATCGAAGCTATAGATTTCTAATTCTCCTTAAAACGCGATATCGCACCTCATCTCAATGTCTCATGATAAGATATAATATTCATTGCGAAGTGTCATGTATATCTCGTATTCACTTCAAAAGTATGTA
The DNA here is from genome assembly GCF_050948175.1 of Xylocopa sonorina. Classification (NCBI taxonomy): domain Eukaryota; kingdom Metazoa; phylum Arthropoda; class Insecta; order Hymenoptera; family Apidae; genus Xylocopa; species Xylocopa sonorina. The sequence continues at coordinate 311,915 of NW_027490288.1, forward strand.
AATGCGACACTTCCATGCTAGGAAATAGCGTTAGCAGATGTCTACGTATCGTAGAAATAGAGTACTAATGCTTCTTATGGAGCGATAGCGCGTCTCATTTAAATGTTTCATGATAAGATATAACATTCATTGCGGAGTGGCATGTGTACCTCGTATTCACTTCAATGGAATGTAAATGCGACACTTCCTTCCTAGGAAGTAGCGTTTGCAGATATCTACATATCGAAGCAATAGAGTTCTAGTGCCTTTTAAATCGCGATATCGCATCTCAATTCAATGTTTCATGATAAGATATAATCTTCATTGCGGAGTGGCATGTGTACCTCGTATTCACTTCAATGGAATGTAAATGCGACACTTCCTTCCTAGGAAGTAGCGTTTGCAGATATCTACGTATCGAAGCAATAGAGTTCCAAAGCTTCTTAAAACGAGATATCGCATCTCATTCCTGTGCTTCATGATAAGATATAATATTCATTGCGGAGTGGCATGTATAATTCGTCTAAACTTGCAATGAAGGTAAATGCGACACTTCCTTGCTAGGAATTAGCGCTTGCAGATGTCTACGTTTCGTAGCAATAGACTTCTAATGCTTCTCAAAACGCGATATTGCATCTCATTTCTATGCTTCGTGATAAGATATAATATTCATTGCGAAGTGTCATGTATACCTCGTATTCACTTCAAAAGAATGTAATTGCGATACTTGCTTGCTAGGAAATAGCGTTTGCAGATGTCTACGTATCGAAGCAACAGAGTTCTAATGCTTCTTAAATCGCGATATCGCATCTCATATCAACGTTTCCTGATAAGATATAATATTCATTGCGAAGTGTCATGTATACCTCGTATTCCGTTCAAAAGAATCTAAATGCTACACTTCCTTGCTGGGGAGTAGCGTTTGCAGATATCTACGTATCGAAGCAATAGTGTTCTAATGCTTCTTAAATCGCCATATTGCATCACATTTCTATGTTTCATGATAGGATATAATATTCACTGTGCAGTGTTATGTATATCTCGTCTATACTTCAAATGAATGTAAATGCGACACATCCTTGCTAGGAAATAGCGTTTGCAGATGTCTACGTATCGAAGCAATAGAGTTCTAATGCTTCATAAATCGTCATATCGCATCTCATATCAACGTTTCCTGATAAGATATAATATTCATTGAATCTTCGTATCGAAGCAATAGAGTTCTAATGCTTCTTATATCGCGATATCGCATCTCATTACTATGTTTCATGATAAGATATAATATTCATTGTGCAGTGTTATGTATATCTCGTCTATACTTCAAGTGAATGTAAATGCGACACTTCCTTGCTAGGAAATAGCGTTTGCAGATGTCTACGTATCGTGGGATTAGAGATCCAATGCTTCTCAAAACGCGATATCGCTTCCCATTTCTATGTTTAATGATAATATATTATATTCATTGCGAATTGTCATGTATACCTCGTATTCCTATCAAAAGAATGTAAATGCGACACTTCCTTGCTAGGAAATAGCGTTTGCAGATGTCTACGTATCGAAGAAATAGAGTTCTAATGCTTCATAAATCGTCATATCGCATCTCATATCTACGTTTCCTGATAAGATATAATATTCATTGCGAAGTGTCATGTATACCTCGTATTCCTTTCAAAAGAATGTAAATGCGACACTTCCTTGCTAGGAAATAGCGTTTGCAGATGTATACGTATCGAAGCAATAGAGTTCTAAACTTGTTAATTCGCGATATCGCATCTCATTTCTATGTTTCATGATAAGATATAATATTCATTGTGCAGTGTTATGTATACCTCGTATTCACTTCAAAGGAATGTAAATGCGACACTTCCTTGCTAGGAAATAGCGTTTGCAGATGTCTATGTATCACAGCAATATAATTCTAATGCTTCTTAAATCGCGATATCGTATCTCATTACTATGTTTCATTATAAGATATAATATTCATTGCGAAGTGTCATGTATACCTCTTATTCACTTCAAAAGAATGTAAATGCGCCACTTCCTTGCTAGGAAATTACGCTTCCAGATGTCTACGCATCGAAGCAATAGAGTTCTAATGCTTCTTAGATCGCGATATCGCATCTCATTTCTATATTTCCTGATCAGATATAATATTCATTTTGGAGTGTAATGTATACCACGTATTCACTTCAAAAGAATGTAAATGCGACACTTCCTTGCTAGGAAATAGCGTTTGCAGATGTCTACGTATCGTAGCAATGGACATCTAATGCTTCTTAAAACGCGATATCGCATCTCATTTCTATGTTTCATGATTAGATATAATATTCATTGCGAAATGTCACTTATACCTCGGATACACTTCAAATGAATGTAAATGCGACACTTCCTTTCTAAGAAATAGTGTTTCGAGATGTCTACGTATCGAAGCAATGGAATTCTAGTGCAAATGAAAACGCGATATCGCATCTCATTCCTATGTCTCATTATAAGATATAATATTCATTGCGAAGTGTCTCTTATACCTCGCATAAACTTCAAATGAATGTCAATGCCACACTTCCTTCCTAGGAAATAGCGTTTGCAGAGGTCTACGTATCAAAGCAATAGATTTCTAATGCTTCTTAAATCGCCATATAGCATCTCATTTCTATGTTTCATGGTGAGATATAATATTCATTGTGGAGTGTTATGTATACCTCGTATTCACTTCAAAAGAATGTAAACGCGACACTTTCTTGCCAGGAAATAGCGTTTGCAGATGTCTACGTATCGTAGCATTAGAGTTCTAATGCTTCTCAAAACGCGATATGGCTACCCATTTCCATGTTTTAAGATAATATATAATATTCATTGTGGAGTGTTATGTATACCTCGTATTCACTTCAAAAGAATGTAAATGCGACACTTCCTTTCTTGGAAATAGCGTTTGCAGATGTCTACGTATCGTAGCATTAGAGTTCTAATGCTTCTCAAAACGCGATATCGCTACTCATTTCCATGTTTTAAGATAATATATGATATTCATTGTGGAGTGTTATGTATACCTCGTATTCACTTCAAAAGAATGTAAATGCGACACTTCCTTGCTTGGAAATAGCGTTTGCAGATGTCTACGTATCGAACCAATAGATTTCTAATGCTTCTTAAATCGTCATATCGCATCTCATATCTACGTTTCACGATAAGATATAATATTCATTGCGAAGTGTCATGTATACCTCGTATTCCTTTCAAAAGAATGTAAATGCGACACTTCCTTGCTAGGAAGTAGCGTTTGCAGATGTCTTCGTATCGAAGCAATAGAGTTCTAATGCTTCTTATATCGCGATATCGCATCTCATCACTATGATTCATGATAAGATATAATATTCATTGTGCAGTGTTATGTATATCTCGTCTATACTTCAAGTGAATGTAAATGCGACACTTCCTTGCTAGGAAATAGCGTTTGCAGATGTCTACGTATCGTGGGATTTAGAGATCCAATGCTCCTCAAAACGCGATATCGCTTCCCATTTCTATGTTTAATGATAATATATAATATTCATTGCGAATTGTCATGTATACCTCGTATTCCTATCAAAAGAATGTAAATGCGACACTTCCTTGCTAGGAAATAGCGTTTGCAGATGTCTACGTATCGAAGAAATAGAGTTCTAATGCTTCATAAATCGTCATATCGCATCTCATATCTACGTTTCCTGATAAGATATAATATTCATTGCGAAGTGTCATGTTCCTTGTATTCCTTTCAAAAGAATGGTAGTGCGACACTTCCTTGGTAGGAAGTAGCGTTTGCAGATGTATACGTATCGAAGCAATTGGGTACTAGTGCTTCTTATATCGTCATATCGCATCTCATTTCTATGTTTCATGATAAGATATAATATTCATTGCGAAGTGCCATGTATACCTCGTATACACTTCAAACGAATGTAAATGCGACACACCCTTGCTAAGAAATAGCGCTTGCAGATGTCTACGTATCGTAGCAATAGGGTTCTAATGCACCTTAATACGCGATATCGCATCTCATTTCTACGTCTCATGATAAGATATAATATTCACTGTGCAGTGTTATGTATATCTCGTCTATACTTCAAATGAATGTAAATGCGACACATCCTTGCTAGGAAATAGCGTTTGCAGATGTCTACGTATCGAAGCAATAGAGTTCTAATGCTCCTTAAATCGCCATATCGCATCTCATTTCTATGTTTCATGGTAAGATATAATATTCATTGTGCAGTGTTATGTATACCTCGTATTCACTTCAAAAGAATGTAAATGCGACACTTCCTTGCTAGGAAATAGCATTTGCAGATGACTACGTATCGAAGCAATAGAGTTCTAATGCTTCTTAAATCGCGATATCGCATCTCATTTCTATGTTTCATGATAAGATATAATATCCATTGTGCAGTGTTATGTATACCTCGTACTCACCTCAAAAGAATGTAATTGCGATACTTGCTTGCTAGGAAATAGCGTTTGCAGATGTCTACGTATCGAAGCAACAGAGTTCTAATGCTTCTTAAATCGCGATATCGCATCTCATATCAACGTTTCCTGATAAGATATAATATTCATTGCGAAGTGTCATGTATACCTCGTATTCCGTTCAAAAGAATCTAAATGCTACACTTCCTTGCTGGGGAGTAGCGTTTGCAGATGTCTACGTATCGAAGCAATAGTGTTCTAATGCTTCTTAAATCGCCATATTGCATCACATTTCTATGTTTCATGATAGGATATAATATTCACTGTGCAGTGTTATGTATATCTCGCCTATACTTCAAATGAATGTAAATGCGACACATCCTTGCTAGGAAATAGCGTTTGTAGATGTCTACGTATCGAAGCAATAGAGTTCTAATGTTCCTTAAATCGCCATATCGCATCTCATTTCTATGTTTCATGGTAAGATATAATATTCATTGTGCAGTGTTATGTATATCTCGTCTATACTTCAAGTGAATGTAAATGCGACACTTCCTTGCTAGGAAATAGCGTTTGCAGATGTCTACGTATCGAAGAAATAGAGTTCTAATGCTTCATAAATCGTCATATCGCATCCCATATCTACGTTTCCTGATAAGATATAATATTCATTGCGAAGTGTCATGTATACCTCGTATTCCTTTCAAAAGAATGTAAATGCGACACTTCCTTGCTAGGAAATAGCGTTTGCAGATGTATACGTATCGAAGCAATAGAGTTCTAAACTTGTTAATTCGCGATATCGCATCTCATTTCTATGTTTCATGATAAGATATAATATTCATTGTGCAGTGTTATGTATACCTCGTATTCACTTCAAAGGAATGTAAATGCGACACTTCCTTGCTAGGAAATAGCGTTTGCAGATGTCTATGTATCACAGCAATATAGTTCTAATGCTTCTTAAATCGCGATATCGTATCTCATTACTATGTTTCATTATAAGATATAATATTCATTGCGAAGTGTCATGTATACCTCTTATTCACTTCAAAAGAATGTAAATGCGCCACTTCCTTGCTAGGAAATTACGCTTCCAGATGTCTACGCATCGAAGCAATAGATTTCTAATGCTTCTTAGATCGCGATATCGCATCTCATTTCTATATTTCCTGATCAGATATAATATTCATTTTGGAGTGTAATGTATAACACGTATTCACTTCAAAAGAATGTAAATGCGACACTTCCTTGCTAGGAAATAGCGTTTGCAGATGTCTACGTATCGTAGCAATGGACATCTAATGCTTCTTAAAACGCGATATCGCATCTCATTTCTATGTTTCATGATTAGATATAATATTCATTGCGAAATGTCACTTATACCTCGGATACACTTCAAATGAATGTAAATGCGACACTTCCTTTCTAAGAAATAGTGTTTCGAGATGTCTACGTATCGAAGCAATGGAATTCTAGTGCAAATGAAAACGCGATATCGCATCTCATTCCTATGTCTCATTATAAGATATAATATTCATTGCGAAGTGTCTCTTATACCTCGCATAAACTTCAAATGAATGTCAATGCCACACTTCCTTCCTAGGAAATAGCGTTTGCAGAGGTCTACGTATCAAAGCAATAGAGTTCTAATACTTCTCATAACGGGATACCGCATCTCATTTCTATGTTTCATGATATGATATAATATTCAATGCGAAGTGTCATGTTCACACCGTATTTACTTCAAAAGAATATAAATGCGACACCTCCTTGCAAGGAAATAGCGTTTACAGATGTCTACGTCTCCAACCAATAGATTTCTAATGCTTCTTAAATCGCCATATAGCATCTCATTTCTATGTTTCATGGTGAGATATAATATTCATTGTGGAGTGTTATGTATACCTCGTATTCACTTCAAAAGAATGTAAACGCGACACTTTCTTGCCAGGAAATAGCGTTTGCAGATGTCTACGTATCGTAGCATTAGAGTTCTAATGCTTCTCAAAACGCGATATCGCTACCCATTTCCATGTTTTAAGATAATATATAATATTCATTGTGGAGTGTTATGTATACCTCGTATTCACTTCAAAAGAATGTAAATGCGACACTTCCTTGCTTGGAAATAGCGTTTGCAGATGTCTACGTATCGTAGCATTAGAGTTCTAATGCTTCTCAAAACGCGATATCGCTACTCATTTCCATGTTTTAAGATAATATATGATATTCATTGTGGAGTGTTATGTATACCTCGTATTCACTTCAAAAGAATGTAAATGCGACACTTCCTTGCTTGGAAATAGCGTTTGCAGATGTCTACGTATCGAACCAATAGATTTCTAATGCTTCTTAAATCGTCATATCGCATCTCATATCTACGTTTCACGATAAGATATAATATTCATTGCGAAGTGTCATGTATACCTCGTATTCCTTTCAAAAGAATGTAAATGCGACACTTCCTTGCTAGGAAGTAGCGTTTGCAGATGTCTTCGTATCGAAGCAATAGAGTTCTAATGCTTCTTATATCGCGATATCGCATCTCATCACTATGACTCATGATAAGATATAATATTCATTGTGCAGTGTTACGTATATCTCGTCTATACTTCAAGTGAATGTAAATGCGACACTTCCTTGCTAGGAAATAGCGTTTGCAGATGTCTACGTATCGAAGAAATAGAGTTCTAATGCTTCATAAATCGTCATATCGCATCTCATATCTACGTTTCCTGATAAGATATAATATTCATTGCGAAGTGTCATGTTCCTTGTATTCCTTTCAAAAGAATGGTAGTGCGACACTTCCTTGGTAGGAAGTAGCGTTTGCAGATGTATACGTATCGAAGCAATTGGGTACTAGTGCTTCTTATATCGTCATATCGCATCTCATTTCTATGTTTCATGATAAGATATAATATTCATTGCGAAGTGCCATGTATACCTCGTATACACTTCAAACGAATGTAAATGCGACACACCCTTGCTAAGAAATAGCGCTTGCAGATGTCTACGTATCGTAGCAATAGGGTTCTAATGCATCTTAATACGCGATATCGCATCTCATTTCTACGTCTCATGATAAGATATAATATTCACTGTGCAGTGTTATGTATATCTCGTCTATACTTCAAATGAATGTAAATGCGACACATCCTTGCTAGGAAATAGCGTTTGCAGATGTCTACGTATCGAAGCAATAGAGTTCTAATGCTCCTTAAATCGCCATATCGCATCTCATTTCTATGTTTCATGGTAAGATATAATATTCATTGTGCAGTGTTATGTATACCTCGTATTCACTTCAAAAGAATGTAAATGCGACACTTCCTTGCTAGGAAATAGCATTTGCAGATGACTACGTATCGAAGCAATAAAGTTCTAATGCTTCTTAAATCGCGATATCGCATCTCATTTCTATGTTTCATGATAAGATATAATATCCATTGTGCAGTGTTATGTATACCTCGTACTCACCTCAAAAGAATGTAATTGCGATACTTGCTTGCTAGGAAATAGCGTTTGCAGATGTCTACGTATCGAAGCAACAGAGTTCTAATCCTTCTTAAATCGCGATATCGCATCTCATATCAACGTTTCCTGATAAGATATAATATTCATTGCGAAGTGTCATGTATACCTCGTATTCCGTTCAAAAGAATCTAAATGCTACACTTCCTTGCTGGGGAGTAGCGTTTGCAGATATCTACGTATGGAAGCAATAGAGTTCAAATGCTTCTTAAAACGAGATATTGCATCTCATATCTATGTTTCATGATAAGATATAATATTCATTGCGAAGTGTTATGCATTCCTCGTCTACGATTCAAATGAATGTAAATGCGACACTTCCTTGCAAGGAAATAGCGTTTGCAGATGTCTACGTATCGTAGCAATAGATTTCTAATGCTTCTTATAGCGCGATATCGCATCTCATTTCTATGTTTCGTGGTAAGATGTAATATTCATTGCGAAGTGTTATGCATTCCTCGTCTACGATTCAAATGAAAGTAAATGCGACACTTCCTTGCAAGGAAATAGCGATTGCAGATGTCTAGGTATCGTAGCAATAGAGTTCTAATGCTTCTTAAAACGCGATATCTCATCTCATTTCTATGTTTCATGGTAAGACATAACATGATTTGCGAAGTGTTATGTATTCCTCGTCTACACTTCAAATGAATGTTAATGCGACACTTCCTTGCAAGGAAATAGCGTTTGCACATGTCTACCTATCGTAGCAATAGAGTTCTAATGCTGCTTAAAACGCGATATCGCATCTCATTTCTATGTTTCATGGTAAGATATAATATGATTTGCGAAGTGTTATGTATTCCTCGTCTACACTTCAAATGAATGTAAATGCGACACTTCCTTGCAAAGAAATAGCGTTTGCAGATGTCTACGTTTGGAAGCAATAGAGTTCAAATGCTTCTTAAAACGAGATATTGCATCTCATATCTATGTTTCATGATAAGATATAATATTCATTGCGAAGTGTTATGCATTCCTCGTCTACGATTCAAATGAATGTAAATGCGACACTTCCTTGCAAGGTAATAGCGTTTGCAGTTGTCTACGTATCGTAGCAATAGAGTTCTTATGATTCTTAAAACGCGATATCGCATCTCATTTCTATGTTTCGTGGTAAGACATAACATGATTTGCGAAGAGTTATGTATTCCTCGTCTACACTTCAAATGAATGTAAATGCGACACTTCCTTGCAAGGGAATAGCGTTTGCAGATGTCTAACTATCGTAGCAATAGAGTTCTAATGCTTCTTAAAACGCGATATCGCATCTCATTTCTATGTTTCATGGTAAGACATAACATGATTTGCGAAGAGTTATGTATTCCTCGTCTACACTTCAAATGAATGTGAATGCGATACTTCCTCGCTAGGAAATAGCGTTTACAGATGTCTACGTATCGTAGCAATAGAGTTCTAATGCTTCTTAAAACGCGATATCGCATCTTATTTATATGTTTCATGGTAAGATATAATATGATTTGCGAAGTGTTATGTATTCCTCGTCTACACTTCAAATGAATGTAAATGCGACACTTCCTTGCAAAGAAATAGCGATTGCAGATGTCTACGTATCGTAGCAATAGATTTCTAATGCTTCTTAAAACGCGATATCGCATCTCATTTCTATGTTTCATGGTAAGATATAATATGATTTGCGAAGTGTCATGTATTCCTCGTCTACACTGCAAATGAATGTAAATGCGACACTTCCTTGCTAGGAAATAGCGTCTGCAGATGTCTAGGTATCGTAGGAATACAGATCAAATGCTTCTTAAAACGCGATATCGCATCTCATTTCTATGTTTCATGGTAAGATATAACATGATTTGCGAAGTGTTATGTATTCCTCGTCTACACTTCAAATGAATGTGAATGCGATACTTCCTCGCTAGGAAATAGCCTTTGCAGATGTCTACATATCGTAGCAATAGAGTTCTTATGATTCCTAAAACGCGATATCGCATCTCATTTCTATGTTTCATGGTAAGATATAATATGATTTGCGATGTGTCATGTATTCCTCTTCTACACTTCAAATCAATGTGAATGCGACACTTCCTCGCTAGGAAATAGCGTTTGCAGATGTCTACGTATAGTAGCAATAGATTTCTAATGCTTCTTTAAGCGCGATGTCGCATCTCATTTCTATGTTTCATGGTAAGATGTAATATTCATTGCGAAGTGTTATGCATTCCTCGTCTACGATTCAAATGAATGTAAATGCGACACTTCCTTGCAAGGAAATAGCGTTTGCAGATGTCTACGTATCGTAGCAATAGATTTCTAATGCTTCTTATAGCGCGATATCGCATCTCATTTCTATGTTTCACGGTAAGATGTAATATTCATTGCGAAGTGTTATGCATTCCTCGTCTACGATTCAAATGAAAGTAAATGCGACACTTCCCTGCAAGGAAATAGCGTTTGCAGATGTCTACGTATCGTAGCAATAGAGTTCTTATGATTCTTAAAACGCGATATCGCATCTCATTTCTATGTTTCATGGTAAGATATAATATGATTTGCGAAGTGTCATGTATTCCTCTTCTACACTTCAAATGAATGTGAATGCGACACTTCCTCGCTAGGAAATAGCGTTTGCAGATGTCTACGTATCGTAGCAATAGATATCTAATGCTTCTTAAAGCGCGATATCGCATCTCATTTCTATGTTTCATGGTAAGATGTAATATTCATTGCGAAGTGTTATGCATTCCTCGTCTACGATTCAAATGAAAGTAAATGCGACACTTCCTTGCAAGGAAATAGCGTTTGCAGATGTCTACGTATCGTAGCAGTAGCTTTCTAATGCTTCTTAAAACGCGATTTCGCATTTCATTTCAATGTTTCATGGTAAGATATAACATGATTTGCGAAGTGTTATGTATTCCTCGTCTACACTTCAAATGAATGTGAATGCGATACTTCCTCGCTAGGAAATAGCGTTTACAGATGTCTACGTATCGTAGCAATAGCTTTCTAATGCTTCTTAGAACGCGATATCGCATCTCATTTCTATGTTTCATGGTAAGATATAACATGATTTGCGAAGTGTTATGTATTCCTCGTCTACACTTCAAATGAATGTAAATGCGACACTTCCTTGCTAGGAAATAGCGTCTGCAGATGTCTACGTATCGTAGCAATAGAGTTCAAATGCTTCTTAAAACGAGATATTGCATCTCATATCTATGTTTCATGATAAGATATAATATTCATTGCGAAGTGTTATGCATTCCTCGTATACGATTCAAATGAATGTAAATGCGACACTTCCTTGCAAGGTAATAGCGTTTGCAGTTGTCTACGTATCGTAGCAATAGATTTCTAATGCTTCTTATAGCGCGATATCGCATCTCATTTCTATGTTTCATGGTAAGATGTAATATTCATTGCGAAGTGTTATGCATTCCTCGTCTACGATTCAAATGAAAGTAAATGCGACACTTCCTTCCATGGAAATAGCGTTTGCAGATGTCTACATATCGTAGCAATAGAGTTCTTATGATTCCTAAAACGCGATATCGCATCTCATTTCTATGTTTCATGGTAAGATATAATATGATTTGCGATGTGTCATGTATTCCTCTTCTACACTTCAAATGAATGTGAATGCGACACTTCCTCGCTAGGAAATAGCGTTTGCAGATGTCTAGGTATCGTAGCAATAGAGTTCTTATGATTCCTAAAACGCGATATCGCATCTCATTTCTATGTTTCATGGTAAGATATAATATGATTTGCGATGTGTCATGTATTCCTCTTCTACACTTCAAATGAATGTGAATGCGACACTTCCTCGCTAGGAAATAGCGTTTGCAGATGTCTACGTATTGTAGCAATAGATTTCCAATGCTTCTTAAAGCGCGATGTCGCATCTCATATCTATGTTTCATGGTAAGATGTAATATTCATTGCGAAGTGTTATGCATTCCTCGTCTACGATTCAAATGAAACTAAATGCGACACTAACCTGCAAGGAAATAGCGATTGCAGATGTCTAGGTATCGTAGCAATAGAGTTCAAATGCTTCTAAAAACGAGATATTGCATCTCATGTCTATGTTTCATGATAAGATATAATGTTCATTGCGAAGTGTTGTGCATTCCTCGTATACGATTCAAATGAATGTAAATGCGACACTTCCTTGCAAGGAAATAGCGATTGCAGATGTCTAGGTATCGTAGCAATAGAGTTCTAATGCTTCTTAAAACGCGATATCTCATCTCATTTCTATGTTTCATGGTAAGACATAACATGATTTGCGAAGTGTTATGTATTCCTCGTCTACACTTCAAATGAATGTAAATGCGACAATTCCTTGCAAGGAAATAGCGTTTGCAGATGTCTACCTATCGTAGCAATAGAGTTCTAATGCTGCTTAAAACGCGATATCGCATCTCATTTCTATGTTTCATGGTAAGATATAATATGATTTGCGAAGTGTTATGTATTCCTCGTCTACACTTCAAATGAATGTAAATGCGACACTTCCTTGCAAAGAAATAGCGTTTGCAGATGTCTACGTTTGGAAGCAATAGAGTTCAAATGCTTCTTAAAACGAGATATTGCATCTCATATCTATGTTTCATGATAAGATATAATATTCATTGCGAAGTGTTATGCATTCCTCGTCTACGATTCAAATGAATGTAAATGCGACACTTCCTTGCAAGGAAATAGCGTTTGCAGATGTCTACGTATCGTAGCAATAGAGTTCTTATGATTTTTAAAACGCGATATCGCATCTCATTTCTATGTTTCATGGTAAGATATAATATGATTTGCGAAGTGTCATGTATTCCTCTTCTACACTTCAAATGAATGTGAATGCGACACTTCCTCGCTAGGAAATAGCGTTTGCAGATGTCTACGTATCGTAGCAATAGATTTCTAATGCTTCTTAAAGCGCGATGTCGCATCTCATTTCTATGTCTCAAGATAAGATATAATGTTCATTGCGAAGTGTTGTGCATTCCTCGTATACGATTCAAATGAATGTAAATGCGACACTTCCTTGCAAGGAAATAGCGTCTGCAGTTGTCTAGGTATCGTAGCAATAGAGCTCATATGATTCTTAAATCGCGATATCGCATCTCATTTCTAAGTTTCATGGTAAGATATAACATGATTTGCGAAGTGTTATGTATTCCTTGTCTACACTTCAAATGAATGTGAATGCGATACTTCCTCGCTAGGAAATGGCGTTTGCAGATGTCTACGTATCGTAACAATAGAGTTCTTATGATTCTTAAAACGCGATATCGCATCTCATTTCCATGTTTCATGGTAAGATATAATATGATTTGCGAAGTGTTATGTATTCCTCGTCTACACTACAAATGAATGTGAATGCGACACTTCCTTGCAAGGAAATAGCGTTTGCAGATGTCTACGTATCGTAGCAATAGATATCTAATACTTCTTAAAACGCGATATCGCATCTCATTTCTATGTTTCATGGTAAGATATAATATGATTTGCGAAGTGTCATGTATTCCTCGTCTACACTTCAAATGAATGTAAATGCGACACTTCCTAGCAAGGAAAAGCGTTTGCAGATGTCTACATATCGTAGCAATAGAGTTCTTATGATTCCTAAAACGCGATATCGCATCTCATTTCTATGTTTCATGGTAAGATATAATATGATTTGCGATGTGTCATGTATTCCTCTTCTACACTTCAAATGAATGTGAATGCGACACTTCCTCGCTAGGAAATAGCGTTTGCAGATGTCTACGTATCGTAGCAATAGATTTCTAATGCTTCTTAAAGCGCGATGTCGCATCTCATTTCTATGTTTCATGGTAAGATGTAATATTCATTGCGAAGTGTTATGTATTCCTCGTCTACACTTCAAATGAATGTGAATGCGATACTTCCTCGCTAGGAAATAGCGTTTACAGATGTCTACGTATCGTAGCAATAGCTTTCTAATGCTTCTTAGAACGCGATATCGCATCTCATTTCTATGTTTCATGGTAAGATATAACATGATTTGCGAAGTGTTATGTATTCCTCGTCTACACTTCAAATGAATGTAAATGCGACACTTCCTTGCTAGGAAATAGCGTCTGCAGATGTCTACGTATCGTAGCAATAGTGTTCTTATGATTCTTAAAACGCGATATCGCATCTCATTTCTATGTTTCATGGTAAGATATAACATGATTTGCGAAGTGCTATGTATTCCTCGTCTACACTTCAAATGAATGTAAATGCGACACTTTCTTGCTAGGAATTAGCGTCTGCAGATGTCTAGGTATCGTAGCAATAGAGTTCAAATGCTTCTTAAAACGAGATATTGCATCTCATATCTATGTTTCATGATAAGATATAATATTCATTGCGAAGTGTTATGCATTCCTCGTATACGATTCAAATGAATGTAAATGCGACACTTCCTTGCAAGGTAATAGCGTTTGCAGTTGTCTACGTATCGTAGCAATAGAGTTCTTCTGATTCTTAAAACGCGATATCGCATCTCATTTCTATGTTTCATGGTAAGATATAATATGATTTGCGAAGTGTTATGTATTCCTCGTCTACACTTTAAATGAATGTAATTGCGACACTTCCTTGCATGGAATTAGCGTTTGCAGATGTCTACGTATCGAAGCAATAGAGTTCAAATGCTTCTTAAAACGAGATATTGCATCTCATATCTATGTTTTATGATAAGATGTAATATCCATTGCGAAGTGTTATGCATTCCTCGTCTACGATTCAAATGAAAGTAAATGCGACACTTCCTTGCAAGGAAATAGCGTTTGCAGATGTCTACATATCGTAGCAATAGAGTTCTTATGATTCTTAAAACGCGATATCGCATCTCATTTCTATGTTTCATGGTAAGATATAACATGATTTGCGAAGTGTTATGTATTCCTTGTCTACACTTCAAATGAATGTGAATGCGATACTTCCTCGCTAGGAAATGGCGTTTGCAGATGTCTACGTATCGTAACAATAGAGTTCTTATGATTCTTAAAACGCGATATCGCATCTCATTTCCATGTTTCATGGTAAGATATAATATGATTTGCGAAGTGTTATGTATTCCTCGTCTACACTACAAATGAATGTGAATGCGACACTTCCTTGCAAGGAAATAGCGTTTGCAGATGTCTACGTATCGTAGCAATAGATATCTAATACTTCTTAAAACGCGATATCGCATCTCATTTCTATGTTTCATGGTAAGATATAATATGATTTGCGAAGTGTCATGTATTCCTCGTCTACACTTCAAATGAATGTAAATGCGACACTTCCTAGCAAGGAAAAGCGTTTGCAGATGTCTACATATCGTAGCAATAGAGTTCTTATGATTCCTAAAACGCGATATCGCATCTCATTTCTATGTTTCATGGTAAGATATAATATGATTTGCGATGTGTCATGTATTCCTCTTCTACACTTCAAATGAATGTGAATGCGACACTTCCTCGCTAGGAAATAGCGTTTGCAGATGTCTACGTATCGTAGCAATAGATTTCTAATGCTTCTTAAAGCGCGATGTCGCATCTCATTTCTATGTTTCATGGTAAGATGTAATATTCATTGCGAAGTGTTATGTATTCCTCGTCTACACTTCAAATGAATGTGAATGCGATACTTCCTCGCTAGGAAATAGCGTTTACAGATGTCTACGTATCGTAGCAATAGCTTTCTAATGCTTCTTAGAACGCGATATCGCATCTCATTTCTATGTTTCATGGTAAGATATAACATGATTTGCGAAGTGTTATGTATTCCTCGTCTACACTTCAAATGAATGTAAATGCGACACTTCCTTGCTAGGAAATAGCGTCTGCAGATGTCTACGTATCGTAGCAATAGTGTTCTTATGATTCTTAAAACGCGATATCGTATCTCATTTCTATGTTTCATGGTAAGATATAACATGATTTGCGAAGTGCTATGTATTCCTCGTCTACACTTCAAATGAATGTAAATGCGACACTTTCTTGCTAGGAATTAGCGTCTGCAGATGTCTAGGTATCGTAGCAATAGAGTTCAAATGCTTCTTAAAACGAGATATTGCATCTCATATCTATGTTTCATGATAAGATATAATATTCATTGCGAAGTGTTATGCATTCCTCGTATACGATTCAAATGAATGTAAATGCGACACTTCCTTGCAAGGTAATAGCGTTTGCAGTTGTCTACGTATCGTAGCAATAGAGTTCTTCTGATTCTTAAAACGCGATATCGCATCTCATTTCTATGTTTCATGGTAAGATATAATATGATTTGCGAAGTGTTATGTATTCCTCGTCTACACTTTAAATGAATGTAATTGCGACACTTCCTTGCATGGAATTAGCGTTTGCAGATGTCTACGTATCGAAGCAATAGAGTTCAAATGCTTCTTAAAACGAGATATTGCATCTCATATCTATGTTTTATGATAAGATGTAATATCCATTGCGAAGTGTTATGCATTCCTCGTCTACGATTCAAATGAAAGTAAATGCGACACTTCCTTGCAAGGAAATAGCGTTTGCAGATGTCTACATATCGTAGCAATAGAGTTCTTATGATTCTTAAAACGCGATATCGCATCTCATTTCTATGTTTCATGGTAAGATATAACATGATTTGCGAAGTGTTATGTATTCCTCGTCTGCACTTCAAATGAATGTGAATGCGATACTTCCTCGCTAGGAAATAGCGTTTACAGATGTCTACGTATCGTAGCAATAGCTTTCTAATGCTTCTTAGAACGCGATATCGCATCTCATTTCTATGTTTCATGGTAAGATATAACATGATTTGCGAAGTGTTATGTATTCCTCGTCTACACTTCAAATGAATGTAAATGCGACACTTCCTTGCTAGGAAATAGCGTCTGCAGATGTCTACGTATCGTAGCAATAGAGTTCTTATGATTCTTAAAACGCGATATCGCATCTCATTTCTATGTTTCATGGTAAGATATAACATGATTTGCGAAGTGTTATGTATTCCTCGTCTACACTTCAAATGAATGTAAATGCGACACTTCCTTGCTAGGAATTAGCGTCTGCAGATGTCTAGGTATCGTAGCAATAGAGTTCAAATGCTTCTTAAAACGAGATATTGCATCTCATATCTATGTTTCATGATAAGATATAATGTTCATTGCGAAGTGTTGTGCATTCCTCGTATACGATTCAAATGAATGTAAATGCGACACTTCCTTGCAAGGAAATAGCGATTGCAGATGTCTAGGTATCGTAGCAATAGAGTTCTAATGCTTCTTAAAACGCGATATCTCATCTCATTTCTATGTTTCATGGTGAGACATAACATGATTTGCGAAGTGTTATGTATTCCTCGTCTACACTTCAAATGAATGTAAATGCGACAATTCCTTGCAAGGAAATAGCGTTTGCAGATGTCTACCTATCGTAGCAATAGAGTTCTAATGCTGCTTAAAACGCGATATCGCATCTCATTTCTATGTTTCATGGTAAGATATAATATGATTTGCGAAGTGTTATGTATTCCTCGTCTACACTTCAAATGAATGTAAATGCGACACTTCCTTGCAAAGAAATAGCGTTTGCAAATGTCTACGTTTGGAAGCAATAGAGTTCAAATGCTTCTTAAAACGAGATATTGCATCTCATATCTATGTTTCATGATAAGATATAATATTCATTGCGAAGTGTTATGCATTCCTCGTCTACGATTCAAATGAATGTAAATGCGACACTTCCTTGCAAGGAAATAGCGTTTGCAGATGTCTACGTATCGTAGCAATAGAGTTCTTATGATTTTTAAAACGCGATATCGCATCTCATTTCTATGTTTCATGGTAAGATATAATATGATTTGCGAAGTGTCATGTATTCCTCTTCTACACTTCAAATGAATGTGAATGCGACACTTCCTCGCTAGGAAATAGCGTTTGCAGATGTCTACGTATCGTAGCAATAGATTTCTAATGCTTCTTAAAGCGCGATGTCGCATCTCATTTCTATGTCTCATGATAAGATATAATGTTCATTGCGAAGTGTTGTGCATTCCTCGTATACGATTCAAATGAATGTAAATGCGACACTTCCTTGTAAGGAAATAGCGTTTGCAGTTGTCTACGTATCGTAGCAATAGGGTTCTTATGACTCTTAAAACGCGATATCGCATCCCATTTCTATCTTTCATGGTAAGATATAATATGATTTGCGGAGTGTTATGTATTCCTCGTCTACACTTCAAATGAATGTGAAAGCGACACTTCCTCGCTAGGAAATAGCGTTTGCAGATTTCTACGTATCGTAGCAATAGTGTTCTTATGATTCGTAAAACGCGATATCGCATCTCATTTCTATGTTTCATGGTAAGATATAATATGATTTGCGAAGTGTTATGTATTCCTCGTCTACACTTCAAATGAATGTAAATGCGAAACTTCCTTTCAAGGAAATAGCATTTGCAGATGTCTACGTATGGAAGCAATAGAGTTCAAATGCTTCTTAAAACGAGATATTGCATCTCATATCTATGCTTCATGATAAGCTATAATATTCATTGCGAAGTGTTATGCATTCCTCGTCTACGATTCAAATGAAAGTAAATGCGACACTTCCTTGCAAGGAAATAGCGATTGCAGATGTCTAGGTATCGTAGCAATAGAGTTCTAATGCTTCTTAAAACGAGATATTGCATCTCATATCTATGTTTCACGATAAGGTATAACAATCATTGCGATGTGTCATGTATTCCTTGTATTCACATCTAAAGAATGTAAATGCGACACTTCCTTGCTAGGAAATAGCGTCTGCAGATGTCTAGGTATCGTAGCAATAGAGTTGTAAAGCTTCTTAAAACGCGATATCGCACCTCATTTCTATGTTTCATGGTAAGATGTAATATGATTTGCGAGGTGTTATGTATTCCTCGTCTACACTTTAAATGAATGTAAATGCGACACTTCCTTGCATGGAATTAGCGTTTGCAGATGTCTACGTATCGAAGCAATAGAGTTCAAGTGCTTCTTAAAACGAGATATTGCATCTCATATCTATGTTTCATGATAAGATGTAATATTCATTGCGAAGTGTTATGTATTCCTCGTCTACACTTCAAATGAATGTAGATGCGACACTTCCTTGCAAGGAAATAGCGTCTGCAGTTGTCTAGGTATCGTAGCAATAGAGTTGTAATGCATCTTAAAACGCGATATCGCACCTCATTTCTATGTTTCATGGTAAGATGTAATATGATTTGCGAAGTGTTATGTATTCCTCCTCTACACTTCAAATGAATGTGAATGCGATACTTCCTCGCTAGGAAATAGCGTTTGCAGATGTCTACGTATCGTAGCAATAGCTTTCTAATGCTTCTTAAAACGCGATATCGCATCTCATTTCTATGTTTCATGGTAAGATATAATATGATTTGCGAAGTGTCATGTATTCCTCGTCTACACTTCAAATGAATGTAGATGCGACACTTCCTTGCAAGGAAATAGCGTCTGCAGTTGTCTAGGTATCGTAGCAATAGAGCTCATATGATTCTTAAATCGCGATATCGCATCTCATTTCTAAGTTTCATGGTAAGATATAACATGATTTGCGAAGTGTTATGTATTCCTTGTCTACACTTCAAATGAATGTGAATGCGATACTTCCTCGCTAGGAAATGGCGTTTGCAGATGTCTACGTATCGTAACAATAGAGTTCTTATGATTCTTAAAACGCGATATCGCATCTCATTTCCATGTTTCATGGTAAGATATAATATGATTTGCGAAGTGTTATGTATTCCTCGTCTACACTACAAATGAATGTGAATGCGACACTTCCTTGCAAGGAAATAGCGTTTGCAGATGTCTACGTATCGTAGCAATAGATATCTAATACTTCTTAAAACGCGATATCGCATCTCATTTCTATGTTTCATGGTAAGATATAATATGATTTGCGAAGTGTCATGTATTCCTCGTCTACACTTCAAATGAATGTAAATGCGACACTTCCTAGCAAGGAAAAGCGTTTGCAGATGTCTACATATCGTAGCAATAGAGTTCTTATGATTCCTAAAACGCGATATCGCATCTCATTTCTATGTTTCATGGTAAGATATAATATGATTTGCGATGTGTCATGTATTCCTCTTCTACACTTCAAATGAATGTGAATGCGACACTTCCTCGCTAGGAAATAGCGTTTGCAGATGTCTACGTATCGTAGCAATAGATTTCTAATGCTTCTTAAAGCGCGATGTCGCATCTCATTTCTATGTTTCATGGTAAGATGTAATATTCATTGCGAAGTGTTATGCATTCCTCGTCTACGATTCAAATGAAAGTAAATGCGACACTTCCCTGCAAGGAAATAGCGATTGCAGATGTCTAGGTATCGTAGCAATAGAGTTCTAATGCTTCTTAAAACGCGATATCGCATCTCATTTCTATGTTTCATGGTAAGATATAATATGATTTGGGAAGTGTTATGTATTCCTCGTCTACACTTCAAATGAATGTAAATGCGACACTTCCTTGCAAAGAAATAGCGATTGCAGATGTCTACGTATGGGAGCAATAGAGTTCAAATGCTTCTTAAAACGAGATATAGCATCTCATATCTATGTTTCATGATAAGATATAATATTCATTGCGAAGTGTTATGCATTCCTCGTCTACGATTCAAATGAATGTAAATGCGACACTTCCTTGCAAGGAAATAGCGTTTGCAGATGTCTACCTATCGTAGCAATAGGGTTCTAATGCTGCTTAAAACGCGATATCGCATCTCATTTCTATGTTTCATGGTAAGATATAATATGATTTGCGAAGTGTTATGTATTCCTCGTCAACACTTCAAATGAATGTAAATGCGACACTTCCTCGCTAGGAAATAGCGTTTGCAGATGTCTACGTATCGTAGCAATAGATTTCTAATGCTTCTTAAAGCGCGATGTCGCATCTCATTTCTATGTTTCATGTTAAGATGTAATATTCATTGCGAAGTGTTATGCATTCCTCGTCTACGATTCAAATGAAAGTAAATGCGACACTACCCTGCAAGGAAATAGCGATTGCAGATGTCTAGGTATCGTAGCAATAGAGTCCTAATGCTTCTTAAAACGCGATATCGCATCTCATTTCTATGTTTCATGGTAAGATATAATATGATTTGCGAAGTGTCATGTATTCCTCGTCTACACTTCAAATGAATGTAAATGCGACACTTCCTAACAAGGAAAAGCGTTTGCAGATGTCTACGAATCGTAGCAATAGATTTCTAATGCTTCTTAAAACGCGATATCGCATCTCATTTCTATGTTTCATGGTAAGATATAATATGATTTGCGAAGTGTCATGTATTCCTCTTCCACACTTCAAATGAATGTAAATGCGACACTTCCTTGCTAGGAAATAGCTTCTGCAGATGTCTAGGTATCGTAGCAATAGAGTTCTAATGCTTCTTAAAATGAGATATTGCATCCCATATCTATGTTTCACGATAAGGTATAACAATCATTGCGATGTGTCATGTATTCCTTGTATTCACATCTAAAGAATGTAAATGCGACACTTCCTTGCTAGGAAATAGCGTCTGCAGATGTCTAGGTATCGTAGCAATAGAGTTGTAATGCTTCTTAAAACGCGATATCGCATCTCATTTCTATGTTTCATGGTAAGATGTAATATGATTTGCGAGGTGTTATGTATTCCTCGTCTACACTTTAAATGAATGTAAATGCGACACTTCCTTGCATGGAATTAGCGTTTGCAGATATCTACGTATCGAAGCAATAGAGTTCAAATGCTTCCTAAAACGAGATATTGCATCTCATATCTATGTTTCATGATAAGATGTAATATTCATTGCGAAGTGTTATGTATTCCTCGTCTACACTTCAAATGAATGTAGATGCGACAATTCCTTGCAAGGAAATAGCGTCTGCAGTTGTCTAGGTATCGTAGCAATAGAGTTGTAATGCATCTTAAAACGCGATATCGCATCTCATTTCTATGTTTCATGGTAAGATGTAATATGATTTGCGAAGTGTTATGTATTCCTCCTCTACACTTCAAATGAATGTGAATGCGATACTTCCTCGCTAGGAAATAGCGTTTGCAGATGTCTACGTATCGTAGCAATAGCTTTCTAATGCTTCTTAAAACGCGATATCGCATCTCATTTCAATGTTTCATGGTAAGATATAATATGATTTGCGAAGTGTCATGTATTCCTCGTCTACACTTCAAATGAATGTAGATGCGACACTTTCTTGCAAGGAAATAGCGTCTGCAGTTGTCTAGGTATCGTAGCAATAGAGTTCATATAATTCTTAAAACGCGATATCGCATCTCATTTCTAAGTTTCATGGTAAGATATAACTTGATTTGCGAAGTGTTATGTATTCCTTGTCTACACTTCAAATGAATGTGAATGCGATACTTCCTCGCTAGGAAATGGCGTTTGCAGATGTCTACGTATCGTAACAAACGGGTTCTTATGATTCTTAAAACGCGATATCGCATCTCATTTCTATGTTTCATGGTAAGATATAATATGATTTGCGAAGTGTTATGTATTCCTCGTCTACACTACAAATGAATGTGAATGCGACACTTCCTTGCAAGGAAATAGCGTTTGCAGATGTCTACGTATCGTAGCAATAGAGTTCATATGATCCTTAAAACGCGATATCGCATCTCATTTCTGTTTCATGGTAAGATATAACATGATTTTCGAAGTGTTATGTATTCCTCGTCTACGATTCAAATAAGTGTAAATGCGACACTTCCTTCCAAGGAAATAGCGTTTGCAGACGTCTACGTATCGTAGCAATAGCTTTCTAATGCTTCTTAATACGGGATACCGCATCTCATTCCAATGTCTCATGATAAGATATAATATTCATTGCGATGTGTCATGTGTTCCTCGTCTACAATTCAAGTGAATGTAAATGCAACACCTTCTTTCTAGGAAATTACGTTTCCAGATGTCCAGGTATCGAAGCAATAGAGATCTAGTGCTTCTTAAAACGCGATATCGCATCTCATTTCTATGTTTCATGGTAAGATATAACATGATTTGCGAAGTGTTATGTATTCCTCGTCTACACTTCAAATGAATGTGAATGCGATACTTCCTCGCTAGGAAATAGCGTTTGCAGATGTCTACGTATCGTAGCAGCAGCTTTCTAATGCTTCTTAAACGCGAACTCGCATCTCATTTCTATGTTTCATGGCAAGATATAATATGATTTGCGAAGTGTTATGTATTCCTCGTCTACACTTCAAATGAATGTGAATGCGACATCTGCAAACGCTTTTCCTAGCAAGGATGTGTCGCATTTACATTCATTTGAAGTGTATGCGAGGTATACATAACACTCCACAATGAATATTATATCTTATCATGAAACATAGAAATGAGATGCGATATCGTGTTTTGAGAAGCATTAGAACTCTATTGCTACGATACGTAGCCATCTGCAAACGCTATTTCCTAGCAAGGAATAGTCGGATTTACATTCTTTTGATGTGAATACGAGGTATACATGACACTTCCCAATGAATATTATATCTTATCACGAAACGTAGAAATGAGATGCGAAATCGCGATTTATGTAGCATTAGAACTCCATTGGTACGATACCTAGGCATCTGCAAACGCTATGCCCTAGCAAGGAATAGTCGCATTTACATTCTTTTGATGTGAATACGAGGTATACATGACACTTCGCAATGAATAATATATCTTATAATGAAACATAGAAATGAGATGCGGTATCGGGATCTAAGAAGCATTAGAACTCTACTGCCTCGTCGCGTAGACATCTGCAGACGCTATTTCCTAGCATGGAAGTGTCGCATTTACATTCTTTTGAACTGAATGCGAGGTATACATGACACTTCGCAATGAATATTATATCTTATCATGAAACATAGAAGAGAGATGCGATATCGCGTTTTGAGAAGCATTAGAACTCTATTGCTACGATACGTAGACATCTGCAAACGCTATTTCCGAGGACGGAAGATTCGTATTTACATTCTTTTGAAGTGAATACGAGGTATACATGACACTTCGCAATGAACATTATATCTTATCATGTAACATAAATGTGAGATGCGATATCGCGTTTTAAGAAGCATTAGAACCCTATTACCTCGATGCGGAGATATCTGCAAACGCTATTTCCTAGCAGGAAATAGTCGCATTTACATTCTTTTGTAGTGAATGCGAGGTATACATGACACTTCGCAATGAATATTATATCTCATCATGAAACATAGATGAGAGATGCGATATTGCGTTTTAAGAAGCATTAGAACTCTATGGCATCGATGCGGAGACATTAGCAAACACTACTTCCTAGCATGGAAGTGTCGCGCTTACATTCTTTTGAAGTGAATACGAGGTATACATGACACTTCGCGATGAATATTATATCTTATCACGAAACATATAAATGAGGTGTCATATCGCGATTTAGGTAGCATTAGAACGCTATTGCTACGATACATAGACATCTGCAAACGCTATTTCCTAGCAAGCAATATTCGCATTTACATTCTTTTGAAGTGAATACGAGGTATACATGACACTTCGCAGTGAGTATTATATCTTATCACGAAACATAGGAATGAGATGCGATATCACGAATTAAGTAGCATTAGAACTCTATTGCCTCGATACGTAGACATCTGAATACTCTATTTCCTAGCAAGGAAGTGTCGCATTTACATTCGTTTGGAGTGAATACGAGGTATACATAACACTTCGCAATGAATATTATATCTTATCATGAAGCATAGAAATGAGATGCGATATCGCGTTTTGAGAAGCATTAGAACTCTATTGCTACGATACGTAGACATCTGCAAACTCTATTTCCTAGCAAGGAAGTGCCGCATTTACATTTGTTTGCAGTGAATGCGAGGTATACATGACACTTCGCATTGAATATTACATATTATCATGAAGCATAGAAATGAGATGCGATATCGCGATCTAAGAAGCATTAGAACTGTATTGCTACGATAGCTAGGCATCTGCAAACGCTATGCCCTAGCAACGAATAGTCGCATTTACATTCTTTTGATGTGAATACGAGGTATACGTGACATTTCGCAATGAATATTATAACTTATCACGAAACATAGAAATGAGTTGCGATATAGCGATTTAAGCAGCACAAGAGCTCTATTGCTACGATACGTAGACATCTGTAAACGCTATTTCCTAGCAAGGAAGTGTCGCATTTACATTCTCTTGAGGTGAATAAGAGGTATACATGACACATCGCAATGAATATTATATCTTATCATGAAACATAGAAACGAGATGCAATATCGCGTTTTAAGAAGCATTAGAACTCCATTGCTTCGATACGTAGAGATCTCTGCAAACGCTACCTCCTAGCAAGAAAGTGTCGCATTTACATTCTTTTGAAGTGAATAAGAGGTATACAGGACACTACGCAATGAATATTATATCTTATCATGAAACATAGGAATGAGATGCGATATCGCGTTTTAAGAAGCATTAGATCTCTATTACTACGATACGTAGACATCTGCAAACGCCTTTCCCTAGCGCGGAAGTGTAGCATTTGCATTCTTTTGACGTGAATACGAGGTATACATGACATTTCGCAATGAATATTATATCTATCATGAAACATAGAAATGAGATGCGATACCGCGTTTTAAGAAGCATTAGAACCCCATTGCCTCGATACGTACACATCTGCAAACGTTAAATCTTAGCAAGGAAGTGTCGCGTTTACATACATTTGAAGTGAATACAAGGTATACATGACACTTCGCAATGAATATTATATCTTATCACGAAACATAGAAATGAGATGCGACATCGCGTTTTAAGAAGCATTAGAACTCCATTGCTACGATACATCTGCAAACGCTATTTCCTAGCAAGGTAGTGTCGCATTTACATTCTTTTGGTGCGAATACGAGGTATACATGACATTTCGCAATGAATATTATAACTTATCACGAAACATAGAAATGAGATGCGATATCACCGATTTAAGAAGCATTAGAACTCCATTGCTACGATACGTAGACATCAGCAAACGCTATTTCCTGGCAAGGAATAGTCGCATTTACATTCTTTTGAAGTGAATACGAGGTATACATGACACTACGCATTGAATATTATATCTTTTCATGAAACATAGAAATGAAATGCGATATCGCGTTTAAAGAAGCATTAGAAATCCTTTGCTTCGATACGTAGACATCTGTAAACGCTATTTCCTAGCAAGAAATAGTCGCATTTTCGTTCTCTTGAGGTGAATACGAGGTATACATGACACTTCGCAATGAATATTATATCGTATCATGAAACATAGAAACGAGATGCGATATCGCGTTTTAAGAAGCATTAGAACTCCATTGCTTCGATACGTATAGATCTCTGCAAAAGCAATTTCCTAGCAAGTAAGTGTCGCATTTACATTCTTTTGAAGTGAATAAGAGGTATACAGGACACTACGCAATGAATATTGCATCTTATCATGAAACATAGAAATGAAATGCGATATCGCGATTAAAGAAGCGTTAGAACTCTACTGCTACGATACGTAGACATCTCAAAACGCTATTTCCTCGCAAGGAAGTGTCGCATTTACATTGATTTGAAGTGACTACGAGGTATACATGACACTTCGCAATGAATATTATATCCTATCATGAAACATAGAAATGAGATGCGATATCCCGTTTTAAGGAGCATTAGAACTATTGCTACGATACGTAGAACTCTGCAAACCCTATTTCCTAGCAAGGAAGTTTCGCATTTACATTCTCTTGAAGTGAATAGGAGTTATACATGACACTTCTCAATGAATATTATACCTTATCATGAAACATAGAAGTGAGATGCGATATCGAGTTCTAAGCAGTATTAGAACACTATTGCAACGATACGTAGATATCTGGAGACGCTACTTCCTAGCAAGGAAGTGTCGCATTTACATTCATTTGAAGTGAATACGAGGTATAAGTGAAACTTCGCAATGAATAATAGATCTTATCATGAAACGTAGAAATGAGATGCGATATCGTGTTCTAAGAAGCTTTAGAACTCTATTGCTTCGATACGTAGAAATTTGCAAACGCTATTACCTAGCAAGGAAGTGTCGCATTTACTTTCTTTAGATGTGTATACGAGGGATACATGACTCTTCGCAATGAATATTATATCTTATCACGAAACATAGAAATGAAATGCGACATCTCGTTTTAAGAAGCGTTAGAAATCTACTGCTACAATACGTAGGCATCTGCAAACGCTATTTCCTAGCAAGCAATAGTCGCATTTACATTCGTTTGGAGTGAATAGGAGGCATACATAACACGTCGCAATGGATATTATATCTTATCACGAAACATAGAAATGAAATGCGACATCTCGTTTTAAGAAGCATTAAGGCTCTATTGCTACGATACGTAGACATCTGCAAACGCTATTTCCCAGCAAGGAAGTGTCGCATTTACATTCGTTTAGAGTGAATAGGAGGTATACATGACACTCCGCAATGAATATTACATCTAATCACGAAACATATGAATGAAATGCGACATCTCGTTTTAAGAAACACTAGAACTCTATTGCCTCGATGCGTAGGCACCTACAAACGCTATTTCCTAGCAAGCAATAGTCGCATTTACATTCTTTTGAAGTGAATTCGAGGTATACATGTCAGTTCGCAATGAATATTATATCTTATCATGAAACATAGAAAAGAGATGCAATATCGCGTTTTGAGAAGCATTAGAACACTATTGCTAATATACGTAAAAATCTGCAAACGCTATTTCCTAGCAAGGAAGTGTCGCATTTACATTCTTTTGAAGTGAATACGAGGTATACATAACACTTCGCAATGAATATTATACCTTATCACGAAACATAGAAATGTGATGCGATATCGTGATTTAAGAAGCACTAGAACTCCATTGCTACGATACGTAGACATCTGAAAAACAATATTTCGTAGCAAGGAAGTGTCGCACTTACATCCTTTTGAAGTGAATACGAGGTATACTTGACACTTCGCAATGAATATTATATCTTATCATGTAACGTAGAAGTGAGATGCGATATGGCGTTTTAAGAAGCATTAGAACTCTATTGCTACGATACCTAGACATCTGCAAACGCTATATCCTAGCATGGTAGTGTCGCATTTACATTCGTTTGAAGTGAATACAAGGTATATATGGCACGTCGCAATGAATATTATATCTTACCATGAAACATAGAAGTGAGATGCGATATCGCGTTTTAAGAAGCATTAGAACTCTATCGCTACGATACGTGGACATCTGCAAACGCTATTTCCTAGCATGGAAGTGTCGCATTTACATTCTTGTGAAGTGAAATCGTGGTATACATGACACTTCGCAATGAATATTATATCTTATCATGAAACACAGAAGTGAGATGCGCTATGGCGTTTTAAGAAGCATTGGAACTCTATTGCTACGACACGTAGACATATGCAAACGCTATTTCCTAGCATGGAAGTTTCGCATTTACATTCTTTTGAAGTGAATACGAGGTATACATGACACTTCGCAATGAATATTATATCTTATCATGAAACATAGATGTGAGATGCGATATCGCGTTTTAAGAAGAATTAGAACTCTATTGCTTGGATACGTAGACATGTGCAAACGCTATTTCCTAGCAAGGAAGTGTCGCATTTACATTCCACTGAAGTGAATACGAGGTATCACGTCCGGTGAATCTATTTTCCGTTGCTCCGGAGGCTTTAGGACACGGGCCTATTTTTCGGTAATTCGGTCCGCGAGAACGCGTTAAGACCGGGTCCGACAATTTCGGCTGACACGACACTAGCGAAAACACTCGTGATAATAAGGGAATGACCCTACCTTTCGATGACTTCTCTCTCGATTTGTACGTAGAAACGGCGTGGAGGATCGTTTGCTGGGATCGTAGCGGATTTCTTTCTGATGGCTGCTACGGAAATCTCGATCAGTCGCCAGCGAAGAGGAGGACGGCGGTCGGAATTCAGGGATGATGCTGGATGTGGCATAATCGGCGTGATGCGTCGTGGTGTCTGGATCGGATGCGTCGACGGTCGCTTCGGAAAGCGGCGTCTGGGCTGGTGCGAAGGCAGGTCGCTGGTATATGAGGACTCTCGGAACACCCTCCAAATATTCACGCACAAGTGATCGTATGAAATTCTTCCTACTCGCACGTCGCGTTCTTCGCAAACCGGAAGCACGATTCATTCACCAGGTTTTTCTGTACTTTCGACTAAGATCTGATGGATAAGCGGCGGTCTCAACGTAACAAAGCCGATTTCTATACTCCTTCAATTTGATGAAGATCAACCCCAGTTGTATGGAAGAACCCGTGGAAGAATTCGTAGTTAAATGTAATGTTAAAAGTAGAACTATTATTATAAACACTTGATAAAATTGATGGATGTGGAAATAGTAGACTTGGTAAAAGAACTTGTACTTGGATATAGTAAAAGTAAAAATAAAATATATTCTAGGTTTAAAGTATACAAGAACAGGAATTATTCTAAGACTAAGATTAAGTTAAAATGGAAATGGAAATACGATGCCTGAACCCCACATTGAGGTGGCTAACGATCTAGAACTAGAAGTTTCGACTCCTCGGTAGGAGATCTCGAGTCAGAGTGTGTGCTCTGGAGACGCGTCTCTGACCTCCTCGGTTCGGGGGGCGCTACGGTCGCGGACGCTCGTGGTAGGGAGAGCGCTGGGTCCAGCGAGTGGGGACCCGCGGCTCGTGGTGAGGCTAGCGGCGCATGCCGCTGGCCGGATGCATCTTACTTAGTGTAACTTAGATCTAGGAATTCTTATATATGAGTAATGATATGGTATGTATGTCCTAGCTTAGAAGTAATATATAGGTTCTAGCAGATCCTGTTCCCGGAATTGGAAAAGACCCCATTCAGGAGATGGGCTGCGGCTACGTCTTCCTGCAGGACGGAATCTTCGGTGCGAGGGAGATAGGGCTGCCCGTCCTTGGTGCGGGCGAGACAGGTATACTCGGTGGTGCGAGTGAGACACTGGTGCCCGGTACGAGCGAGACAGGTATACTCGGCGGTGCGAGTGAGGCAGCGAAACTCGGTGTGAGTGAGCGCGTGCAGGTATGCGCGCGCGAACACTTCCAGTTGCTGGTTCTGCAGGCGAGTTTGGCTGGTTGCATGCGTCCAGGGGTTGATGCTGGGGGGTGCGAAGAGGTTGATGGGTGGCAGGCGGTACGCCTGACGTCACAAAATGCGACACTTCCTTTCTAGGAAATTACGTTCCCAGATATCTCTGTATCGAAGCTATAGATTTCTAATTCTCCTTAAAACGCGATATCGCACCTCATCTCAATGTCTCATGATAAGATATAATATTCATTGCGAAGTGTCATGTATATCTCGTATTCACTTCAAAAGTATGTAAATGCGACACTTCCATGCTAGGAAATAGCGTTAGCAGATGTCTACGTATCGTAGCAATAGAGTACTAATGCTTCTTAAGGAGCGATAGCGCGTCTCATTTAAATGTTTCATGATAAGATATAACATTCATTGCGGAGTGGCATGTGTACCTCGTATTCACTTCAATGGAATGTAAATGCGACACTTCCTTCCTAGGAAGTAGCGTTTGCAGATATCTACATATCGAAGCAATAGAGTTCTAGTGCCTTTTAAATCGCGATATCGCATCTCAATTCAATGTTTCATGATAAGATATAATCTTCATTGCGGAGTGGCATGTGTACCTCGTATTCACTTCAATGGAATGTAAATGCGACACTTCCTTCCTAGGAAGTAGCGTTTGCAGATATCTACGTATCGAAGCAATAGAGTTCCAAAGCTTCTTAAAACGAGATATCGCATCTCATTCCTGTGCTTCATGATAAGATATAATATTCATTGCGGAGTGGCATGTATAATTCGTCTAAACTTGCAATGAATGTAAATGCGACACTTCCTTGCTAGATTGCGCTTGCAGATGTCTAAGTATCGAAGCAATAGAGTTCTAATGCTTCTTAAAACGAGACATCGCATCTCATTTCTGTGTTTCACGATAAGATACAATATTTATTGCGAAGAGTTATGTATTCCTCGTCTACACTCCAAAGGAATGTAAATGCGACACTTCCTTTCTATTGAATAGCGTTTGCAGATGTTTACGTATCGAAGCAATAGAGTTCTAATGCATCGTAAATCGCGATATCGCATCTCATTTCTATGTTCCGTGATAACATATAATATTCGTTGTGCAATGTTATGTATACCCCGCATTCACTTCAAAAGAATGTAAATGCGACACTTCCTTGCTCGGAAATAGCGTCTGCCGGTGTCCACGTATCGTAGCAATAGAGTTCCAATGCTTCTTTAAACGCGATATCGCATCTCATTCCTATGTTTCATGACAAGATATAAAATTCTTTGCGAAGTGTCATGGTTACCTCGGATACACTTCACATGAATGTAAATGCTAGACATCCTTGCTAGGAAATGGCGTTTGCAGATGTCTACGTATCGAAGCAATGAATTTCTAACGCTTCTCAAAATGCGATATCGCACCTCATTTCTATGTTTCATGATAAGATATAATATTCGTTGCGAAGTGCTATGTACTCCTCGTCTACAATTGCAATGAATGTAATTGCGACACTTCCTTGCTAGGAAATAGCGTTTGCAGATGTCTACGTTTCGTAGCAATAGACTTCTAATGCTTCTCAAAACGCGATATTGTATCTCATTTCTATGCTTCGTGATAAGATATAATATTCATTGCGAAGTGTCATGTATACCTCGTATTCACTTCAAAAGAATGTAAATGCGACTATTGCTTGCTAGGAAATAGCGTTTGCAGATGTCTACTTATCGAAGCAATAGAGTTCTAAAGCTTCTTAAAACACGATATCGCATCTCATTTCTGTGTCTCATGATTAGATATAATATTCATTGTTTAGTGTTATGTATACCTCGTATTCACTTCAAAAGAACGTAAATGCGACACTTCCTTGCTAGGATATAGCGTCTCCAGATATCTACGTATCGTAGCAATAGAGTACTAATGCTTCTTAAAGCGCGATATCGCGTCTCATTACAATGTTTCATGATAAGCTATAATATCCATTGCGAAGTGTCATGTATATCTCGTATTCACTTCAAGTGAATGTAAATGCGACACTCCTTTGCTAGGAAAGAGTGTTTGCAGATGTCTACGTATCGAAGCAGTAGAGTGCTAATGCTTCTTAAAACGCGATATCGCATCACATTTCTATGCTTCATGATAATATATAATATCCACTGCGAAGTGTTACTTATATCTCGCATACACTTCATATTAATGTAAATGCGACACTCCCTTTCTATAGGAAATAGCATTTGCAGATGTCCACGTATCGAAGCAATAGGGCTCTGACGCTTCTTAAAACGCGATATCTCTTCTCATTTCAATGTTTCATGATAAGATATAATAATCACTGCGAAGTGCCATGTATACCTCGTATTCACTTCAAAAGAATGTAAATGCGACACTTCCTTGCTAGGAAATAGCGTATCCAGATATCTACGTATCGTAGCAATAGAGTACTAATGCTTCTTAAGGAGCGATAGCGCGTCTCATTTAAATGTTTCATGATAAGATATAACATTCATTGCGGAGTGGCATGTGTACCTCGTATTCACTTCAATGGAATGTAAATGCGACACTTCCTTCCTATGAAGTAGCGTTTGCAGATATCTACGTATCGAAGCAATAGAGTTCTAGTGCTTTTTAAATCGCTATATCGCATCTCAATTCAATGTTTCATGATAAGATATAATCTTCATTGCGGAGTGGCATGTGTACCTCGTATTCACTTCAATGGAATGTAAACGCGACACTTCCTTCCTAGGAAGTAGTGTTTGCAGATATCTATGTATTGAAGCAATAGAGTTCTAATGCTTCTTAAAATGAGATATCGCATCTCATTCCTGTGCTTCCTGATAAGATATAATATTCATTGCGGAGTGGCATGTATAATTCGTCTAAACTTGCAATGAATGTAAATGCGACACTTCCTTGCTAGGAATTAGCGCCTGCAGATGTCTAAGTATCGAAGCAATAGAGTTCTAATGCTTCTTAAAACGAGACATCGCATCTCATTTCTGTGTTTCACGATAAGATACAATATTTATTGCGAAGAGTTATGTATTCCTCGTCTACACTCCAAAGGAATGTAAATGCGACACTTCCTTTCTATTGAATAGCGTTTGCAGATGTCTACGTATCGAAGCAATAGAGTTCTAATGCATCGTAAATCGTGATATCGCATCTCATTTCTATGTTCCGTGATAACATATAATATTCGTTGTGCAATGTTATGTATACCCCGCATTTACTTCAAAAGAATGTAAATGCGACACTTCCTTGCTCGGAAATAGCGTCTGCCGGTGTCTACGTATCGTAGCAATAGAGTTCCAATGCTTCTTTAAACGCGATATCGCATCTCATTCCTATGTTTCATGACAAGATATAAAATTCTTTGCGAAGTGTCATGGTTACCTCTGATACACTTCACATGAATGTAAATGCTAGACATCCTTGCTAGGAAATGGCGTTTGCAGATGTCTACGTATCGAAGCAATAGAGTTCTAATGCTCCTTAAATCGCCATATCGCATCTCATTTCTATGTTTCATGGTAAGATATAATATACATTGTGCAGTGTTATGTATACCTCGTATTCACTTCAAAAGAATGTAAATGCGACACTTCCTTGCTTGGAAATAGCGTTTGCAGGTGTCTACGTATCGTAGCATTAGAGTTCTAATGCTTCATAAATCGTCATATCGCATCTCATATCTACGTTTCCTGATAAGATATAATATTCATTGCGAAGTGTCATGTTCCTTGTATTCCTTTCAAAAGAATGGTAGTGAGACACTTCCTTGGTAGGAAGTAGCGTTTGCAGATGTATACGTATCGAAGCAATTGGGTACTAGTGCT
Organism: Xylocopa sonorina; assembly: GCF_050948175.1. Lineage (NCBI taxonomy): Eukaryota > Metazoa > Arthropoda > Insecta > Hymenoptera > Apidae > Xylocopa > Xylocopa sonorina. The sequence goes on from NW_027490288.1 coordinate 345,869, forward strand.
TCTTATATCGTCATATCGCATCTCATTTCTATGTTTCATGATAAGATATAATATTCATTGCGAAGTGCCATGTATACCTCGTATACACTTCAAACGAATGTAAATGCGACACACCCTTGCTAAGAAATAGCGCTTGCAGATGTCTACGTATCGTAGCAATAGGGTTCTAATGCATCTTAATACGCGATATCGCATCTCATTTCTACGTCTCATGATAATATATAATATTCACTGTGCAGTGTTATGTATATCTCGTCTATACTTCAAATGAATGTAAATGCGACACATCCTTGCTAGGAAATAGCGTTTGCAGATGTCTACGTATCGAAGCAATAGAGTTCTAATGCTCCTTAAATCGCCATATCGCATCTCATTTCTATGTTTCATGGTAAGATATAATATTCATTGTGCAGTGTTATGTATACCTCGTATTCACTTCAAAAGAATGTAAATGCGACACTTCCTTGCTAGGAAATAGCATTTGCAGATGACTACGTATCGAAGCAATAGAGTTCTAATGCTTCTTAAATCGCGATATCGCATCTCATTTCTATGTTTCATGATAAGATATAATATCCATTGTGCAGTGTTATGTATACCTCGTACTCACCTCAAAAGAATGTAATTGCGATACTTGCTTGCTAGGAAATAGCGTTTGCAGATGTCTACGTATCGAAGCAACAGAGTTCTAATGCTTCTTAAATCGCGATATCGCATCTCATATCAACGTTTCCTGATAAGATATAATATTCATTGCGAAGTGTCATGTATACCTCGTATTCCGTTCAAAAGAATCTAAATGCTACACTTCCTTGCTGGGGAGTAGCGTTTGCAGATGTCTACGTATCGTAGCATTAGAGTTCTAATGCTTCTCAAAACGCGATATCGCTACTCATTTCCATGTTTTAAGATAATATATGATATTCATTGTGGAGTGTTATGTATACCTCGTATTCACTTCAAAAGAATGTAAATGCGACACTTCCTTGCTTGGAAATAGCGTTTGCAGACGTCTACGTATCGAACCAATAGATTTCTAATGCTTCTTAAATCGTCATATCGCATCTCATATCTACGTTTCACGATAAGATATAATATTCATTGCGAAGTGTCATGTATACCTCGTATTCCTTTCAAAAGAATGTAAATGCGACACTTCCTTGCTAGGAAGTAGCGTCTGCAGATGTCTTCGTATCGAAGCAATAGAGTTCTAATGCTTCTTATATCGCGATATCGCATCTCATTACTATGTTTCATGATAAGATATAATATTCATTGTGCAGTGTTATGTATATCTCGTCTATACTTCAAGTGAATGTAAATGCGACACTTCCTTGCTAGGAAATAGCGTTTGCAGATGTCTACGTATCGTGGGATTAGAGATCCAATGCTTCTCAAACCGCGATATCGCTTCCCATTTCTATGTTTAATGATAATATATTATATTCATTGCGAATTGTCATGTATACCTCGTATTCCTATCAAAAGAATGTAAATGCGACACTTCCTTGCTAGGAAATAGCGTTTGCAGATGTCTACGTATCGAAGAAATAGAGTTCTAATGCTTCATAAATCGTCATATCGCATCTCATATCTACGTTTCCTGATATGATATAATATTCATTGCGAAGTGTCATGTATACCTCGTATTCCTTTCAAAAGAATGTAAATGCGACACTTCCTTGCTAGGAAATAGCGTTTGCAGATGTATACGTATCGAAGCAATAGAGTTCTAAACTTGTTAATTCGCGATATCGCATCTCATTTCTATGTTTCATGATAAGATATAATATTCATTGTGCAGTGTTATGTATACCTCGTATTCACTTCAAAGGAATGTAAATGCGACACTTCCTTGCTAGGAAATAGCGTTTGCAGATGTCTATGTATCACAGCAATATAATTCTAATGCTTCTTAAATCGCGATATCGTATCTCATTACTATGTTTCATTATAAGATATAATATTCATTGCGAAGTGTCATGTATACCTCTTATTCACTTCAAAAGAATGTAAATGCGCCACTTCCTTGCTAGGAAATTACGCTTCCAGATGTCTACGCATCGAAGCAATAGAGTTCTAATGCTTCATAGATCGCGATATCGCATCTCATTTCTATATTTCCTGATCAGATATAATATTCATTTTGGAGTGTAATGTATACCACGTATTCACTTCAAAAGAATGTAAATGCGACACTTCCTTGCTAGGAAATAGCGTTTGCAGATGTCTACGTATCGTAGCAATGGACATCTAATGCTTCTTAAAACGCGATATCGCATCTCATTTCTATGTTTCATGATTAGATATAATATTCATTGCGAAATGTCACTTATACCTCGGATACACTACAAATGAATGTAAATGCGACACTTCCTTTCTAAGAAATAGTGTTTCGAGATGTCTACGTATCGAAGCAATGGAATTCTAGTGCAAATGAAAACGCGATATCGCATCTCATTCCTATGTCTCATTATAAGATATAATATTCATTGCGAAGTGTCTCTTATACCTCGCATAAACTTCAAATGAATGTCAATGCCACACTTCCTTCCTAGGAAATAGCGTTTGCAGAGGTCTACGTATCAAAGCAATAGAGTTCTAATACTTCTCATAACGGGATACCGCATCTCATTTCTATGTTTCATGATATGATATAATATTCAATGCGAAGTGTCATGTTCACACCGTATTCACTTCAAAAGAATATAAATGCGACACCTCCTTGCAAGGAAATAGCGTTTACAGATGTCTACGTCTCCAACCAATAGATTTCTAATGCTTCTTAAATCGCCATATAGCATCTCATTTCTATGTTTCATGGTGAGATATAATATTCATTGTGGAGTGTTATGTATACCTCGTATTCACTTCAAAAGAATGTAAACGCGACACTTTCTTGCCAGGAAATAGCGTTTGCAGATGTCTACGTATCGTAGCATTAGAGTTCTAATGCTTCTCAAAACGCGATATCGCTACCCATTTCCATGTTTTAAGATAATATATAATATTCATTGTGGAGTGTTATGTATACCTCGTATTCACTTCAAAAGAATGTAAATGCGACACTTCCTTGCTTGGAAATAGCGTTTGCAGATGTCTACGTATCGAACCAATAGATTTCTAATGCTTCTTAAATCGTCATATCGCATCTCATATCTACGTTTCACGATAAGATATAATATTCATTGCGAAGTGTCATGTATACCTCGTATTCCTTTCAAAAGAATGTAAATGTGACACTTCCTTGCTAGGAAGTAGCGTTTGCAGATGTCTTCGTATCGAAGCAATAGAGTTCTAATGCTTCTTATATCGCGATATCGCACCTCATCACTATGATTCATGATAAGATATAATATTCATTGTGCAGTGTTATGTATATCTCGTCTATACTTCAAGTGAATGTAAATGCGACACTTCCTTGCTAGGAAATAGCGTTTGCAGATGTCTACGTATCGAAGCAATAGAGTTCTAATGCTCCTTAAATCGCCATATCGCATCTCATTTCTATGTTTCATGGTAAGATATAATATTCATTGTGCAGTGTTATGTATACCTCGTATTCACTTCAAAAGAATGTAAATGCGACACTTCCTTTCTAAGAAATAGTGTTTCGAGATGTCTACGTATCGAAGCAATGGAATTCTAGTGCAAATGAAAACGCGATATCGCATCTCATTCCTATGTCTCATTATAAGATATAATATTCATTGCGAAGTGTCTCTTATACCTCGCATAAACTTCAAATGAATGTCAATGCCACACTTCCTTCCTAGGAAATAGCGTTTGCAGAGGTCTACGTATCAAAGCAATAGAGTTCTAATACTTCTCATAACGGGATACCGCATCTCATTTCTATGTTTCATGATATGATATAATATTCAATGCGAAGTGTCATGTTCACACCGTATTCACTTCAAAAGAATATAAATGCGACACCTCCTTGCAAGGAAATAGCGTTTACAGATGTCTACGTCTCCAACCAATAGATTTCTAATGCTTCTTAAATCGCCATATAGCATCTCATTTCTATGTTTCATGGTGAGATATAATATTCATTGTGGAGTGTTATGTATACCTCGTATTCACTTCAAAAGAATGTAAACGCGACACTTTCTTGCCAGGAAATAGCGTTTGCAGATGTCTACGTATCGTAGCATTAGAGTTCTAATGCTTCTCAAAACGCGATATCGCTACCCATTTCCATGTTTTAAGATAATATATAATATTCATTGTGGAGTGTTATGTATACCTCGTATTCACTTCAAAAGAATGTAAATGCGACACTTCCTTGCTTGGAAATAGCGTTTGCAGATGTCTACGTATCGAACCAATAGATTTCTAATGCTTCTTAAATCGTCATATCGCATCTCATATCTACGTTTCACGATAAGATATAATATTCATTGCGAAGTGTCATGTATACCTCGTATTCCTTTCAAAAGAATGTAAATGTGACACTTCCTTGCTAGGAAGTAGCGTTTGCAGATGTCTTCGTATCGAAGCAATAGAGTTCTAATGCTTCTTATATCGCGATATCGCACCTCATCACTATGATTCATGATAAGATATAATATTCATTGTGCAGTGTTATGTATATCTCGTCTATACTTCAAGTGAATGTAAATGCGACACTTCCTTGCTAGGAAATAGCGTTTGCAGATGTCTACGTATCGAAGCAATAGAGTTCTAATGCTCCTTAAATCGCCATATCGCATCTCATTTCTATGTTTCATGGTAAGATATAATATTCATTGTGCAGTGTTATGTATACCTCGTATTCACTTCAAAAGAATGTAAATGCGACACTTCCTTGCTTGGAAATAGCGTTTGCAGGTGTCTACGTATCGTAGCATTAGAGTTCTAATGCTTCATAAATCGTCATATCGCATCTCATATCTACGTTTCCTGATAAGATATAATATTCATTGCGAAGTGTCATGTTCCTTGTATTCCTTTCAAAAGAATGGTAGTGCGACACTTCCTTGGTAGGAAGTAGCGTTTGCAGATGTATACGTATCGAAGCAATTGGGTACTAGTGCTTCTTATATCGTCATATCGCATCTCATTTCTATGTTTCATGATAAGATATAATATTCATTGCGAAGTGCCATGTATACCTCGTATACACTTCAAACGAATGTAAATGCGACACACCCTTGCTAAGAAATAGCGCTTGCAGATGTCTACGTATCGTAGCAATAGGGTACTAATGCATCTTAATACGCGATATCGCATCTCATTTCTACGTCTCATGATAAGATATAATATTCACTGTGCAGTGTAATGTATATCTCGTCTATACTTCAAATGAATGTAAATGCGACACATCCTTGCTAGGAAATAGCGTTTGCAGATGTCTACGTATCGAAGCAATAGAGTTCTAATGCTCCTTAAATCGCCATATCGCATCTCATTTCTATGTTTCATGGTAAGATATAATATTCATTGTGCAGTGTTATGTATACCTCGTATTCACTTCAAAAGAATGTAAATGCGACACTTCCTTGCTAGGAAATAGCATTTGCAGATGTCTACGTATCGAAGCAACAGAGTTCTAATGCTTCTTAAATCGCGATATAGCATCTCATATCAACGTTTCCTGATAAGATATAATATTCATTGCGAAGTGTCATGTATACCTCGTATTCCGTTCAAAAGAATCTAAATGCTACACTTCCTTGCTGGGGAGTAGCGTTTGCAGATGTCTACGTATCGAAGCAATAGTGTTCTAATGCTTCTTAAATCGCCATATTGCATCACATTTCTATGTTTCATGATAGGATATAATATTCACTGTGCAGTGTTATGTATATCTCGTCTATACTTCAAATGAATGTAAATGCGACACATCCTTGCTAGGAAATAGCGTTTGCAGATGTCTACGTATCGAACCAATAGATTTCTAATGCTTCTTAAATCGTCATATCGCATCTCATATCTACGTTTCACGATAAGATATAATATTCATTGCGAAGTGTCATGTATACCTCGTATTCCTTTCAAAAGAATGTAAATGCGACACTTCCTTGCTAGGAAGTAGCGTCTGCAGATGTCTTCGTATCGAAGCAATAGAGTTCTAATGCTTCGTATATCGCGATATCGCATCTCATTACTATGTTTCATGATAAGATATAATATTCATTGTGCAGTGTTATGTATATCTCGTCTATACTTCAAGTGAATGTAAATGCGACACTTCCTTGCTAGGAAATAGCGTTTGCAGATGTCTACGTATCGTGGGATTAGAGATCCAATGCTTCTCAAAACGCGATATCGCTTCCCATTTCTATGTTTAATGATAATATATTATATTCATTGCGAATTGTCATGTATACCTCGTATTCCTATCAAAAGAATGTAAATGCGACACTTCCTTGCTAGGAAATAGCGTTTGCAGATGTCTACGTATCGAAGAAATAGAGTTCTAATGCTTCATAAATCGTCATATCGCATCTCATATCTACGTTTCCTGATAAGATATAATATTCATTGCGAAGTGTCATGTATACCTCGTATTCCTTTCAAAAGAATGTAAATGCGACACTTCCTTGCTAGGAAATAGCGTTTGCAGATGTATACGTATCGAAGCAATAGAGTTCTAAACTTGTTAATTCGCGATATCGCATCTCATTTCTATGTTTCATGATAAGATATAATATTCATTGTGCAGTGTTATGTATACCTCGTATTCACTTCAAAGGAATGTAAATGCGACACTTCCTTGCTAGGAAATAGCGTTTGCAGATGTCTATGTATCACAGCAATATAATTCTAATGCTTCTTAAATCGCGATATCGTATCTCATTACTATGTTTCATTATAAGATATAATATTCATTGCGAAGTGTCATGTATACCTCTTATTCACTTCAATAGAATGTAAATGCGCCACTTCCTTGCTAGGAAATTACGCTTCCAGATGTCTACGCATCGAAGCAATAGAGTTCTAATGCTTCTTAGATCGCGATATCGCATCTCATTTCTATATTTCCTGATCAGATATAATATTCATTTTGGAGTGTAATGTATACCACGTATTCACTTCAAAAGAATGTAAATGCGACACTTCCTTGCTAGGAAATAGCGTTTGCAGATGTCTACGTATCGTAGCAATGGACATCTAATGCTTCTTAAAACGCGATATCGCATCTCATTTCTATGTTTCATGATTAGATATAATATTCATTGCGAAATGTCACTTATACCTCGGATACACTTCAAATGAATGTAAATGCGACACTTCCTTTCTAAGAAATAGTGTTTCGAGATGTCTACGTATCGAAGCAATGGAATTCTAGTGCAAATGAAAACGCGATATCGCATCTCATTCCTATGTCTCATTATAAGATATAATATTCATTGCGAAGTGTCTCTTATACCTCGCATAAACTTCAAATGAATGTCAATGCCACACTTCCTTCCTAGGAAATAGCGTTTGCAGAGGTCTACGTATCAAAGCAATAGAGTTCTAATACTTCTCATAACGGGATACCGCATCTCATTTCTATGTTTCATGATATGATATAATATTCAATGCGAAGTGTCATGTTCACACCGTATTCACTTCAAAAGAATATAAATGCGACACCTCCTTGCAAGGAAATAGCGTTTACAGATGTCTACGTCTCCAACCAATAGATTTCTAATGCTTCTTAAATCGCCATATAGCATCTCATTTCTATGTTTCATGGTGAGATATAATATTCATTGTGGAGTGTTATGTATACCTCGTATTCACTTCAAAAGAATGTAAACGCGACACTTTCTTGCCAGGAAATAGCGTTTGCAGATGTCTACGTATCGTAGCATTAGAGTTCTAATGCTTCTCAAAACGCGATATCGCTACCCATTTCCATGTTTTAAGATAATATATAATATTCATTGTGGAGTGTTATGTATACCTCGTATTCACTTCAAAAGAATGTAAATGCGACATTTCCTTGCTTGGAAATAGCGTTTGCAGATGTCTACGTATCGTAGCATTAGAGTTCTAATGCTTCTCAAAACGCGATATTGCTACTCATTTCCATGTTTTATGATAATATATGATATTCATTGTGGAGTGTTATGTATACCTCGTATTCACTTCAAAAGAATGTAAATGCGACACTTCCTTGCTTGGAAATAGCGTTTGCAGATGTCTACGTATCGAACCAATAGATTTCTAATGCTTCTTAAATCGTCATATCGCATCTCATATCTACGTTTCACGATAAGATATAATATTCATTGCGAAGTGTCATGTATACCTCGTATTCCTTTCAAAAGAATGTAAATGCGACACTTCCTTGCTAGGAAGTAGCGTTTGCAGATGTCTTCGTATCGAAGCAATAGAGTTCTAATGCTTCTTATATCGCGATATCGCATCTCATCACTATGATTCATGATAAGATATAATATTCATTGTGCAGTGTTATGTATATCTCGTCTATACTTCAAGTGAATGTAAATGCGACACTTCCTTGCTAGGAAATAGCGTTTGCAGATGTCTACGTATCGTGGGATTAGAGATCCAATGCTTCTCAAAACGCGATATCGCTTCCAATTTCTATGTTTAATGATAATATATAATATTCATTGCGAATTGTCATGTATACCTCGTATTCCTATCAAAAGAATGTAAATGCGACACTTCCTTGCTAGGAAATAGCGTTTGCAGATGTCTACGTATCGAAGAAATAGAGTTCTAATGCTTCATAAATCGTCATATCGCATCTCATATCTACGTTTCCTGATAAGATATAATATTGATTGCGAAGTGTCATGTTCCTTGTATTCCTTTCAAAAGAATGGTAGTGCGACACTTCCTTGGTAGGAAGTAGCGTTTGCAGATGTATACGTATCGAAGCAATTGGGTACTAGTGCTTCTTATATCGTCATATCGCATCTCATTTCTATGTTTCATGATAAGATATAATATTCATTGCGAAGTGCCATGTATACCTCGTATACACTTCAAACGAATGTAAATGCGACACACCCTTGCTAAGAAATAGCGCTTGCAGATGTCTACGTATCGTAGCAATAGGGTTCTAATGCATCTTAATACGCGATATCGCATCTCATTTCTACGTCTCATGATAAGATATAATATTCACTGTGCAGTGTTATGTATATCTCGACTATACTTCAAATGAATGTAAATGCGACACATCCTTGCTAGGAAATAGCGTTTGCAGATGTCTACGTATCGAAGCAATAGAGTTCTAATGCTCCTTAAATCGCCATATCGCATCTCATTTCTATGTTTCATGGTAAGATATAATATTCATTGTGCAGTGTTATGTATACCTCGTATTCACTTCAAAAGAATGTAAATGCGACACTTCCTTGCTAGGAAATAGCATTTGCAGATGACTACGTATCGAAGCAATAGAGTTCTAATGCTTCTTAAATCGCGATATCGCATCTCATTTCTATGTTTCATGATAAGATATAATATCCATTGTGCAGTGTTATGTATACCTCGTACTCACCTCAAAAGAATGTAATTGCGATACTTGCTTGCTAGGAAATAGCGTTTGCAGATGTCTACGTATCGAAGCAACAGAGTTCTAATGCTTCTTAAATCGCGATATCGCATCTCATATCAACGTTTCCTGATAAGATATAATATTCATTGCGAAGTGTCATGTATACCTCGTATTCCGTTCAAAAGAATCTAAATGCTACACTTCCTTGCTGGGGAGTAGCGTTTGCAGATGTCTACGTATCGAAGCAATAGTGTTCTGATGCTTCTTAAATCGCCATATTGCATCACATTCCTATGTTTCATGATAGGATATAATATTCACTGTGCAGTGTTATGTATATCTCGTCTATACTTCAAATGAATGTAAATGCGACACATCCTTGCTAGGAAATAGCGTTTGCAGATGTCTACGTATCGAAGCAATAGAGTTCTAATGCTCCTTAAATCGCCATATCGCATCTCATTTCTATGTTTCATGGTAAGATATAATATTCATTGTGCAGTGTTATGTATACCTCGTATTCACTTCAAAAGAATGTAAATGCGACACTTCCTTGCTTGGAAATAGCGTTTGCAGGTGTCTACGTATCGTAGCATTAGAGTTCTAATGCTTCTCAAAACGCGATATCGCTACTCATTTCCATGTTTTAAGATAATATATGATATTCATTGTGGAGTGTTATGTATACCTCGTATTCACTTCAAAAGAATGTAAATGCGACACTTCCTTGCTTGGAAATAGCGTTTGCAGATGTCTACGTATCGAACCAATAGATTTCTAATGCTTCTTAAATCGTCATATCGCATCTCATATCTACGTTTCACGATAAGATATAATATTCATTGCGAAGTGTCATGTATACCTCCCATTCCGTTCAAAAGAATCTAAATGCTACACTTCCTTGCTAGGGAGTAGCGTTTGCAGATGTCTACGTATCGAAGAAATAGTGTTCTAATGCTTCTTAAATCGCCATATCGCATCTCATTTCTATGTTTCATGATAAGATATAATATTCACTGTGCAGTGTTATGTATATCTCGTCTATACTTCAAATGAATGTAAATGCGACACATCCTTGCTAGGAAATAGCGTTTGCAGATGTCTACGTATCGAAGCAATAGAGTTCTAATGCTCCTTAAATCGCCATATCGCATCTCATTTCTATGTTTCATGGTAAGATATAATATACATTGTGCAGTGTTATGTATACCTCGTATTCACTTCAAAAGAATGTAAATGCGACACTTCCTTGCTAGGAAATAGCATTTGCAGATGACTACGTATCGAAGCAATAGAGTTCTAATGCTTCTTTAATCGCGATATCGCATCTCATTTCTATGTTTCATGATAAGATATAATATCCATTGTGCAGTGTTATGTATACCTCGTATTCACCTCAAAAGAATGTAAATGCGATATTTGCTTGCTAGGAAATAGCGTTTGCAGATGTCTACGTATCGAAGCAATAGAGTTCTAATGCTTCTTAAATCGCGATATCGCATCTCATATCAACGTTTCCTGATAAGATATAATATTCATTGCGAAGTGTCATGTATACCTCGTATTCACTTCAAAAGAATGTAAATGCGACACTTCCTTGCTAGGAAATAGAATTTGCAGTTGACTACGTATCGAAGCAATAGAGTTCTAATGCTTCTTAATTCGCGATATCGCATCTCATTTCTATGTTTCATGATAAGATATAATATCCATTGTGCAGTGTTATGTATAGCTCGTATTCACCTCAAAAGAATGTAATTGCGACACTTCCTTGCTAGGAAATAGCGTTTGCAGATGTCTACGTATCGAAGCAGTACAGTTCTAATGCTTCTTAAATCGTCATATCGCATCTCATATCTACGTTTCCTGATAAGATATAATATTCATTGCGAAGTGTCATGTATACCTCGTATTCCTTTCAAAAGAATGTAAATGCGACACTTGCTTGTTAGGAAGTAGCGTTTGCAGATGCCTACGTATCGAAGCAATAGAGTTCTAATGCTTGTTAAATCGCCATATTACATCTCATTTCTATGTTTCATAATAAGATATAATATTCATTGTGTAGTGTTATGTATACCTCGTATTCACTTCAAAAGAATGTAACGCGACACTTCCTTGCCAGGAAATAGCGTTTGCAGATGTCTACGTATCGTAGCATTAGAGTTCTATTGCTTCTCAAAACGCGATATCGCATCTCATATCTATGTTTCATGATAATATATAATATTCATTGCGAAGTGTCACGTATACCTCGCATACACTTCAAATGATTGTGATTGCGACAGTTCCTTGCTAGGAAATAGTGTTTGCAGATATCTAGTATCGAAGCAATAGAGTTCTAATGCTTCTTAAATCGCGATATCGCATCTCATTTCTATGTTTCATGATAAGATATAATATTCATTGCGAAGTGTCACGTATGCCTCGTATTCACTTCAGAAGAATGTAAATGCGACACTTCTTTGCTAGGAAATAGCGTCACCAGATATCTACGCATCGTAGCAATAGATTTCTATTGCTTCTTAAAACGGGATATAGCATCTCATTCCTATGTTTCGTGACAAGATATTATATTCATTGCGAAGTGTCATGTGTTCCACGTATTCACTTCAAGTCAATGGAAATGCGACACTTTCGAGGAAATAGCGTTTGCAGAAGTCTTCGTATCGTAGCAACAGTGTTCTGACACTTCTTAAAACGCGATATCGCATCTCATTTCTATGTTTCATGATAAGATATAATATTCATTGCGAAGTGTCATGTATGCCTCGTTCTCACTTCAAAAGAATGTAAATGCGACACTTCCTTGCTAGGAAATAGCGTCTCCATATATCTACGCATCGTAGCAATAGATTTCTAATGCTTCTTAAAACGGGATATCGCATCTCATTTCTATGTTTCATGATAAGATATTATATTCATTGCGAAGTGTCATGTATACATCGTATTCACTTCAAATGAATGTAAATGCGAGACTTCCTTGCTAGGAAGTAGCGTTTCCAGATGTCTACGTATCGAAACAATATAGTTCTAGTTCTTCTTAAAACGAGATGTCGCATCTCATTTCTCTGTTTCATGATAAGATATAATATTTATTGCGAAGTGTCATGTATACCTCGTTTTAACATCAAAAGAATGTAAATATGACACTTCCATGCTAGGAAAAAACTTTTGCAGATGTCTACGTATTGTAGAAATAGAGTTCTAATGCTTCTTAAAACGGGATACCGCGTCTCATTCCTATGTTTCGTGACAAGATATTATATTCATTGCGAAGTGTCATGTGTTCCACGTATTCACTTCAAGTCAATGGAAATGCGACACTTTCGAGGAAATAGCGTTTGCAGAAGTCTTCGTATCGTAGCAACAGTGTTCTGACACTTCTTAAAACGCGATATCGCATCTCATTTCTATGTTTCATGATAAGATATAATATTCATTGCGAAGTGTCATGTATGCCTCGTTCTCACTTCAAAAGAATGTAAATGCGACACTTCCTTGCTAGGAAATAGCGTCTCCATATATCTACGCATCGTAGCAATAGATTTCTAATGCTTCTTAAAACGGGATATCGCATCTCATTTCTATGTTTCATGATAAGATATTATATTCATTGCGAAGTGTCATGTATACATCGTATTCACTTCAAATGAATGTAAATGCGACACTTCCTTGCTAGGAAGTAGCAATAGAGTTCTAATGCTTCTTAAAATGCGATATCGCATCGCACTTCCATGTTTCATGATATGATATAAAATTCATTGCGAATTGTTATGTATAACTCGTCTACATTTCAAAAGAATGTAAACACCACACTTCCTTGCCAGGAAATGCGTTTCCAGATGTCTACGTATCGAAGCTATGGAGTTCTAATGCTTCTTAAAACGCGATATCGCTTCTCATTTCTATGTTGCATGATATGATATAATCATCATTGCGAAGTGTTATGTATACCTCGTGTGCACTTCAAGAGAATGTAAATGCCGCAGTTCCGTGCTAGGAAATATTGATTCCCGATGTCTACGTATCGAATCAATAGAGATTTAATGCTTCTTAAAACGCGATATCGCATCTCAATTCTATGTTTCATGATAACATGTAACATTCACTGCGAAGTGTTATGTACACCTCGTCTACACTTCAAAAGAAGGTAAATGCCACACTTCTCTGTTAGGAAATGCGTTTACAGACGTCTACGTATCGAAGCAATAGAGTTCTAATACTTCTTAAAACGCGATACCCCAACTCATTTTAGTGTTTCATGATATGATATAGTATACATTGCGAAGTGTTATGCATACCTAGTCTACACTTCAAAAGGATGTAAATGTCACACTTCCTTGCTAGGAAAAGCGTTTCCAGATGTCTACGTGTCGAAGCAATAGAGTTCTAATGAATCTTGAAACGCATTATCGCATCTCATTTCTATGTATCATGATAAGATATAATATTCATTGCGAAGTGTCATGTATTCTCGTCTACAGGTCAAAAAAATGTAAATGCAACACTTCCTTGCTAGGGAATAGCGTTTCCAGACGTCTACGTATCGAAGCAGTAGAGTTCTAATGGGGGAGGGTTAGAGGTCCTTTTCACACCCGAGAACCATCCTGTTTATCTCCATGGACTATAGCAGCGGTCTTATCGTTGCAGAGCTCTCGATCCTATCCTTCGGGCTTCAGGGTCTCTTCTTGCTCACGTCCCGACTCCTCCACCGTCGAGCCCGTCACGCTACCTCGGCGCACAGCCCTTCCACGAACCTGCGGTATTATTTTCCGCCGAAGAGGCGTCTTATGGGTCGCTTCTTCCATCAGCTCGCCAGTCTAATCCGAAGAACGGAGAGAGTGAAACGAACGGGGGGGGGGGGGGGGGGGGGGAAGGTTCTACCATCGTGTATTTCACGCTCCTCTCAAATACAGCTATCGCGATGGTCCGTGTCGCGCTTCTCGCATGGGTGGTGATTTGCGAGCTAGTCTAACCGAAGCAGGGGGGGGGGGGTGAGCGAGCCTTGTGACTTCACCACGTCACAGTACATACAAATTTGCGATTAAGTTGCTATGTGTTCAAATTCAATTCCGAATAATGCACTAAAAAGCATCCCAGATGACAAACGGCAAGATGGTAGCGACACCATGCCGGCACTATATTGCCACTTCCGAGGAGTGTCAACTGATTCGTAGTCATCTGTGACCGGATTCGTTGACTAAAATGCCAGAACGTGTTACCAGCACGTTCTAGACAAGCGAATCGCGCAGAACCAGCACCATGGTGACACGCGTATCATCGCTCCATTCATGAATCTCCTCAGCAATGACGCAGGATCACATTTGGCAATGGGGAACCTGTGCTTTCATACAAATTAGAACCGTTAGATGTCAGTAGATGTTCAGCATATGAGTATTGATAGACATTTTGATGGTCGTTTTCCTATATTTATAGTTATTGAGCGAGTCGTATATATTTCTTTCAATCCATCATAGACTAAAAATATTATTTATAAGAAAAATATTACTTATAAAATAAAAACTCATGCTGTTGCGTCCCTAACTTCGCCTTGTGTAATTTTTGAAATAACATGCTGTCATCGTATTTAATGTAACCCTCAATTGCATGAATTTGTAACAATAAATTGAAGAAAATATATATAAAATAAGTGTATATATTTTTATGACAAAGTAATTATCGACTTTATGGAAAAAATCGCCCAATCGAGATAGTTTATAGAAAATAATAAAATCGAGTTCTTATATCTTTGTTTTGTGCCGGTGTATCTATTTTGGAATCAAAATAAATAAATTGCACAGTTTAGTCATTTTTCATATTTGCTTATAATTTTTATGGAAACAGCTTACCCATTAGTAAATGTCAGCCTACGCCACAACCACGCGTGTAGCTATGGTGAGCTGATAGTGTCATTGTCACGGCCGTGTAGCCCGTGTGCTATATCTCGGTGCTTTAATAGTGCCGTGATACGAATGCCGCCCCAGTACTTACAGTATGCCATTTCGCAATCTGAGTAGGAGCACTTTGTTAGCACAGTTCTGTCACGGAATTCGTTCCATCCGTTGTCATTGGCGTGCCATTGGCTGGCTGTTTGGGATATTGCAGTGCATGAGGCAAACTTGTTCCTTATCATCGTCAAGGAGATGGATTTTCACTCCCCCCCTTTTGATTTTTTAAAATTATTGTTTGGAATTTTTGCCGTTTCTGTATCTCTATGACCGCATTGTGGATTCAGCTTATGTACGATCTTTTTGGTCTTCATCCTTTGTTACATGTAATATTATATATGTGATGCACGTTTGTTATGTAATGCTCCGATTTGTAGGCCTCAGATACTTTTATTCTTTGGTAAAGCAACTTATTCGATTAATATATATTTATTAGACATAGATATAAACAATTAGAAAAATGTTATTAAAACGCTATTAAATTTGTTGTTGCAATTATATATTTAAGGTCTGAAGATGTAGATGCAATTAATGTCCGATATTTTACGTGATCCAATCGACGTATCAAGTGAGGCTATGAAATATAAAAATCTTTTACTATTCTTCGACCCCTTTACATGTTACATGAATGATAAGTCCTGCAAGACAAGAAGCCTGAATTAGTGAGATATCTAGGAACATAAGTAATTTGTAAGTAACACATCTTTTCTCTTTGAAATATTTGCCTTTGCATAGAATAGAACGTATAGATATAATTGCCTGTTTTGTACCCATTTCGGTCCAATTCTATTATAGCCTTTGAGCAGAAGTAATATTGATTATACTTGATTTTTGCAATAGTTCCTTAATTAACAGATTTTATTAACCTAGAATCATCATTTGACGGATGTATTTTATTAACCTAGAATCATCATTTGACGGATGTATTTTATTAACCTAGAATCATCATTTGACGGATGTATCAATCTACTTTGTAGCTCCATCAGTTTCTTTTTCTGCTCGCTACTTTCCATTTTCAGTTCCGTATACTTATCCTTTATCACCATCATATATGTTGCGTAAAATTACAATAACTTTTTGTCCTCAAATTTTGCGGATATTTCAATTAAATTTCCTTTGATTAAATAAACGGAAATTAAAAAACAGTGGCACGTACCATTTCTTGGAAACGTTGTATCGTAATTTGCATCTGACTGTTTTGAAAGGCAAGCACTTTATTTAACGTTTGCAATGATTCGGTTAGCGAAGTAAAGTAATATTCTACTTTCGAAATTGTTGGCTCTTGTAATTCTAAGGCAAATATATTCATCTGTCGACATCGTGAACATTGTTTTTTGGCAAAATTCCAGAAAAACAAATATACTATAAGTAAAATAATAAACATCATAATATTAAATTTAACTCTGTTCATCGTTGCCTTGTTGGACACATCCATAACAATATACAGGGTGGGGCAGTAATAATTAGCACCTCAGATATCCACGAAACTATAAGTTTCATAGAAGTTTTTGCTAATATAGAATTGCATAGTACAAAGGGGCCATCCGTTGATGAAAATAGTTTTTTTGTAAGTGGAGTTATGTTGGACATATGAAGGTTACCTTCATTTTTTAAAATGAATTGGTATGTCCATTCTTCCGTAATACGATAGAGCATTTTAAAGCAAGTTTAACGATCTGTAACATGAAGGCATTGAAGATTACAAAAAGTAAAGAAAGGCGATAATACTCACGGTTTTGATAGTAAATGAAACATACGTATTGTAAACAGTGGTGGAAGGCGTAATACTTACCGTTTACTTCACTGTGAATAAACACTTTTCGAAGGGCATTTCAATAGTTTGCAGCATAAGTTAAACATGATAAGATTAGTATTGAAAAATCGGTTCGAATACGTTTGGTTAAGCTGTTCTTTGTGTCGTTCATTTTATAAGTACTGAGCTGCGGATTCCTGAGGACAGCTCACAAAATTGCTGAACTATGGAAAATTATCATTGTGAATTTGAATCAAAAGGTAATTAAATTCCATTAGATTGTAAACAGATCTCAATGTTTCATTTTAGATAGTAAGATTAAACACTCTTTACAAAACTACAAGAATGGATACATACCTTTCTGTTATTATTATTTCATAAAGAATTATAATTGCAATTATATAGTTCATTACGATAAAAAATATTTCTCAGAAAATTCTAAATATTAAATAAAAGAATCAAGTAAAACATTTTTAATAATTACGAATATGAAAAATACTTGAACATTCCAAAAGAAAGATGTCTAAACAGGAGCTAGAAAAGTCAAACATTCAATTTCAATTCCAGAATTCATCTATAAGAGGTAAAATGTTTCGAAAGCTTTAATTACAGTCTTCAATGCAAGCAGTTGGGCAGTATTTCAATTTTTAAGAAAATTGATGAAAGTCAACCATTTTGAAGTGGTCAGAATCTTTGTCGTTTGAGCAATAAGTGAATAACAAATAACTGCATAAATTCCAGGCTTAAAAACTTATGGATTAAATCCTATGCAGACTCGTTCATGAGCGAGTTACTAAATAATAATCCACACTAAGTAATCATTTCAAAACTTAAACGATTACATCTCGCGAACTTTCAGAGATATCAGAAGCGTGAAAATTATGTGGTTTATCAAAAACTCTTCTAAAAGAACGGACGAAGTCAATAGAAACCTTTGTTGAAGTAAGCAAGTTATAAAGTTCTAAGCAACGCGATGGCCGTTATCTGCCTATGTTTCATAGCAAGTAAGTTCTGAATTTCTATGAAATCCAATGGAATTTCTCACTACTAACGTTTCAAAGTAAGTTCTCAAATTCTCAGTTCTACGTTTAAAACTATGTGTGTTCTATATATCGATGTAAAGTGATGGTTCCTATTAGTTGTGACGGAAACCTATATATAGTAAGTCAGGGAAGCTCGAAGGGGTTAATTATCTAAATGGTTTAAGGTGTAAAACGTACTTTAATCTAAAGCGATCTATCGTTCCAAGGTGTCCGCTCACGTACAACTTTCCTTGGGCGCCAGCTGCTCAGAAAGTAGCAAAGGGATAGACTACACGACCCCGGGAACCCTGGGGCGGAACAACCCTTGAAACTTCGAAATGGTCCTCCTCTCGACTACGCCTAGCCAAGTACACACACTCAGGTCGCGAGATACTGAAGTCACGGCATGTTTATTTAAGGTCTCGACGTGGGTTTAACTATGAAGGGCTACGGGAAACTACGCAACACGCCGCAAATTACCGGGTATCATAACTCGCTTCACGATATAAGATACAATATACAATATGCGACACAAGAAATGGGACGCTTTAGCGAATAAGCTCTCACGTTCTCTTCTTCAGGTTCCTTGAATTCGCTGGTGGTCCTCGGGTCTCCTGCATCCTTTTCGGGGTTCCTTGGTGGAGTGGGCTGTAGGCTTCGGTATTGTTCGAGTCCATCGATCAGTGGATTTCGGCGATTTCCTCTTCTCGCCCCCTTGGGTGTCCCTGAGGGGATCCTCCTGATCATTTAAATTGTGTAGCGCCTCGCGCGCCGCGCTCCCATGGCCCACCTGCAGGGCCGCTGGACTTTTGACTTCTCTTTAGGGGGTTAAGGATGGCTGAGGACCTTCTCACATCCCAGAGCATTATAAAGCACAAAAGCAGATAAGCATAATGCGATGCATAGAGCTTTACAACCTTCTAACTTATTTTGAACTGTTTATATGAAATGCAATATTGAGGTGCATGAAGTATGACAAATTAAATGCTTAGGCACCTGGACATCTAGAAACGCTATCTCCGGGCAAGAAAGTGTAGGGTTCACACTCAATTCATATGCAGAAGCAGATAAACATAACGCGATGCTATGAATATTACATCTTATCATGAAATATAGAAGTAAGATGCGCAGCCGCGATTTACGAAGCATTAGAACTCTATTGCTTCTAAACCTTCAGCTATAGAAACGATATTCCGTAGCAAGGAAGTGATCCATTTACATTCATTTGAAATGTAGAGGAGATATAAATAACGCGTTGCAATGAAATTACATCTCATCATGTGACTTAAAATTGATATGCGATATCGCGTTTTATAGGGAGTTAGAAATCTATTGCTTCAATGCGTAGACATCTAGAAATGCAATTTTCTAGCCAAGAAGTTTGGCCTTTGCATTCTTTTGAAGTGTAGACGAGGTATACATAACACATCGCAATGAATATTATATCTTATCATGAAACATACATGAGATGCGATATCGCGTTCTAGGAAGCATTAGACCTATATTGTTTCGATATGTAGACATCTGGAAACGCGTTTCCTAGCAAGGAAGTGTGTCATTGACATTCTTTTGAAGTGTAGATGAGGTATACTTAACAGTTCGCAATGAATATTATATCTTATTATGAAACATAGAATTGAGATGCGTTATCGCGTTTAAAGAAGCATTGGAACTCTATTGCTTCGATACGTAGACATCTGCAATCGCTTTTCCCAGCAACGAAGTGTGGCATTTACATTCCTTGAAGTGTAGACGAGGCATAAATAACACTTCGCAATGAGTATTACATCTTATCATGAAACATAGAAGTGAGATGCGATATCGCGATTTAAGAAGCATTAGAACTCTATTGCTTCGATACGTAGACATCGTGGCATTTACATACTTTTGAAGTGTAGACGAGGTATACATAACGCTTCACAATGAATATTATGTCATATCATGAAACATAGAAATAAGGTGTAATATCGCGTTTTAAGAAGAATTAGAACCCTATTGCTTCGATACGTAGACACCTGGAAACGACATTTCCTAGCAAGGAAGTGTGGCATTTACACTCTTTTGAAGTGTAGACGTGGTATACATAACACTTCGCAATGAATATTATATCTTATCATAAAACATAGAAATGAGGTGCAATATCGCGTTTTGGGAAGCATTAGAACTCTATTCCTTCGATACGTAGACATCTAGAAACGCTATTTCCTGGCAAGGACGGGTGACATATACATTCTATTGAGTGTATGCGAGGTATACATAACACTTCGCAATGAATATTATATCTTATCATGAAACACAGAATTGAGATGCGATATCGCGTTTAAAGAAGCATTAGAATTATACTGCTTCGATACGCAGACATCTGGAAAAGCATTTCCTAGGAAGGTAGTGTGGCATTTATATACTTTTGAAATGTAGATGAGGTATACATAACACTTCGTAATGAATATTATATCTTATCCTATTTCATCGAAGTGAGGTGCGATATCGCGTTTTAAGAAGCATTAGAACTCCATTGATTCGATACGTAGACATCTGGAAACGCATTTCCTAGCAAGGATGTGTGGCATTTACATTCTTTTATAGTGTAGACGAGGTATACATAACACTTCGCAATGAATATTATATCTCATCACGAAACATTGAAATGTGATTCGATATCGCGTTTTAAGATGCATTACATCTGCATTGCTTCGATACGTAGAGATCTGGAATCGAAATTTCCTAGCATGGAAGTGTGGCATTTACATTCTTTGGACGTGTAGACGAGGTATACGAAACACTTCGCAATGAAATTACATTTTATCATGAAACATAGAAATGAGATGCGATACCGCGTCTTAAGAAGCATTAGGACTCTATTGCTTCGATACGTAGACATGTCGAATCGCATTTCCTAGCAAGGAAGTGGGGATATTACATTCTTTAGTAGTGTGGACAAGATATACATAACACTTCGCAATGAATATTATATTTTGTCATGAAACATAGAATTGATTAGCGTTATCGCGTCTGAAGAAGCATTAGAACTCTATTGCTTCGATATGTGGACATCTGGAAGCGCATTTCCTAGCAAGGAAGTGTGGCATTTACATTCTTGTGAAGTGCAGAACAGGTATACGTAACACTTTGCAATGAATGCTATATCATATCATGAAACATAGAAATGAGAGTCTATATCGCATTTTAAGAAGCATTAGATCTCTGTTGCTTCGATACGTAAGCATCTGGAAATGCATTTCCTATCAAGGATGTGTGGCATGTACATTCTTTTGAAGTGTGGACGAGGTATACATAACAGTCTGCAATGAATATTATATCTCATCACGAAACATTGAAATGTGATTCGATATCGCGTTTTAAGAAGCATTAGAACTCTATTGCTACGATACGTAGACATCCGCAAACGCTATTTCCTAGCATGCAAGTGTCGCACTTACATTCCTTTGAAGTGAATACGAGGTATACATGACACTTCGCAATGAATATTATATGTTATCATGAAACACAGAAGTGAGATGCGATATCGCGTTCTAAGAAGCATTAGAACTCTAATGCTACGATACGTAGACATCCGCAAACGCTATTTCCTAGCATGCAAGTGTCGCATTTACATTCTTTTGAAGTGAATACGAGGTATACATGACACTTCGCAATGAATATTATATCTTATCATGAAACATAGAAATGAGATGCGACATCTTGTTTTAGGAAGTATTAGAACTATATTCTTACGATACGTGGTCATCTGGAAGCGCTATTTCCTAGCAAGGAAGTGTCGCATTTACATTCTTGTGTAGTGAAATCGGGGTATACATAACACTCCATAATGAATATTACACCTTATCATGAAACATAGCAGTGAGATGCGATACCGCGTTGTAAGAAGCATTAGAACTCCATTGCTACGATACGTAGACATCTGCAAATGTTATTTCCTAGCATGCAAGTGTCGCATTTACATTCTTTTGTAGAGAATACGAGGTATACATGACACTTCGCAATGAATATTATATCTTATCATGAAACACAGAAAAGAAATGCGACATCTCGTTTTAAAAAGTATTAGAACTCTATTGTTTCCATACGTAGTCATCTTGAAACGCTATTTCCTAGCAAGGAAGTGTAGCATTTACATCCTTTTGAAGTGAATACGAGGTATACATGACACTTCGCAATGAATATTATATCTTATCATGAAACATAGAAATGAGATGCGACATCCTGTTTTAGGAAGAATTAGAACTCTATTCTTACCATACGTGGTCATCTGGAAACGCTATTTCCTAGCACGGAAGTGTCGCTTTTACATTCTTTTGAAGTGAATACGAGGTATACATGACACTTCGCAATGAATATTATATCTTATCATGAAACATAGAAGTGAGATGCGATATCGCGTTTTAAGAAGCATTGGAACTCTATTGCTACGATACGTAGACATCCGCAAACGCTATTTCCCCGCATGCAAGTGTCGCATTTACATTCTTCTGAAGTGAATACGAGGTATACATGCCACTTCGCAATGAATATTATATCTTATCATGAAACATAGAAGTGAGATGCGATATCACGTTTTAAGAAGCATTAGAACTCTATTGCTACGATGCGTAGACATCTGCAAATGTTATTTCCTAGCAAGCAAGTGTCGCATTTACATTCTTTTGAAGTGAATACGAGGAAACATAACAGTCCACAATGAATATTATATCTTATTACGAATCATAGAAATGAAATGCAACATCTCGTTTTAAGTAGCATTGGAACTCTATTGCTACGATACGTAGACATCGGTAAACTATATTTCCTAGCATGAAAGTGTCGCATTTACATTCTTTTGAAGTGAATACGACGTATACATGACACTTCGCAATGAATATTATATCTTAACATGAAACATAGGAGTGAGATGCGATATCGCGCTTTAAGAAGCATTAGAACTCTATTGTTACGATACGTAGACATCTGGATACGCTATTTCCTAGCATGGAAGTATCGCATTTACATTCTTTTGAAGTGAATACGAGATATCAATGACACTTCGCAATGAATATTATATCTTATCATGAAACATAGGAATGAGGTGTTATATCGCGTTTTGAGAAGTATTAGAACTCTGTTGCTAATATACGTAGACATCCGCTAACGCTATTTCCTAGCATGTAAGTGTCGCATTTACATTCCATTGAAGTAAATACGAGGTATACATGACACTTCGCAATGGATATTATATCTTATCATGAAACATAGAAGTGAGATGCGATATCGCGTTCTAAGAAGCATTAGAACTCTATTGCTACGATGCGTAGACATCTGCAAATGTTATGTCCTAGCAAGGAAGTGTCGCGTTTACATTCTTTTGAAGTGAATACGAGATATACATGACACTTCGCAATGAATATTATATCTTATCATGAAACATAGAAATGAGATGCGACATCTCGTTTTAAGAAGCATTAGAACTCTATTGCTACGATACGTGGTCATCTGGGAACGCTATTTCCTAGCACGGAAGTGTCGCATTTACATTCTTTTGAAGTGAATACGAGGTATACATGACACTTCGCAATGGATATTATATCTTATCAGGAAACATAGAAATGGGATGCGACATCTCGTTTTAAGAAGTATTAGAACTCTATTCTTTCGATACGTGGTCATCTGGAAACGCTATTTCCTAGCACGGAAGTGTCGCATTTACGTTCATTTGAAGTGAATACGAGGTATACATGACACTTCGCAATGAATGTTATGTCTTATCATGAAACATAGAAGTGAGATGGGATATCGCGTTTATGAAGCATTAGAACTCTATTGCTACGATACGTCGACACCCGCAAACGCTATTTCCTAGCATGGAAGTGTAGCATTTTCATTCCTTTGAAGTGAATACGATGTATACATGACACTTCACAATGAATATTATATCTTATCATGAAACATAGAAGTGAGATGCGATATCGCGCTTTGAGAAGCATTAGAACTCTATTCTTTCGATACGTCGTCATCTGGAAACGCTATTTCCTAGCACGGAAGTGTCGCATTTACATTCTTTGAAGTGAATACGAGGTATACATGACACTTCGCAATGAATATTATATCTTATCATGAAACATAGATGTGAAATGCGACATCTCGTTTTAAGTAGCATAAGAACTCTATTGCTACGATGCGTAGACATCTGCAAATGTTATTTCCTAGCAAGGAAGTGTCGCATTTACATTCTTTTGAAGTGAATACGACGTACACATGACACTTCGCAATGAATATTATATCTTATCATGAAACATAGTAGTGAGATGCGATATCGCGTTTTAAGAAGCATTAGAACTCTACTGCTACGATACATTGACATCTGCAAACGCTATTTCCTAGCATGCAAGTGTCGCATTTACATTCTTTTGAACTGAATACGAGGTATACATGACACTTTGGAATGAATATTATATCTTATCATGAAACATAGAAGTGAGATTCGACATCCTGTTTTAGGAAGTATTAGAACTCTATTGCTACGATACGTAGACATCTGCAAACGCTATTTCCTAGCAAGGAAGTGTCGCACTTACATTCCATTGAAGCGAATACGAGGTATACATGACACTTCGCAATGGATATTATATCTTATCATGAAACATAGAAATGAGATGCGACATCTCGTTTTAAGAAGTATTAGAACTCTATTCTTTCGATACGTGGTCATCTGGAAACGCTATTTCCTAGCACGGAAGTGTCGCATTTACGTTCTTTTGAAGTGAATACGAGGTATACATGACACTTCGCAATGAATATTATATCTTATCATGAAACATAGAAGTGAGATGCGATATCGCGTTTTAAGAAGCATTAGAGCTCTATTGCTACGATACGTAGACACCCGTAAACGCTATTTCCTAGCATGGAAGTGTCGCATTTACATTCTTTTGAAGAGAATACGATGTATACATGACACTTCGCAATGAATATTATATCTTATCATGAAACATAGAAGTGAGATGCAATATCGCGTTTTAAGAAGCATTAGAACTCTATTGCTACGATACGTAGACATCCGCAAACGCTATTTCCTAGCAGGCAAGTGTCGCATTTACATTCTTTTGAACTGAATACGAGGTATACATGACACTTCGCAATGAATATTATATCTTATCATGAAACATAGAAGTGAGATGCGATATCGCGCTTTGAGATGTATTAGAACTCTATTCTTTCGATACGTGGTCATCTGGAAACGTTATTTCCTAGCACGGAAGTGTCGCATTTACATTCTTTTGAAGTGAATACGAGGTATACATGACACTTCGCAATGAATATTATATCTTATCATGAACCATAGAAGTGAGATGCGATATCGCATTCTAAGAAGCATTAGAACTCTATTGCTACGATGCGTAGACATCTGCAAATGTTATTTCCTAGCAAGGAAGTGTCGCATTTACATTCTTTTGAAGTGAATACGAGGTATACATAACACTCCACAATGAATATTATATCTTATCACGAAACATAGAAATGAAATGCGACATCTCGTTTTAAGGAGCATTAGAACTCTATTGCTACGATACGTAGACATCGGCGAACGCTATTTCCTAGCATGGAAGTGTCGCATTTACATTCTTTTGAAGTGAATACGATGTATACATGACACTTCGCAATGAATATTATATCTTATCATGAAACATAGAAGTGAGATGCGATATCGCGTTTTAAGAAGCATTAGAACTCTATTGCTACGATGCGTAGACATCCGCAAACGCTATTTCCTAGCAAGGAAATGTCGCATTTACATTCCATTGAAGCGTATACGAGGTATACATGACACTTCGCAATGGACATTATATCTTATCATGAAACATAGAAATGAGATGCGACATCTCGTTTTAAGAAGTATTAGAACTCTATTCATTCGATACGTGGTCATCTGGAAACGCCATTTCCTAGCACGGAAGTGTCGCATTTACGTTCTTTTGAAGTGAATACGAGGTATACATGACACTTCGCAATGAATATTATATCTTATCATGAAATATAGAAGTGAGATGCGATATCGCGTTTTAAGAAGCATTAGAGCTCTATTGCTACGATACGTAGACACCCGCAAACGCTATTTCCTAGCATGGAAGCGTCGCATTTACATTCTTTTGAACTGAATACGAGGTATACATGACACTTCGCAATGAATATTATATCTTATCATGAAACATAGAAGTGAGATGCGATATCGCGCTTTTAGAAGTATTAGAACTCTATTCTTTCGATACGTGGTCATCTGGAAATGCTATTTCCTAGCACGGAAGAGTCGCATTTACATTCTTTTGAAGTGAATATGAGGTATACATGACACTTCGCAATGAATATTATATCTTATCATGAAACATAGAAGTGAGATGCGATATCGCGTTTTAAGTAGCATTAGAGCTCTATTGCTACGATACGTAGACACCCGCAAACGCTATTTCCTAACATGGAAGTGTCGCATTTACATTCTTGTGAAGAGAATACGATGTATACATGACACTTCGCAATGAATATTATATCTTATCATGAAACATAGATGTGAGATGCGATATCGCGCTTTGAGAAGTATTAGAACACTATTCTTTCGATACGTGGTCATCTGGAAACGCTATTTCCTAGCACGGAAGTGTCGCATTTACATTCTTTTGAAGTGAATACGAGGTATACATGACACTTCGCAATGAATATTATATCTTATCATGAAACATAGAAGTGAGATGCAATATCGCGTTCTAAGAAGCATTAGAACTCTATTGCTACGATGCGTAGACATCTGCAAATGTTATTTCCTAGCAAGGAAGTGTCGCATTTACATTCTTTTGAAGTGAATACGAGGTATACATAACACTCCACAATGAATATTATATCTTATCACGAAACATAGAAATGAAATGCCACATCTCGTTTTAAGTAGCATTAGAACTCTATTGCTACGATACGTAGACATCGGCAAACGCTATTTCCTAGCATGGAAGTGTCGCATTTACATTCTTTTGAAGTGAGTACGATGTATACATGACACTTCGCAATGAATATTATATCTTATCATGAAACATAGAAGTGGGACGCGATATCGCGTTTTAAGAAGTATTAGAACTCTATTGTTTCCATACGTGGTCATCTGGAAACGCTATTTCCTAGCACGGAAATGTCACATTTACATTCTTTTGAAGTGAATACGAGGTATACATGACATTTCGCAATCAATATTATATCTTATCATGAAACATGGAAGTGAGATGCGATATCGCGTTCTAAGAAGCATTAGAACTCTATTGCTACGATACGTAGACATCCGCAAACGCTATTTCCTAGCATGCAAGTGTCGCATTTACATTCTTTTGTAGTGAATACGAGGTATACATGACACTTCGCAATGAATATTATATCTTATCGTGAAACATAGAAATGAGATGCGACATCTCGTTTTAAGAAGTATTAGAACTCTATTCTTTCGATACGTGGTCATCTGGAAACGCTATTTCCTAGCATGAAAGTGTCGCATTTACATTCTTTTGAAGTGAATACGACGTACACATGACACTTCGCAATGAATATTATATCTTATCATGAAACATAGTAGTGAGATGCGATATCGCGTTTTAAGAAGCATTAGAACTCTACTGCTACGATACATTGACATCTGCAAACGCTATTTCCTAGCATGCAAGTGTCGCATTTACATTCTTTTGAACTGAATACGAGGTATACATGACACTTTGGAATGAATATTATATCTTATCATGAAACATAGAAGTGAGATTCGACATCCTGTTTTAGGAAGTATTAGAACTCTATTGCTACGATACGTAGACATCTGCAAACGCTATTTCCTAGCAAGGAAGTGTCGCACTTACATTCCATTGAAGCGAATACGAGGTATACATGACACTTCGCAATGGATATTATATCTTATCATGAAACATAGAAATGAGATGCGACATCTCGTTTTAAGAAGTATTAGAACTCTATTCTTTCGATACGTGGTCATCTGGAAACGCTATTTCCTAGCACGGAAGTGTCGCATTTACGTTCTTTTGAAGTGAATACGAGGTATACATGACACTTCGCAATGAATATTATATCTTATCATGAAACATAGAAGTGAGATGCGATATCGCGTTTTAAGAAGCATTAGAGCTCTATTGCTACGATACGTAGACACCCGTAAACGCTATTTCCTAGCATGGAAGTGTCGCATTTACATTCTTTTGAAGAGAATACGATGTATACATGACACTTCGCAATGAATATTATATCTTATCATGAAACATAGAAGTGAGATGCAATATCGCGTTTTAAGAAGCATTAGAACTCTATTGCTACGATACGTAGACATCCGCAAACGCTATTTCCTAGCAGGCAAGTGTCGCATTTACATTCTTTTGAACTGAATACGAGGTATACATGACACTTCGCAATGAATATTATATCTTATCATGAAACATAGAAGTGAGATGCGATATCGCGCTTTGAGATGTATTAGAACTCTATTCTTTCGATACGTGGTCATCTGGAAACGTTATTTCCTAGCACGGAAGTGTCGCATTTACATTCTTTTGAAGTGAATACGAGGTATACATGACACTTCGCAATGAATATTATATCTTATCATGAACCATAGAAGTGAGATGCGATATCGCATTCTAAGAAGCATTAGAACTCTATTGCTACGATGCGTAGACATCTGCAAATGTTATTTCCTAGCAAGGAAGTGTCGCATTTACATTCTTTTGAAGTGAATACGAGTTATACATAACACTCCACAATGAATATTATATCTTATCACGAAACATAGAAATGAAATGCGACATCTCGTTTTAAGGAGCATTAGAACTCTATTGCTACGATACGTAGACATCGGCGAACGCTATTTCCTAGCATGGAAGTGTCGCATTTACATTCTTTTGAAGTGAATACGATGTATACATGACACTTCGCAATGAATATTATATCTTATCATGAAACATAGAAGTGAGATGCGATATCGCGTTTTAAGAAGCATTAGAACTCTATTGCTACGATGCGTAGACATCCGCAAACGCTATTTCCTAGCAAGGAAATGTCGCATTTACATTCCATTGAAGCGTATACGAGGTATACATGACACTTCGCAATGGACATTATATCTTATCATGAAACATAGAAATGAGATGCGACATCTCGTTTTAAGAAGTATTAGAACTCTATTCATTCGATACGTGGTCATCTGGAAACGCCATTTCCTAGCACGGAAGTGTCGCATTTACGTTCTTTTGAAGTGAATACGAGGTATACATGACACTTCGCAATGAATATTATATCTTATCATGAAATATAGAAGTGAGATGCGATATCGCGTTTTAAGAAGCATTAGAGCTCTATTGCTACGATACGTAGACACCCGCAAACGCTATTTCCTAGCATGGAAGCGTCGCATTTACATTCTTTTGAACTGAATACGAGGTATACATGACACTTCGCAATGAATATTATATCTTATCATGAAACATAGAAGTGAGATGCGATATCGCGCTTTTAGAAGTATTAGAACTCTATTCTTTCGATACGTGGTCATCTGGAAATGCTATTTCCTAGCACGGAAGAGTCGCATTTACATTCTTTTGAAGTGAATATGAGGTATACATGACACTTCGCAATGAATATTATATCTTATCATGAAACATAGAAGTGAGATGCGATATCGCGTTTTAAGTAGCATTAGAGCTCTATTGCTACGATACGTAGACACCCGCAAACGCTATTTCCTAACATGGAAGTGTCGCATTTACATTCTTGTGAAGAGAATACGATGTATACATGACACTTCGCAATGAATATTATATCTTATCATGAAACATAGATGTGAGATGCGATATCGCGCTTTGAGAAGTATTAGAACACTATTCTTTCGATACGTGGTCATCTGGAAACGCTATTTCCTAGCACGGAAGTGTCGCATTTACATTCTTTTGAAGTGAATACGAGGTATACATGACACTTCGCAATGAATATTATATCTTATCATGAAACATAGAAGTGAGATGCAATATCGCGTTCTAAGAAGCATTAGAACTCTATTGCTACGATGCGTAGACATCTGCAAATGTTATTTCCTAGCAAGGAAGTGTCGCATTTACATTCTTTTGAAGTGAATACGAGGTATACATAACACTCCACAATGAATATTATATCTTATCACGAAACATAGAAATGAAATGCCACATCTCGTTTTAAGTAGCATTAGAACTCTATTGCTACGATACGTAGACATCGGCAAACGCTATTTCCTAGCATGGAAGTGTCGCATTTACATTCTTTTGAAGTGAGTACGATGTATACATGACACTTCGCAATGAATATTATATCTTATCATGAAACATAGAAGTGGGACGCGATATCGCGTTTTAAGAAGTATTAGAACTCTATTGTTTCCATACGTGGTCATCTGGAAACGCTATTTCCTAGCACGGAAATGTCACATTTACATTCTTTTGAAGTGAATACGAGGTATACATGACATTTCGCAATCAATATTATATCTTATCATGAAACATGGAAGTGAGATGCGATATCGCGTTCTAAGAAGCATTAGAACTCTATTGCTACGATACGTAGACATCCGCAAACGCTATTTCCTAGCATGCAAGTGTCGCATTTACATTCTTTTGTAGTGAATACGAGGTATACATGACACTTCGCAATGAATATTATATCTTATCGTGAAACATAGAAATGAGATGCGACATCTCGTTTTAAGAAGTATTAGAACTCTATTCTTTCGATACGTGGTCATCTGGAAACGCTATTTCCTAGCATGAAAGTGTCGCATTTACATTCTTTTGAAGTGAATACGAGGTATACATGACACTTCGCAATGAATATTATATCTTATCGTGAAACATAGAAGTGAGATACGATATCGCGCTTTGAGAAGCATTAGAACTCTATTCTTTCGATACGTGGTCATCTGGAAACGCTATATCCTAGCACGGAAGTGTCGCATTTACATTCTTTTGAAGTGAATACGTGGTATACATGACACTTCGCAATGTATATTATATCATATCATGAAACATAGAAGTGAGATGCGATATCGCGTTCTAAGAAGCATTAGAACTCCATTGCTACGATGCGTAGACATCTGCAAATGTTATTTCCTAGCAAGGAAATGTCGCATTTACATTCCATTGAAGCGAATACGAGGTATACATGACACTTCGCAATGGATATTATATCTTATCATGAAACATTGAAATGAGATGCGACATCTCGTTTTAAGAAGTATTAGAACTCTATTCTTTCGATACGTGGTCATCTGGAAACGCTATTACATAGCACGGAAGTGTCGCATTTACGTTCTTTTGAAGTGAATACGAGGTATACATGACACTTCGCAATGAATATTATATCTTATCATGAAACATAGAAGTGAAATGCGATATCGCGTTTTGAGAAGCATTAGAGCTCTGTTACTACGATACGTGGACACCCGCAAACGCTATTTCCTAGCATGGAGGTGTCGCATTTACATTCTTCTGAAGAGAATACGATGTATACAAGACACTTCACAATGAATATTATATCTTATCATGAAGCATAGAAGTGAGATGCGATATCGGGTTATAAGAAGCATTAGAACTCTATTTCTACGATACGTAGACATCCGCAAACGCTATTTCCTAGCATGCAAGTGTCGCATTTACATTCTTTTGAACTGCATACGAGGTATACATGACACTTCGCAATGAATATTATATCTTATCATGAAACATAGAAGTGAGATGCGATATCGCGCTTTGAGAAGCATTAGAACTCTATTCTTTCGATACGTGGTCATCTGGAAACGCTATATCCTAGCACGGAAGTGTCGCATTTACATTCTTTAGAAGTGAATACGTGGTATACATGACACTTCGCTATGTATATTATATCTTATCATGAAACATAGAAGTGAGATGCGATATCGCGTTCTAAGAAGCATTAGAACACTATTGTTTCCATACGTAGTCATCTTGAAACGCTATTTCCTAGCAAGGAAGTGTCGCATTTACATCCTTTTGAAGTGAATACAAGGTATACATGACACTTCGCAATGAATATTATATCTTATCATGAAACATAGAAGTGAGATGCAATATCGCGTTTTAAGAAGCATTAGAACTCTATTGCTACGATACGTAGACATCCGCAAACGCTATTTCCTAGCATGCAAGTGTCGCATTTACATTCTTTTGAAGTGAATACGAGGAAACATAACAGTCCACAATGAATATTATATCTTATTACGAATCATAGAAATGAAATGCAACATCTCGTTTTAAGTAGCATTGGAACTCTATTGCTACGATACGTAGACATCGGTAAACTATATTTCCTAACATGAAAGTGTCGCATTTACATTCTTTTGAAGTGAATACGACGTATACATGACACTTCGCAATGAATATTATATCTTATCATGAAACATAGAAGTGAGATGCGATATCGCGCTTTAAGAAGCATTAGAACTCTATTGTTGCGATACGTAGACATCTGGATACGCTATTTCCTAGCATGGAAGTATCGCATTTACATTCTTTTGAAGTGAATACGAGATATACATGACACTTCGCAATGAATATTATATCTTATCATGAAACATAGGAATGAGGTGTTATATCGCGTTTTGAGAAGTATTAGAACTCTATTCTTTCGATACGTGGTCATCTGGAAACGCTATATCCTAGCACGGAAGTGTCGCATTTACATTCTTTTGAAGTGAATACGTGGTATACATGACACTTCGCAATGTATATTATATCTTATCATGAAACATAGAAGTGAGATGCATATCGCGTTCTAAGAAGCATTAGAACTCTATTGCCACGATGCGTAGACATCTGCAAATGTTATTTCCTAGCAAGGAAATGTCGCATTTACATTCCATTGAAGCGAATACGAGGTATACATGACACTTCGCAATGAATATTATATCTTATCATGAAACATAGAAGTGAGATGCGATATCGCGTTTTAAGAATCATTAGAGCTCTATTGCTACGATACGTAGACACCCGCAAACGCTATTTCCTAGCATGGAAGTGTCGCATTTACATTCTTTTGAAGAGAATACGATGTATGCATGACACTTCGCAATGAATATTATATCTTATCATGAAGCATAGAAGTGAGATGCGATATCGGGTTATAAGAAGCATTAGAACTCTATTGCTACGATACGTAGACATCCGCAAACGATATTTCCTAGCATGCAAGTGTCGCATTTACATTCTTTTGAACTGCATACGAGGTATACATGACACTTCGCAATGAATATTATATCTTATCATGAAACATAGAAGTGAGATGCGATATCGCGCTTTGAGAAGCATTAGAACTCTATTCTTTCGATACGTGGTCATCTGGAAACGCTATATCCTAGCACGGAAGTGTCGCATTTACATTCTTTAGAAGTGAATACGTGGTATACATGACACTTCGCTATGTATATTATATCTTATCATGAAACATAGAAGTGAGATGCGATATCGCGTTCTAAGAAGCATTAGAACACTATTGTTTCCATACGTAGTCATCTTGAAACGCTATTTCCTAGCAAGGAAGTGTCGCATTTACATCCTTTTGAAGTGAATACAAGGTATACATGACACCTCGCAATGAATATTATATCTTATCATGAAACATAGAAGTGAGATGCAATATCGCGTTTTAAGAAGCATTAGAACTCTATTGCTACGATACGTAGACATCCGCAAACGCTATTTCCTAGCATGCAAGTGTCGCATTTACATTCTTTTGAAGTGAATACGAGGAAACATAACAGTCCACAATGAATATTATATCTTATTACGAATCATAGAAATGAAATGCAACATCTCGTTTTAAGTAGCATTGGAACTCTATTGCTACGATACGTAGACATCGGTAAACTATATTTCCTAACATGAAAGTGTCGCATTTACATTCTTTTGAAGTGAATACGACGTATACATGACACTTCGCAATGAATATTATATCTTATCATGAAACATAGAAGTGAGATGCGATATCGCGCTGTAAGAAGCATTAGAACTCTATTGTTGCGATACGTAGACATCTGGATACGCTATTTCCTAGCATGGAAGTATCGCATTTACATTCTTTTGAAGTGAATACGAGATATGCATGACACTTCGCAATGAATATTATATCTTATCATGAAACATAGGAATGAGGTGTTATATCGCGTTTTGAGAAGTATTAGAACTCTATTCTTTCGATACGTGGTCATCTGGAAACGCTATATCCTAGCACGGAAGTGTCGCATTTACATTCTTTTGAAGTGAATACGTGGTATACATGACACTTCGCAATGTATATTATATCTTATCATGAAACATAGAAGTGAGATGCAATATCGCGTTTTAGGAAGCATTAGAACTCTATTGCTACGATACGTAGACATCCGCAATCGCTATTTCCTAGCAGGCAAGTGTAGCATTTACATTCTTTTGAACTGAATACGAGGTATACATGACACTTCGCAATGAATATTATATCTTATCATGAAACATAGAAGTGAGATGCGATATCGCGCTTTGAGAAGTATTAGAACTCTATTCTTTCGATACGTGGTCATCTGGAAGCGCTATTTCCTAGCACGGAAGTGTCGCATTTACATTCTTTTGAAGTGAATACGAGGTATACATGACACTTCGCAATGAATATTATATCTTATCATGAAACTTAGAAGTGAGATGCGATATCGCGCTTTGAGAAGCATTAGAACTCTATTCTTTCGATACGTGGTCATCTGGAAACGCTATATCCTAGCACGGAAGTGTCGCATTTACATTCTTTAGAAGTGAATACGTGGTATACATGACACTTCGCTATGTATATTATATCTTATCATGAAACATAGAAGTGAGATGCGATATCGCGTTCTAAGAAGCATTAGAACACTATTGTTTCCATACGTAGTCATCTTGAAACGCTATTTCCTAGCAAGGAAGTGTCGCATTTACATCCTTTTGAAGTGAATACAAGGTATACATGACACTTCGCAATGAATATTATATCTTATCATGAAACATAGAATTGAGATGCAATATCGCGTTTTAAGAAGCATTAGAACTCTATTGCTACGATACGTAGACATCCGCAAACGCTATTTCCTAGCATGCAAGTGTCGCATTTACATTCTTTTGAAGTGAATACGTGGAAACATAACAGTCCACAATGAATATTATATCTTATTACGAATCATAGAAATGAAATGCAACATCTCGTTTTAAGTAGCATTGGAACTCTATTGCTACGATACGTAGACATCGGTAAACTATATTTCCTAACATGAAAGTGTCGCATTTACATTCTTTTGAAGTGAATACGACGTATACATGACACTTCGCAATGAATATTATATCTTATCATGAAACATAGAAGTGAGATGCGATATCGCGCTGTAAGAAGCATTAGAACTCTATTGTTGCGATACGTAGACATCTGGATACGCTATTTCCTAGCATGGAAGTATCGCATTTACATTCTTTTGAAGTGAATACGAGATATACATGACACTTCGCAATGAATATTATATCTTATCATGAAACATAGGAATGAGGTGTTATATCGCGTTTTGAGAAGTATTAGAACTCTATTCTTTCGATACGTGGTCATCTGGAAACGCTATATCCTAGCACGGAAGTGTCGCATTTACATTCTTTTGAAGTGAATACGTGGTATACATGACACTTCGCAATGTATATTATATCTTATCATGAAACATAGAAGTGAGATGCAATATCGCGTTTTAGGAAGCATTAGAACTCTATTGCTACGATACGTAGACATCCGCAATCGCTATTTCCTAGCAGGCAAGTGTAGCATTTACATTCTTTTGAACTGAATACGAGGTATACATGACACTTCGCAATGAATATTATATCTTATCATGAAACATAGAAGTGAGATGCGATATCGCGCTTTGAGAAGTATTAGAACTCTATTCTTTCGATACGTGGTCATCTGGAAGCGCTATTTCCTAGCACGGAAGTGTCGCATTTACATTCTTTTGAAGTGAATACGAGGTATACATGACACTTCGCAATGAATATTATATCTTATCATGAAACATAGAAGTGAGATGCGATATCGCGTTCTAAGAAGCATTAGAACTCTATTGCTACGATGCGTAGACATCTGCAAATGTTATTTCCTAGCAAGGAAGTGTCGCATTTACATTCTTTTGAAGTGAATACGAGGTATACATAACACTCCACAATGAATATTATATCTTATCACGAAACATAGAAATGAAATGCGACATCTCGTTTTAAGGAGCATTATAACTCTATTGCTACGATACGTAGACATCGGCGAACGCTATTTCCTAGCATGGAAGTGTCGCATTTACATTCTTTTGAAGTGAATACGATGTATACATGACTCTTCGCAATGAATATTATATCTTATCATGAAACATAGAAGTGAGATGCGATATCGCGTTTTAAGTTGTATTAGAACTCTATTGTTTCCATACGTAGTCATCTTGAAACGCTATTTCCTAGCAAGGAAGTGTCGCATTTACATCCTTTTGAAGTGAATACGAGGTATACATGTCACTTCGCAATGAATATTATATCTTATCATGAAACATAGAAATGAGATGCGACATCTTGTTTTAGGAAGAATTAGAACTCTAGTCTTACCATACGTGGTCATCTGGAAACGCTATTTCCTAGCACGGAAGTGTCGCATTTACGTTCTTTTGATGTGAATACGAGGTATACATGACACTTCGCAATGAATATTATATCTTATCATGAAACATAGAAGTGAGATGCGATATCGCGTGCTAAGAAGCATTAGAACTCTATTCTTTCGATACGTGGTCATCTGGAAACGCTATTTCCTAGCACGGAAGTGTCGCATTTACATTCTTTTGAAGTGAATACGAGGTATACATGACACTTCGCAATGAATATTATATCTTATCATGAAACGTAGAAGTGAGATGCGATATCGCTTTCTAAGAAGCATTAGAACTCTATTGCTACGATGCGTAGATATCTGCAAATGTTATCTCCTAGCAAGGAAGTGTCGCATTTACATTCCTTTGAAGTGAATACGAGGTATACATAACACTCCACAATGAATATTATATCTTATCACGAAACATAGAAATGAAATGCGACATCTCGTTTTAAGTAGCATTAGAACTCTATTGCTACGATACGTAGACATCGGCAAACGCTATTTCCTAGCATGGAAGTGTCGCATTTACATTCTTTTGAAGTGAATACGATGTATACATGACTCTTCGCAATGAATATTATATCTTATCATGAAACATAGAAGTGAGATGCGATATCGCGTTTTAAGAAGTATTAGAACTCTATTGTTTCCATACGTAGTCATCTTGAAACGCTATTTCCTAGCAAGGAAGTGTCGCATTTACATCCTTTTGAAGTGAATACGAGGTATACATGTCACTTCGCTATGAATATTATATCTTATCATGAAACATAGAAATGAGATTGCGACATCTTGTTTTAGGAAGAATTAGAACTCTAGTCTTACCATACGTGGTCATCTGGAAACGCTATTTCCTAGCACGGAAGTGTCGCATTTACATTCTTTTGAAGTGAATACGAGGTATACATGACACTTCGCAATCAATATTATATCTTATCATGAAACATTGAAGTGAGATGCGATATCGCGTTTTAAGAAGCATTAGAGTTCTATTGCTACGATACGTAGACACCCGCAAACGCTATTTCCTAGCATGCAAGTGTCGCATTTGCATTCTTTTGTAGTGAATACGAGGTATACATGACACTTCGCAATGAAAATTATATCTTATCATGAAACATAGAAGTGAGATGCGATATCGCGCTTTGAGAAGTATTAGAACTCTATTCTTTCGATACGTGGTCATCTGGAAACGCTATTTCCTAGCACGGAAGAGTCGCACTTACATTCTTTTGAAGTGAATATGAGGTATACATGACACTTCGCAATGAATATTATATCTTATCATGAAACATAGAAGTGAGATGCATATCGCGTTCTAAGAAGCATTAGAACTCTATTGCCACGATGCGTAGACATCTGCAAATGTTATTTCCTAGCAAGGAAATGTCGCATTTACATTCCATTGAAGCGAATACGAGGTATACATGACACTTCGCAATGAATATTATATCTTATCATGAAACATAGAAGTGAGATGCGATATCGCGTTTTAAGAATCATTAGAGCTCTATTGCTACGATACGTAGACACCCGCAAACGCTATTTCCTAGCATGGAAGTGTCGCATTTACATTCTTTTGAAGAGAATACGATGTATGCATGACACTTCGCAATGAATATTATATCTTATCATGAAGCATAGAAGTGAGATGCGATATCGGGTTATAAGAAGCATTAGAACTCTATTGCTACGATACGTAGACATCCGCAAACGATATTTCCTAGCATGCAAGTGTCGCATTTACATTCTTTTGAACTGCATACGAGGTATACATGACACTTCGCAATGAATATTATATCTTATCATGAAACATAGAAGTGAGATGCGATATCGCGCTTTGAGAAGCATTAGAACTCTATTCTTTCGATACGTGGTCATCTGGAAACGCTATATCCTAGCACGGAAGTGTCGCATTTACATTCTTTAGAAGTGAATACGTGGTATACATGACACTTCGCTATGTATATTATATCTTATCATGAAACATAGAAGTGAGATGCGATATCGCGTTCTAAGAAGCATTAGAACACTATTGTTTCCATACGTAGTCATCTTGAAACGCTATTTCCTAGCAAGGAAGTGTCGCATTTACATCCTTTTGAAGTGAATACAAGGTATACATGACACTTCGCAATGAATATTATATCTTATCATGAAACATAGAAGTGAGATGCAATATCGCGTTTTAAGAAGCATTAGAACTCTATTGCTACGATACGTAGACATCCGCAAACGCTATTTCCTAGCATGCAAGTGTCGCATTTACATTCTTTTGAAGTGAATACGAGGAAACATAACAGTCCACAATGAATATTATATCTTATTACGAATCATAGAAATGAAATGCAACATCTCGTTTTAAGTAGCATTGGAACTCTATTGCTACGATACGTAGACATCGGTAAACTATATTTCCTAACATGAAAGTGTCGCATTTACATTCTTTTGAAGTGAATACGACGTATACATGACACTTCGCAATGAATATTATATCTTATCATGAAACATAGAAGTGAGATGCGATATCGCGCTGTAAGAAGCATTAGAACTCTATTGTTGCGATACGTAGACATCTGGATACGCTATTTCCTAGCATGGAAGTATCGCATTTACATTCTTTTGAAGTGAATACGAGATATACATGACACTTCGCAATGAATATTATATCTTATCATGAAACATAGGAATGAGGTGTTATATCGCGTTTTGAGAAGTATTAGAACTCTATTCTTTCGATACGTGGTCATCTGGAAACGCTATATCCTAGCACGGAAGTGTCGCATTTACATTCTTTTGAAGTGAATACGTGGTATACATGACACTTCGCAATGTATATTATATCTTATCATGAAACATAGAAGTGAGATGCAATATCGCGTTTTAGGAAGCATTAGAACTCTATTGCTACGATACGTAGACATCCGCAATCGCTATTTCCTAGCAGGCAAGTGTAGCATTTACATTCTTTTGAACTGAATACGAGGTATACATGACACTTCGCAATGAATATTATATCTTATCATGAAACATAGAAGTGAGATGCGATATCGCGCTTTGAGAAGTATTAGAACTCTATTCTTTCGATACGTGGTCATCTGGAAGCGCTATTTCCTAGCACGGAAGTGTCGCATTTACATTCTTTTGAAGTGAATACGAGGTATACATGACACTTCGCAATGAATATTATATCTTATCATGAAACATAGAAGTGAGATGCGATATCGCGCTTTGAGAAGCATTAGAACTCTATTCTTTCGATACGTGGTCATCTGGAAACGCTATATCCTAGCACGGAAGTGTCGCATTTACATTCTTTAGAAGTGAATACGTGGTATACATGACACTTCGCTATGTATATTATATCTTATCATGAAACATAGAAGTGAGATGCGATATCGCGTTCTAAGAAGCATTAGAACACTATTGTTTCCATACGTAGTCATCTTGAAACGCTATTTCCTAGCAAGGAAGTGTCGCATTTACATCCTTTTGAAGTGAATACAAGGTATACATGACACTTCGCAATGAATATTATATCTTATCATGAAACATAGAAGTGAGATGCAATATCGCGTTTTAAGAAGCATTAGAACTCTATTGCTACGATACGTAGACATCCGCAAACGCTATTTCCTAGCATGCAAGTGTCGCATTTACATTCTTTTGAAGTGAATACGAGGAAACATAACAGTCCACAATGAATATTATATCTTATTACGAATCATAGAAATGAAATGCAACATCTCGTTTTAAGTAGCATTGGAACTCTATTGCTACGATACGTAGACATCGGTAAACTATATTTCCTAACATGAAAGTGTCGCATTTACATTCTTTTGAAGTGAATACGACGTATACATGACACTTCGCAATGAATATTATATCTTATCATGAAACATAGAAGTGAGATGCGATATCGCGCTGTAAGAAGCATTAGAACTCTATTGTTGCGATACGTAGACATCTGGATACGCTATTTCCTAGCATGGAAGTATCGCATTTACATTCTTTTGAAGTGAATACGAGATATACATGACACTTCGCAATGAATATTATATCTTATCATGAAACATAGGAATGAGGTGTTATATCGCGTTTTGAGAAGTATTAGAACTCTATTCTTTCGATACGTGGTCATCTGGAAACGCTATATCCTAGCACGGAAGTGTCGCATTTACATTCTTTTGAAGTGAATACGTGGTATACATGACACTTCGCAATGTATATTATATCTTATCATGAAACATAGAAGTGAGATGCAATATCGCGTTTTAGGAAGCATTAGAACTCTATTGCTACGATACGTAGACATCCGCAATCGCTATTTCCTAGCAGGCAAGTGTAGCATTTACATTCTTTTGAACTGAATACGAGGTATACATGACACTTCGCAATGAATATTATATCTTATCATGAAACATAGAAGTGAGATGCGATATCGCGCTTTGAGAAGTATTAGAACTCTATTCTTTCGATACGTGGTCATCTGGAAGCGCTATTTCCTAGCACGGAAGTGTCGCATTTACATTCTTTTGAAGTGAATACGAGGTATACATGACACTTCGCAATGAATATTATATCTTATCATGAAACATAGAAGTGAGATGCGATATCGCGTTCTAAGAAGCATTAGAACTCTATTGCTACGATGCGTAGACATCTGCAAATGTTATTTCCTAGCAAGGAAGTGTCGCATTTACATTCTTTTGAAGTGAATACGAGGTATACATAACACTCCACAATGAATATTATATCTTATCACGAAACATAGAAATGAAATGCGACATCTCGTTTTAAGGAGCATTATAACTCTATTGCTACGATACGTAGACATCGGCGAACGCTATTTCCTAGCATGGAAGTGTCGCATTTACATTCTTTTGAAGTGAATACGATGTATACATGACTCTTCGCAATGAATATTATATCTTATCATGAAACATAGAAGTGAGATGCGATATCGCGTTTTAAGAAGTATTAGAACTCTATTGTTTCCATACGTAGTCATCTTGAAACGCTATTTCCTAGCAAGGAAGTGTCGCATTTACATCCTTTTGAAGTGAATACGAGGTATACATGTCACTTCGCAATGAATATTATATCTTATCATGAAACATAGAAATGAGATGCGACATCTTGTTTTAGGAAGAATTAGAACTCTAGTCTTACCATACGTGGTCATCTGGAAACGCTATTTCCTAGCACGGAAGTGTCGCATTTACGTTCTTTTGATGTGAATACGAGGTATACATGACACTTCGCAATGAATATTATATCTTATCATGAAACATAGAAGTGAGATGCGATATCGCGTGCTAAGAAGCATTAGAACTCTATTCTTTCGATACGTGGTCATCTGGAAACGCTATTTCCTAGCACGGAAGTGTCGCATTTACATTCTTTTGAAGTGAATACGAGGTATACATGACACTTCGCAATGAATATTATATCTTATCATGAAACGTAGAAGTGAGATGCGATATCGCTTTCTAAGAAGCATTAGAACTCTATTGCTACGATGCGTAGATATCTGCAAATGTTATCTCCTAGCAAGGAAGTGTCGCATTTACATTCCTTTGAAGTGAATACGAGGTATACATAACACTCCACAATGAATATTATATCTTATCACGAAACATAGAAATGAAATGCGACATCTCGTTTTAAGTAGCATTAGAACTCTATTGCTACGATACGTAGACATCGGCAAACGCTATTTCCTAGCATGGAAGTGTCGCATTTACATTCTTTTGAAGTGAATACGATGTATACATGACTCTTCGCAATGAATATTATATCTTATCATGAAACATAGAAGTGAGATGCGATATCGCGTTTTAAGAAGTATTAGAACTCTATTGTTTCCATACGTAGTCATCTTGAAACGCTATTTCCTAGCAAGGAAGTGTCGCATTTACATCCTTTTGAAGTGAATACGAGGTATACATGTCACTTCGCTATGAATATTATATCTTATCATGAAACATAGAAATGAGATTGCGACATCTTGTTTTAGGAAGAATTAGAACTCTAGTCTTACCATACGTGGTCATCTGGAAACGCTATTTCCTAGCACGGAAGTGTCGCATTTACATTCTTTTGAAGTGAATACGAGGTATACATGACACTTCGCAATCAATATTATATCTTATCATGAAACATTGAAGTGAGATGCGATATCGCGTTTTAAGAAGCATTAGAGTTCTATTGCTACGATACGTAGACACCCGCAAACGCTATTTCCTAGCATGCAAGTGTCGCATTTGCATTCTTTTGTAGTGAATACGAGGTATACATGACACTTCGCAATGAAAATTATATCTTATCATGAAACATAGAAGTGAGTTGCGATATCGCGCTTTGAGAAGTATTAGAACTCTATTCTTTCGATACGTGGTCATCTGGAAACGCTATTTCCTAGCACGGAAGAGTCGCACTTACATTCTTTTGAAGTGAATATGAGGTATACATGACACTTCGCAATGAATATTATATCTTATCATGAAACATAGAAGTGAGATGCGATATCGCGTTTTAAGTAGCATTAGAGCTCTATTGCTACGATACGTAGACACCCGCAAACGCTATTTCCTAGCATGGAAGTGTCGCATTTACATTCTATTGAAGAGAATACGATGTATACATGACACTTCGCAATGAATATTATATCTTATCATGAAACATAGAAGTGAGATGCGATATCGCGTTTTAAGAAGCATTAGAGCTCTATTGCTACGATACGTAGACACCCGCAAACGCTATCTCCTAGCATGGAAGTGTCGCATTTACATTCTTTTGAAGAGAATACGATGTATACATGACACTTCGCAATGAATATTATATCTTATCATGAAACATAGGAGTGAGATGCCATATCGCGTTTTAAGAAGCATTAGAACTCTATTGCTACGATACGTAGACATCCGCAAACGCTATTTCCTAGCAGGCAAGTGTCGCATTTACATTCTTTTGAACTGAATACGAGGTATACATGACACTTCGCAATGAATATTATATCTTATCATGAAACATAGAAGTGAGATGCGATATCGCGCTTTGAGAAGTATTAGAACTCTATTCTTTCGATACGTGGTTATGTGGAAACGCTATTTCCTAGCACGGAAGTGTCGCATTTACATTCTTTTGAAGTGAATACGATGTATACATGACACTTCGCAATGAATATTATATCTTATCATCAAACATAGAAGTGAGATGCGATATCGCGTTTTAAGAAGCATTAGAACTCTATTGCTATGATACGTAGACATCCGCAAACGCTATTTCCTAGCAAGGAAATGTCGCATTTACATTCTTTTGAAGAGAATACGATGTATACATGACACTTCGCAATGAATATTATATCTTATCATGAAACATAGAAGTGAGATGCGATATCGTGTTTTAAGAAGCATTAGAGCTCTATTGCTACGATACGTAGACACCCGCAAACGCTATTTCCTAGCATGGAAGTGTCGCATTTACATTCTTTTGAAGAGAATACGATGTATACATGACACTTCGCAATGAATATTATATCTTATCATGAAACATAGAAGTGAGATGCAATATCGCGTTTTAAGAAGCATTAGAACTCTATTGCTACGATGCGTAGACATCCGCAGACGCTATTTCCTAGCAGGCAAGTGTCGCACTTACATTATTTTGAACTGAATACGAGGTATATATGACACTTCGCAATGAATATTATATCTTATCATGAAACATAGAAGTGAGATGCGATATCGCGCTTTGAGAAGTATTAGAACTCTATTCTTTCGATACGTGGTCAT
Source organism: Xylocopa sonorina (assembly GCF_050948175.1). Lineage (NCBI taxonomy): Eukaryota > Metazoa > Arthropoda > Insecta > Hymenoptera > Apidae > Xylocopa > Xylocopa sonorina. The sequence goes on from NW_027490288.1 coordinate 390,604, forward strand.
CTGGAAACGCTATTTCGTAGCCACGGAAGTGTCGCATTTATATTCTTTTGAAGTGAGTACGAGGTATACATGACACCTCGCCATGAATATTATATCTTATCATGATACATAGAAGTGAGATGCGATATCGCGTTCTAAGAAGCATTAGAACTCTATTGCTACGATGGGTAGACATCTGCAAATGTTATTTCCTAGCAAGGAGATGTCGCATTTACATTCCATTGAAGCGAATACGAGGTATACATGACACTTCGAAATGGTTGTTATATCTTATCATGAAACATAGAAATGAGATGCGACATCTCGTTTTAAGAAGTATTAGAACTATATTCTTTCGATACGTGGTCATCTGGAAACGCTATTTCCTAGCACGGAAGAGTCGCATTTACATTCTTTTGAAGTGAATATAAGGTATACATGACACTTCGCAAGGAATATTATATCTTATCATGAAACATAGAAGTGAGATGCGATATCGCGTTTTAAGTAGCATTAGAGCTCTATTGCTACGATACGTAGACACCCGCAAACGCTATTTCCTAGCATGGAAGTGTCGCATTTACATTCTTTTGAAGAGAATACGATGTATACATGACACTTCGCAATGAATATTATATCTTATCATGAAACATAGAAATGAGATGCGACATCTTGTTTTAGGAAGAATTAGAACTCTAGTCTTAACATACGTGGTCATCTGGAAACGCTATTTCCTAGCACGGAAGTGTCGCATTTACAATCTTTTGAAGTGAATACGAGGTATACATGGCACTTCGCAATCAATATTATATCTTATCATGAAACATAGAAGTGAGATGCGATATCGCGTTCTAAGAAGCATTAGAACTCTATTGCTACGATACGTAGACATCCGCAAACGCTATTTCCTAGCATGCAAGTGTCGCATTTACATTCTTTTGAAGTGAATACGAGGTATACATGACACTTCGCAATGAATATTATATCTTATCATGAAACATAGAAGTGAGATGCGATATCGGGTTCTAAGAAGCATTAGAACTCTATTGCTACGATACGTAGACATCCGCAAACGATATTTCCTAGCATGCAAGTGTCGGATTTACATTCTTTTGAAGTGAATACGAGGTATACATGACACTTCGCAATGAATATTATATCTTATCATGAAACATAGAAGTGAGATGCGATATCGCGCTTTGAGAGGCATTAGAACTCTATTCTTTCAATACGTGGTCATCTGGAAACGCTATATCCTAGCACGGCAGTGTCGCATTTACATTCTTTAGAAGTGAATACATGGTATACATGACACTTCGCAATGTATATTATATCTTATCATGAGACATAGAAGTGAGATGCGATATCGCGTTTTAAGAAGCATTAGAGCTCTATTGCTACGATACGTAGACACCCGCAAACGCTATTTCCTAGCATGGAAGCGTCGCATTTACATTCTTTTGAACTGAATACGAGGTATACATGACACTTCGCAATGAATATTATATCTTATCATGAAACATAGAAGTGAGATGCGATATCGTGTTTTAAGAAGCATTAGAGCTCTATTGCTACGATACGTAGACACCCGCAAACGCTATTTCCTAGCATGGAAGTGTCGCATTTACATTCTTTTGAAGAGAATACGATGTATACATGACACTTCGCAATGAATATTATATCTTATCATGAAACATAGAAGTGAGATGCAATATCGCGTTTTAAGAAGCATTAGAACTCTATTGCTACGATGCGTAGACATCCGCAAACGCTATTTCCTAGCAGGCAAGTGTCGCACTTACATTCTTTTGAACTGAATACGAGGTATACATGACACTTCGCAATGAATATTATATCTTATCATGAAACATAGAAGTGAGATGCGATATCGCGCTTTGAGAAGTATTAGAACTCTATTCTTTCGATACGTGGTCATCTGGAGACGCTATTTCCTAGCCACGGAAGTGTCGCATTTATATTCTTTTGAAGTGAGTACGAGGTATACATGACACCTCGCCATGAATATTATATCTTATCATGAAACATAGAAGTGAGATGCGATATCGCGTTCTAAGAAGCATTAGAACTCTATTGCTACGATGCGTAGACATCTGCAAATGTTATTTCCGAGCAAGGAAGTGTCGCATTTACATTCTTTTGAAGTGAATACGAGGTATACATAACACTCCACAATGAATATTATATCTTATCACGAAACATAGAAATGAAATGCGACATCTCGTTTTAAGTAGCATTAGAACTCTATTGCTACGATACGTAGACATCGGCAAACGCTATTTCCTAGCATGGAAGTGTCGCATTTACATTCTTTTGAAGTGAGTACGATGTATACATGACACTTCGCAATGAATATTATATCTTATCATGAAACATAGAAGTGAGATGCGATATCGCGTTCTAAGAAGCATAAGAACTCTATTGCTACGATACGTAGACATCCGCAAACGCTATTTCCTAGCATGCAAGTGTCGCACTTACATTCTTTTGTAGTGAATACGAGGTATACATGACACTTCGCAATGAATATTATATCTTATCATGGAACATAGAAGTGAGATGCGATATCGTGTTTTAAGAAGCATTAGAGCTCTATTGCTACGATACGTAGACACCCGCAAACGCTATTTCCTAGCATGGAAGTGTCGCATTTACATTCTTTTGAAGAGAATACGAAGTATACATGACACTTCGCAATGAATATTATATCTTATCATGAAACATAGAAGTGAGATGCAATATCGCGTTTTAAGAAGCATTAGTACTCTATTGCTACGATGCGTAGACATCCGCAAACGCTATTTCCTAGCAGGCAAGTGTCGCACTTACATTCTTTTGAACTGAATACGAGGTATACATGACACTTCGCAATGAATATTATATCTGATCATGAAACATAGATGTGAGATGCGATATCGCGCTTTGAGAAGTATTAGAACTCTATTCTTTCGATACGTGGTCATCTGGAAACGCTATTTCCTAGCCACGGAAGTGTCGCATTTATATTCTTTTGAAGTGAGTACGAGGTATACATGACACCTCGCCATGAATATTATATCTTATCATGATACATAGAAGTGAGATGCGATATCGCGTTCTAAGAAGCATTAGAACTCTATTGCTACGATGCGTAGACATCTGCAAATGTTATTTCCTAGCAAGGAGATGTCGCATTTACATTCCATTGAAGCGAATACGAGGTATACATGACACTTCGAAATGGTTGTTATATCTTATCATGAAACATAGAAATGAGATGCGACATCTCGTTTTAAGAAGTATTAGAACTATATTCTTTCGATACGTGGTCATCTGGAAACGCTATTTCCTAGCACGGAAGAGTCGCATTTACATTCTTTTGAAGTGAATATGAGGTATACATGACACTTCGCAAGGAATATTATATCTTATCATGAAACATAGAAGTGAGATGCGATATCGCGTTTTAAGTAGCATTAGAGCTCTATTGCTACGATACGTAGACACCCGCAAACGCTATTTCCTAGCATGGAAGTGTCGCATTTACATACTTTTGAAGAGAATACGATGTATACATGACACTTCGCAATGAATATTATATCTTATCATGAAACATAGAAATGAGATGCGACATCTTGTTTTAGGAAGAATTAGAACTCTAGTCTTACCATACGTGGTCATCTGGAAACGCTATTTCCTAGCACGGAAGTGTCGCATTTACAATCTTTTGAAGTGAATACGAGGTATACATGGCACTTCGCAATCAATATTATATCTTATCATGAAACATAGAAGTGAGATGCGATATCGCGTTCTAAGAAGCATTAGAACTCTATTGCTACGATACGTAGACATCCGCAAACGCTATTTCCTAGCATGCAAGTGTCGCATTTACATTCTTTTGAAGTGAATACGAGGTATACATGACACTTCGCAATGAATATTATATCTTATCATGAAACATAGAAGTGAGATGCGATATCGGGTTCTAAGAAGCATTAGAACTCTATTGCTACGATACGTAGACATCCGCAAACGATATTTCCTAGCATGCAAGTGTCGGATTTACATTCTTTTGAAGTGAATACGAGGTATACATGACACTTCGCAATGAATATTATATCTTATCATGAAACATAGAAGTGAGATGCGATATCGCGCTTTGAGAGGCATTAGAACTCTATTCTTTCAATACGTGGTCATCTGGAAACGCTATATCCTAGCACGGCAGTGTCGCATTTACATTCTTTAGAAGTGAATACATGGTATACATGACACTTCGCAATGTATATTATATCTTATCATGAGACATAGAAGTGAGATGCGATATCGCGTTTTAAGAAGCATTAGAGCTCTATTGCTACGATACGTAGACACCCGCAAACGCTATTTCCTAGCATGGAAGCGTCGCATTTACATTCTTTTGAACTGAATACGAGGTATACATGACACTTCGCAATGAATATTATATCTTATCATGAAACATAGAAGTGAGATGCGATATCGTGTTTTAAGAAGCATTAGAGCTCTATTGCTACGATACGTAGACACCCGCAAATGCTATTTCCTAGCATGGAAGTGTCGCATTTACATTCTTTTGAAGAGAATACGATGTATACATGACACTTCGCAATGAATATTATATCTTATCATGAAACATAGAAGTGAGATGCAATATCGCGTTTTAAGAAGCATTAGAACTCTATTGCTACGATGCGTAGACATCCGCAAACGCTATTTCCTAGCAGGCAAGTGTCGCACTTACATTCTTTTGAACTGAATACGAGGTATACATGACACTTCGCAATGAATATTATATCTTATCATGAAACATAGAAGTGAGATGCGATATCGCGCTTTGAGAAGTATTAGAACTCTATTCTTTCGATACGTGGTCATCTGGAAACGCTATTTCCTAGCCACGGAAGTGTCGCATTTATATTCTTTTGAAGTGAGTACGAGGTATACATGACACCTCGCCATGAATATTATATCTTATCATGAAACATAGAAGTGAGATGCGATATCGCGTTCTAAGAAGCATTAGAACTCTATTGCTACGATGCGTAGACATCTGCAAATGTTATTTCCGAGCAAGGAAGTGTCGCATTTACATTCTTTTGAAGTGAATACGAGGTATACATAACACTCCACAATGAATATTATATCTTACCACGAAACATAGGAATGAAATGCGACATCTCGTTTTAAGTAGCATTAGAACTCTATTGCTACGATACGTAGACATCGGCAAACGCTATTTCCTAGCATGGAAGTGTCGCATTTACATTCTTTTGAAGTGAGTACGATGTATACATGACACTTCGCAATGAATATTATATCTTATCATGAAACATAGAAGTGAGATGCGATATCGCGTTCTAAGAAGCATAAGAACTCTATTGCTACGATACGTAGACATCCGCAAACGCTATTTCCTAGCATGCAAGTGTCGCACTTACATTCTTTTGTAGTGAATACGAGGTATACATGACACTTCGCAATGAATATTATATCTTATCATGGAACATAGAAGTGAGATGCGATATCGTGTTTTAAGAAGCATTAGAGCTCTATTGCTACGATACGTAGACACCCGCAAACGCTATTTCCTAGCATGGAAGTGTCGCATTTACATTCTTTTGAAGAGAATACGAAGTATACATGACACTTCGCAATGAATATTATATCTTATCATGAAACATAGAAGTGAGATGCAATATCGCGTTTTAAGAAGCATTAGTACTCTATTGCTACGATGCGTAGACATCCGCAAACGCTATTTCCTAGCAGGCAAGTGTCGCACTTACATTCTTTTGAACTGAATACGAGGTATACATGACACTTCGCAATGAATATTATATCTGATCATGAAACATAGATGTGAGATGCGATATCGCGCTTTGAGAAGTATTAGAACTCTATTCTTTCGATACGTGGTCATCTGGAAACGCTATTTCCTAGCCACGGAAGTGTCGCATTTATATTCTTTTGAAGTGAGTACGAGGTATACATGACACCTCGCCATGAATATTATATCTTATCATGAAACATAGAAATGAGATGCGACATCTTGTTTTAGGAAGAATTAGAACTCTAGTCTTACCATACGTGGTCATCTGGAAACGCTATTTCCTAGCACGGAAGTGTCGCATTTACAATCTTTTGAAGTGAATACGAGGTATACATGGCACTCCGCAATCAATATTATATCTTATCATGAAACATAGAAGTGAGATGCGATATCGCGTTCTAAGAAGCATAAGAACTCTATTGCTACGATACGTAGACATCCGCAAACGCTATTTCCTAGCATGCAAGTGTCGCATTTACATTCTTTTGAAGTGAATACGAGGTATACATGACACTTCGCAATGAATATTATATCTTATCATGAAACATAGAAGTGAGATGCGATATCGCGCTTTGAGAGGCATTAGAACTCTATTCTTTCAATACGTGGTCATCTGGAAACGCTATATCCTAGCACGGCAGTGTCGCATTTACATTCTTTAGAAGTGAATACATGGTATACATGACACTTCGCAATGTATATTATATCTTATCATGAGACATAGAAGTGAGATGCGATATCGCGTTTTAAGAAGCATTAGAGCTCTATTGCTACGATACGTAGACACCCGCAAACGCTATTTCCTAGCATGGAAGCGTCGCATTTACATTCTTTTGAACTGAATACGAGGTATACATGACACTTCGCAATGAATATTATATCTTATCATGGAACATAGAAGTGAGATGCGATATCGTGTTTTAAGAAGCATTAGAGCTCTATTGCTACGATACGTAGACACCCGCAAACGCTATTTCCTAGCATGGAAGTGTCGCATTTACATTCTTTTGAAGAGAATACGAAGTATACATGACACTTCGCAATGAATATTATATCTTATCATGAAACATAGAAGTGAGATGCAATATCGCGTTTTAAGAAGCATTAGTACTCTATTGCTACGATGCGTAGACATCCGCAAACGCTATTTCCTAGCAGGCAAGTGTCGCACTTACATTCTTTTGAACTGAATACGAGGTATACATGACACTTCGCAATGAATATTATATCTTATCATGAAACATAGAAGTGAGATGCGATATCGCGCTTTGAGAAGTATTAGAACTCTATTCTTTCGATACGTGGTCATCTGGAAACGCTATTTCCTAGCCACGGAAGTGTCGCATTTATATTCTTTTGAAGTGAGTACGAGGTATACATGACACCTCGCCATGAATATTATATCTTATCATGAAACATAGAAGTGAGATGCGATATCGCGTTCTAAGAAGCATTAGAACTCTATTGCTACGATGCGTAGACATCTGCAAATGTTATTTCCGAGCAAGGAAGTGTCGCATTTACATTCTTTTGAAGTGAATACGAGGTATACATAACACTCCACAATGAATATTATATCTTATCACGAAACATAGAAATGAAATGCGACATCTCGTTTTAAGTAGCATTAGAACTCTATTGCTACGATACGTAGACATCGGCAAACGCTATTTCCTAGCATGGAAGTGTCGCATTTACATTCTTTTGAAGTGAATACGATGTATACATGACTCTTCGCAATGAATATTATATCTTATCATGAAACATAGAAGTGAGATGCGATATCGCGTTTTAAGAAGTATTAGAACTCTATTGTTTCCATACGTAGTCATCTTGAAACGCTATTTCCTAGCAAGGAAGTGTCGCATTTACATCCTTTTGAAGTGAATACGGGGTATACATGTCACTTCGCAATGAATATTATATCTTATCATGAAACATAGAAATGAGATGCGACATCTTGTTTTAGGAAGAATTAGAACTCTAGTCTTACCATACGTGGTCATCTGGAAACGCTATTTCCTAGCACGGAAGTGTCGCATTTACATTCTTTTGAAGTGAATACGAGGTATACATGACACTTCGCAATGAATATTATATCTTACCATGAAACATAGAAGAGAGATGCGATATCGCGTTCTAAGAAGCATTAGAACTCTATTGCTACGAGGCGTAGATATCTGCAAATGTTATCTCCTAGCAAGGAAGTGTCGCATTTACATTCTTTTGAAGTGAATACGAGGTATACATAACACTCCACAATGAATATTATATCTTATCACGAAACATAGAAATGAAATGCGACATCTCGTTTTAAGTAGCATTAGAACTCTATTGCTACGATGCGTAGACATCTGTAAACGCTATTTCCTAGCATGGAAGTGTCGCATTTACATTATTTTGAAGTGAATACGATGTATACATGACACTTCGCAATGAATATTATATCTTATCATGAAACATAGAAGTGAGATGCGATATCGCGTTTTAAGAAGCATTAGAAATCTATTGCCACGATACGTAGACATCCGCAAACGCTATTTCCTAGCATGCAAGTGTCGCATTTACATTCTTTTGTAGAGAATACGAGGTATACATGACACTTCGCAATGAATATTATATCTTATCATGAAACACAGATATGAAATGCGACATCTCGTTTTAAGAAGTATTAGAACTCTATTGTTTCCATACGTAGTCATCTTGAGACGCTATTTCCTAGCAAGGAAGTGTCGCATTTACATCCTTTTGAAATGAATACGAGGTATACATGACACTTCGCAATGAATATTATATCTTATCATGAAACATAGAAATGAGATGCGACATCTTGTTTTAGGAAGAATTAGAACTCTAGTCTTACCATACGTGGTCATCTGGAAACGCTATTTCCTAGCACGGAAGTGTCGCATTTACAATCTTTTGAAGTGAATACGAGGTATACATGGAACTTCGCAATCAATATTATATCTTATCATGAAACATAGAAGTGAGATGCGATATCGCGTTCTAAGAAGCATTAGAACTCTATTGCTACGATACGTAGACATCCGCAAACGCTATTTCCTAGCATGCAAGTGTCGCATTTACATTCTTTTGAAGTGAATACGAGGTATACATGACACTTCGCAATGAATATTATATCTTATCATGAAACATAGAAGTGAGATGCGATATCGGGTTCTAAGAAGCATTAGAACTCTATTGCTACGATACGTAGACATCCGCAAACGATATTTCCTAGCATGCAAGTGTCGGATTTACATTCTTTTGAAGTGAATACGAGGTATACATGACACTTCGCAATGAATATTATATCTTATCATGAAACATAGAAGTGAGATGCGATATCGCGCTTTGAGAAGTATTAGAACTCTATTCTTTCGATACGTGGTCATCTGGAAACGCTATTTCCTAGCCACGGAATTGTCGCATTTATATTCTTTTGAAGTGAGTACGAGGTATACATGACACCTCGCCATTAATATTATATCTTATCATGAAACATAGAAGTGAGATGCGATATCGCGTTCTAAGAAGCATTAGAACTCTACTGCTACGATGCGTAGACATCTGCAAATGTTATTTCCTAGCAAGGAAGTGTCGCATTTACATTCTTTTGAAGTGAATACGAGGTATACATAACACTCCACAATGAATATTATATCTTATCACGAAACATAGAAATGAAACGCGACATCTCGTTTTAAGTAGCATTAGAACCCTATTGCTACGATACGTAGACATCGGCAAACGCTATTTCCTAGCATGGAAGTGTCGCATTTACATTCTTTTGAAGTGAATACGATGTATACATGACTCTTCGCAATGAATATTATATCTTATCATGAAACATAGAAATGAGATGCGATATCGCGTTTTAAGAAGTATTAGAACTCTATTGTTTCCATACGTAGTCATCTTGAAACGCTATTTCCTAGCAAGGAAGTGTCGCATTTACATCCTTTTGAAGTGAATACGGGGTATACATGTCACTTCGCAATGAATATTATATCTTATCATGAAACATAGAAATGAGATGCGACATCTTGTTTTAGGAAGAATTAGAGCTCTAGTCTTACCATACGTGGTCATCTGGAAACGCTATTTCCTAGCACGGAAGTGTCGCATTTACATTCTTTTGAAGTGAATACGAGGTATACATGACACTTCGCAATGAATATTATATCTTACCATGAAACATAGAAGAGAGATGCGATATCGCGTTCTAAGAAGCATTAGAACTCTATTGCTACGATGCGTAGACATCTGTAAACGCTATTTCCTAGCATGGAAGTGTCGCATTTACATTATTTTGAAGTGAATACGATGTATACATGACACTTCGCAATGAATATTATATCTTATCCTGAAACATAGAAGTGAGATGCGATATCGCGTTTTAAGAAGCATTAGAACTCTATTGCCACGATACGTAGACATCCGCAAACGCTATTTCCTAGCATGCAAGTGTCGCATTTACATTCTTTTGTAGAGAATACGAGGTATACATGACACTTCGCAATGAATATTATAACTTATCAAGAAACACAAATATGAAATGCGACATCTCGTTTTAAGAAGTATTAGAACTCTATTGTTTCCATACGTAGTCATCTTGAGACGCTATTTCCTAGCAAGGAAGTGTCGCATTTACATCCTTTTGAAATGAATACGAGGTATACATGACACTTCGCAATGAATATTATATCTTATCATGAAACATAGAAATGAGATGCGACATCTTGTTTTAGGAAGAATTAGAACTCTAGTCTTACCATACGTGGTCATCTGGAAACGCTATTTCCTAGCACGGAAGTGTCGCATTTACAATCTTTTGAAGTGAATACGAGGTATACATGGGACTTCGCAATCAATATTATATCTTATCATGAAACATAGAAGTGAGATGCGATATCGCGTTCTAAGAAGCATTAGAACTCTATTGCTACGATACGTAGACATCCGCAAACGCTATTTCCTAGCATGCAAGTGTCGCATTTACATTCTTTTGAAGTGAATACGAGGTATACATGACACTTCGCAATGAATATTATATCTTATCATGAAACATAGAAGTGAGATGCGATATCGGGTTCTAAGAAGCATTAGAACTCTATTGCTACGATACGTAAACATCCGCAAACGATATTTCCTAGCATGCAAGTGTCGGATTTACATTCTTTTGAAGTGAATACGAGGTATACATGACACTTCGCAATGAATATTATATCTTATCATGAAACATAGAAGTGAGATGCGATATCGCGCTTTGAGAGGCATTAGAACTCTATTCTTTCAATACGTGGTCATCTGGAAACGCTATATCCTAGCACGGCAGTGTCGCATTTACATTCTTTAGAAGTGAATACATGGTATACATGACACTTCGCAATGTATATTATATCTTACCATGAGACATAGAAGTGAGATGCGATATCGCGTTTTAAGAAGCATTAGAGCTCTATTGCTACGATACGTAGACACCCGCAAACGCTATTTCCTAGCATGGAAGCGTCGCATTTACATTCTTTTGAACTGAATACGAGGTATACATGACACTTCGCAATGAATATTATATCTTATCATGAAACATAGAAGTGAGATGCGATATCGTGTTTTAAGAAGCATTAGAGCTCTATTGCTACGATACGTAGACACCCGCAAACGCTATTTCCTAGCATGGAAGTGTCGCATTTACATTCTTTTGAAGAGAATACGATGTATACATGACACTTCGCAATGAATATTATATCTTATCATGAAACATAGAAGTGAGATGCAATATCGCGTTTTAAGAAGCATTAGAACTCTATTGCTACGATGCGTAGACATCCGCAAACACTATTTCCTAGCAGGCAAGTGTCGCACTTACATTCTTTTGAACTGAATACGAGGTATACATGACACTTCGCAATGAGTATTGTATCTTATCATGAAACATAGAAGTGAGATGCGATATCGCGCTTTGAGAAGTATTAGAACTCTATTCTTTCGATACGTAGTCATCTTGAGACGCTATTTCCTAGCAAGGAAGTGTCGCATTTACATCCTTTTGAAATGAATACGAGGTATACATGACACTTCGCAATGAATATTATATCTTATCATGAAACATAGAAATGAGATGCGACATCTTGTTTTAGGAAGAATTAGAACTCTATTCTTTCAATACGTGGTCATCTGGAAACGCTATATCCTAGCACGGCAGTGTCGCATTTACATTCTTTAGAAGTGAATACATGGTATACATGACACTTCGCAATGTATATTATATCTTATCATGAGACATAGAAGTGAGATGCGATATCGCGTTTTAAGAAGCATTAGAGCTCTATTGCTACGATACGTAGACACCCGCAAACGCTATTTCCTAGCCACGGAAGTGTCGCATTTATATTCTTTTGAAGTGAGTACGAGGTATACATGACACCTCGCCATGAATATTATATCTTATCATGAAACATAGAAGTGAGATGCGATATCGCGTTCTAAGAAGCATTAGAACTCTATTGCTACGATGCGTAGACATCTGCAAATGTTATTTCCGAGCAAGGAAGTGTCGCATTTACATTCTTTTGAAGTGAATACGAGGTATACATAACACTCCACAATGAATATTATATCTTATCACGAAACATAGAAATGACATGCGACATCTCGTTTTAAGTAGCATTAGAACTCTATTGCTACGATACGTAGACATCGGCAAACGCTATTTCCTAGCATGGAAGTGTCGCATTTACATCCTTTTGAAGTGAATACGGGATATACATGTCACTTCGCAATGAATATTATATCTTATCATGAAACATAGAAATGAGATGCGATATCGCGTTTTAAGAAGCATTAGAACTCTATTGCTACGATACGTAGACATCAGCAAACGCTATTTCCTAGCATGCAAGTGTCGCATTTACATCCTCTTGAACTGAATACGAGGTATACATGACACTTCGCGATGAATATTATATCTTATCATGAAACATAGAAGTGAGATGCGATATCGCGTGCTAAGAAGCATTAGAACTCTATTCTTTCGATACGTGCTCATCTGGAAACGCTATTTCCTAGCATGGAAGTGTCGCATTTACATTCTATTGAAGAGAATACGATGTATACATGACACTTCGCAATGAATATTATATCTTATCATGAAACATAGAAGTGAGATGCGATATCGCGTTTTAAGAAGCATTAGAGCTCTATTGCTACGATACGTAGACACCCGCAAACGCTATCTCCTAGCATGGAAGTGTCGCATTTACATTCTTTTGAAGAGAATACGATGTATACATGACACTTCGCAATGAATATTATATCTTATCATGAAACATAGGAGTGAGATGCCATATCGCGTTTTAAGAAGCATTAGAACTCTATTGCTACGATACGTAGACATCCGCAAACGCTATTTCCTAGCAGGCAAGTGTCGCATTTACATTCTTTTGAACTGAATACGAGGTATACATGACACTTCGCAATGAATATTATATCTTATCATGAAACATAGAAGTGAGATGCGATATCGCGCTTTGAGAAGTATTAGAACTCTATTCTTTCGATACGTGGTCATGTGGAAACGCTATTTCCTAGCACGGAAGTGTCGCATTTACATTCTTTTGAAGTGAATACGATGTATACATGACACTTCGCAATGAATATTATATCTTATCATCAAACATAGAAGTGAGATGCGATATCGCGTTTTAAGAAGCATTAGAACTCTATTGCTATGATACGTAGACATCCGCAAACGCTATTTCCTAGCAAGGAAATGTCGCATTTACATTCTTTTGAAGAGAATACGATGTATACATGACACTTCGCAATGAATATTATATCTTATCATGAAACATAGAAGTGAGATGCGATATCGTGTTTTAAGAAGCATTAGAGCTCTATTGCTACGATACGTAGACACCCGCAAACGCTATTTCCTAGCATGGAAGTGTCGCATTTACATTCTTTTGAAGAGAATACGATGTATACATGACCCTTCGCAATGAATATTATATCTTATCATGAAACATAGAAGTGAGATGCAATATCGCGTTTTAAGAAGCATTAGAACTCTATTGCTACGATGCGTAGACATCCGCAGACGCTATTTCCTAGCAGGCAAGTGTCGCACTTACATTCTTTTGAACTGAATACGAGGTATACATGACACTTCGCAATGAATATTATATCTTATCATGAAACATAGAAGTGAGATGCGATATCGCGCTTTGAGAAGTATTAGAACTCTATTCTTTCGATACGTGGTCATCTGGAAACGCTATTTCGTAGCCACGGAAGTGTCGCATTTATATTCTTTTGAAGTGAGTACGAGGTATACATGACACCTCGCCATGAATATTATATCTTATCATGAAACATAGAAGTGAGATGCGATATCGCGTTCTAAGAAGCATTAGAACTCTATTGCTACGATGCGTAGACATCTGCAAATGTTATTTCCTAGCAAGGAAATGTCGCATTTACATTCCATTGAAGCGAATACGAGGTATACATGACACTTCGAAATGGTTGTTATATCTTATCATGAAACATAGAAATGAGATGCGACATCTCGTTTTAAGAAGTATTAGAACTATATTCTTTCGATACGTGGTCATCTGGAAACGCTATTTCCTAGCACGGAAGAGTCGCATTTACATTCTTTTGAAGTGAATATGAGGTATACATGACACTACGCAAGGAATATTATATCTTATCATGAAACATAGAAGTGAGATGCGATATCGCGTTTTAAGTAGCATTAGAGCTCTATTGCTACGATACGTAGACACCCGCAAACGCTATTTCCTAGCATGGAAGTGTCGCATTTACATTCTTTTGAAGAGAATACGATGTATACATGACACTTCGCAATGAATATTATATCTTATCATGAAACATAGAAATGAGATGCGACATCTTGTTTTAGGAAGAATTAGAACTCTAGTCTTACCATACGTGGTCATCTGGAAACGCTATTTCCTAGCACGGAAGTGTCGCATTTACAATCTTTTGAAGTGAATACGAGGTATACATGGCACTTCGCAATCAATATTATATCTTATCATGAAACATAGAAGTGAGATGCGATATCGCGTTCTAAGAAGCATTAGAACTCTATTGCTACGATACGTAGACATCCGCAAACGCTATTTCCTAGCATGCAAGTGTCGCATTTACATTCTTTTGAAGTGAATACGAGGTATACATGACACTTCGCAATGAATATTATATCTTATCATGAAACATAGAAGTGAGATGCGATATCGGGTTCTAAGAAGCATTAGAACTCTATTGCTACGATACGTAGACATCCGCAAACGATATTTCCTAGCATGCAAGTGTCGGATTTACATTCTTTTGAATTGAATACGAGGTATACATGACACTTCGCAATGAATATTATATCTTATCATGAAACATAGAAGTGAGATGCGATATCGCGCTTTGAGAGGCATTAGAACTCTATTCTTTCAATACGTGGTCATCTGGAAACGCTATATCCTAGCACGGCAGTGTCGCATTTACATTCTTTAGAAGTGAATACATGGTATACATGACACTTCGCAATGTATATTATATCTTATCATGAGACATAGAAGTGAGATGCGATATCGCGTTTTAAGAAGCATTAGAGCTCTATTGCTACGATACGTAGACACCCGCAAACGCTATTTCCTAGCATGGAAGCGTCGCATTTACATTCTTTTGAACTGAATACGAGGTATACATGACACTTCGCAATGAATATTATATCTTATCATGAAACATAGAAGTGAGATGCGATATCGTGTTTTAAGAAGCATTAGAGCTCTATTGCTACGATACGTAGACACCCGCAAACGCTATTTCCTAGCATGGAAGTGTCGCATTTACATTCTTTTGAAGAGAATACGATGTATACATGACACTTCGCAATGAATATTATATCTTATCATGAAACATAGAAGTGAGATGCAATATCGCGTTTTAAGAAGCATTAGAACTCTATTGCTACGATGCGTAGACATCCGCAAACGCTATTTCCTAGCAGGCAAGTGTCGCACTTACATTCTTTTGAACTGAATACGAGGTATACATGACTCTTCGCAATGAATATTATATCTTATCATGAAACATAGAAGTGAGATGCGATATCGCGCTTTGAGAAGTATTAGAACTCTATTCATTCGATACGTGGTCATCTGGAAACGCTATTTCCTAGCCACGGATGTGTCGCATTTATATTCTTTTGAAGTGAGTACGAGGTATACATGACACCTCGCCATGAATATTATATCTTATCATGAAACATAGAAGTGAGATGCGATATCGCGTTCTAAGAAGCATTAGAACTCTATTGCTACGATGCGTAGACATCTGCAAATGTTATTTCCGAGCAAGGAAGTGTCGCATTTACATTCTTTTGAAGTGAATACGAGGTATACATAACACTCCACAATGAATATTATATCTTATCACGAAACATAGAAATGAAATGCGACATCTCGTTTTAAGTAGCATTAGAACTCTATTGCTACGATACGTAGACATCGGCAAACGCTATTTCCTAGCATGGAAGTGTCGCATTTACATTCTTTTGAAGTGAATACGATGTATACATGACTCTTCGCAATGAATATTATATCTTATCATGAAACATAGAAGTGAGATGCGATATCGCGTTCTAAGAAGCATAAGAACTCTATTGCTACGATACGTAGACATCCGCAAACGCTATTTCCTAGCATGCAAGTGTCGCACTTACATTCTTTTGAAGTGAATACGAGGTATACATGACACTTCGCAATGAATATTATATCTTATCATGAAACATAGAAGTGAGATGCGATATCGCGCTTTGAGAGGCATTAGAACTCTATTCTTTCAATACGTGGTCATCTGGAAACGCTATATCCTAGCACGGCAGTGTCGCATTTACATTCTTTAGAAGTGAATACATGGTATACATGACACTTCGCAATGTATATTATATCTTATCATGAGACATAGAAGTGAGATGCGATATCGCGTTTTAAGAAGCATTAGAGCTCTATTGCTACGATACGTAGACATCTGCAAATGTTATTTCCGAGCAAGGAAGTGTCGCATTTACATTCTTTTGAAGTGAATACGAGGTATACATAACACTCCACAATGAATATTATATCTTATCACGAAACATAGAAATGAAATGCGACATCTCGTTTTAAGTAGCATTAGAACCCTATTGCTACGATACGTAGACATCGGCAAACGCTATTTCCTAGCATGGAAGTGTCGCATTTACATTCTTTTGAAGTGAATACGATGTATACATGACTCTTCGCAATGAATATTATATCTTATCATGAAACATAGAAGTGAGATGCGATATCGCGTTTTAAGAAGTATTAGAACTCTATTGTTTCCATACGTAGTCATCTTGAAACGCTATTTCCTAGCAAGGAAGTGTCGCGTTTACATCCTTTTGAAGTGAATACGGGGTATACATGTCACTTCGCAATGAATATTATATCTTATCATGAAACATAGAAATGAGATGCGACATCTTGTTTTAGGAAGAATTAGAACTCTAGTCTTACCATACGTGGTCATCTGGAAACGCTATTTCCTAGCACGGAAGTGTCGCATTTACATTCTTTTGAAGTGAATACGAGGTATACATGACACTTCGCAATGAATATTATATCTTACCATGAAACATAGAAGAGAGATGCGATATCGCGTTCTAAGAAGCATTAGAACTCTATTGCTACGAGGCGTAGATATCTGCAAATGTTATCTCCTAGCAAGGAAGTGTCGCATTTACATTCTTTTGAAGTGAATACGAGGTATACATAACACTCCACAATGAATATTATATCTTATCACGAAACATAGAAATGAAATGCGACATCTCGTTTTAAGTAGCATTAGAACTCTATTGCTACGATGCGTAGACATCTGTAAACGCTATTTCCTAGCATGGAAGTGTCGCATTTACATTATTTTGAAGTGAATACGATGTATACATGACACTTCGCAATGAATATTATATCTTATCATGAAACATAGAAGTGAGATGCGATATCGCGTTTTAAGAAGCATTAGAACTCTATTGCCACGATACGTAGACATCCGCAAACGCTATTTCCTAGCATGCAAGTGTCGCATTTACATTCTTTTGTAGAGAATACGAGGTATACATGACACTTCGCAATGAATATTATATCTTATCAAGAAACACAGATATGAAATGCGACATCTCGTTTTAAGAAGTATTAGAACTCTATTGTTTCCATACGTAGTCATCTTGAGGCGCTATTTCCTAGCAAGGAAGTGTCGCATTTACATCCTTTTGAAATGAATACGAGGTATACATGACACTTCGCAATGAATATTATATCTTATCATGAAACATAGAAATGAGATGCGACATCTTGTTTTAGGAAGAATTAGAACTCTAGTCTTACCATACGTGGTCATCTGGAAACGCTATTTCCTAGCACGGAAGTGTCGCATTTACAATCTTTTGAAGTGAATACGAGGTATACATGGCACTTCGCAATCAATATTATATCTTATCATGAAACATAGAAGTGAGATGCGATATCGCGTTCTAAGAAGCATTAGAACTCTATTGCTACGATACGTAGACATCCGCAAACGCTATTTCCTAGCATGCAAGTGTCGCATTTACATTCTTTTGAAGTGAATACGAGGTATACATGACACTTCGCAATGAATATTATATCTTATCATGAAACATAGAAGTGAGATGCGATATCGGGTTCTAAGAAGCATTAGAACTCTATTGCTACGATACGTAAACATCCGCAAACGATATTTCCTAGCATGCAAGTGTCGGATTTACATTCTTTTGAAGGGAATACGAGGTATACATGACACTTCGCAATGAATATTATATCTTATCATGAAACATAGAAGTGAGATGCGATATCGCGCTTTGAGAGGCATTAGAATTCTATTCTTTCAATACGTGGTCATCTGGAAACGCTATATCCTAGCACGGCAGTGTCGCATTTACATTCTTTAGAAGTGAATACATGGTATACATGACACTTCGAAATGTATATTATATCTTATCATGAGACATAGAAGTGAGATGCGATATCGCGTTTTAAGAAGCATTAGAGCTCTATTGCTACGATACGTAGACACCCGCAAACGCTATTTCCTAGCATGGAAGTGTCGCATTTACATTCTTTTGAAGAGAATACGATGTATACATGACACTTCGCAATGAATATTATATCTTATCATGAAACATAGAAGTGAGATGCAATATCGCGTTTTAAGAAGCATTAGAACTCTATTGCTACGATGCGTAGACATCCGCAAACGCTATTTCCTAGCAGGCAAGTGTCGCACTTACATTCTTTTGAACTGAATACGAGGTATACATGACACTTCGCAATGAATATTATATCTTATCATGAAACATAGAAGTGAGATGCGATATCGCGCTTTGAGAAGTATTAGAACTCTATTCTCTCGATACGTGGTCATCTGGAAACGCTATTTCCTAGCCACGGAAGTGTCGCATTTATATTCTTTTGAAGTGAGTACGAGGTATACATGACACCTCGCCATGAATATTATATCTTATCATGAAACATAGAAGTGAGATGCGATATCGCGTTCTAAGAAGCATTAGAACTCTATTGCTACGATGCGTAGACATCTGCAAATGTTATTTCCGAGCAAGGAAGTGTCGCATTTACATTCTTTTGAAGTGAATACGAGGTATACATAACACTCCACAATGAATATTATATCTTATTACGAAACATAGAAATGAAATGCGACACCTCGTTTTAAGTAGCATTAGAACTCAATTGCTACGATACGTAGACATCGGCAAACGCTATTTCCTAGCATGGAAGTGTCGCATTTACATTCTTTTGAAGTGAGTACGATGTATACATGACACTTCGCAATGAATATTATATCTTATCATGAAACATAGAAGTGAGATGCGATATCGCGTTTTAAGAAGTATTAGAACTCTATTGTTTCCATACGTAGTCATCTTGAAACGCTATTTCCTAGCAAGGAAGTGTCGCATTTACATCCTTTTGAAGTGAATACGGGGTATACATGTCACTTCGCAATGAATATTATATCTTATCATGAAACATAGAAATGAGATGCGATATCGCGTTTTAAGAAGCATTAGAACTCTATTGCTACGATACGTAGACATCAGCAAACGCTATTTCCTAGCATGCAAGTGTCGCATTTACATCCTCTTGAACTGAATACGAGGTATACATGACACTTCGCGATGAATATTATATCTTATCATGAAACATAGAAGTGAGATGCGATATCGCGTGCTAAGAAGCATTAGAACTCTATTCTTTCGATACGTGCTCATCTGGAAACGCTATTTCCTAGCACGGAAGTGTCGCATTTACATTCTTTTGAAGTGAATACGAGGTATACATGACACTTCGCAATGAATATTATATCTTACCATGAAACATAGAAGAGAGATGCGATATGGCGTTCTAAGAAGCATTAGAACTCTATTGCTACGAGGCGTAGATATCTGCAAATGTTATATCCTAGCAAGGAAGTGTCGCATTTACATTCTTTTGAAGTGAATACGAAGTATACATAACACTCCACAATGAATATTATATCTTATCACGAAACATAGAAATGAAATGCGACATCTCGTTTTAAGTAGCATTAGAACTCTATTGCTACGATGCGTAGACATCTGTAAACGCTATTTCCTAGCATGCAAGTGTCGCATTTACATTCTTTTGTAGAGAATACGAGGTATACATGACACTTCGCAATGAATATTATATCTTATCATGAAACACAGATATGAAATGCGACATCTCGTTTTAAGAGGTATTAGAACTCTATTGTTTCCATACGTAGTCATCTTGAGACGCTATTTCCTAGCAAGGAAGTGTCGCATTTACATCCTTTTGAAATGAATACGAGGTATACATGACACTTCGCAATGAATATTATATCTTATCATGAAACATAGAAATGAGATGCGACATCTTGTTTTAGGAAGAATTAGAACTCTAGTCTTACCATACGTGGTCATCTGGAAACGCTATTTCCTAGCACGGAAGTGTCGCATTTACAATCTTTTGAAGTGAATACGAGGTATACATGGCACTTCGCAATCAATATTATATCTTATCATGAAACATAGAAGTGAGATGCGATATCGCGTTCTAAGAAGCATTAGAACTCTATTGCTACGATACGTAGACATCCGCAAACGCTATTTCCTAGCATGCAAGTGTCGCATTTACATTCTTTTGAAGTGAATACGAGGTATACATGACACTTCGCAATGAATATTATATCTTATCATGAAACATAGAAGTGAGATGCGATATCGGGTTCTAAGAAGCATTAGAACTCTATTGCTACGATACGTAGACATCCGCAAACGATATTTCCTAGCATGCAAGTGTCGGATTTACATTCTTTTGAAGTGAATACGAGGTATACATGACACTTCGCACTGGATGTTATATCTTATCATGAAACATAGAAATGAGATGCGACATCTCGTTTTGAGAAGTATTAGAACTCTATTCTTTCGATACGTGGTCATCTGGAAACGCTATTTCCTAGCACGGAAGTGTCGCATTTACGTTCTTTTGAAGTGAATGCGAGGTATACATGACACTTCGCAATGAATATTATATCTTATCATGAAACATAGAAGTGAGATGCGATATCGCGTTTTAAGAAGCATTAGAGCTCTATTGCTACGATGCGTAGACATCTGCAAATGTTATTTCCTAGCAAGGAAATGTCGCATTTACATTCCATTGAAGCGAATACGAGGTATACGTGACACTTCGCAATGGATATTATATCTTATCATGAAACGTAGGAATGAGATGCGACATCTCGTTTTAAGAAGTATTAGAACTCTATTCTTTCGATACGTGGTCATCTGGAAACGCTATTTCCTAGCACGGAAGTGTCGCATTTACGATCTTTTGAAGTGAATACGAGGTATACATGACACTTCGCACTGAATATTATATCTTATCATGAAACGTAGAAGTGAGATGCGATATCGCGCTTTGAGAAGCATTAGAACTCTATTCTTTCGATACGTGGTCATCTGGAAACGCTATATCCTAGCACGGAAGTGTCGCATTTATATTCTTTTGAAGTGAATACGTGGTATACATGACACTTCGCTATGTATATTATATCTTATCATGAAACATAGAAGTGAAATGCGATATCGCGTTCTAAGAAGCATTAAAACTCTACTGCTACGATGCGTAGACATCCGCAAACGCTATTTCCTAGCAAGGAAATGTCGCATTTTCATTCCATTGAAGCGAATACGAGGTATACATGACACTTCGCAATGGATATTATATCTTATCATGAAACATAGAAATGAAATGCGACATCTCGTTTTGAGAAGTATTAGAACTCTATTCTTTCGATACGTGGTCATCTGGAAACGCTATTTCCTAGCACGGAAGTGTCGCATTTACGTTCTTTTGAAGTGAATACGAGGTATACATGACACTTCGCAATGAATATTATATCTTATCATGAAACATAGAAGTGAGATGCGATATCGCGTTTTAAGAAGCATTAGAGCTCTATTGCTACGATACGTAGACACCCGCAAACGCTATTTCCTAGCATGGAAGCGTCGCATTTACATTCTTTTGAACTGAATACGAGGTATACATGACACTTCGCAATGAATATTATATCTTATCATGAAACATAGAAGTGAGATGCGATATTGCGCTTTGAGAAGTATTAGAACTCTATTCTTTCGATACGTGGTCATCTGGAAACGCTATTTCCTAGCACGGAAGTGTCGCATTTACATTCCTTTGAAGTGAATACGAGGTATACATGACACTTCGCAATGAATATTAGATCTTATCATGAAACATAGAAGTGAGATGCGATATCGCGCTTTGAGAAGTATTAGAACTCTATTCTCTCGATACGTGGTCATCTGGAAACGCTATTTCCTAGCCACGGAAGTGTCGCATTTATATTCTTTTGAAGTGAGTACGAGGTATACATGACACCTCGCCATGAATATTATATCTTATCATGAAACATAGAAGTGAGATGCGATATCGCGTTCTAAGAAGCATTAGAACTCTATTGCTACGATGCGTAGACATCTGCAAATGTTATTTCCGAGCAAGGAAGTGTCGCATTTACATTCTTTTGAAGTGAATACGAGGTATACATAACACTCCACAATGAATATTATATCTTATTACGAAACATAGAAATGAAATGCGACACCTCGTTTTAAGTAGCATTAGAACTCTATTGCTACGATACGTAGACATCGGCAAACGCTATTTCCTAGCATGGAAGTGTCGCATTTACATTCTTTTGAAGTGAGTACGATGTATACATGACTCTTCGCAATGAATATTATATCTTATCATGAAACATAGAAGTGAGATGCGATATCGCGTTTTAAGAAGTATTAGAACACTATTGTTTCCATACGTAGTCATCTTGAAACGCTATTTCCTAGCAAGGAAGTGTCGCATTTACATCCTTTTGAAGTGAATACGGGGAATACATGTCACTTCGCAATGAATATTATATCTTATCATGAAACATAGAAATGAGATGCGATATCGCGTTTTAAGAAGCATTAGAACTCTATTGCTACGATACGTAGACATCAGCAAACGCTATTTCCTAGCATGCAAGTGTCGCATTTACATCCTCTTGAACTGAATACGAGGTATACATGACACTTCGCGATGAATATTATATCTTATCATGAAACATAGAAGTGAGATGCGATATCGCGTGCTAAGAAGCATTAGAACTCTATTCTTTCGATACGTGCTCATCTGGAAACGCTATTTCCTAGCACGGAAGTGTCGCATTTACATTCTTTTGAAGTGAATACGAAGTATACATGACACTTCGCAATGAATATTATATCTTACCATGAAACATAGAAGAGAGATGCGATATGGCGTTCTAAGAAGCATTAGAACTCTATTGCTACGAGGCGTAGATATCTGCAAATGTTATATCCTAGCAAGGAAGTGTCGCATTTACATTCTTTTGAAGTGAATACGAAGTATACATAACACTCCACAATGAATATTATATCTTATCACGAAACATAGAAATGAAATACGACATCTCGTTTTAAGTAGCATTAGAACTCTATTGCTACGATGCGTAGACATCTGTAAACGCTATTTCCTAGCATGGAAGTGTCGCATTTACATTATTTTGAAGTGAATACGATGTATACATGACACTTCGCAATGAATATTATATCTTATCATGAAACATAGAAGTGAGATGCGATATCGCGTTTTAAGAAGCATTAGAACTCTATTGCTACGATACGTAGACATCCGCAAACGCTATTTCCTAGCATGCAAGTGTCGCATTTACATTCTTTTGTAGAGAATACGAGGTATACATGACACTTCGCAATGAATATTATATCTTATCATGAAACACAGATATGAAATGCGACATCTCGTTTTAAGAGGTATTAGAACTCTATTGTTTCCATACGTAGTCATCTTGAGACGCTATTTCCTAGCAAGGAAGTGTCGCATTTACATCCTTTTGAAGTGAATACGAGGTATACATGACACTTCGCAATGAATATTATATCTTATCATGAAACATAGAAATGAGATGCGATATCGCGTTCTAAGAAGCATAAGAACTCTATTGCTACGATACGTAGACATCCGCAAACGCTATTTCCTAGCATGCAAGTGTCGCATTTACATTCTTTTGAACTGAATACGAGGTATACATGACACTTCGCAATCAATATTATATCTTATCATGAAACATAGAAGTGAGATGCGATATTGCGCTTTGAGAAGTATTAGAAGTCTATTCTTTCGATACGTGGTCATCTGGAAACGCTATTTCCTAGCACGGAAGAGTCGCATTTACATTCTTTTGAAGTGAATACGTGGTATACATAACACTCCACAATGAATATTATATCTTATCACGAAACATAGAAATGAAATGCGACATCTCGTTTTAAGTAGCATTAGAACTCTATTGCTACGATACGTAGACATCGGCAAACGCTATTTCCTAGCATGGAAGTGTCGCATTTACATTCTTTTGAAGTGAATACGATGTATACATGACTCTTCGCAATGAATATTATATCTTATCATGAAACATAGAAGTGAGATGCGATATCGCGTTTTAAGAAGTATTAGAACTCTATTGTTTCCATACGTAGTCATCTTGAAACGCTATTTCCTAGCAAGGAAGTGTCGCATTTACATCCTTTTGAAGTGAATACGAGGTATACATGACACTTCGCAATGAATATTATATGTTATCATGAAACATAGAAGTGAGATGCGATATCGGGTTCTAAGAAGCATTAGAACTCTATTGCTACGATACGTAGACATCCGCAAACGCTATTTTCTAGCATGCAAGTGTCGCATTTACATTCTTTTGAAGTGAATACGAGGTATACATAACACTCCACAATGAATATTATATCTTATCACGAAACATAGAAATGAAATGCGACATCTCGTTTTAAGTAGCATTAGAACTCTATTGCTACGATACGTAGACATCGGCAAACGATATTTCCTAGCATGGAAGTGTCGCATTTACATTCTTTTGAAGTGAATACGATGTATACATGACACTTCGCAATGAATATTATATCTTATCATGAAACATAGAAGTGAGATGCGATATCGCGTTTTAAGAAGCATTAGAACTCTATTGCTACGATACGTAGACATCCGCAAACGCTATTTCCTAGCATGCAAGCGTGGCATTTACATTCTTTTGAAGAGAATACGAGGTACACATGACACTTCGCTATGAATATTATATCTTATCATGAAACACAGATATGAAATGCGACATCTCGTTTTAAGAAGTATTAGAACTCTATTGTTTCCATACGTAGTCATCTTGAGACGCTATTTCCTAGCAAGAAAGTGTCGCATTTACATCCTTTTGAAGTGAATACGAGGTATACATGACACTTCGCAATGAATATTATATCTTATCATGAAACATAGAAATGGGATGCGACATCTTGTTTTAGGAAGAATTAGAACTCTAGTCTTACCATACGTGGTCATCTGGAAACGCTATTTCCTAGCACGGAAGTGTCGCATTTACATTCTTTTGAAGTGAATACGAGGTATACATGACACTTCGCAATCAATATTATATCTTATCATGAAACATAGAAGTGAGATGCGATATCGCGTTCTAAGAAGCATTAGAACTCTATTGCTACGATACGTAGACATCTGCAAACGCTATTTCCTAGCATGCAGGTGTCGCATTTACATTCTTTTGAAGTGAATACGAGGTATACATGACACTTCGCAATGAATATTATATCTTATCATGAAACATAGAAGTGAGATGCGATATCGCGCTTTGAGAAGCATAAGAACTCTATTCTTTCGATACGTGGTCATCTGGAAACGCTATATCCTAGCACGGAAGTGTCGCATTTACATTCTTTTGAAGTGAATACGTGGTATACATGACACTTCGCAATGTATATTATATCTTATCATGAAACATAGAAGTGAGATGCGATATCGCGTTCTAAGAAGCATTAGAACTCTATTGCTACGATGCGTAGTCATCTTGAGACGCTATTTCCTAGCAAGGAAATGTCGCATTTTCATTCCATTGAAGCGAATACGAGGTATACATGACACTTCGCAATGGATATTATATCTTATCATGAAACATAGAAATGAGATGCGACATCTCGTTTTGAGAAGCATTAGAACTCTATTGCTACGATGCGTAAACATCTGCAAATGTTATTTCCTAGCAAGGAAATGTCGCATTTACATTCCATTGAAGCGAATACGAGGTATACATGACACTTCGCAATGGATACTATATCTTATCATGAAACATGGAAGTGAGATGCGACATCTCGTTTTGAGAAGTATTAGAACTCTATTGTTTCCATACGTAGTCATCTTGAAACGCTATTTCCTAGCAAGGAAGTGTCGCATTTACATCCTTTTGAAGTGAATACGAGGTATACATGTCACTTCGCAATGAATATTATATCCTATCATGAAACATAGAAATGAGATGCGACATCTTGTTTTAGGAAGAATTAGAACTCTATTCTTACCATACGTGGACATCTGGAAACGCTAGTTCCTAGCAAGGAAATGTCGCATTTACATTCCATTGAAGCGAATACGAGGTATACATGACACTTCGCAATGGATATTATATCTTATCATGAAACATAGAAATGAGATGCGGCATCTAGTTTTAAGAAGTACTAGAACTCTATTCTTTCGATACGTGGTCATCTGGAAACGCTATTTCCTAGCACGGAAGTGTCGCATTTACATTCTTTTGAAGTGAATACGAGGTATACATGACACTTCGCAATGAATATTATATCTTATCATGAAACATAGAAGTGAGATGCGATATCGCGTTTTAAGAAGCATTAGAGCTCTATTGCTACGATACGTAGACACCCGCAAACGCTATTTCCTAGCATGGAAGTGTCGCATTTACATTCTTTTGAACTGAATACGAGGTATACATGACACTTCGCAATGAATATTATATCTTATCATGAAACATAGAAGTGAGATGCAATATCGCGCTTTGAGAAGTATTAGAACTCTATTCTTTCGATACGTGGTCATCTGGAAACGCTATTTCCTAGCACGAAAGAGTCGCATTTACATTCTTTTGAAGAGAATACGATGTATATATGACACTTCGCAATGAATATTATATCTTATCATGAAACATAGAAGTGAGATGCAATATCGCGTTTTAAGAAGCATTAGAACTCTATTGCTACGATACGTAGACATCCGCAAACGCTATTTCCTAGCAGGCAAGTATCGCACTTACATTCTTTTGAACTGAATACGAGGTATACATGACACTTCGCAATGAATATTATATCTCATCATGAAACAGAGAAGTGAGATGCGATATCGCGCTTTGAGAAGTTTTAGAGAACTCTATTCTTTCGATACGTGGTCATCTGGAAACGCTATTTCCTAGCTCGGAAGTGTCGCATTTACATTCTTTTGAAGTGAATACGAGGTATACATGACACTTCGCAATCAATATTATATCTTATCATGAAACATAGAAGTGAGATGCGATATCGCGTTCTAAGAAGCATTAGAACTCTATTGCTACGATACGTAGACATCCGCAAACGCTATTTCCTAGCATGCAGGTGTCGCATTTATATCCTTTTGAAGTGAATACGAGGTATACATGACACTTCGCAATGAATATTATATCTTATCGTGAAACATAGAAATGAGATGCGACATCTTGTTTTAGGAAGAATTAGAACTCTAGTCTTACCATACGTGGTCATCTGGAAACGCTATTTCCTAGCACGGAAGTGTCGCATTTATATTCTTTTGAAGTGAATACGAGGTATACATGACACTTCGCAATCAATATTATATCTTATCATGAAACATAGAAGTGAGATGCGATATCGCGTTCTAAGAAGCATTAGAACTCTATTGCTACGATACGTAGACATCCGCAAACGCTATTTCCTAGCATGCAAGTGTCGCATTTACATTCTTTTGAACTGAATACGAGGTATACATGACACTTCGCAATGAATATTATATCTTATCATGAAACATAGAAGTGAGATGCGATATTGCGCTTTGAGAAGTATTAGAAGTCTATTCTTTCGATACGTGGTCATCTGGAAACGCTATTTCCTAGCACGGAAGAGTCGCATTTACATTCTTTTGAAGTGAATACGTGGTATACATAACACTCCACAATGAATATTATATCTTATCACGAAACATAGAAATGAAATGCGACATCTCGTTTTAAGTAGCATTAGAACTCTATTGCTACGATACGTAGACATCGGCAAACGATATTTCCTAGCATGGAAGTGTCGCATTTACATTCTTTTGAAGTGAATACGATGTATACATGACACTTCGCAATGAATATTATATCTTATCATGAAACATAGAAGTGAGATGCGATATCGCGTTTTAAGAAGCATTAGAACTCTATTGCTACGATACGTAGACATCCGCAAACGCTATTTCCTAGCATGCAAGCGTGGCATTTACATTCTTTTGAAGAGAATACGAGGTACACATGACACTTCGCTATGAATATTATATCTTATCATGAAACACAGATATGAAATGCGACATCTCGTTTTAAGAAGTATTAGAACTCTATTGTTTCCATACGTAGTCATCTTGAGACGCTATTTCCTAGCAAGAAAGTGTCGCATTTACATCCTTTTGAAGTGAATACGAGGTATACATGACACTTCGCAATGAATATTATATCTTATCATGAAACATAGAAATGGGATGCGACATCTTGTTTTAGGAAGAATTAGAACTCTAGTCTTACCATACGTGGTCATCTGGAAACGCTATTTCCTAGCACGGAAGTGTCGCATTTACATTCTTTTGAAGTGAATACGAGGTATACATGACACTTCGCAATCAATATTATATCTTATCATGAAACATAGAAGTGAGATGCGATATCGCGTTCTAAGAAGCATTAGAACTCTATTGCTACGATACGTAGACATCTGCAAACGCTATTTCCTAGCATGCAGGTGTCGCATTTACATTCTTTTGAAGTGAATACGAGGTATACATGACACTTCGCAATGAATATTATATCTTATCATGAAACATAGAAGTGAGATGCGATATCGCGCTTTGAGAAGCATAAGAACTCTATTCTTTCGATACGTGGTCATCTGGAAACGCTATATCCTAGCACGGAAGTGTCGCATTTACATTCTTTTGAAGTGAATACGTGGTATACATGACACTTCGCAATGTATATTATATCTTATCATGAAACATAGAAGTGAGATGCGATATCGCGTTCTAAGAAGCATTAGAACTCTATTGCTACGATGCGTAGTCATCTTGAGACGCTATTTCCTAGCAAGGAAATGTCGCATTTTCATTCCATTGAAGCGAATACGAGGTATACATGACACTTCGCAATGGATATTATATCTTATCATGAAACATAGAAATGAGATGCGACATCTCGTTTTGAGAAGCATTAGAACTCTATTGCTACGATGCGTAAACATCTGCAAATGTTATTTCCTAGCAAGGAAATGTCGCATTTACATTCCATTGAAGCGAATACGAGGTATACATGACACTTCGCAATGGATACTATATCTTATCATGAAACATGGAAGTGAGATGCGACATCTCGTTTTGAGAAGTATTAGAACTCTATTCTTTCGATACGTGGTCATCTGGAAACGCTATTTCCTAGCATGGAAGTGTCGCATTTACATTCTTTTGAAGTGAATACGATGTATACATGACACTTCGCAATGAATATTATATCTTATCATGAAACATAGAAGTGAGATGCGATATCGCGTTTTAAGAAGCATTAGAACTCTATTGCTACGATACGTAGGCATCCGCAAACGCTATTTCCTAGCATGCAAGTGTCGCATTTACATTCTTTTAAGAGAATACGAGGTATACATGACACTTCGCAATGAATATTATATCTTATCATGAAACACAGATATGAAATGCGACATCTGGTTTTAAGAAGTATTAGAACTCTATTGTTTCCATACGTAGTCATCTTGAGACGCTATTTGCTAGCAAGGAAGTGTCGCATTTACATCATTTTGAAGTGAATACGAGGTATACACGACACTTCGCAATGAATATTATATCTTATCATGAAACATAGAAATGAGATGCGACATCTTGTTCTAGGAAGAATTAGAACTCCAGTCTTACCACACGTGGTCATCTGGAAACCTATTTCCTAGCACGGAAGTGTCGCATTTACATTCTTTTGAAGTGAATACGAGGTATACATGACACTTCGCAATCAATATTATATCTTATCATGAAACATAGAAGTGAGATGCGATATCGCGTTCTAAGAAGCATTAGAACTCTATTGCTACGATACGTAGACACCCGCAAACGCTATTTCCTAGCATGCAAGTGTCGCATTTACATTCTTTTGAAGTGAATGCGATGTATACATGACACTTCGCAACGAATATTATATCTTATCATGAAACATAGAAGTGAGATGCGATATCGCGCTTTGAGAAGTATTAGAACTCTATTCTTTCGATACGTGGTCATCTGGAAACGCTATTTCCGAGCAAGGAAGTGTCGCATTTACATTCTTTTGAAGTGAACACGAGGTATACATAACACTCCACAATGAATATTATATCTTATCACGAAACATAGAAATGAAATGCGACATCTCGTTTTAAGTAGCATTAGAACTCTATTGCTACGATACGTAGACATCGGCAAACGCTATTTCCTAGCATGGAAGTGTCGCATTTACATTCTTTTGAAGTGAATACGATGTATACATGACTCTTCGCAATGAATATTATATCTTATCATGAAACATAGAAGTGAGATGCGATATCGCGTTTTAAGAAGTATTAGAACTCTATTGTTTCCATACGTAGTCATCTTGAAACGCTATTTCCTAGCAAGGAAGTGTCGCATTTACATCCTTTTGAAGTGAATACGAGGTATACATGTCACTTCGCAATGAATATTATATCCTATCATGAAACATAGAAATGAGATGCGACATCTTGTTTTAGGAAGAATTAGAACTCTATTCTTACCATACGTGGACATCTGGAAACGCTAGTTCCTAGCAAGGAAATGTCGCATTTACATTCCATTGAAGCGAATACGAGGTATACATGACACTTCGCAATGGATATTATATCTTATCATGAAACATAGAAATGAGATGCGGCATCTCGTTTTAAGAAGTATTAGAACTCTATTCTTTCGATACGTGGTCATCTGGAAACGCTATTTCCTAGCACGGAAGTGTCGCATTTACATTCTTTTGAAGTGAATACGAGGTATACATGACACTTCGCAATGAATATTATATCTTATCATGAAACATAGAAGTGAGATGCGATATCGCGTTTTAAGAAGCATTAGAGCTCTATTGCTACGATACGTAGACACCCGCAAACGCTATTTCCTAGCATGGAAGTGTCGCATTTACATTCTTTTGAACTGAATACGAGGTATACATGACACTTCGCAATGAATATTATATCTTATCATGAAACATAGAAGTGAGATGCAATATCGCGCTTTGAGAAGTATTAGAACTCTATTCTTTCGATACGTGGTCATCTGGAAACGCTATTTCCTAGCACGAAAGAGTCGCATTTACATTCTTTTGAAGTGAATATGAGGTATACATGACACTTCGCAATGAATATTATATCTTATCATGAAACATAGAAGTGAGATGCGATATCGCGTTTTAAGTAGCATTAGAGCTCTATTGCTACGATACGTAGACACCCGCAAACGCTATTTCCTAGCATGGAAGTGTCGCATTTACATTCTTTTGAAGAGAATACGATGTATACATGACACTTCGCAATGAATATTATATCTTATCATGAAACGTAGAAGTGAGATGCGATATCGCGTTTTAAGAAGTATTAGAGCTCTATTGCTACGATACGTAGGACACCCGCAAACGCTATTTCCTAGCATGGAAGTGTCGCATTTACATTCTTTTGAAGAGAATACGATGTATATATGACACTTCGCAATGAATATTATATCTTATCATGAAACATAGAAGTGAGATGCAATATCGCGTTTTAAGAAGCATTAGAACTCTATTGCTACGATACGTAGACATCCGCAAACGCTATTTCCTAGCAGGCAAGTATCGCACTTACATTCTTTTGAACTGAATACGAGGTATACATGACACTTCGCAATGAATATTATATCTCATCATGAAACAGAGAAGTGAGATGCGATATCGCGCTTTGAGAAGTTTTAGACTCTATTCTTTCGATACGTGGTCATCTGGAAACGCTATTTCCTAGCTCGGAAGTGTCGCATTTACATTCTTTTGAAGTGAATACGAGGTATACATGACACTTCGCAATCAATATTATATCTTATCATGAAACGTAGAAGTGAGATGCGATATCGCGTTCTAAGAAGCATTAGAACTCTATTGCTACGATACGTAGACATCCGCAAACGCTATTTCCTAGCATGCAGGTGTCGCATTTATATCCTTTTGAAGTGAATACGAGGTATACATGACACTTCGCAATGAATATTATATCTTATCGTGAAACATAGAAATGAGATGCGACATCTTGTTTTAGGAAGAATTAGAACTCTATTCTTACCATACGTGGACATCTGGAAACGCTATTTCCTAGCAAGGAAATGTCGCATTTACATTCCATTGAAGCGAATACGAGGTATACATGACACTTCGCAATGGATATTATATCTTATCATGAAACATAGAAATGAGATGCGGCATCTCGTTTTAAGAAGTATTAGAACTCTATTCTTTCGATACGTGGTCATCTGGAAACGCTATTTCCTAGCACGGAAGTGTCGCATTTACATTCTTTTGAAGTGAATACGAGGTATACATGACACTTCGCAATGAATATTATATCTTATCATGAAACATAGAAGTGAGATGCGATATCGCGTTCTAAGAAGCATTAGAACTCTATTGCTACGATGCGTAGACATCTGCAAATGTTATTTCCTAGCAAGGAAGTGCCGCATTTACATTCTTTTGAAGTGAATACGAGCTATACATAACACTCCACAATGAATATTATATCTTATCAAGAAACATAGAAATGAAATGCGACATCTCGTTTTAAGTAGCATTAGAACTCTATTGCTACGATACGTAGACATCGGCAAACGCTATTTCCTAGCATGGAAGTGTCGCATTTACATTCTTTTGAAGTGAATACGATGTATACGTGACACTTCGCAATGAATATTATATCTTATCATGAAATATAGAAGTGAGATGCGATATCGCGTTTTAAGAAGCATTAGAGCTCTATTGCTACGATACGTAGACACCCGCAAACGCTATTTCCTGGCATGGAAGTGTCGCATTTACATTCTTTTGAAGAGAATACGATGTATACATGACACTTCGCAATGAATATTATATCTTATCATTGAACATAGAAGTGAGATGCAATATCGCGCTTTGAGAAGTATTAGAACTCTATCCCTTTCGATACGTGGTCATCTGGAAACGCTATTTCCTAGCACGAAAGAGTCGCATTTACATTCTTTTGAAGTGAATATGAGGTATACATGACACTTCGCAATGAATATTATATCTTATCATGAACATAGAAGTGAGATGCGATATCGCGTTTTAAGTAGCATTAGAGCTCTATTGCTACGATACGTAGACACCCGCAAACGCTATTTCCTAGCATGGAAGTGTCGCATTTACATTCTTTTGAAGAGAATACGATGTATACATGACACTTCGCAATGAATATTATATCTTATCATGAAACGTAGAAGTGAGATGCGATATCGCGTTTTTAAGAAGTATTAGAGCTCTATGCTACAGATACGCTAGACACCCGCAAACGCTATTTCCTAGCATGGAAGTGACGCATTTACATTCTTTTGAAGAGAATACGATGTATATATGACACTTCGCAATGAATATTATATCTTATCATGAAACATAGAAGTGAGATGCAATATCGCGTTTTAAGAAGCATTAGAACTCTATTGCTACGATACGTAGACATCCGCAAACGCTATTTCCTAGCAGGCAAGTATCGCACTTACATTCTTTTGAACTGAATACGAGGTATACATGACACTTCGCAATGAATATTATATCTCATCATGAAACACAGAAGTGAGATGCGATATCGCGCTTTGAGAAGTATTAGAACTCTATTCTTTCGATACGTGGTCATCTGGAAACGCTATTTCCTAGCACGGAAGTGTCGCATTTACATTCTTTTGAAGTGAATACGAGGTATACATGACACTTCGCAATCAATATTATATCTTATCATGAAACATAGTAGTGAGATGCGATATCGCGTTTTAAGAAGCATTAGAACCCTATTGCTACGATACGTAGACATCCGCAATCGCTATTTCTAGCGTGCAAGTGTCGCATTTACATTCTTTTGAAGTGAATACGAGGTATACATGACACTTCGCAATGAATATTATATCTTATCATGAAACATAGAAGTGAGATGCGATATCGCGTTTTAAGAAGCATTAGGACACTATTGCTACGATACGTAGACATCCGCAAACGCTATTTCCTAGCATGCTAGTGTCGCATTTACATTCTTTTGAAGTGAATACGAGGTATACATGACACTTCGCAATGAATATTATATCTTATCATGAAACATAGAAGTGAGATGCGATATCGCGTTATAGGAAGCATTAGAACCATATTACTACGATGCGTAGACATCTGCAAATGTTATTTCCTAACAAGGAAGTGTCCGCATTTACATTCTTTTGATGTGATTACGAGGTATGCATAACATTCCACAATGAATATTATATCTTATTACGAAACATAGAAATGAAATACGACTTCTCATTTTAAGAAGCATTAGAACTCCATTGCTACGATACGTAGACATCTGCAAACGCTATTTCCTAGCATAGGGAAGTGTCGCATTTACATTCTTTTGTAGTGAATACGAAGTATACATGACAGTTTCGCAATGAATATTATAACTTATCATGAAACATAGAAGTGAGATGCGATATCGCGTTTTAGGAAGCATTAGAACACTATTGCTACGATATGTAGACAGCTGCAAACGCTACTTCCTAGCATGGAAGTGTCGCATTTACATTCATTTGAAGTGAATACGAGGTAAACATGACACTTAGCAATGAATATTATATCTTATCACGAAACATAGAAGTGAGATGCGATATCGCGTTATAGGAAGCATTAGAACTCTATTGCTACGATATGTAGACATCTGCAAACGCTACTTCCTAGCATGGAAGTGTCGCATTTACATTCTTTTGAAGTGAATACGAGGTATACATGACACTTCGCAATGAATATTATATCTTATCATGAAACATAGAAGTGAGATGCGATATCGCGTTATAGGAAGCATTAGAACCATATTACTACGATGCGTAGACATCTGCAAATGTTATTTCCTAACAAGGATGTGTCGCATTTACATTCTTTTGATGTGATTACGAGGTATGCATAACATTCCACAATGAATATTATATCTTATTACGAAACATAGAAATGAAATACGACTTCTCATTTTAAGAAGCATTAGAACTCCATTGCTACGATACGTAGACATCTGCAAACGCTACTTCCTAGCATAGAAGTGTCGCATTTACATTCTTTTGAAGTGAATACGAGATATACATGACACTTCGCAATGTATATAATATCTTATCATGAAACGTAGGAATGAGGTGCTATACCGCGTTTTTGAGAAGCATTAGAACTCTACTGCTAATATACGTACACATCTGCAAACAATATTTCCTAGCAAAGAAATGTCGCACTTACATTCCATTGAAGTGAATACGAGGTATACATAACACTCCACAATGAATATTATATCCTATTACGAACCATAGTAATGAAATGCGACATTTCGTTTTAAGAAGCATTAGAACTCTATTGCTACGACACGTGGACATCTGCAAACGCTATTTCCTAGCATGGAAGTGTCGCATTTACATTCATTTGAAGTGAATACGAGGTATACATGACACTTCGCAATGAATATTATATCTTATCATGAAACATAGAAGTGAGATGCGATATCGCGTTTTAGGAAGCATTAGAACACTATTGCTACGATATGTAGACAGCTGCAAACGCTACTTCCTAGCATGGAAGTGTCGCATTTACATTCATTTGAAGTGAATACGAGGTAAACATGACACTTAGCAATGAATATTATATCTTATCACGAAACATAGAAGTGAGATGCGATATCGCGTTATAGGAAGCATTAGAACTCTATTGCTACGATATGTAGACATCTGCAAACGCTACTTCCTAGCATGGAAGTGTCGCATTTACATTCTTTTGAAGTGAATACGAGATATACATGACTCTTCGCAATGAATATTATATCTTATCATGAAACATAGGAGTGAGATGCGATATCGCGTTTTAGGAAGCATTAGAACTCTATTGCTACGATATGTAGACATCTGCAAACGCTACTTCCTAGCATGGAAGTGTCGCATTTACATTCTTTTGAAGTGAATACGAGATATACTTTACTCTTCGCAATGAATATTTTATCTTATCATGAAACATAGGAATGAGGTGCTATATCGCGTTTTGAGAAGCATTAGAACTCTATTGCTAATATACGTAGACATCTGCAAACAATATTTCCTAGCAAGGAAGTGTCGCATTTACATTATTTTGAAGTGAATACGAGGTATACATAACGTTCCACAATGAATATTATATCTTATTGCGAAACATAGAAATGAAATACGACTTCTCATTTTAAGAAGCATTAGAACTCTATTGCTACGATACGTAGACATCTGCAAACGATATTTCCTAGCATGGAAGTGCCGCATTTACATTCTTTTGAAGATAATACGAGTTATACATAACACTTCGCAATGAATATTATATCTTATCTCGAAACATAGAAGTGAAATGCGATATCGCGTTTTAGAAGCGTTAGAAAACATTTGCTACGATACGCAGACAACTGCATACGCTATTTAAATAGCAAGAAGGTGTCGCATTTACATTCTTTTGAAGTGAATACGAGGTATACATAACACTCCACAATGAATATTATATCTTATCACGAAACATAGAATGAAATGCGACATCTCGTTTTAAGTAGCATTAGAACTCTATTGCTGCGATACGTAGACATCTGCAAACGCTATTTCCTAGCATGCAAGTGTCGCATTTACATTCTTTTGAAGTGAATACGAGGTATACATAACATTCCACAATGAATAATATATCTTATTACGAAACATAGAAATGAAATACGACTTCTCATTTTCAGAAGCCTTAGAACTCTATTGCTACGATACGTAGACTTCTGCAAGCGATATTTCCTAGCAAGGAAGTTTCGCATTTACATTCTTTTGAAGTGAATACGAGATATACATGACACATCGGAATGAATATTATATCTTATCATGAAACATAGGAGTGAGTTGCCATATAGCGTTTTGAGAAGCATTAGAACACCATTGGTTCGATACGTAGGCATCTGCAAGCGCTACTTCCTAGCTGGGAAAGTGCCGCTTTTACATTCTTCTGTAGTGAATACGAGATATACATGTCATGTCGCAATGAATATTATATCTTATCCATGAAACATAGAAGTGAGATGCGATATCGCGTTTTAAGAAGCATTATAACTCTATTGCTACAATACGTAGACATCTGCAAACGCTATTTCCTAGCATGGAAGTGTCGCATTTACATTCTTTTGAAGTGAATACGAGGTATACATGACACTTCGCAATTAGTATTATATCTTATAATGAAACATAGGAATGAGATGCGATATCGCGTTTTGAGAAGCATTAGAACCCTATTGCTAATATACGTAGACATCTGCAAACGTTATTTCCCTGCAAGGAAGTGCCGCATTTACATTCTTTTGAAGTGAATACGAGGTATACATAACATTCCACAATGAATATTATATTTTATTACGAAACATAGAAATGAAATACGACATCTCGTTTTAAGAAACATTAGAGCTCTATCGCTACGATACGTAGGCATCTGCAGACGCTATTTCCTAGCATGGAAGTGTCGCATTTACATTCTCTTGAGAGGAATACGATGTATACATGTCACTTCGCAATGAATATTATATCTTATCATGAAACATAGAAATGAGATGCGATATGGCGATTCAAGAGGCATTAGAACTCTATTTCTTCGATACGTAGATATCTGCAAACCTTATTTCCTAGCAAGGAAGTGTCGCATTTACATTCTTTGATGTGAATTCGAGGTGTCACGTCCGGCGAAACTATTTTCCGTTGTTCCGGATGCTTTACGACAGGAGCCTATTTTTCGGTAATTCGGTCCGCGGGAACGCGTTAAGACCGGGTCCGACAAATTCGGCTGACGCGACACTAGCGAAAACACTCGCGATAATAAGGGAATGACCCTACCTTTCGATGACATCTCTCGGTTTGTACGTAGAAACGGCGTGGAGGATCGTTCGCTGGGATCGTAGCGGATTTCGTTCTGTTGGCTGCTACGGAAATCTCGATCAGTCGCAAGCGAAGACGAGGACGGCGGTCGGAATTCAGCGATGATGCTGAATGTGGCAGAATCGGCGTGATGCGTCGTGGTGTCTGGATCGGAAGCGTCGACGGTCGCTTCGAAAAGTGGCGTCTGGACTGGTGCGAAGGCAGGTCGCTGGTATACGAGGACTCTCGGAACACCCTACAAATATTCACGCACAAGTGATCGTATGAAATTCTTCCTACTCGCACGTCGCGTTCTTAGCAAACCGGAAGCACGATTCATTCACCAGGTTTTTCTGTACTTTCGACTAAGATCTGAAGGATAAGCGGGCGGTCTCAACGTCACAAAGCCGATATCTATACACCTTCAATTTGATGAAGAGCAACCCCCAGTTGTATGGAAGAACCCGTGGAAGAATTCGTAGTTAAATGTAATGTTAAAAGTAGAACTAGTATTGTTAACACTTGATAAAGTCAATGGATGTGGAAATGCAGACTTGGTAAAAGAACTTGTACTTGGATATAGTAAAGTAAAAATAAAATATATTCTAGATTAAAGTATACAAGAACTGGACCACCTCGGTTCGCGGGGCGCTACGGTCGCGGTGGCTCGCGGTAGGGAGATCGTGATCCCGCGAGTGGGGGACTCGCGTCTCGAGGCGGAGAGCGCGCGGTCCAGCGAGTGGGGACTCGCGGCTCGTGGCGGGGCTAGCGACGCATGCCGCTGGCAGGACGCATCTTACTTAGTGTAACTTAGATCTAGGAATTCTTATATATGCGTCATGATATGGTATGTATGTCCTAGCTTAGAAGTACTATATAGGTTCTAGCAGATCCTGTTCCCGGAATTGGAAAAGACCCCATTCAGGTGATGGGCTGCGGCTACGACTTCCTGCAGGACGGAATCCTCGGTGCGAGGGAGATAGGGCTGCCCGTCCTTGGTGCGGCGGGACAGGTATACTCGGTGGTGCGAGTGAGACACTGGTGCCCGGTACGAGCGAGACAGGTATACTCGGCGGTGCGAGTGAGGCAGCGGAACTCGGTGTGAGTGAGCGCGTGCAGGTATGCGCGCGCGAACTCTTCCAGTTGCTGGTTCTGCAGGCGAGTTTGGCTGGTTGCATGCGTCCAGGGGTTGATGCTGGTGGGTGCGAGGAGGTTCCTTTCTAGGAAATTACGTTCCCAGATATCTCTGTATCGAAGCAATAGAGTACTAATGCCCCCTTAAAACGCCATATCGCATCTTATTTCTATGTTTCGTGATAAGATATAATATTCACTGTTGAGTGTTATCTATACCTGGCATTCACTTCAAATGAATGTAAATGCCACACTTCCTTGCTAGGAATTAGCGTCTGTAGATGTATCGTCTATGTATAATAGAAATAGAGTTCTAAAGCTTCTTAAAACGCAATATCGCATCTCATTTCTATGATTCATGATAAGATATAATATTCATTGCGAAGTGTTACGTATTCCTCGTCTATACATCAAATGAATGTAAATGCGACACTTCCGTTCTAGGAAATAGCGCCTGCAGATGTCTACGTATCGTAGCAATATAGATCTAATCCTTTCTAATTCGCGATATCGCATCCCATTTCTATGTTTCGTGATAAATATAATATTCGTTGTGGAGTGATATGTATCACTCGTATTCACTTCAAAAGAATGTAAATGCGACACTTCCTCCCTAGGAAATAGCGTTTGCAGATGTCTCCGTATCGAAGCAATAGAGTTCTAATGCTTCTTATATTGCGATATCGCATCCCATTTCTATGTTTCGTGATAAGATATAATATTCACTGTGGAATGTTATTTATACCTCGTATTCACCTCAAAGGAATGTAAATGCGACACTTCCTTGCTTGGAAAAAGCGTTTGCAAATGGCTACGTATCATAGCAAAAGTGTCCTGGTGCACCTTAAATAGCGATATCGCATCTCATTTCTATCTTTCATGATGAGATTTAATATTCATTGCGAAATGTCACTTATATCTCGCATACACTTCAAAGGAATGTAAATGCGACACTTCCTTCCTAGGAAATAGCGTTTGCAGATGTCTACGTATCGAAGCAATAGGGTACTAATGCTTCTTCTAACGGATATCGCATCTCTTATCTATGTTTCATGATAAGATATAATATTCATTCTGGATTGTTATGTATACCCCGTATTCACTTCGAAAGAATGTAAACGCGACACTTCCTTGCTAGTAGTAGCGTTTGCAGATGTATGCGTATCGAAGCAATTGAGTTCTAATGCTTCTTAAATCGCGATATCCCTCCTAATTTTTATGTTTCATGATACGATGTAATATTCATTGCGGAGTGTCATGTATACCCCGTAATCACTTCAAAAGAATGTAAATGCGACACTTCCTTGCTAGGAAAAATCGTTTGCAGATGTCTACGTATCGTAGCAATAGAGTTCTAATGCTTCTTAAATCGTGATATCGCTCCTTATTTCTATGTTTCATGATAAGATATAATATTCATTGCGAAGTGTAATGTATACCTCGTATTCACTTCAAAATAATGTAAATGCGACAATTCCTTCCTAGGAAATAGCGTTTGCAGATGTCTACGAATCGAAGCAATAGGGTTCTAATGCTTCTTCTAACTGGATATCGCATCTCTTTTCTATGTTTCATGATAAGGTATAATATTCATTTCGAAGTGTTATGTATACCTCGTATTCACTTCAAGAGAATGTAAATCCGACACTTCCTTCTTAGGAAATAGCGTTTGCAGATGTCTACGTATCGTAGCAATAGAGTTCTAATGCTACTTAAGACGGCATATCGCATCTCATTACTGTTTCATGATACGAAATAATATTCATTGCGAAGTGTCATGTATACACGTATTCACTTCAATAGAATGTAAATGCGACACTTCCTTGCTGGGAACTAGCGTTTGCAGATGTCTACATGTCGAAGCAATAGAGTTCTAATGCTTCCTAAAAAGAGATATCGCAACGCATTTCTATGTTTCATGATAGGGTATAATATATATTGCGATGTGTCATGTATACCTCGATTTCACTTCAAAAGAATGTAAATGTGACACTTCCATGCTAGGAAATAGCGTTTGCAGATGTGTAAGTGTCGTTGCAATAGAGTTCTAATGCTTCTTAAGACGCGACATCGCATCTCATTTCTATGTTTCATGATAAGGTATAATATTCACTGTGAAGTGTCGTGTATACCTCGTCTACACTTCAAAAGAATGTAACTGAGACACCTCCTTTCTAGGAAATTACGTTTCCAGATGTCTACGTATCGAAGCAATAGAGTTCTAATGCTTCTTAAATCGTGATATCGCATCGCATTTCTATGTTTCGTGATAAGGTATAATAGTCATTGTGGAGTTTTATGTATACCCCGTATTCACTTCAAAAGAATGTAAATGCGACACTTCCTTGCTAGGAAAAAGCGTTTCCAGATGCCTACGCATCATAGCAGTGTATTTCTAATGCTTCTACAAACGCGATACCGTTCCTCATTTCTGTGTTTCATGATAAGATGTAATATTCATTGCGAAGTGTCATGTATACCTCGCATTCACTTCAGAAGAATGTTAATGCGACACTTCCATGCTACTAATTAGAGGTTGCAGATGTCTACGTATCGAAGCTATAAAGTTCTAATCTTTCTTAAAACGCGACATCGCATCTCATTTCTATGTCTCATGATAAGATATAATTTCCTTTGCGAAATGTCATGTATACCTAGTATTCACTTCAAAAGAATGTGAACGCGACACTTCCTTTCTAGGAAATTACGTTTCCAGATGTCCACGTGTCGAAGCAATAGATTTCTAATGCTTCATCGAACGAGGTATCGCATCTCGTTTCTATGTTTCATGATAAGATATAATACTCATTGCGAAGTGTCGTGTATACCTGGCATACATTTCAAATGAATGTAAATGCGACACTTCCTTGGTAGGAAATAGCGTTTCCAGATGTCTACGTATCGAAGCAATAGAGTTGTAGTGCTTCTTAAAACGCGATATCGCATCTCATTTCTATGTTTCATGATAGATATAATATTCATTGCGAAGTGTCATGTATACCTCGTATTCACTTCTATAGAATGCAAATGCTACACTTCCGCGCTAGGAGAAGGCGTTTGCAGATGTCTACGTATCGTCTGCAATAGAGCACCAATGTTTCTTAAAACGCGAAATCGCATCGCGTTTCTGTGTTTCATGATATGATATAACATTCACTGCGAAGTGTCATGTATACCTCGTATCACTTCAGAAGAATGTAAATTCGACACTTCCATGCTAGGAAATAGCTTTACCAGATATCTACGTATCGTAGCAGTAGACTTCTAATGCATCTTGAAACGCGATATCGCATCTCATTTCTATGTTTCATGATAAAATATAATATTCAATGCGAAGTGTCATGTATACCTCGCATACACGTCAAATGAGTGTGAATGCGATTCATCCTTGCTAAGAAATAGCGTTTGCAGATATCTACGTATCAAAGCAATAGAGGTCTAATGATTCTTAAAACGAGATATCGCATCCCATTTCTATGTTTTATGATAAGGTATAATATTCTATGTGTAGTGTCATGTATACCTCGTATACACTTCAAATGAGTGTGAATGCGATTCATCCTTGCTAGGAAATAGCGTCTGCAGATGTCTACGTATCGAAGCAATAGAGTTCTAGTGCTAAATAAAACGCGATATCGCATTTCATTTCTATGTTTCATGATAAGATATAATATTCATTGCGTAGTGTCATGTGTACCTCGCATACACTTCAAATGAATGTAAATGCGTCACTTCCTTGCTAGGAAATAGCTTTTGCAGATATTTACGCATC
Source organism: Xylocopa sonorina (assembly GCF_050948175.1). Classification (NCBI taxonomy): domain Eukaryota; kingdom Metazoa; phylum Arthropoda; class Insecta; order Hymenoptera; family Apidae; genus Xylocopa; species Xylocopa sonorina. The sequence continues at coordinate 434,402 of NW_027490288.1, forward strand.
GTAGCAACAGAGTTCTAATGCTTCTTAAATAGCGATGTCACATCTCAGTTCTGTGTTTCATGATAGGATATAATATTCATTGTGCAGTGTTATGTTTACCTCGTATTCACATCAAAACATTGTAAATGCGGACACTTCCTTGCTAGTAAGTAGCGTTTGCAGTTGTCTACGTATCGTAGCTATAGGTTTCTAATGCTCCTCAAAACGCGATATCGCATATCATTTCTGTGTTTCATGGTAAGATATAATATTCATTGCGAAGTGTCATGTATACCTCGCATACACTTGATGTGAATGTAAATGCGACACTTCCTTGCTAGGACATGGCGATTGCAGATGTCTACGTATCGAAGCAACAGAGTTACGGTGCTTCCCAAAACGCGATATCGCAACTCATTTCTATGTTTCATGATAAGATATAATATTCATTGTGGAGTGTTATGTATACCTCGTAGTCACTGCAAAAGAATGTAAATGCGATACTTCCATGCTAGGAAATAGCGTTTGGAGATGTCTACGTATCGAAGCAATAGTGCTCTAATGCATGTTAAAACGAGATATCGCATCTCATTTCCATGTTTCATGATAAGATATAATATTCATTGCGAAGTGTTATGTATACCTCGCATACACTTCAAATGAACGTAAATGCGACAGTTCCTTGCTTGGAAATAGCGTTTGCAGATGTCTACTTATCGCAGCAATAAAGTAGTAATGCTTCTTAAAACGGGATACCGCATCGCATTTCTATGTTCCATGATAAGGTATAATATTCATTGCGAAGTGTTATGTATTCCTCGTCTACACTTCAGATGAATGTAAATGTGACACATTCTTGCTACGAAATAGCGTTTGCAGATGTCTACGTATCGTAACTATAGAACTCTAATGCTTCTTAAAACGAGATATCGCATCTCATTTCAATGTTTCGTGATAAGGTATAATATTCACTGCGAAGTGTATTGTATACCTCGTATTCACTTCAAAAGAATGCAAATGCGACACTTCCATGCTAGGAAATTGCGTTTCCAGATGTCTAATTATCGTAGCAATAGAGTTCTAATGCTTCTTAAAACGAGATAGCGCATCTCATTTCTATGTTTTACCATAAGATATAATATTCATTGCGAAGTGTTATGTATTCCTCGTCTACACATCAAAAGAATGTAAATGCGACACTTCCTTGGAAGGAAATAGCGTTAGCAGATGTCTACGTATCGCAGCAGTAGATTTCTAATGATCTTAAAACGCGATATCGCACCTCAATTCCAATTTCGTGATTAGGTACAATATTCATTCCGGAGTATTATGTATACATCGTATTCACTTCAGAAGAATGTAAATTCGACACTACCTTGCTGGGAAATAGCGTTTGCAGATGTCTACGTATCGTAGCAGTAGAATACTAATGCTTCTTAAATCGCGATATCGCATCTCATTTCCATGTTTCATGATAAGATATAATATTCACTGCGAATGTTCATGTATACCTCGTATTCACTTCAAAAGAATGCAAATGCGACACTTCTTCCTAGGAAATAGCGTTTGCGGATGTCTACCTATCGTAGCAATAGAGTTCTAATGCTTCTTAAAACGCAATATCGCATCTCATTTCTATGTTTCATGATAAGATAAAAATTCATTGCGAAGTGTCATGTGTACCTCGTATCACTTCCAAAGAATGTAATTGCCACACTTCCATTCTAGGAAATAGCATTTGCAGTGTCCCACGTGTCGTGGCAATAGGGTTCTAATACTATTTAAATCGCGATATCGCATCTCATTTCTATGTTTCATGGTAAGATATAATATTCATTGCGAAGTGTCATGTATACCTCGAATTCTCTTGAAAAGAATGTAAATGCGGACACTTCATTGCTAGGAAGTAGCGTTTGCAGAAGTTTACGCATCGAAGCAATAGATTTCTAACTCTTTATAGAACGCGATATCGCATATCAATTCTAAGTCACATGATAAGATGTAATTTCAATGCAACGCGTTATGTATATCTCCTCTACACATCAAGTGAATGTAAATGGATCACTTCCTTGCTACGGAATATCGTTTCTATATCTGAAGGTTTAGAAGCAATAGAGTTCTAACGCTTCGTAAAACGCGGCTGCGCATCTTACTTCTATATTTCATGATAAGATGTAATATTCATAGCATCGCGTTATTTTTATCTGCTTCTGCATATGAATTGAGTGTGAACCCTATACTTTCTTGTCCGGGGATAGCGTTTCTAGATGTCCAGGTGCCGAAGCATTTAATTTGTCATGCTTCATGCACCTCAATATTGCATTTCATATAAACAGTTCAAAGTAAGTTAGAAGGTTGTAAAGCTCTATGCATCGCATTATGCTTATCTGCTTTTGTGCTTTATAATGCTCTGGGATGTGAGAAGGTCCTCAACCATCCTCAACCCCCTAAAGAGAAGTCAAAAGTCCAGCGGCCCTACAGGTGGGCCATGGGAGCGCGGCGCGCGAGGCGCTACGCAATTTAAATGATCAGGAGGATCCCGTCAGGGACACCCAAGGGGGCGAGAAGAGGAAATCGCCGAAATCCACTGATCGATGGACTCGAACAATACCGAAGCCTACAGCCCACTCCACCAAGGAGCCCCGAGGAGGATGCAGGAGGCCCGAGGACCACCAGCGAATTCAAGGAACCTGAAGAAGAGAACGTGAGAGCTTATTCGCTTAAGCGTCCCATTTCTTGTGTCGCATATTGTATATTGTATCTTATATCGTGAAGCGAGTTATGATACCCGGTAATTTGCGGCGTGTTGCGTAGTTTCCCGTAGCCCTTGTTAGTTAAACCCACATCGAGACCATAAATAAACATGCCGAGACTTCAGTATCTCGCGACCTGAGTGTTTGTACTTGGCTAGGCGTAGTCGATCGGAGGATCATTTCGAAGTTTCAAGGGTTGTTCCGCCCCAGGGTTCCCGGGGTCGTGTAGTCTATCCCTTTGCTACTTTCTGAGCAGCTGGCGCCCAAGAAAAGTTGTACGTGAGCGGATACCTTGGAACGATAGATCGCTTTAGATTAAAGTACGTTTTACACCTTAAAGCATTTAGATAATTAACCCCTTCGAGCTTCCCTGACTTACTATACATAGGTTTCCGTCACAACTAATAGGAACCATCACTTTACATAGATATATAGAACACACATAGTTTTAAACGTAGAACTGAGAATTTGAGAACTTACTTTGAAACGTTAGTAGTGAGAAATTCCTTCGGATTTCATAGAAATTCAGAACTTACTTGCTATGAAACATAGGCAGATAAGGGCCATCGCGTTGCTTAGAACTTTATAACTTGCTTACTTCAACAAAGATTTCTATTGACTTCGTCCGTTCTTTTAGAAGAGTTTTTGATAAACCACATACTTTTCACGCTTCTGATATCTCTGAAAGTTCGCGAGATGTAATCGTTTAAGTTTTAAAATGATTACTTAGTGTGGATTATTATTTAGTAACTCGCTCATGAACGAGTCTGCATAGGATTTAATCCATAAGTTTTTAAGCCTGGAATTTATGCAGTTATTTGTTATTCACTTATTGCTCAAACGACAAAGATTCTGACCACTTCAAAATGGTTGACTTTCATCAATTTTCTTAAAAATTGAAATACTGCCCAACTGCTTGCATTAAAGACTGTTATTAAAGCTTTCGAAACATTTTACCTCTTATAGATGAATTCTGGAATTGAAATTGAATGTTTGATTTTTCTAGCTCCTGTTTAGACATCTTTCTATTGGAATGTTCAAGTATTTTTCATATTCGTAATTATTAAAAATGTTTTACTTGATTCTTTTATTTAATATTTAGAATTTTCTGAGAAATATTTTTTATCGTAATGAACTATATAATTGCAATTATAATTCTTTATGAAGTAATAATAACAGAAAGGTATGTATCCATTCTTGTAGTTTTGTAAAGAGTATTTAATCTTACTATCTAAAATGAAACATTGAGATCTGTTTACAGTCTAATGGAATTTAATTACCTTTTGATTCAAATTCACAATGATAATCTTCCATAGTTCAGCAATTTTGTGAGCTGTCCTCAGGAATCCGCAGCTCAGTACTTATAAAATGAACGACACAAAGAACAGCCTAACCAAACGTATTCGAACCGATTTTTCAATACTAATCTTATCATGTTTAACTTATGCTGCAAACTATTGAAATGCGCTTCGAAAAGTGTTTATTCACAGTGAAGTAAACGGTAAGTATTACGCCTTCCACCACTGTTTACAATACGTATGTTTCATTTACTATCAAAACCGTGAGTGTTATCGCCTTTCTTTACTTTTGGTAACCTTCAATGCCTTCATGTTACAGATCGTTAAACTTGCTTTAAAATGCTCTATCGTATTACGGAAGAATGGACATACCAATTCATTTTAAAAGATGAAGGTAACCTTCATATATCCAACATAACTCCACTTACAAAAAAACTATTTTCATCAACGGATGGCCCCTTTGTACTATGCAATTTTATATTAACAAAAACTTCTATGAAACTTATAGTTTCGTGGATATCTGAGGTGCTAATTATTACTGCCCCACCCTGTATATTGTTATGGATGTGTCCAACAAGGCAACGATGAACAGAGTTAAATTTAATATTATGATGTTTACTATTTTACTTATAGTATATTTGTTTTTCTGGAATTTTGCCAAAAAACAATGTTCACGATGTCGACAGATGAATATATTTGCCTTAGAATTACAAGAGCCAACAATTTCGAAAGTAGAATATTACTTTACTTCGCTAACCGAATCATTGCAAACGTTAAGTAAAGTGCTTGCCTTTCAAAACAGTCAGATGCAAATTACGATACAACGTTTCCAAGAAATGGTACGTGCCACTGTTTTTTAATTTCCGTTTATTTAATCAAAGGAAATTTAATTGAAATATCCGCAAAATTTGAGGACAAAAAGTTATTGTAATTTTACGCAACATATATGATGGTGATAAAGGATAAGTATACGGAACTGAAAATGGAAAGTAGCGAGCAGAAAAATAAACTGATGGAGCTACAAAGTAGATTGATACATCCGTCAAATGATGATTCTAGGTTAATAAAATCTGTTAATTAAAGAACTATTGCAAAAATCAAGTATAATCAATATTACTTCTGCCCAAAGGCTATAATAGAATTGGACCGAAATGGGTACAAGACAGGCAATTATATCTATACGTTATATTCTATGCAAAGGCAAATATTTCAAAGAGAAAAGATGTGTTACTTACAAATTACTTATGTTCCTAGATATCTCACTAATTCAGGCTTCTTGTCTTGCAGAACTTATCATTCATGTAGCATGTAAAGGGGTCGAAGAATAGTAAAAGATTTTTATATTTCATAGCCTCACTTGATACGTCGATTGGATCACGTAAAATATCGGACATTAATTGCATCTACATCTTCAGACCTTAAAAATATAATTGCAACAACATATTTAATAGCGTTTTAATAACATTTTTCTAATTGTTTATATCTATGTCTAATAAATATATATTAATCGAATAAGTTGCTTTACCAAAGAATAAAAGTATCTGAGGCTTACAAATCGGAGCATTACATAACAAACGTGCATCACATATATAATATTACATGTAACAAAAGATGAAGACCAAAAAGATAGTACATAAGTTGAATCCACAATGCGGTCATAGAGATACAGAAACGGCAAAAATTCCAAACAATAATTTAAAAAATTCAAAAAGGGGGGAGTGAAAATCCATCTCCTTGACGATGATAAGGAACAAGTCTGCCTCATGCACTACAATATCCCAAACAGCCAGCGATTGGCACGCCAATGACAACGGATGGAACGAATTCCGTGACAGAACTGTGCTAACAAAGTGCTCCTACTCAGCTTTCGAAATGGCATACTGTTAGTACTGGGGCAGCATTCGTATCACGGCACTATTAAAGCACCGAGATATAGCACACGGCCGTGACAATGACACTATCAGCTCAGCATAGCTACACGCGTGGTTGTGGCGTATGCTGACATTTACTAATGGGGAAGCTGTTTCCATAAAAATTATAAGCAAATATGAAAAATGACTAAACTGTGCAATTTATTTATTTTGATTCCAAAATAGATACACCGGCACAAAACAAAGATATAAGAACTCGATTTTATTATTTTCTATAAACTATCTCGATTGGGCGATTTTTTCCATAAAGTCGATAATTACTTTGTCATAAAAATATATACACTTATTTTATATATATTTTCTTCAATTTATTGTTACAAATTCATGCAATTGAAGGTTACATTAAATACGATGACAGCATGTTATTTCAAAAATTACACAAGGCGAAGTTAGGGACGCAACAGCATGAGTTTTTATTTTATAAGTAATATTTTTCTTATAAATAATATTTTTAGTCTATGATGGATTGAAAGAAATATATACGACTCGCTCAATAACTATAAATATAGGAAAACGACCATCAAAATATCTATCAATACTCATATGCTGAACATCTGCTGACATCTAACGGTTCTAATTTGTATGAAAGCACAGGTTCCCCATTGCCAAATGTGATCCTGCGTCATTGCTGAGGAGATTCATGAATGGAGCGATGATACGCGTGTCACCATCGTGCTGGTGCTGCGCGATTCGCTTGTCTAGAATGTGCTGGTAACACGTTCTGGCATTTTAGTTAACGAATCCGGTCACAGATGACTACGAATCAGTTGACACTCCTCGGAAGTGGCAATATAGTGCCGGTATGGTGTCGCTACCATCTTGCCGTTTGTTATCTGGGATGCTTTTTAGTGCATTATTCGGAATTGAATTTGAACACATAGCTACTTAATCGCAAATTTGTATGTACTGTGACGTGGTGACGTCACAAGGCTCGCTCACCCCCCCCCCCCTGCTTCGGTTAGACTAGCTCGCAGATCACCACCCATGCGAGAAGCGCGACACGGACCATTGCGATAGCTGTATTTGCGAGGCGCGTGAAATACACGATGGTAGAACATTCCCCCCCCCCCCCCCCCGTTCGTTTCTCTCTCTCCGTTCGACGGATAAGACTGGCGAGCTGATGGAAGAAGCGACCTATAAGACGCCTCTTCGGCGGATAATAAGACCGCAGGTTCGCGGAAGGGCTGTGCGCCGAGGTAGCGTGACGGGCTCGACGGTAGAGGAGTCGGGAAGTGAGCAAGAAGAGACCCTGAAGCCCGAAGGATACGATCCAGAGCTCTGCAACGATAAGACCGCTGCCATAGTCCATGGAGACAAACAGGATGGTTCTCGGGTGTGAGAAGGACCTCTACCCCTCCCTTGAGCCCATGGAGAGGAAAACTCAAGATGCACAGCGGAATTGCAGGTGAGCCGTGGAAAGCGCGGCGCGCAACACGCGCCGCAGTTCAAATAATCCAGAGGACCCCCTCTAGACACACCAGAGGGGGCGATCAGGGAAGATCGCCGAAATCCACCGATCGATGCCCCGAACAATACCGAAGCGTATGGCCCTACCCCATCAAGGAGCCCTAAGGAGGATCTAAGGGGATCCGAAGACCCCCAGCAAACCTATATAATGAGCTAGCCAGCGCGAAGACAGCCTCTTATTCTTCTGAATGACATAGCGACTACTTAGCGAGCAACCGAGCAAGCGATTATACGGAGCGATCCGGAGGAGAGAGAGAGAGAGAGAGAGAGAGAGAGAGAGAGAGAGAGAGAGAGAGAGGTAGACGGACTGAACGAGATCCATACTTGTTGGAAACGAGAACGTGAGTCCTTATACGCTAAAGCGTCCCATTTGTTCCCTGCCGCAATTGTGATATCGCGTATTGTAATTTGTATTGTATAACGGGTGGTGATCCCCGGTCATTCGCGGCGTGTCGTATACCCTTTTGTAATACCGCGTCGAGGCAATCTAGAAAGAAGCGGTGAGTTCAGTATCCCGCGACCCTAATTTGCGCACTCGGCTAGAAGCAGTCGAGCGAAAGAGTATTTCGAAATTTCGAGGGTTATCTTGCACCGGGTTTCCCCGGGTTGCGTGGTTTACTAGTTTTTGCTACTTCTTGAGTAGCTGGCGCCCAAAAAGTCCCAGCCTCGCAGCTTCGAAATACTTGCTGGATAGGAAATTTATTGCTCTGTACTTCGCGTTGCCGAAGCACGCGGATATTCTGTACCGCGATATAACCCCGGACTAAACTACTGGATATCCCGTTATTATTGGTTCTATATACCCTTTTCTTGCGGATTGTAACGGGAAAAACCGTCACAGTACATAATTATACATGACTGCATAAATAGGATGTCATATACTTTTATAATCAATGCGATATAAGAATATAAAACGATGAACTATCCACTCCCATCAGGAGTAAAAACAATGTTTGGTAGGCAAAATTCATTGCAAAATATAATCAAGCAGTTAATATATCAAATCACTGCAAACAATAAATCACTGAATGTATAATGATATGAATAGTAAGAAAAACATATTTACCTGTTAGATGTTTATAAATTCAAATTTAAAAGTCCAAGTCACATTTAATATATTATTGTTTAACAAGGTGATTTAATGTTGTTTCAAATAGGCGTGCAGAACTAGCTCGTACTTCTGTCAATGTAATTTCATTCGAAAAATACAAAGGATAGGAGGAAATATTCTCCAATATATAACATATATAAATCAACGGATGCAAGAGAGAACACTCGATCTCGGTGTAACGAGACCGGGGCGTCATCCTGCAGTAATCGTATAACGCCTGTTCCGAGATGGTGTAGAGCGTGAATGTGGAGGGTGAAAAGCATAAAATAACAACAATGTAACTAAAGAGAAAGAGAATATGTGGAAGCATTGCATTTATTAAGAGGAAATCCTAGAAATATCAAACAACAGATTATATACCATACAGTAAGGGTAAGGTACAACGAAATAGACGATATCGTGAGAGAAACTAAAAAAATCGAGAAACTTAAAAAGAAAATAATAATTTAGATGGAGCGAATCAATATCACTGATCCCGGCAAGCTTAATGGAAAACGCATAACGATGAATCGGTTAGAGTATAAGATAGATGTTGGTCGCGGTTTGAGTGGCCCTGGGAATCCTTTGCCCGCATCAGGGCAGGCAGTAGGATAGTGGAGAGCCTGCCCTCCTGTTGCTTGGATCTATAGAATTCACATTCTATTGCAGAGTGGAAGCAGATAATTATAATGCTTTTCATAGAAGATTACAGCTTACTTAATTCGAAACGTTGAAATGAGATGAGTCATGGCATTGTATAATGCATTAGTACTCTATTGTCTCGACATGTAGACACTACGAAGGGCAATCCTGTTGCATGGAGCTGTAGAATTTACATTCTTATGAAGTTTTAAAGCACAATAAGCATAGAGCTATGCATAAGAGATTACAGCATTCTTACCTTGAAACGATGAAATGGGATGCGCCAGCGCATTGCATGGAGAATTCTAGCTCGATTGCTTTAACAGACAGACACTACGGAGCGCCATGCCGTTGCATGGAACTATATAGTTCACATTCTATTGAAGACCTCTAACAGTTAAGCACAATTATATTATGGACATATCATTACAGATTCTTTGCATTGAAACGTTGAAATGAGATGCGACATCGCGCTGCATGAAGTATTAGAAATGTCTTGCTTGGAAACGTAGAGATCTGGAAACGATATTCTGTTGCAAGTAAGTATAGGATTCACATCCTTCTAAGGTCTAGATGCAGACAAATGTAACATATTGCAAAGAACATTGCAATTTAACATGAATCATTGAAATGACTTGCGACATCGTGTTGAATGAAGCAATAGAACTCTATTGCTCAGATAAGTAAACAAATGGAAACGTTACTTCCTCGTAAGGAAGTGTCGCATTTACATCCTTTTGAAGTGAATACGAGGTATACATGACACTTCGCAATGAATATTATATCTTATCATGAAACATAGAAATGAGATGCGACATCTTGTTTTAGGAAGAATTAGAACACTAGTCTTACCATACGTGGTCATCTGGAAACGCTATTTCCTAGCACGGAAGTGTCGCATTTACATTCTTTTGAAGTGAATACGAGGTATACATGACACTTCGCAATGAATATTATATCTTATCATGAAACACAGAAGTGAGATGCGATATCGCGTTCTAAGAAGTATTAGAACTCTATTGCTACGATGCGTAGACATTTGCAAATGTTATTTCCTAGCAAGGAAGTGTCGCATTTACATTCTTTTGAAGTGAATACGAGGTATACATAACACACCACAATGAATATTATATCTTATCACGAAACATAGAAATGAAATGCGACATCTCGTTTTAAGTGGCATTAGAACTCTATTGCTACGATAGGTAGACATCCGCAAACGCTATTTCCTAGCATGCAAGTGTCGCATTTACATTCTTTTGAAGTGAATACGAGGTATACATGACATTTCGCAATGAATATGATATCTTATCATGAAACACAGAAATGAAATGCGACATCTCGTTTTAAGAAGTACTAGAACTCTATTGTTTCCATACGTAGTCATCTGGAATCGCTATTTCCTAGCAAGGAAGTGTCGCATTTACATCCTTTTGAAGTGAATACGAGGTATACATGACACTTCGCAATGAATATGATATCTTATCATGAAACACAGAAATGAAATGCGACATCTCGTTTTAAGAAGTATTAGAACTCTATTCTTTCGATACGTGGTCATCTGGAAACGCTATTTCCTAGCACGGAAGTGTCGCATTTACATTCTTTTGAGGCGAATACGATGTACATGACACTTCGCAATGAAAATTATATCTTATCATGAAACATCGAAGTGAGATGCAATATCGCGTTCTAAGAAGCATTAGAACTCTATTGCTACGATGCGCAGACATCTGCAAATGTTATTTCCTAGCAAGGAAGTGTCGCATTTACATTCTTCTGAAGTGAATACGAGGTATACATGACACTTCGCAATGAATATTATATCTTATCATGAAACATAGAAGTGAGATGGGATATCGCGCTTTGAGAAGCATTAGAACTCTATTCTTTCGATACGTGGTCATCTGGAAACGCTATTTCCTAGCACGGAAGTGTCGCGATTACATTCCTTTGAAGCGAATACGATGTACATGACACTTCGCAATGAAAATTATATCTTATCATGAAACATAGAATTGAGATGCGATATCGCGTTCTAAGAAGCATTAGAACTCTATTGCTACGATGCGTAGACATCTGCAAACGCTATTTCCTAGCATGGAAATGCCGCATTTACATTCTTTTGTAGTTAATACGAGGTATGCATGACACTTCGCAATGGATATTATATCTTATCATGAAACATGGAAATGAGATGCGACATCTCGTTTTAAGAAGTATTAGAACTCTATCCTTTCGTTACGTGGTAATCTGGAAACGCTAGTTCCTAGCACGGAAGTGTCGCATTTACATTCTTTTGAAGTGAATACGAGGTATACATGACACTTCGCAATGAATATTATATCTTATCATGAAACATAGAAGTGAGATGCGATATCGCGTTCTAAGAAGCATTAGAACTCTATTGCTACGATGCGTAGACATTTGCAAATGTTATTTCCTAGCAAGGAAGTGTCGCATTTACATTCTTTTGAAGTGAATACGAGGTATACATAACACTCCACAATGAATATTATATCCTATCACGAAACATAGAAATGAAATGCGACATCTCGTTTTAAGTAGCATTAGTTCGCTATTGCTACGATACGTAGACATCTGCAAACGCTATTTCCCAGCAAGCAATAGTCGCATTTACATTCTTTTGAATTGAATACGAGGTATACATAACACTTCGCAATGAATACTACATCTTATCACGAAACATATAAATGAGATGTGATATCGCGATTTAAGTAGCATTAGAACGCTATTGCTACGATACGTAGACATCTGCAAACGCTATTTCCTAGCAAGCAATAGTCGCATTTACTTTCTTTTGGAGTGAATACGAGGTATACATGACACTTCGCAATGAATATTATATCTTATCACGAAACACAGAAGTGAGATGCGATATCGCGTTTTAAGAGTCATTAGAACTCTATTGCTACGATACGTAGACATCTGCAAACAATATTTCCTAGTAAGGAAGTGTCGCACTTACATCCTTTTGAAGTGAATACGAGGTATACATAACACTCCACATTGAATATTATATCTTATCATGAAACATAGAAGTGAGATGCGATATGGCGTTTTAAGAAGCATTAGAACTCTATTGCTACGATACGTAGACATGTGCAAACGCTATTTCCTAGCATGGAAGTGTCGCATTTACATTCTTTTGAAGTGAATACGAGGTATACATGACACTTCGCAATGAATATGATATCTTATCATGAAACACAGAAATGAAATGCGACATCTCGTTTTAAGAAGTATTAGAACTCTATTGTTTCCATACGTAGTCATCTGGAAACGCTACTTCCTAGCAAGGAAGTGTCGCATTTACATCCTTTTGAAATGAATACGAGGTATACATGACACTTCGCAATGAATATTATATCTGATCATGAAACATGGAAATTAGATGCGACATCTTGTTTTAGGAAGTATTAGAACTCTATTGCTACGATTCGTAGACACCCGCAAACGCTATTTCCTAGCATGGAAGTGTCGCATTTACATTTTTTTGAAGAGAATACGATGTATACATGACACTTCGCAATGAATATTATATCTTATCATGAAACATAGAAGTGAGATGCGATATCGCGTTTTAAGAAGCATTAGAACCCTATTGCTACGATACGTAGACATCCGCAAACGCTATTTCCTAGCATGCAAGTGTCGCATTTACATTCTTTTGAAGTGAATACGAGGTATACATGACACTTCGCAATGAATATTATATCTTATCATGAAACATAGAAGTGAGATGCGATATCACGCTTTGAGAAGTATTAGACCTCTATTCTTTCGATACGTGGTCATCTGGAAACGCTATTTCCTAGCACGGAAGTGTCGCATTTACATTCTTTTGAAGTGAATACGAGGTATACATGACACTTCGCAATGAATATTATATCTTATCATGAAACACAGAAGTGAGATGCGATATCGCGTTCTAAGAAGTATTAGAACTCTATTGCTACGATGCGTAGACATCTGCAAATGTTATTTCCTAGCAAGGAATATGTCGCATTTACATTCTTTTGAAGTGAATACGAGGTATACATAACACACCACAATGAATATTATATCTTATCACGAAACATAGAAATGAAATGCGACATCTCGTTTTAAGTGGCATTAGAACTCTATTGCTACGATAGGTAGACATCCGCAAACGCTATTTCCTAGCATGCAAGTGTCGCATTTACATTCTTTTGAAGTGAATACGAGGTGTACATAACACTCCACAATGAATATTATATCTGATTATGAAACATAGAAATGAAATGCGACATCTCGTTTTAAGTAGCATCAGAACTCTATTGCAACGATACGTAGACATCTGCAAACGCTATTTCCTAGCATGGAAATGTCGCACTTATATCCCAATATAGTGAATACGAGGTATACATAACATTACACAATGAATATTATATCTTATTACGAAACATAGAAATGAAATGCGATATCGCGTTTTAAGGAGCATTAGAACTCTATTGCTACGATACGTAGACATCTGCAAACGTTATTTCCTAGGAAGGAAGTTTCGCATTTACATTCTTTTGAAGTGAATACGAGGTATACATAACATTCCACAATAAATATTATATTTTATCATGAAACATAGAAGTGAGATGCGATATCGCGTTCTAAGAAGCATTAGAACTCTATCGTTACGATATGTAGACATCTGCAAACGCTACTTCCTAGCATGGAAGTGTCGCATTTACATTCTTTTGAGGCGAATACGATGTACATGACACTTCGCAATGAAAATTATATCTTATCATGAAACATAGAAGTGAGATGCAATATCGCGTTCTAAGAAGCATTAGAACTCTATTGCTACGATGCGCAGACATCTGCAAATGTTATTTCCTAGCAAGGAAGTGTCGCATTTACAATCTTCTGAAGTGAATACGAGGTATACATGACACTTCGCAATGAATATTATATCTTATCATGAAACATAGAAGTGAGATGGGATATCGCGCTTTGAGAAGCATTAGAACTCTATTCTTTCGATACGTGGTCATCTGGAAACGCTATTTCCTAGCACGGAAGTGTCGCGATTACATTCTTTTGAAGCGAATACGATGTACATGACACTTCGCAATGAAAATTATATCTTATCATGAAACATAGAATTGAGATGCGATATCGCGTTCTAAGAAGCATTAGAACTCTATTGCTACGATGCGTAGACATCTGCAAATGTTATTTCCTAGCAAGGAAGTATTGCATTTACATTCTTTTGAAGTGAATACGAGGTATACATAACACTCCACAATGAATATTATATCTTATCACGAAACATAGAAATGAAATGCGACATCTCGTTATAAGTAGCATTAGAACCCTATTGCTACGATACGTAGACATCGGCAAACGCTATTTCCTAGCATGGAAGTGTCGCATTTACATTCTTTTGAAGTGTATACGATGCATACATGACAGTTCGTAATGACTATTATATCTTATCATGAAACATAGAAGTGAGATGCGATATCGCGTTTTAAGAAGCAATAGAACTCTATTGCTACGATACGTAGACATCCGCAAACGCTATTTCCTAACATGCAAGTGTCGCATTTACATTCTTTTGAAGTGAATACGAGGTATACATGACACTTCGCAATGAATATTATATCTGATCATGAAACATAGAAATTACATGCGACATCTTGTTTTAGGAAGTATTAGAACTCTATTGCTACGATACGTAGACATCTGCAAACGCTATTTCCTAGCATGGAAATGCCGCATTTACATTCTTTTGTAGTTAATACGAGGTATGCATGACACTTCGCAATGGATATTATATCTTATCATGAAACATAGAAATGAGATGCGACATCTCGTTTTAAGAAGTATTAGAACTCTATCCTTTCGTTACGTGGTAATCTGGAAACGCTAGTTCCTAGCACGGAAGTGTCGCATTTACATTCTTTTGAAGTGAATACGAGGTATACATGACACTTCGCAATGAATATTATATCTTATCATGAAACATAGAAGTGAGATGCGATATCGCGTTCTAAGAAGCATTAGAACTCTATTGCTTCGATGCGTAGGCATCTGCAAATGTTATTTCCTAGCAAGGAAGTGTCGCATTTACATTCTTTTGAAGTGAATACGAGGTATACATAACACTCCACAATGAATATTATATCCTATCACGAAACATAGAAATGAAATGCGACATCTCGTTTTAAGTAGCATTAGTACGCTATTGCTACGATACGTAGACATCTGCAAACGCTATTTCCCAGCAAGCAATAGTCGCATTTACATTCTTTTGAATTGAATACGAGGTATACATAACACTTCGCAATGAATACTACATCTTATCACGAAACATATAAATGAGATGTGATATCGCGATTTAAGTAGCATTAGAACGCTATTGCTACGATACGTAGACATCTGCAAACGCTATTTCCTAGCAAGCAATAGTCGCATTTACTTTCTTTTGGAGTGAATACGAGGTATACATGACACTTCGCAATGAATATTATATCTTATCACGAAACACAGAAGTGAGATGCGATATCGCGTTTTAAGAGTCATTAGAACTCTATTGCTACGATACGTAGACATCTCAAACAATATTTCCTAGTAAGGAAGTGTCGCACTTACATCCTTTTGAAGTGAATACGAGGTATACATAACACTCCACATTGAATATTATATCTTATCATGAAACATAGAAGTGAGATGCGATATGGCGTTTTAAGAAGCATTAGAACTCTATTGCTACGATACGTAGACATGTGCAAACGCTATTTCCTAGCATGGAAGTGTCGCATTTACATTCTTTTGAAGTGAATACGAGGTATACATGACACTTCGCAATGAATATGATATCTTATCATGAAACACAGAAATGAAATGCGACATCTCGTTTTAAGAAGTATTAGAACTCTATTGTTTCCATACGTAGTCATCTGGAAACGCTACTTCCTAGCAAGGAAGTGTCGCATTTACATCCTTTTGAAATGAATACGAGGTATACATGACACTTCGCAATGAATATTATATCTGATCATGAAACATGGAAATTAGATGCGACATCTTGTTTTAGGAAGTATTAGAACTCTATTGCTACGATTCGTAGACACCCGCAAACGCTATTTCCTAGCATGGAAGTGTCGCATTTACATTTTTTTGAAGAGAATACGATGTATACATGACACTTCGCAATGAATATTATATCTTATCATGAAACATAGAAGTGAGATGCGATATCGCGTTTTAAGAAGCATTAGAACCCTATTGCTACGATACGTAGACATCCGCAAACGCTATTTCCTAGCATGCAAGTGTCGCATTTACATTCTTTTGAAGTGAATACGAGGTATACATGACACTTCGCAATGAATATTATATCTTATCATGAAACATAGAAGTGAGATGCGATATCACGCTTTGAGAAGTATTAGACCTCTATACTTTCGATACGTGGTCATCTGGAAACGCTATTTCCTAGCACGGAAGTGTCGCATTTACATTCTTTTGAAGTGAATACGAGGTATACATGACACTTCGCAATGAATATTATATCTTATCATGAAACACAGAAGTGAGATGCGATATCGCGTTCTAAGAAGTATTAGAACTCTATTGCTACGATGCGTAGACATCTGCAAATGTTATTTCCTAGCAAGGAAGTGTCGCATTTACATTCTTTTGAAGTGAATACGAGGTATACATAACACACCACAATGAATATTATATCTTATCACGAAACATAGAAATGAAATGCGACATCTCGTTTTAAGTGGCATTAGAACTCTATTGCTACGATAGGTAGACATCCGCAAACGCTATTTCCTAGCATGCAAGTGTCGCATTTACATTCTTTTGAAGTGAATACGAGGTGTACATAACACTCCACAATGAATATTATATCTGATTATGAAACATAGAAATGAAATGCGACATCTCGTTTTAAGTAGCATCAGAACTCTATTGCAACGATACGTAGACATCTGCAAACGCTATTTCCTAGCATGGAAATGTCGCACTTATATCCCAATATAGTGAATACGAGGTATACATGACACTTCGCAATGAATATTATATCTTATCATGAAACATAGTAGTGAGATGCGATATCGCGTTTTAAGAAGCATTAGAACTCTATTGCTACGATACGTAGACATCTGCAAACGCTATTTCCTAGCATGGAAGTGTCGCATTTACATTCTCTTGAAGTGATTACGAGGTATACATAACATTCCACAATGAATATTATATCTTATTACGAAACATAGAAATGAAATACGACTTCTCATTCTAAGAAGCATTAGAACTCTATTGCTACGATACGTAGACATCTGCAAACGCTATTTCCTAACAAGGAAGTGTCGCATTTACATTCTCTTGAAGTGAATACGAGGTATACATAACATTCCACAATGAATATTATATCTCATTACGAAACATAGAAATGAAATTCGTCTTCTCATTTTAAGAGGCATTAGAACTCTATTGCTACGATACGTACACATCTGCAAACGCTATTTCCTAGCATGGAAGGGTCGCATTTACATTCTTATGAAGTGAATACGAGGTATACATAACACTCCATAATGAATATTATATCTTATAATGAAACATAGCAGTGAGATCCGACATCTCGTTCTAAGAAGCATTAGAACTCTATTGCTACGATGCGTAGACATCTGCAAACTCTATTTCCTAGCAAGGAAATGTCGCACTTACATTCCGTTGAAGTGGATACGAGGTATACATAACATTACACAATGAATATTATATCTTATTACGAAACATAGAAATGAAATACGACATCTCGTTTTAAGAAGCATTAGTACTCTATTGCTGTGATACGTAGACATCTGCAAACTCTATTTCCTAGCAAGGAAATGTCGCACTTACATTCCGTTGAAGTGAATACGAGGTATACATAACATTACACAATTAATATTATATCTTATTACGAAACATAGAAATGAAATAAGACATCTCGTTTTAAGAAGCATTAGTACTCTATTGCTGTGATGCGTCGACATCTGCAAACAATATTTCCTAGCAAGGAAGTGTCGCATTTACATTCTTGTGAAGTGAAATCGAGGTATTCATGACACTTCGCAAAGAAAATTATATCTTATCTCGAAACGTAGAAGTGATATGCGTTATCGCGATTTAAGGAGCGCACATGAACTCTATTGCTAATATACGTAGACATCTGCAAACGTTATTTCCTAGGAAGGAATTTTGGCATTTACATTCTTTTGAAGTGAATACGAGGTATACATAACAATCCACAATAAATATTATATTTTATCATGAAACATAGAAGTGAGATGCGATATCGCGTTTTAAGAAGCATTAGAACTCTATTGCTACGATATGTAGACATCTGCAAACGCTTCTTCCTAGCATGGAAGTGTCGCATTTACATTCTTTTGTAGTGAATACGAGATATACATGACACTTCGCAATGAATATTATATCTTATCATGAAACATAGGAATGAGGTGCTATATCGCGTTTTGAGAAGCATTAGAATTCTATTGCTAATATACGTAGACATGTGCAAACGCTATTTCCTAGCATGGAATTTTCGCATTTACATTCTTTTGAAGTGAATACGAGATATACATGACACTTCGCAATGAATATTATATCTTATCATGATACATAGGAATGAGTTGCGATATCGCGTTTTGATACGCATTAGAGCTCTATTGCTACGATACGTAGACATCTGCAAACCATATTTCCTAGCAAGAAAGTGTCGCATTTACATTCTTTTGAAGTGAATACGAGGTATACATGACATTTCGCAATGAATGTTATACCTTATCACGAAAAATAGAAATCCGATGCGATATCGTGATTTAAGAAGCACTAGAACTCCATTGCTACGATACGTAGACACATCTGCAAACAATATTTCCTAGCAAGGAAGTGTCGCACTTACATCGTGTTGAAGTGAATACGAGGTGTACATAACACTCCACAATGAATATTATATCTGATTATGAAACATAGAAATGAAATGCGACATCTCGTTTTAAGTAGCATCAGAACTCTATTGCAACGATACGTAGACATCTGCAAACGCTATTTCCTAGCATGGAAATGTCGCACTTATATTCCAATAAAGTGAATACGAGGTATACATAACATTACACAATGAATATTATATCTTATTACGAAACATAGAAATGAAATGCGACATCTCGTTTTAAGAAGCATTAGTACTCTATTGCTGTGATACGTAGACATCTGTAAACAATATTTCCTAGTATGTGAGTGAGGCATTTACATTCATTTGAAGTGAGTACGAGGTATACATGACGCTTCGCAATGAATATTATATCTTATCATGAAACATAGAAATGAGATGCGACATCGCGTTTTAGGAAGCATTACAACTCTATTGCTACGATGCGTAGACATCTGAAAACGTTATTTCCTAGCAAGAAAGTGTCGCATTTACATTCTTTTGAAGTTAATACGAGGTATACATGACACTTCGCAATGAATATTATATCTTATCATGAAACATACAAGTGAAGTGCGATATCGCGTTCTAAGAAGCATTAGAACTCTAATGCTACGATACGTAGACATCTGCAAACAATATTTCCTAGCAAGGAAGTGTCGCATTTACATTCTTTTGAAGTGAATGCGAGGTATACATAACACTCCACAATGAATATTATATCTTATCATGAAACATAGGAATGAGGTGCGATGTCGCGTTTTAAGAAGCATTAGAACTCTATTGCTACGATACGTAGACATCTGCAAACGCTATTTCCTAGCATGCAAGTATCGCATTTACATTCTTACGCAGTGTGTACGAGGTATACATGACACTTCACAATGAATATTATATCTTATCATGAAACATAGAGGTGAGATGCGATATCGCGTTTTAAGAAGCATTAGAACTCTATTTTTACGGTACGTAGACATCTGCAAACAATATTTCCTAGCAAGGAAGCGTCGCATTTACATTCTTTTGAAGTGAATGCGAGGTATACATAACACTCCACAATGAATATTGTATCTTATCACGAAACATAGAAATGAAATGCGACATCTCGTTTTAAGTGGCATTAGAACTCTATTGCTACGATACGTAGACATTTGCAAACGCTATTTCCTAGCATGGAAGTTTCGCATTTACATTCTTTTGAAGTGAATACGAGATATACATGACACTTCGCAATGGATACTATATCTTATCATGAAACATAGAAGTGAGTTGCGATATCGCGTTTTAGGCAGCAATAGAACTCTATTGCTACGATACGTAGACATCTGCAAACGCTATTTCCTAGCATGGAAGTGCCGCATTTACATTCTTTTGAAGTGAATACGAGATATACATAACACTTCGCAATGAATATTATATCTTATCATGAAACATACAAGTGAGGTGCGATATCGCGTTTTAAGAAGCATTAGAACTCTATTGTTACGATACGTAGACATCTGGAAACGCTATTTCCTAGCAAGGAAGTGTCGCATTTACATTCTTCTGAAGTGAATACGAGGTATACATAACATTCCACAATAAATATTATATTTCATCATGAAACATAGAAGTGAGATGCGATATCGCGTTCTAAGAAGCATTAGAAACTCTATCGTTACGATATGTAGACATCTGCAAACGCTACTTCCTAGCATGGAAGTGTCGCATTTACATTCTTTTGAAGTGAATACGAGATATACATGACACTTCGCAATGAATATTATATCTTATCATGAAACCTAGGAATGAGGTGCTATATCGCGTTTTGAGAAGCAATTAGAACTCTATTACTAATATACGTAGACATCTGCATACGCTATTTCCTAGCATGGAAGTTTTGCATTTACATTCTTTTGAAGTGAATACGAGATATACATGACACTTCGCAATGAATATTATATCTTATCATGATACATAGGAATGAGTTGCGATATCGCGTTTTGATAAGCATTAGAGGCTCTATGCCTACGATACGTATACATCTGCAAACCATATTTCCTAGCAAGAAAGTGTCGCATTTACATTCTTTTGAAGTGAATACGAGATATACATGACACCTTCGCAATGAATATTATATCTTATCATGAAACCTAGGAATGAGGTGTTTATATCGCGTTTTGAGAAGCATTAGAACTCTATTGCCTAATATACGTAGGACATCTGCAAACGCTATTTCCTAGCATGGAAGTTTTGCATTTACATTCTTTTGAAGTGAATACGAGATATACATGATACTTCGCAATGAATATTATATCTTATCATGATACATAGGAATGAGTTGCGATATCGTGTTTTGATAAGCATTATAGTTCTATGCCTACGATTCGTAGAACATCTGCAAACCATATTTCCTAGCAAGAAAGTGTCGCATTTACATTCTTTTGAAGTGAATACGAGGTGTACATAACACTCCACAATCAATATTATATCTGATTGCGAAACATAGAAATGAAATGCGACATCTCGTTTTAAGAAGAATTAGAACTTTATTGCTACGATACGTAGACCATTTGCAAACGCTATTTCCTAGCATGAAGTGTCGCATTTACATTCTTTTGTAGTGAATTCGAAGTATACATGACAACTTCGCAATGAATACTATATCTTATCATGAAACATAGAAGTGAGATGCGATGTCGCGTTTTAACAAGCATTAGAAGTCTATTGCAACGATACGTAGGACATCTGCAAACAATATTTCCTTCCAAGGAAGTGTCGTATTTACATTCTTTTGAAGTGAATTCGAGGTATACATAACATTCCACAATGAATATTATATCTTATTACGAAACATAGAAATGAAATGCGACATCTCGTTTTAAGAAGCATTAGAACTCTATTGCTACGATACGTAGACATCTGCAAACGCTATTTCCTAGCATGTAAGTGTCGCATTTACATTTTTTTGAAGTGAATACGAGGTATACATGACGCTTCGCAATGAATATTATATCTTATCATGAAACATAGAAGTGAGATGCGACGATCGCGTTTTAGGAAGCATTACAACTCTATTGCTACGATGCGTAGACATCTGAAAACGTTTATTTCCTAGCAAGAAAGTGTCGCATTTACATTCTTTTGAAGTTAATACGAGGTATACATGACACTTCGCAATGAATATTATATCTTATCATGAAACATAGGAATGAGGTGCGATATCGCGTTTTAAGAAGCATCAGAACTCTATTGCTACGATACGTAGACATCTGCAAACAATATTTCCTATCAAGGAAGTGTCGCATTTTACATTCTTTTGAAGTGAATGCGAGGTATACATAACACTCCACAATGAATATTGTATCTTATCACGAAACATAGAAATGAAATGCGACATCTCGTTTTAAGTGGCATTAAAACTCTATTGCTACGATACGTAGACATTTGCAAACGCTATTTCCTAGCATGGAAGTTTCGCATTTACATTCTTTTGAAGTGAATACGAGATATACATGACACTTCGCAATGGATACTATATCTTATCATTGAAACATAGATGTGAGATGCGATATCGCGTTTTAGGAAGCAATAGAACTCTATTGCTACGATGCGTAGACATCTGCAAACGTTATTTCCTAGCAAGGAAGTGTCGCATTTACATTCTCTTCAAGTTAATACGAGGTATACATGACACTTCGCAATGAATATAATATCTTATAATGAAACATAGGATTGAGGTGCGATATCGCGTTTTAAGAAGCATTAGAACTCTATTGCTACGATACGTAGACATCTGCGAACGCTATTTCCTAGCATGGAAGTGTCGCATTTACATTCTTTTGTAGTGAATTCGAAGTATACATGACACATCGCAATGGAATATTATATCTTATCATGAAACATAGAAGTGAGATGCGATATCGCGTTTTAAGAAGCATTAGAACACTATTGCAACGATACGTAGACATCTGCAAACAATATATATTTCCTTCCAAGAAAGTGTTGCATTTACATTCTTTTGAAGTGAATACGAGGTATACATAACATTCCACAATGAATATTATATCTTATTACGAAACATAGTAATGAAATGCGACATCTCGTTTTAAGAAGCATTAGAACTCTATTGCTACGATACGTAGACATCTGCAAACGCTATTCCCTAGCATGGAAGTGTCGCGTTTACATTCTTTTGAAGTGAATACGAGATATACATGACACTTCGCAATGTATACTATATCTTATCATGAAACATAGAAGTGAGATGCGATATCGCGTTTTAAGAAGCATTAGAATTCTATTGCTACGATACCTAGACATCTGCAAACGCCATTTCCTAGCACGGAAGTGTCGCATTTACATTCTTTTGAAGTGAATACGAGGTGTACATGACACTTCGCAATGAATATTATATCTTATCATGAAACATGGAAGTGGGATGCGATATCGCGTTTTAAGAAGCATTAGAACTCTATTGCTACGATACGTAGACATCTGCAAACAATATTTCCTAGCAAGGAAGAGTCGCATTTACATTCTTTTCAAGTGAATACGAGGTATACATAACACTCCACAATGAATATTATATCTTATCACGAAACATAGGAATGAAATGCGACATCTCGTTTTAAGAAGCATTAGAACTCTATTGCAACGATACGTAGATATCTGCAAACGCTATTTCCTAGCATGGAAATGTCGCACTTATATTCCATTAAAGTGAATACGAGGTATACATAACATTACACAATGAATATTATATCTTATTACGAAACATAGAAATGAAATACGACATCTCGTTTTAAGAAGCATTAGTACTCTATTGCTGTGATACGTAGACTTCTGTAAACAATATTTCCTAGTATGTGAGTGAGGCATTTACATTCATTTGAAGTGAGTACGAGGTATACATGACACTTCGCAATGAATATTATATCTAATCATGAAACATAGAAGTGAGATGCGATATCGCGTTTTAAGAAGCATTAGAACTCTATTGCTTCGATACGTAGACATCTGCAAACAATATTTCCTAGCAAGGAAGTGTCGCATTTACATTCTTTTCAAGTGAATACGAGGTATACATAACACTCTGCAATGAATATTACATCTTATCACGAAACATAGGAATGAAATGCGACATCTCGTTTTAAGAAGCATTAGAACTCTATTGCTACGATACGTAGACATCTGCAGACGCTATTTCCTAGCATGTAAGTGTCCCATTTACATTTTTTTGAAGTGAATACGAGGTATACATGACACTTCGCAATGAATATTATATCTTATCATGAAACATAGGAATGAGGTGCGATATCGCGTTTTAAGAAGCATTATAACTCTATTGTTACGATACGTAGACATCTGCAAACGCCATTCCCTAGCATGGAAGTGTCGCATTTACATTCTTTTGAAGTTAATACGAGGTATACATGACACATCGCAATGAATATATTATATCTTATCATGAAACTTAGATGTGAGATGCGATATCGCGATATAAGAAGCATTAGAACTCTATTGCTACGATACGTAGACATCTGGAAACGCTATTCCCTAGCATGGAAGTGTCGCGTTTACATTCTTTTGAAGTGAATACGAGATATACATGACACTTCGCAATGTATACTATATCTTATCATGAAACATAGAAGTGAGATGCGATATTGCGTTTTAGGAAGCATTAGAACTCTATTGCTACGATGCGCAGTCATCTGCAAATGTTATTTCCTAGCAAGGAAGTGTCGCATTTACATACTTTTGAAGTGAATACGAGGTATACATAACACTCCACAATGAATATTATATCCTATTACGAAACATAGAAATGAAATACGACTTCTCATTTTAAGAAGCATTAGAACTCTATTGCTACGATACGTAGACATCTGCAAACGCTATTTCCTAGCATGGAAGTTCCGCATTTATATTCTTTTGAAGATAATACGAGGTATACATAACACTTCGCAATGAATATTATATCTTATCATGAAACATAGAAGTGAGATGCGATATCGCGTTTTAAGAAGCATTAGAATTCTATTGCTACGATACCTAGACATCTGCAAACGCTATTTCCTAGCATGGAAGTGTCGCATTTACATTCTTTTGAAGTGAGTAAGAGGTGTACATGACACTTCGCAATGAATATTATATCTTATCATGAAACATGGAAGTGGGATGCGATATCGCGTTTTAAGAAGCATTAGAACTCTATTGCTACGATACGTAGACATCTGCAAACAATATTTCCTAGCAAGGAAGTGTCGCATTTACATTCTTTTCAAGTGAATACGAGGTATACATAACACTCCACAATGAATATTATATCTTATCACGAAACATAGGAATGAAATGCGACATCTCGTTTTAAGAAGCATTAGAACTCTATTGCAACGATACGTAGATATCTGCAAACGCTATTTCCTAGCATGGAAATGTCGCACTTATATTCCATTAAAGTGAATACGAGGTATACATAACATTACACAATGAATATTGTATCTTATAATGAAACATAGGAATGATGTGCTATATCGCGTTTTGAGAAGCATTAGAACTCTATTGCTAATATACGTAGACATCTGCAAACAATATTTCCTAGCAAGGAAATGTCGCACTTACTTTCCACTGAAGTGAATACGAGGTATACATAACACTCCACAATGAATATTATATCTTATTACGAACCATAGTAATGAAATGCGACATTTCGTTTTAAGAAGCATTAGAACTTTATTGCTACGATACGTAGACATCTGCAAACGCTATTTCCTAGCATGGAAGTGTCTCATTTACATTCATTTGAAGTGAATACGAGGTATACATTACACTTCGCAATGAATATTATATCTTATCTCGAAACATAGATGTGAGATGCGATGTCGCGATTTAAGGAGCACTAGAACTCTACTGCTACGATGCGTAGACATCTGCAAATGTTATTGCCTAGCAAGGAAGTGTCACATTTACATTCTTTTGAAGTGAATACGAGGTATACATAACACTCCACTATGATTATTATATCTTATCACGAAACATAGGATGAAATGCGACATCTCGTTTTATGAAGTATTAGAACTCTATTGCTATGATACGTAGACATCTGCAAACGCCATTTCCCAGCATGGAAGTGCCGCATTTACATTCTTTTGAAGATAATACGAGGTATACATAACACTTCGCAATGAATATTATATCTTATCATGAAACATAGAAGTGAGATGCGATATCGCGTTTAAGAAGCATTAGAACTCTATTGCAACGATACGTAGACATCAGCAAACAATATTTCCTTCCAAGGAAGTGTCGCATTTACGTTCTTTTGAAGTGAATACGAGGTATACATAACATTCCACAATGAATATTATATCTTATTACGAAACATAGGTATGAAATGCGACATCTCGTTTAAGAAGCATTAGAACTCTATTGCTACGATATGTAGGCATCTGCAAACGCTGTTTCCTAACATGTAAGTGTCGCATTTACATTCTTTTGAAGTGAATACGAGGTATACATGACACTTCGCAATGAATATTATATCTTATCATGAAACATAGAAGTGAGATGCGATATCGCGTCTTAAGAATCATTAGAACACTATTGCTACGATACGTAGACATATGCAAACGCTATTTCCTAGCATGGAAGTTCCGCATTTACATTCTTTTGAAGATAATACAAGGTATTCATAACACTTCGTAATGAATATTATATCTTGTCATGAAACATAGAAGTGAGATGCGATATCGCGTTTTAGGAAGCATTAGAACTCTACTGCTACGATACGTAGACATCTGCAAACGCTATTTCCTAGCATGGAAGTGTCGCATTTACATTATTTTGAAGTGAATACGAGATATACATGACACTTCGCAATGGATACTATATCTTATCATGAAACATAGAAGTGAGATGCGATATAGCGTTTTAGGAAGCATTAGAACTCTATTGCTACGATGCGTAGACATCTGCAATTGTTACTTCCTAGCAAGTATGTGTCGCATTTACATTCTTTTGAATTGAATACGAGGTATACATAACATTCCACAATGAATATTATATCTTATTACGAAACATAGAAATGAAATGCGACATCTCGTTTTAAGTAGCATTAAAACACTATCGCTACGATACGTAGACATCTGCAAAACGCTATTTCCATGCATGGAAGTGTCGCATTTACATTATTTTGAAGTGAATACGAGATATACATGACACTTCGCAACGGATACTATATCTTATCATGAAACATAGAAGTGAGATGCGATTTCGCGTTTTAGGAAGCATTAGAACTCTATCGCTACGATGCGTAGACATCTGCAAATGTTATTTCCTAACAAGGAAGTGTCGCATTTACATTCTTTTGAAGTGAATACGGGGTATACATAACATTCCACAATGAATATTACATCTTATTACGAACCATAGTAATGAAATGCGATATCTAGTTTTAGAAAGCATTAGAACTCTATTGCTACGATACGTAGACATCTGCAAACGCTATTTCATAGCAAGGATGTGTCGCATTTACATTCTTTTGAGGTGAATACGAGGTATACATATCACTCCACAATACATATTATATCTTATCACGAAACATATTAATGAGGAGCGATTTCGCGTCTTAAGAAGCATTAGAACTCTATTGCATCGGTACGTAGACATCTGCAAACGCTATTTCCTAGGAAGGAAGTATCGCATTTACATTCATTTGAAGTGTAGGCGAGATATACATAACACTGCACAATGAATATTATATCTTATCATGAAACATAGAAATGAGATGCGATATCGCGTTTTAAGAAACATTAGAACTCTGTTGCTTCGATACGTAGACATCTGGAATCGTAATTTCCTAGAAAGGAAGTGTGGCATTTACATTCTCTTGAGAGGAATACGATGTATACATGACACTTCGCAAAGAATATTATATCTTATGATGAAACATAGAAATGAGATGCGATATGGCGATTCAAGAAGCATTAGAACTCTATATCTTCGATACGCAGATATATGCAAACCTTATTTCCTAGCAAGGAAGTGTCGCATTTACATTCTTTTGAAGTGAATTCGAGGTGTCACGTCCGGCGAATCTATTTTCCGTTGCTCCGAAGGCTTTACGACACGAGCCTATTTTTCGGTAATTCGGTCCGCGGGAACGCGTTAAGACCGGGTCCGACAATTTCGTCTGACGCGACACTAGCGAAAACACTTGCGATAATAAGGGAATGACCCTACCTTTCGATGACTTCTCTCTCGGTTTGTACGTAGAAACGGCGTGGAGGATCGTTCGCTGGGATCGTAGCGGATTTCGTTCTGTTGGCTGCTACGGAAATCTCGATCAGTCGCAAGCGAAGACGAGGACGGCGGTCGGAATTCAGCGATGATGCTGAATGTGGCAGAATCGGCGTGATGCGTCGTGGTGTCTGGATCGGAAGTGTCGACGGTCGCTTCGAAGAGCGGCGTCTGGTCTGGTGCGAAGGCAGGTCGCTGGTATACGAGGACTCTCGGAACACCCTACAAATATTCACGCACAAGTGATCGTATGAAATTCTCCCTACTCGCACGTCGCGTTCTTCGCAAACCGGAAGCACGATTCATTCACCAGGTTTTTCTGTACTTTCGACTAAGATCTGAAGGATAAGCGGCGGTCTCAACGTCACAAAGCCGATTTCTATACACCTTCAATTTGATGAAGAGCAACCCCAGTTGTATGGAAGAACCGTGGAAGAATTCGTAGTTAAATGTAATGTTAAAAGTAGAACTAGTATTGTTAACACTTGATAAAATTAATGGATGTGGAAATAGTAGACTTGGTAAAAGAACTTGTACTTGGATATAGTAAAAGTAAAAATAAAATATATTCTAGGTTTAAAGTATACAAGAACTGGACCTCCTCGGTTCGCGGGGTGCTACGGTCGCGGAGGCTCGCGGTAGGGAGATCGCGGTCCCGCGAGTGGGGGACTCGCGTCTCGAGGCGGAGAGCGCGCGGTCCAGCGAGTGGGACTCGCGGCTCGTGGTGGCGCTAGCGGCGCATGCCGCTGGCCGGACGCATCTTACTTAGTGTAACTTAGATCTAGGAATTCTTATATATGCGTCATGATATGGTATGTATGTCCTAGCTTAGAAGTAATATATAGGTTCTAGCAGATCCTGTTCCCGGAATTGGAAAAGACCCCATACAGGTGATGGGCTGCGGCTACGTCTTCCTGCAGGACGGAATCCTCGGTGCGAGGGAGATAGGGCTGCCCTTCCTTGGTGCGGGCGAGACAGGTATACTCGGTGGTGCGAGTGAGACACTGGTGCCCGGTACGAGCGAGACAGGTATACTCGGCGGTGCGAGTGAGGCAGCGGAACTCGGTGTGAGTGAGCGCGTGCAGGTATGCGCGCGCGAACTCTTCCAGTTGCATGCTTGGAAATAGCGTTTGCATATGTCTACGTATCGTAGCAATAGAGATCTAATGCTTCTTATATTGTGATATCGCATCCCATTTCTATGTTTCATGATAAGATATAATATTCGTTGTGGAGTGATATGTATCACTCGTATTCACTTCAAAAGAATGTAAATGCGACACTTCCTTGCTAGAAATAGCGTTTGCAGTTGTCTAGGTATCGAAGCAATAGAGTTCTATTGCTTCTCAAAACGCGATATCGCACCTCATTTCTATGCCTCATGTTAAGATATAGTACTCATTGCGAAGTGTCATGTATACATCGTATTCACTTCAACTGAATGTAAATGCGACACTTCCCTGCTAGGAAATAGCGTTTTCAGATGTCTACGTATCGCAGCAATAGTGTTCTAATGCTTCTTAAATCGCGATATCGCATCTCATTTCTATGTTTCATGATAAAATATAATATTCATTGCGAAGTGTCATGTATACCTCGTACTCACTTCAAAAGAACGTAAATGCGACACTTGCTTGCTACGAAATAGCGTTTGCAGATGTCTACGTATCGAAGCAATAGAGCTCTAATGCTTCCTAAAAGGGGATATCTCATCTCATTTCAATGATTCATATTAAGGTATAATATTCATTGTGGAGTGTTATGTACACCTCGTATTCACTTCAAAAGAATGTAAATGCGACACTTCCTTGCTAGGAAGTAGCGTTTGCAGATATCTATGTATCGAAGCAATAGATTTCTAATGCTTCTTAGAACGAGATATCGCATCTCATTTCTATGTTTCATGATAAGATATAATATTCATTGCGAAGTGTTATGTATTCCTTGTCAATACTTCAAATGAATGTAAATGCGACACTTCCTTGCTAAGAAGTAGCGTTTGCAGATATCTATGTATCGTAGCAATAGAGTTCTGATGCTTCTTAAAACGCGATATCACATCTCATTCCTATGTTTCATGATAAGATATAATATTCATTGCGAAGTGTTACGTATTCCTCATCTAAACTTCAAATGAATGTAAATGCAACTCTTCCTTGCTAGGAAATGGCGTTTGCAGATGTCTACGTATCGAAGCAATAGATGTCTAGTGCTTCTAAAAACGCGATATCGCATCTAATTTCTATGTTTCATGATAAGATATAATATTCTTTGCGAAGTGTTACGTATTCCTCGTCTAAACTTCAAATGAATGTAAATGCAACTCTTCCTTGCTAGGAAATAGCGTTTGCAGATGTCTACGTATCGTAGCAATAGAGTTCCAATGCTTCTTAAATCGCGAAACCGCATTTCATTTCTATGTTTCGTGATGAGATATAATATTCATTGTGGAGTGTTATGTATACTTCGTATTCACTTCAGAAGAATGTACATGCGACACTTCCCTGCTAGGAAGTATCTTCTGGAGATGTCTACATATCGTAGCATTAGATTTCTAATGCTTCTCAAAACGCGATATCGCATCCGATTGCTTTGTTTCATGATAAGATCTAATATTCATTGCGAGGTCTTATGTATTCCTCGACTACACATCAAATGAATGTAAATGCGACACTTCATTTCTAGGAAATAGCGTTTCCAGATGTCTATATATCGAAGCAATGGAGTTCTAATGCTTCTTAAAACACGATATCGCATCTCATTCCTATGTTTCGTGATGAGATATTATATTCACTGTGGATTGTTATGTATACCTCGTATTCACTTTCAAAGAATGTAAATGCGACACTTCCTTGCTAGGAAGTAACGTTTGCAGATGTCTACGTATCGAGGCAATAGATTTCTAATGCTTCTTAGAACAAGATATCGCATCTCATTTCTATGTTTCATGATGAGATATAATATTCATTGCGAAGTGTCATGTAAACCTCGTCTTCACTTCAAATGAATGTTAATGCGACACTTCCTTGCTAGGAAATAGCGTTTGCAGCTGTCTAAGTGTCGTGGAAATAGAGATCTAATGCTTCGTAAATAGCGATATCGCATGTCATATCCATGTTTCATGATAAGGTATAATATACATAGCGAAGTGTCATGTACACCTTGTATTCACTTCAAAATAATGTAAATGCGTCACTTCCTTGCTAGGAAATTGCGTATGCAGATATCTGCGTGTCGAAGCAACTGAGTTCTATTGCTTCGTAAAACGCGATATCGCATCTCATTTCTATGTTTCGTCATAAGATGTAATATTCATTGTGGAGTGCTATGTATACCTCGCATATACTACAAATGAATGTAAATGCGACACTTCCATGCTAGGAAATAGTGTTTTCAGATGTCTACGTTTTGAAGCAATAGAGCTCTAATGCTTCTTAAAACGCGATATCGCATCTCATTTCTATGTTTCATGATAAGATATAATATTCATTGTGGAGTGTAATGTCTACTTCGTATTCAGTTCAAAAGAATGTAAATGCGACACTTCCTTGCTAGGAAATAGCGTTCGCAGATGTCTACGTATCGTAGCAATAGCCTTCTAATGCTTCTTAAGACGCGATGTCGCATCTCACTTCTATGTTTCTTTATAAGATATAATATTCATTGCCAAGTGTCATGTTTAGTTCGGATACACTTGAAAAGTATGTAAATATGACACTTCCTCGCTAGGAAGTAGCTTTTGCAGATGTCTGCGTAACGAAGCAATAGAGTTCTAATGCTTCTTAAAACGCGATATCGCATCTCATTTCTATGTTTCATGATAAGATATAATATTCATTGCGCAATGTTATGTATACCTCGTATTCACTTCAACTGAACATAAATGCGACACTTCCTTTCCAGGAAATAGGGTTTGCAGATGACTACGTATCGAAGCAATTGTGTTCCAATGCTTCTTAAAACGAGATATCGCACCTCAATTCTATGATTCATGATTAGATATAATATTCATTGCGAAGTGTTATGTATTCCTCGCCTACACTTCAAAAGAGTGTAAATGCGACACTTCCTTGCTAGGAAATAGCGTTTCCAGATATCTACGTATCGTAGCAAAAGCGTTCGAATGCTTCTTAAAACGCGATATCGCATCTAATTTCTATGTCTCATGATAAGATGTAATATTCATTGTGCAGTGTTATGTATATCTCGTATTGACATCAAAAGTATGTAAATGCGACACTTCCTTGCTAGGAAATAGCTTTGGCAGATGTCTACGTATCGAAGCAATAGTGTTCTAATGCTTCTCAAAACGCGATATCGCATCTCATTTCTATGTCTCATGATAAGATAAAATATTCATTGCGATGTGTTATGTATTCCTCGTCTACACTTCAAATGAATGAAAATGCGACACTTCCTTGCTAAGGGATAGCGTTTGCAGATGTCTAGGTATCGTAGCAATAGAGTTATAATGCTTCTTAAAATGAGATATCGCATCTCATTTCTATGTTTCATGATAATATATAATATTTATTGCGAAGTGTCATGTATACCTCGTATTCACTTCAGTTGAATGTAAATGCGACATTTCCTTTCCAGGAAATGGCGTCTGCAGACGTCCACGTCTAGAAGCAATAGAGTTCTAATGCTTCTTAAAACGCGATATCGCATCTCACCTCTATGTTTCATGATAAGGTATAATATTCATTGCGAATTGTAACGTATTCCTCGTATTCACTTCAAAAGCATGTAAATGCGACACTTCCTTGCTAGGACATATCGCTTGCAGATGTGTACGTATCGTAGCAGTAGTGTTCTAATACTTCTTAAATCGAGATGTCGCATCTCATTTCTATGTTTCATGATAAGACATAGTATCCATTGAGAAGTGTCATGTATACCTCGAATTCACTTCAAAAGAATGTAAATGCGACACTTCCATCCTAGGAAATAGCCTTTGCAGTTGTCTACGTATCGTAGCAATAGTGTTCTAATGCTACTTAAACGAGATGTCGCATTTCATTTCTAAGTTTCGTGATAAGATATAATGTTCATTGTGGAGTGTTACGTGTACCTCGTATTCACTTCAAAGGAATATAAATCCGACACATCCATGCTAAGAAATAGCCTTTGCAGATGTCTACGTATCGTAAGAGTAGAGTTCTAATACTTCTTAAATCGAGATGTCGCATCTCATTTCTATGTTTCATGATAAGACATAGTATCAATTGAGAAGTGTCATGTATACCTCGTATTCACTTCAATGGAATGTAAATGCGACATTTCCTTGCTAGGAAATAGAGTTTGCAGATGTCTACGTATATTAGCAATAGAGTTCTAATGCTTCTCAAAACGCGATATAGCACCTCATTCCTATGTTTCATGATAAGATATAATATTCATTGCGAAGTGTCATGTATACCTCGATTTCACTTCACAAGAATGTAAATGCGACACTTCCTTGCTAGCAAATATTGTTTGCAGATGTCTACGTATCACAGCAATAGAGTACTAATGCTTCTTAAAACGCGATATCGCATCTCACTGCTATGTTGCATGATAAGGGATAATATTCATTATGGAATGTTATGTATACCTCGTATTGACTTCAAAAGAATGTAAATGCGACACTTCCATGCTAGGAAATACCCATTGCAGATGTCTACGTATCGTAGCAATAGTGTTCTAATGCTTCTTAAAACGAGATATCGCATGTCGTTTCTATATTTCATGATAAGATATAATATCCATTGCGAAGTGTCATGCATACCTCGTATTCACTTCAATGGAATGTAAATGCGACACTTCCATACTAGGAAATAGCGTTCGCAGGTGTCTACGTATCGTAGCGATAGAGTTCTAATGCTTCTTAGAACGCGATATCGCATCACACTCCTATGTTTCATGATAAGATATAATATTCATTGCGAACTGTCATGTATACCTCGTACTCTCTTCAAAAGAATGTAAGTACGACACTTCCTCAGTTCTATGTTTCATGATAAGATATAATATCCATTGCGAAGTGTTGTGTACTCCTCATATTCACTTCAAATGAATGTAAATGCGACTATTCCTTGCTAGGAAATAGCGTTTGCAGATGCGTACGTATCGTAGCAATAGGTTTCTAATGCTTCTAAGATCGCGACATCGCATCTCATTTATATGTTTCGTGATAAGATATAATATTCATTGCGAAGTGTCATGTATACCTCGTATACCGTTCCAAAGAATGTAAATGCGACACTTCCTTAATAGGAAATAGCGTTTGCAGATGTCTCCGCGTCGAGGCAATAGTGTCCTAATTCTTCATAAAACGCGATATCGCATCTCATTTCTATGTTTCATGATAACATATAATATTCATTGCAAAGTGTCATGTATACCTCGTATTCACTTCAAAGGAAAGTAAATGCGACACTTCCATGCTACGAAATAGCGTTTGCAGATGTCTACGTATCGTAGCAATGGAGATCTAGTGCTTCATAAAACGCGATATCGCACCTCATTTCTATGTTTCATGATAAGATATAATATTCATTGCGAAGTGTCATGTACACCTCGTATTCACTTCAAAAGAAAGTAAATGCGACTGTTGCTTGCTAGGATATAGCGTTTGCAGATGACTACGTATCGTAGCAATAGCGTTCTAATGCTACTTAAATCGCGATATCGCATCTCATTTATATGTTTCGTGATTAGATATAATATTCATTGCGAAGTGTCATGTATACCTGGTATTCACTTCAAAAGAATGTAAATGCAACTATTCCTTGCTAAGAAATAGCGTTTGCAGATGCCCACGTATCGTAGCAATAGAGTTCTAATGCTTCTTAAATCGCGATATCGCATCACACTTCCATGTAACACGATAACATATAATGTACAGTGCTAAGTGTTCTGTATACCTCGTATTTACTTCAAAAGAATGTAAATGCGAATCTTCCTTGCTAGGAAATAGCGTATTCAGATGTCTACATATCGTAGCAACAGAGTTCTAATGCTGCTTAAGTCGCGATATCGCATCTCATTTCTGTGTTTCGTGAAAAGATGTAGTATTCATTGCGAAGTGTCGTGTATACCTCGTATTCACTTCAAAGGAATATAAATGCGACACTTCCATGCTTGGAAATAGAGTCTGCAGATGTCTACGTGTCGAGGCAATAGAGTTCTAATGCTTCTTAAAACGCGATATCGCATCTCACTTCTATGTTTCATGATAAGATATAATATTCATTGCGAAGTGTCATGCATACCTCGTATTCACTTCAAAAGAATGTAAGTGCCACACTTCCATGCTAGGAAATAGCGTTTGCAGATGCCTACCTATCGTAGCAAAAGAATTCTAGTGCTCCTTAATCGCGATATCGCATCTCATTTCTATGTTTCATGATATGATATAATGTTCATTGGGCAGTGTTATGTATATCTCGTATTCACTACAAAAGAATGTAAATGCGACACTTCCTTGCTAGGATATATCGTTTCCAGATGTCTATGTATCGTAGCATTAGAGTTCTAATACTTTTTAAATCGCGATATCGCATTTCATTTCCATGTTTCATGATAAGATATAATATTCGTTGTACAGTGTTATGTATACCTCGTATTCAATTCAAGAGAATGTAAATGCGACACTTCCTTGCTAGGAAACAGCGTTTGCAGATGTCTAAGTATCATAGCAATAGAGTTCAAAAGCTTCTTAAAATGCGATGTCGCATCTCATTTCTATATTTCATGATAAGATATAATATTCATTGTGCAATGTTTTGAATACCTCGTATTCAGTTCAAAAGAATGTAAATGCAACAGTTCCTTGATAGGAAACAGTGTTTGCAGATGTCTACGTATCGGAGCATTACGGTTCTAATGCTTCTCAAAACGTGATATCGCATCTCATTTCTATGTTTCATGATAAGATGTAATATTCATTGCGAAGTGTCATGTATACCTCGCATCCACTTCAAATGAATGTAAATGCAACACTTCCTTACTAGGAAGTAGCGTTTGCAGATGTCTACGTATCGAATCAAGAGGGTTCTAATGCATCTTAGATCGCGAAATCGCATTTCATTTCTATGTTTCATGATAAGATATAATATTCATTGCGAAGTGTCATGTGTACCTCGTATTCACTTCAAAAGAATGTAAATGATACACTTCCTTTCTAGGAAGCTACGTTTCCAGATGTCTACCTATCGAAGCAATAGGGTTCTATTGCTTCTTGAAACGAGATATCGCATCTCATTTCTATGTTTCATGCTAGGACATAATATTCATAGCGAAGTGTCATGTATACCTCACATACTATTCAAATGAATGTAAATGCGACACTTCCTTGCTAGGAAATAGCGTTTCCAGATGTCAGCGTATCGAAACAGTAGAGTTCTAATGCTTATTAGAACGACATATCGCATATCTTTTCTATGTTTCATGATAAGATATAATATCCATTGCGAAGTGTCACTTATACCTCGTATTCACTTCAAATGATTGCAAATGCGACACTTCCTTGCTAGGAAATAGCGGTTGCAGATGTCTACGTGTTGAAGCAATAGAGTTCTAATGCTTCTTAAATCGCGACATCGCATCTCATTTCTATGTTTCATGATAAGATGTAATATCCATTGTGCTGTGTTATGTATACCTCGTATTCACCTCAAAAAAATGTAAATGCGACACTTGCTTGCTAGGAAATAGCGTTTGCAGATGTCTAAGTATCGAAGCAATAGATTTCTAATGCTTCTTAAATCGTCATATCGCATCTCATATCTACGTTTCCTGATAAGATATAATATTCATTGCGAAGTATCATGTATACCTCGTATTCCTTTCAAAAGAATGTAAATGCTTCACTTCCTTGCTAGGAAGTAGCGTTTGCAGATGTCTACGTATCGAAGCAATAGAGTTCTAATGCTTCTTAAATCGCCATATCGCATCTCATTTCTATGTTTCATGATAATATATAATATTCACTGTGCAGTGTTATGTATACCTCGCATACACTTCAAATGAATGTAAATGCGACACTTCCTTGCTAGGAAATAGCGTTTCCAGATGTCTACGTATCGAAGCAATAGGGTTCTAATGCTTCTTAAATCGCCATATCGCATCCCATTTATATGTTTCATGATAAGATATCATATCCATTGTGCAGTGTTATGTATACCTCGTATTCCTTTCAAAGGAATGTAAATGCTACACTTCCTTGCTAGGAAGTAGCGTTTATAGATGTCTACGTATCGAAGCAAGAGTGTTCTAATGCTTCTTAAATCGTCATATCGCATCTCATATCTACGTTTCATGATAAGATATAATATCCATTGCGAAGTGTCACTTATACCTCGTATTCACTTCAAATGATTGTAAATGCGACACTTCCTTGCTAGGAAATAGCGGTTGCAGATGTCTACGTGTTGAAGCAATATAGTTCTAATGCTTCTTAAAACGCGATATCGCATCTCATTTCTATGTTTCATGATAAGATATAATATTCAATGCGAAGTGTTATGTATACCTCGTCTACACTCCAAAAGGATGTAAATGCCACACTTCCTTGCTAGGAAATAGCGTTTTCAGTTGTTTACTTATCGGAGCAATGGAGTTCTAGTGCTCCTTATTCGCGATATCGCATCTCATTCCTATGTTTCACGATAAGATATAATATTCATTGTGGAGTGTTATGTATGCCTCGTATTCACCTCAATGGAATGTAAATGCGACACTTCCTTGCTAGGAAATAGCGTTTACAGATGTCTACGTATCGTAGCAATAGAGTTCTAGTGCTTCTTAAATCGCGATATCGCATCTCATTCCTATGTTTCATGATAAGATATAACATTCATTGGGCAGTGTTATGTATACATCGCGCACACTTCAAATAATTGTAAGTGCGACACTTTCTTGCTAGGATATAGCGTTTGCAGATGTCTACGTATCGTAGCATTAG
The DNA here is from genome assembly GCF_050948175.1 of Xylocopa sonorina. Lineage (NCBI taxonomy): Eukaryota > Metazoa > Arthropoda > Insecta > Hymenoptera > Apidae > Xylocopa > Xylocopa sonorina. Next base: position 472,769 of record NW_027490288.1, read on the forward strand.
TTCTAATGCAACCCAAAACGAGATGTCGCTTCTCATTTCTATGTTTCATGATAAGATATAATATTCATTGCGAAGCCTCATGTATACCTCGTATTCACTACAAATGAATGTAAATGCGACACTTCCATGCTAGGAAATAGCGTTTGCAGATATCTACGTATCGTAGCAATAGAGTACTAATGCTTCTTAGAACGAGATGTCGCATGTCGTTTCTATATTTCATGATAAGATATAATATCCATTGCGAAGTGTCATGCATACCTCGTATTCACTTCAATGGAATGTAAATGCGACACTTCCATGCTAGGAAATAGCGTTCGCAGGTGTCTACGTATCGTAGCGATAGAGTTCTAATGCTTCTTAGAACGCGATATCGCATCCCACTTCTATGTTTCATGATAAGATATAATATTCATTGCGAAGTGTCATGCATACCTCGTATTCACTTCAGAAGAATGTAAATGCGACACTTCCATGCTAGGAAGTAGCGTTTGCAGATGTCTACGTATCGTAGCAATAGTGTTCTAATGCTTCTTAAAACGCGATATCGCATCTCACTCCTATGTTTCATGATAAGATATAATATTCATTGCGAAGTGTCATGTATACCTCGTATTCACTTCAGAAGAATGTAAATGCGACACTTCCATGCTAGGAAGTAGCGTTTGCAGATGTCTACGCATCGTAGCAATAGGGTTCTAATGCTTCTTAAAACGAGATGTCGCATCTCATTTCTACGTTTCATGATAAGATATAATATTCATTGCGAAGTGTCATGTATATCTCGTATTCACATCAAAAGAATGTAAATGCGACACTTCCATGCTAGGAAATAGCGTTTGCAGATGTCTACGTAACGTAGCAATAGAGTTCTAATGCTTCTTAAAACGAGATGCCTCATTCCATTTCTATGTTCCGTGATTAGATATAATATTCATTGTGGAGTGTTATGTATACCTCGTATTCACTTCAAAACAATGTAAATGCGACACTTCCTTGCTAGGAAATAACATTTCCAGATGACTACGCATCGTAGCAATAGAGATCTAGCGCTTCTTTAATCGCGATGTCGCATCTCACTTCTATGATTCGTGATAAGATATAATATTCATTGTAGAGTGTTATGTATACCTCGTATTCCCTTCAAAAGAATGTAAATGCGACACTTCCATGCTAGGAAACAGCGTTTGCAGATGTCTACGTATCACAGCAATAGAGTACTAATGCTGCTTAGAACGAGATGTCGTATTTCATTTCTATGTTTCGTAATAAGATATAATATTCATTGTGTAATGTTATGTATACCTCGTATTCACTTCAGTGGAATGTAAGTGCGAAATTTCCTTGCTAGGAAATAGAGTTTGCAGATGTCTACCTATATATTAGCAATAGAGTTCTAATGCTTCTCAAAACGCGATATAGCACCTCATTCCTATGTTTCATGATAAGATATAATATTCATAGCGAAGTGTCATGTATATCTCGTATTCACTTCAAAAGAATGTAAATGCGACTCTTCCATGCCAGGAAATAGCGTTTGCAGATGTCTACGTATCGCAGCAATAGAGTTCTAATGCTTCCTAAAATGCGATATCGCATCTCTCTTCTATGTTTCATGATAAGATATAATATTCATTATGGAGTGTTATGTATACCTCGTACTCACTTCAAAAGAATGTAAATGCGACCCTTCCATGCTAGGAAATAGCCTTTGCAGATGTCTACGTATCGTAGCAATAGAGTTCTAATGCTTCTAAAACGAGATGTCGCATCTCACTTCTATGTTTCATGATAAGATATAATATTCATTGCGAAGTGTCATGTATACCTCGATTTCACTTCACAAGAATGTAAATGCGACACTTCGTTGCTAGGAAATATTGTTTGCAGATGTCTACGTATCACAGCAATAGAGTACTAATGCTTCTTAAAAGGAGATGTCGTATTTCATTTCTATGTTTCATGATCAGATATAATATTCATTATGGAGTGTTATTTATACCTCGTACTCACTTCAAAAAAATGTAAATGCGACCCTTCCATGCTAGGAAAAAGCGTTTGCAGATGTCTACGTATCGTAGCAATACAGTTCTAGTGCTTCTTAGAACGCGATATAGCATCTCACTTCTATATTTCATGATAAGATATAATATTCATTGCGTAGTGTCATGTACACCTCGCATGAACTTGAAATGAATGTAAACGCGACACTTCCTTGCTTGGAAATAGCATTTGAAGATGTCTAAATATCGAAGCAATAGACATCTAATGCTTCATAAATCGCCATATCGCATCACATTTCTATGTTTCATGATCAGATATAATATTCATTGCGAAGTGTTATGTATACCTCGTATTCACTTCAAAAGAATGTAAACGCGACACTTCCTTGCTTGGAAATAACGTTTGCAGATGTCTACGTATCGAAGCAATAGACATCTAATGCTTCATAAATCGCCATATCGCATCACATTTCTATGTTTCATGATCAGATATAATATTCATTGCGAAGTGTTATGTATACCTCGTATTTACTTCAAAAGAATGTAAATGCGACACTTCCTTGCTAGGAAATAGCGTTTGCAGATGTCTACGTATCGAAGCAATAGATTTCTAAATCTTGCTAATTCGCGATATCGAATCTCATATCTATGTTTCATGATAATTTATAATATTCATTGCGAAGTGTCATGTATACCTCGCATACACTTCAGATGAATGTGAATGCGACAGTTCCTTGCTAGGAAATAGCGTTTGCAGATACCTACGTATCGAAGCAATAGAGTTCTAAAGCTTCTTAAATCGCGATATCGCATTTTATTTCGATGTTTCATGATAAGATACAATATTCATTTTGCAGTGTTATGAATACCTCGTATTCACTTCAAAAGAATGTAAATGCGTCACTTCCTTGCTTGGAAATAACGTTTGCAGATGTCTACGTATCGAAGCAATAGACATCTAATGCTTCATAAATCGTCATATCGCATCACATTTCTATGTTATATGATAAGATATAATATTCATTGCGAAGTGTCATGTGTACCTCGTATTGCTTTCACAAGAATGAAAATGCGACACTTCCTTGCTAGGAAGTATCGTTTGCAGATGTCTACGTATCGAAGCAATAGAGTTCTAATGCTTCTTAAATCGTCATATCGCATACCACTTCTATGTTAAATGATAGGATATAATATTCATTGCGAAGTGTCATGTGTACCTCGTATTCACTTCATAAGAATGTAAATGCGACACTTCCTTGCTAGGAAGTAGTGTTTGCAGATATCTACGTATCGAAGCAATAGATATCTAATGCTTCCTAAATCGCCCAATCGCATCTCATTTCTATGTTTTATGATAAGATATAATATTCATTGTGCAGTGTTATGAATACCTCGTATTAACTTCAAAAGATTGTAAATGCGACACTTCCTTGCTTGGAAGTAGCGTTTGCAGATGTCTACGTATCGAAGCAATAGTTTTCTAATGCTCCTTAAACCGTCATATCGCATCACATTTCTATGTTTCATGATAAGATATAATATTCATTGCGAAGTGTTATGTATACCTCGTATTTACTTCAAAAGAATGTAAATGCGACACTTTCTTGCTAGGAAGTGGCGTTTGCGGATGCCTACGTATCGAAGCAATAGACATCTAATGCTTCATAAATCGTCATATCGCATCACATTTCTATGTTTCATGATCAGATATAATATTTATTGCGAAGTGTTATTTATACCTCGTATTCACTTCAAAAGAATGTAAATGCGACAGTTCCTTGCTAGGAAATTGTGTTTCCAGATATCTACGTATCGAACCAATAGATTTCTAAGGCTTCTTATATCTCCATATCGCATCTCATTTCTATGTTTCATGATAAGATATAACATTCATTGTGCAGTGTTATGTATATCTCGCATACACTTAAAACGAGTGTAAATGCGACACTTCCTTGCTATGAATTAGCGTTTGCAGATGTCTACGAATCGAAGCAATAGACACCTAATGCTACATAAATCACCATATCGCATCTCATTTCTAGGTTCCATGATTAGATATAATATTCAATGCGAAGTGTCATGTGTACCCCGTACTCCTTTCAGAAGAATGTAAATGCGACACTTCCATGCTAGGATGTAGCGTTTGCAGAAGTCTACGTGTCGAAGCAATGGAGTTCTAATGTTTCTTAGATCGCCATATCGCATCCCATTTCTATGTTTCATGATAAGATATAATATTCAGTGTGCAGTGTTATGTATACCTTGTATTCACATGAGAAGAATGTAAATGCGACACTTCCTTGCTAGGAAATAGCGTTTGCAGGTGTCTACGTATCGTACCAATAGTGCTCTAATGCTTCTCAAAACGCGACATCGTTTTTCCTTTCTATGTTTCATGATAGTATATAATATTCATTGCGTAGTGTCATGTACACCTCGCTTGCACTTGAAATGAATGTAAACGCGACACTTCCTTGCTTGGAAATAGCGTCTGCAGATATCTACGTATCGAAGCAATGGACATCTAATGCTTCATAAAGCGCCATATCGCATGACATTTCTATGTTTCATGATCAGATATAATATTCATTGCGAAGTGTTATGTTTACCTCGTATTCACTTCAAAAGAATGTAAACGCGACACTTCCTTGCTTGGAAATAGCGTTTGCAGATGTCTACGTGTCGAAGCAATAGACATCTAATGCTTCATAAATCGCCATATCGCATCACATTTCTATGCTTCATGATCAGATATAATATTCATTGCGAAGTGTTATGTATACCTCGTATTCACTTCAAAAGAATGTAAACGCGACACTTCCTTGCTTGGAAATAACGTTTGCAGATGTCTACGTATCGAAGCAATAGACATCTAATGCTTCATAAATCGCCATATCGCATCACATTTCTATGTTTCATGATCAGATATAATATTCATTGCGAAGTGTTATGTATACCACGCATTCCCTTCAAAAGAATGTAAATGCGACACTTCCTTGCTAGGAAATAGCGTTGCACATGTCTACGTATCGTAGCATTAGAGTTCTAATGCTTCTCAAAACCCGATATCGCTACTCATTACTATGTTTCATGATAATATATGACACTCATTGTGGAGTGTTATGTATACCTCGTATTCACTTCAAAAGAATGTAAATGCGACACTTCCTTGCTAGGAAATAGCGTTTGCAGATGTCTACGTAGCGAAGAAATAGATTTCTAAAGCTTGCTAATTCGCGATATCGCATCTCAAATCTATGTTTCATGATAATATATAATATTCATTGCGAAGTGTCATGTATACCTCGCAAACACTTCAAATGAATGCGAATGCGACAGTTCCTTGCTAGGAATTAGTGTTTGCAGATATCTACGTATCACAGCAATAGAGTTCTAATGCTTCTCAAAAAGCGATATCGCATCTCATTCCTATGTTTCATGATAAGATATAATATTCAATGTGCAGTGTTATGTACTCCTCGTATTCACTTCAAAAGGAAGTAAATGCGACAATACCTTGCTAGGAAATAGCGTTTGCAGATGTCTCCGTATCGAAGAAATAGAGTTCTAATGCTTCTTAAATCGCGATATCGCATCTCATTCCTATGTTTTGTGATATGATATAATATTCATTGTGCAGTGTTATGTATACCTCGTATTCCTTACAGAAGAATGTAAATGCGACACTTCCTTGCTAGGAAGTTGCGTTTTCAGATGTCTTCGTATCGATGCAATAGGGATCTAATGCTTCGTAAGTCGCCATACTGCTTCTCATTTCTATGTTTCATGATAATATATAATATTCACTGCGAAGTGTCATGTATACCTCGCATACACTTCAAATGAATGTAAATGCGACACTTCCTTGCTAGGAAATAGCGTTTGCAGATGTCTACGTATCGAAGCAATAGTGTTTTAATGCTTCTTAAATCGCGATATCGCATCTCATTTCTATGTTTCATGATAAGATATAATATTCATTGTGCAGTGTTATGAATATTTTGTATTCACTTCAAAAGAATGTAAATGCGACACTTCCTTGCTAGGCAATAGCGTTTGCAGATGTCTTCGTATCGAAACAATTGTTTTCTAATGCTTCTTAAATCGCCATATCGCATCTCATTTCTATGTTTCATGATAAGATATAATATTCATTGTGCAGTGTTATGTATACCTCGTATTCACCACAAAAGAATGTAAATGCGACACTTCCTTGCTAGGAAATAGCGTTTGGAGATTGCTTCGTATCGAAGCAATAGTTTTCTAATGCTTCTTAAATCGCGATACCGCATCTCATTTCTATGTTTGGTGACAAGATATAATATTCACTGTGCAGTATTATGTATATCTCGTCTATACTTCAAATGAATGTAAATGCGACACTTCCTTGCTAGCAAGTAGCGTTTGCAGATGTCTACGTATGGAAGCAATAGGGATCTAATGCTTCTGAAATCGTCATATCGCATCTCATATCAACGTTTCCTGATAAGATATAATATTCATTGCGAAGTGTCATGTATACCTCGTATTCCTTTCAAAAGAATGTAAATGCGACACTTCCTTGCTAGGAGAGAGTTCTAATGCTTCTTATATCGCGATATCGCATCTCATTTCTATGTTTCATGATAAGATATAATATTCATTGTGCAGTGTTATGTATACCTCGTATTCACTTCAAAAGAACGTAAATGCGACACTTCCTTGGAAGGAAATATTGTTTGCTGATGTCTACGTATCGTTGCAATAGAGTTCTAATGCTTCTTAAAACGCGATATCGCATCTCACTTCTATGTTTCATGATAAGATATAATATTCATTGCGAAGTGTTATGTATACCTCGTATTATCTTCAAAAGAATGTAAATGCGGCACTTCCATGCTGGGAAATAGCGTTTGCAGATGTCTACGTATCGAAACAATTGTTTTCTAATGCTTCTTAAATCGTCACATCGCATCTCATATCTACGTTTCATGACAAGATATAATATTCACTGCGAAGTGTCATGTGTACCTCGTATTCCCTTCAGAAGAATGTAATTGCGACACTTCCTTGCTAGGAACTAGCGTTGGCAGATGTCTAGGTATCGAAGCAATAGAGTTCTAATCCTTCTCAAAATCGATATCGCATCTCATTCCTATGTTTCATGATAAGATATAGTATTCAATGTGCAGTGTTATGTACTCCTCGTATTCACTTCAAAAGAAAGTAAATGCGACAATACCTTGCTAGGAAATAGCGTTTGCAGATGTCTACGTATCGAAGCAATAGTGTTCTAATGCTTCTTAAATCGTCATATCTCATCTCATTTCTATGTTTCATGATAGGATATAATATTCATTGTGCAGTGTTACGTATACCTCGTATTCACTTGAGAAGAATGAAAATGCGACACTTCCTTGCTAGGAAGTAGCGTTTGCAGTTGTCTACGTATCGAAGCAATAGAGTTCTAATGCTTCATAAATCGTCACTTCGCATCTCATATCTACGTTTCATGATAAGATATAATATTCATTGCGAAGTGTCATGTATACCTCGTATTCCTTACAAAAGAATGTAAATGCGACACTTCCTCGCTAGGAAGTTGCGCTTGCAGATGTCTACGTATCGAAGCAATAGGGATCTAATGCTTCGTAAATCGCCATACCGCTTCTCATTTCTATGTTTCATGATAATATATAATATTCACTGCGAAGTGTCATGTTTACCTCGCATACGCTTCAAATGAATGTAATTGAGACACTTCCTTGCTAGGAAATAGCGTTTGCAGATTGCATCGTATCGAAGCAATAGATTTCTAATGCTTCTTAAATCGCGATATCGCATCTCATTTCTATGTTTGGTGACAAGATATAATATTCATTGTGCAGTGTTATGTATATCTCGTCTATACTTCAAATGAATGTAAATGCGACACTTCCTTGCTAGGAAGTAGCGTTTGCAGATGTCTACGTATGGAAGCAATAGAGTTCTAATGCTTCTGAAATCGTCATATCGCATCTCATATCAACGTTTCCTGATAAGATATAATATTCATTGCGAAGTGTCACGTATACATCGTATTCCTTTCTAAAGAGTGTGAATGTGACAGTTCCTTGCTAGGAAATAGTGTTTGCAGATATCTACGTATCGAAGCAATAGAGTTCCAAAGCTTCTTAAATCGCGATATCGCATCTCATTTTTATGCTTCATGATAAGATATAATATTCATTGTGCAGTGTTACGAATATTTCGTATTCACTTCAAGGGAATGTAAATGCGACACTTCCTTGCTAGGCAATAGCGTTTGCAGATGTCTACGTTTCGAAACAATAGTTTTCTAATGCTTCTTAAGTCGTCATATCGCATCTCATATCTACGTTTCATGACAAGATATAATATTCACTGCGAAGTGTCATGTATACCTCGTACTCCTTTCAAAAGAATGTAAAAGCGACACTTCCTTGCTAGGAAATAGCGTTTGCAGATGTCTATGTTTCGTGGCATTAGAGTTCTAATGCTTCTCAAAACGCGATATCGCTTCTCATTTCTATTTTTCATGTTAATTTATAATATTCATTGCGAAGTATCATGTATACCTCGCATACACTTCAAATGAATGTGAGTGCGACAGTTCGTTGCTAGGATATAGCGTTTGCAGATATCTACGTATCGAAGCAATTGAGTTCTAAAGCTTCTTAAATCGCGATATTGCATCTCATTTCTAAGTTTCATGATAATATATAATATTCATTGCGAAGTGTCATGTATGCCTCGCATACACTTAAGATGAATGTAAATGCGACACTTCCTTGCTAGGAAATAGCGTTTGCAGATGTCTACGTATCGAAGCAATAGAGTTCCAATGCTTCTTATATCGCGATATCGCACCTCATTTCTATGTTTCATGATAAGATATAATACTCATTGTGAAGTGTTATGTATACCTCGTATTCACTTCAAAAGAATGTAAATGTGACACCTCCTTGCTAGGAAGTAGCGTTTGCAGATGTCTACCTATCGAAGCAATAGGGTTCTAATGCTTCTTAAATCGCCATATCGCATCTCATTTCTATGTTTCAGATAAGATATAATATTCATTGTGCAGTGTTATGTATATCTCATCTATGCTTCAAATGAATGTAAATACGGCCCTTCCTTGCTAGGAAGTAGCGTTTGCAGATGTCTACGTATCGTAGCAATAGAGTTCTAATGCTTCTTAAAACGCAATATCGCATCACATTTCTATGTTTCGTGATAAGATATAATATTCATTGTGGAGTGTTATGAATACCTCGTATTCACTTCAAAAGTATGTAAATGCGACACTTCCTTGCTTGGAAATAGCGTTTGCAGATGTCTACGTATCGAACCAAGAGATTTCTAATGCTTCTTAAACCGCCATATCGCATCACATTTCTATGTTTCATGGTAAGATATAATATTCATTGTGCAGTGTTATGAATACCTCGTATTCACTTCAAAAGAATGTAAATGCTACACTTCCTTGCTAGAAAGTTGCGTTTGCAGATGTCTACGTATCGAAGCAATAGATTTCTAATGCTTCTTAAAACGTCATATCGCATCGCCTTTCTATGTTTCATGATAAGATATAATATTCATTGCGAAGTGTTATGTATTCCTCGTCTCCACTTCAAATGAATGTAAATGCGACACTTCCATACTAGGAGATAGCGTTTGCAGATGCCTACGCATCGAAGCAATACATTTCTAATTCTTCCTAAAACGGGATATCGCATCTGATTTCAGTGTTTAATTATAAGGTATAATATTCATTGCGAAGTGTCATGTATACCTCGTATTCACTTCAAATGAATGTGAATGCGACAGTTCCTTGCTAGGAAATAGTGTTTGCAGATGTCTACGTATCGAAGCAATAGATTTCTAATGCTTCTTAAATCGCCATATCGCATCTCATTTCTATGTTTCATGATGAGATATAATATTCATTGTGCAGTGTTATGAATACCTCGTTTTCACTTCAAAAGAATGTAAATGCGACACTTCCTTGCTAGGAAATAGCGATTGCAGATATCTACGTATCGAAGCAATAGTTTTCTAATGCTTTTTAAATCATCATATCGCATCTCATATCAACATTTCATGATAATGTATAATATTCAATGTGGAGTGTTATGTATACCTCGTATTCACTTCAAAAGAATGTAAATGCGACACTTCCTGGGTAGGAAGTAGCGTTAGCAGATGTCTACGTATCGAACCAATAGATTTCTAATGCTTCTTAAATCGCCATATCGCATCTCATTTCTATGTTTCATGATAAGATATAATATTCATTGTGCAGTGTTATGTATACCTAATATTCACCTCAAAAGAATGTAAATGCGACACTTCCTTGCTAGGATAAAGCGTTTGCAGATATCTACGTATCGAAGCAATATTGTTCTAATGCTTCTTAAATCGCGATATCGCATCTCATTTCTACGTTTCATGATAAGATGTAATATTCATTGCGAAGTGTCATATATACCTCGTATTCCTTTCAAAAGAATGTAAATGCGACACTTCCTTGCTAGGAAGCAGCGTTTGCTGATGCCTACGTATCGAACCAATAGACTTCTAATGCTTCTTAAATCGCCATATCGCATCTCATTTCTATGTTTCATATTAAGATATAATATTCATTGTGCAGTGTTATGTATATCTCGTCTATACTTCAAAAGGATGTAAATGCGACTCTCCCTTGCTAGGAAATAGCGTTTGCAGATGTCTACGTATGGAAGCAATAGAGTTCTAATGCTTCTGAAATCGTCATATCGCATCTCATATCAACGTTTCCTGATAAGATATAATATCCACTGCGAAGTGTCACGTATACATCGTATTCCTTTCTAAAGAGTGTGAATGTGACAGTTCCTTGCTAGGAAATAGTATTTGCAGATATCTACGTATCGAAGCAATAGAGTTCCAAAGCTTCTTAAATCGCGATATCGCATCACATTTTTATGTTTCATGATAAGATATAATATTCATTGTGCAGTGTTACGAATATTTCGTATTCACTTCAAGAGAATGTAAATGCGACACTTCCTTGCTAGGCAATAGCGTTTGCAGATGTCTACGTATCGAAACAATAGTTTTCTAATGCATCTCAAGTCGTCATATCGCATCTCATATCTACGTTTCATGACAAGATATAATATTCACTGCGAAGTGTCATGTATACCTCGTACTCCTTTCAAAAGAATGTAAATGTGACACTTCCTTGCTAGGAAATAGCGTTTGCAGATGTCTATGTTTCGTGGCATTAGAATTCTAATGCTTCTCAAAACGCGATATCGCTTCTCATTTCTATGTTTCATGTTAATTTATAATATTCATTGCGAAGTGTCATGTATACCTCGCATACACTTCAAATGAATGTGAATGCGACAGTTCCTTGCTAGGATATAGCGTTTGCAGATATCTACGTATCGAAGCAATTGAGTTCTAAAGCTTCTTAAATCGCGATATTGCATCTCATTTCTAAGTTTCATGATAATATATAATATTCATTGCGAAGTGTCATGTATGCCTCGCATACACTTAAGATGAATGTAAATGCGACACTTCCTTGCTAGGAAATAACGTTTGCAGATGTCTACGTATCGAAGAAATATACATCTAATGCTTCATAAATCACCAAATCGCACCTCATTTCTATGTTTCATGATAAGATATAATATTCATTGTGCAGTATACCTCGTATTCACATCAAAAGAATGTAATTGCGACACTTCCTTGCTAGGAAATAGCGTTTGCATATGTCTACGTATCGATGCAATAGAGTTCTTATGCTTCTTAAATCGTCATATCGCATCTCATATCTACGTTTCCCGATAAGATATAATATTCATTGCGAAGTGCCATGTATACCTCGTATTCCTTTCAAAAGAATGTAAATGCGACACTTCCTCGTTAGGAAGTAGCGTTTGCTGATGTCTACGTATCGAAGCAATAGATTTCTAATGCTTGTTAAATCGCCATATTACATCACATTTCTATGTTTCATAATAAGATATAATATTCATTGTGGAGTATTATGTATACCTCGTATTCACTTCAAAAGAATGTAAACGCGACACTTGTTTGCCAGGAAATAGCGTTTGCAGATGTCTACGTATCGTAGCGTTATAGTTCTAATGCTTCTCAATACGCGATATCGCATCTCATATTTATGTTTCATGATAATATATAATATTCATTGCGAAGTATTACGTATACCTCGCATACACTTCAAATGAATGTGAATGCGACAGTTCCTTGCTGGGAAATAGCGTTTGCAGATATCTACGTATCGAAGCAATAGAGTTCTAAAGCTTCTCATATCGCTATATCGCATATCATTTCTATGTTTAATGATAAGATATAATATTCATTGTGGAGTGTTATGAATACCTCGTATTCACTTCAAAAGAATGTAAATGAGACACTTCCTTGCTTGGAAATAGCGTTTGCAGATGTCTACGTATCGAAGCAACCGTTTTCTAATGCTCCTCAAATCGTCATATCGCATCTCATTTCTATGTTTCAGATAAGATATAATATTCATTGCAAAGTGTTATGTATTCCTCGTCTACACTACAAATGAATGTAAATGCGTCACTTCCTTGCTAGGAAATAGCGTTTGCTGATATTTTCGTATCGTAGCAATAGAGTTCTAATGCTTCTTAAAACGCAATATCGCATCACATTTCTATGTTTCATGATAAGATATAATATTCATTGTGGAGAGTTATGAATACCTCGTATTCACTTCAAAAGTATGTAAATGCGACACTTCCTTGCTTGGAAATAGCGTTTGCAGATGTCTACGTATCGAACCAAGAGATTTCTAATGCTTCTTAAATCGCCATATCGCATCTCATTTCTATGTTTCATGATGAGATATAATATTCATTGTGCAGTGTTATGAATACCTTGTTTTCACTTCAAAAGAATGTAAATGCGACACTTCCTTGCTAGGAAATAGCGATTGCAGATATCTACGTATCGAAGCAATAGTTTTCTAATGATTCTTAAATCGTCATATCGCATCTCATATCTACGTTTCATGATAATGTATAATATTCATTGTGGAGTGTTATGTATACCTCGTATTCACTTCAAAAGAATGTAAATGCGACACTTCCTTGCTTGGAAATAGAGTTTGCAGATGTCTACGTATCAAAGCAATAGATTTCTAATGCTTCTTAAATCGCCAAATTGCATCTCATTTATATGTTTCATGGTAAGATATAATATTCATTGTGGAGTGTTATGTAAACCTCGTATTCACTACAAAAGAATGTAAACGCGACACTTCGTTGCCAGGAAATAGCGTTTGCAGATGTCTACGTATCGTACCATTAGAGTTCTAATGCTTCTCAAAACGCGATATCGCTACACATTACCATGTTTCATGATAATATATAATATTCGTTGTGGAGTATTATGTATACCTCGTATTCACTTCAAAAGAATGTAAATGAGACACTTCCTTGTAGGAAATAGCGTTTGCAGATGACTCTGTATCGAAGCAATAGGTTTCTAAAGCTTGCTAACTCGCGATATCGCATCTCATATCTATATTTCATGATAATATATAATATTCATTGCGAAGTGTCATGTATACCTCGCATACACTTCAAATGGATGTGAACGAGACAGTTCCATGCTAGGAAATAGTGTTTGCGGATATCTACGTATCGAAGCAATAGAGTTCTAATGCTTCTTAAATCGCGATATCTCATCTCATTTCTATGTTTCATGATAAAATATAATATTCATTGTGCAGTGTTATGAATACCTCGTATTCACTTCAAGAGAATGTAAATGCGACACTTCCTTGCTTGGAACTAGCGTTTGCAGATGTCTACGTATCGAAGCAATAGAGTTCTAATGCTTCTTAAATCGTCATTTCGCATCCCATTTCTACGTTTCCTGATAAGATATAATATTCATTGCGAAGTGTCACGTATACCTCGTATTCCTTTCAAAAGAATGTAAATGCGACACTTCCTTGCTAGGAAGTAGCGTTTGCAGATGTTTACGTATCGAAGCAATTGTGTTCTAATTCTTCTTAAATCGCGATATCGCATCTCATTTCTATGTTTCATGATATGATATAATATTCATTGTACAGTGTTATGTATACCTATTATTCACTTCAAAAGTATGTAAATGCTACAATTTCTTACTAGGAAATAGCGTTTGCAGATGTCTACGTATCGAAGTAATAGACATCAAATGCTTCATAAATCGCCATATCTTATCTCATTTCTATGTTTCATGATAAGATATAATATTCATTGCGAAGTGTCATGTATACCTCGTATTCCTTTCAAAAGAATGTAAATGCTACACTTCCTTGCTAGGAAATAGCGTTTCCAGATGTCTACGTATCGAAGCAGTAGAGTTCTAATGCTTCTTAAATCGCCATATCGCATCCCATTTCTATGTTTCATGATAAGATATAATATTCACAGTGCAGTGTTATGTGTACCTCGTATTTGTTTCAAAAGAATGTAAATGCGACACTTCCTTGCTAGGAAGAAGCGTTTGCAGATATCTACGTATCGAAGCAATAGTGTTCTAATGCTTCTTAAATCGCGTAATCGCATCTCATTTCTATGTTTCATGACAATATATAATATTCATTGCGAAGTTTCATGTATACCTCGCATACAATTCAAACGAATGTGAATGCGACAGTTCCTTGCTGTGAAGTAGTGTTTGCAGATGTCTACGAATCGTGGCATTAGAGTCCTAATGCTTCTCAAAACGCGAAATCGCTACTCATTACTATGTTTCATGATAATATATAATATTCATTGTGGAGTGTTATGTATACCTCGTATTCACTTCAAACGAATGTAAATGCGACACTTCCTTGCTAGGAAGTAGCGTTTGCAGATGTCTACGAATCGAAGCAATAGATTTCTAAAGCTCGCTAATTCGCGATATCGCATCTCATATCTATGTTTCATGACAATATATAATATTCATTGCGAAGGGTCAAGTATACCTCGCATACACTTAAAATGAATGAAAATGCGACACTTCCTTGCTAGGAAATAGCGTTTGCAGATGTCTACGTATCGAAGCAATAGATTTCTAAAGCTCGCTAATTCGCGATATCGCAACTCATTTCTATGTTTCATGATATGATATAATATTCATTGTGCAGTGTTATGTATACCTATTATTCACTTCAAAAGAATGTAAATGCTACAATTTCTTACTAGGAAATAGCGTTTGCAGATGTCTACGTATCGAAGTAATAGACATCAAATGCTTCATAAATCGCCATATCTTATCTCATTTCTATGTTTCATGATAAGATATAATATTCATTGCGAAGTGTCATGTATACCTCGTATTCCTTTCAAAAGAATGTAAATGCTACACTTCCTTGCTAGGAAATAGCGTTTCCAGATGTCTACGTATCGAAGCAGTAGTGTTCTAATGCTTCTTAAATCGCCTTATCGCATCCCATTTCTATGTTTCATGATAAGATATAATATTCATTGTGCAGTGTTATGTATATCTCTGTACTTCAAATGGATGTAAATGCGACATTTGCTTGCTAGGAAATAGCATGTGCAGATGTCTACGTATCGTGGCATTAGAGTTCTAATGCTTCTTAAAACGCGATATCGCATCTCATTTCTATGTTTCATGATAAGATATAATATTCACAGTGCAGTGTTATGTATACCTCGTATTTGTTTCAAAAGAATGTAAATGCGACACTTCCTTGCTAGGAAGAAGCGTTTTCAGATATCTACGTATCGAAGCAATAGTGTTCTAATGCTCCTTAAATCGCGATATCGCATCTCATTTCTATGTTTCATGACAATATATAATATTCATTGCGAAGTGTCATGTATACCTCGCATACAATTCAAACGAATGTGAATGCGACAGTTCCTTGCTGGGAAGTAGTGTTTGCAGATGTCTACGTATCGAAGCAATAGAGTTGTAATGCTTCTTAAATCGTCATATCGCATCTCATTTCTATGTTTCATGATAAGATATAATATTCATTGTGCGGTGTTATGTATATCTCGTCTATACTTCAAATGGATGTAAATGCGACACTTCCTTGCTAGGAAATAGCGTTTGCAGATGTTTACGTATCGTGGCATTAGAGTCCTAATGCTTCTCAAAACGCGAAATCGCTACTCATTACTATGATTCATGATAATATATAATATTCATTGTGGAGTGTTATGTATACCTCGCATACACTTCAAGTGAATGTGAATGCGACAGTTCCTTGCTAGGAAATAGCGTTTGCAGATATCTACGTATCGTGGCATTAGAGGTCTAATGCTTCTCAATACGCGATATCGCTTTGCATTACTATGTTTCATGATAATATATAATATTCATTGCCAAGTGTCATCTATACCTCGCATACAATTCAAAAGAATGTGAATGCGACACTCCCTTGCTAGGAAGTAGCGTTTGCAGATGTCTACGTATCGAAGCAATAGATTTCTAAAGCTTCTCAAAACGCGATATCGTTACTCAATACTATGTTTCATGATAATATATAATATTCATTGTGGAGTGTTATGTATACCTTGTATTCACTTCAATAGAATGTAAATGCGACACTTCCTTGCTTGGAAATAGCGTTTGCAGATGTCTACGTATCGAAGCAATAGTATTCTAATGCTTCTTAAATCGCCATATTGCATCTCATTTCTATGTTTCATGTTAAGATATAATATTCATTGTGGAGTGTTATGTATACCTCTTATTCACTTCAAAATGTTGTAAACGCGACACGTCCTTGCCAGCAAATAGCGTTTGCAGATGTCTACGCATCGTAGAATTAGAGTTCTAATGCTTCTTAAATCGCGATATCGCATCTCATTTCTATGTTTCATGACAATATATAATATTCATTGCGAAGTGTCATGTATACCTCGCATACAATTCAAACGAATGTGAATGCGACAGTTCCTTGCTGGGAAATAGTGTTTGCAGATGTCTACGTATCGAAGCAATAGAGTTCTAATGCTTCTTAAATCGTCATATCGCATCTCATTCCTATGTTTCATGATAAGATATAACATTCATTGCGAAGTGTCACGTATACCTCGTATTCCTTTCAAAAGAATGTAAATGCTACACTTCCTTGCTAGGAAATAGCGTTTCCAGATGTCTACGTATCGAAGCAGTAGAGTTCTAATGCTTCTTAAATCTCCATATCGCATCCCATTTCTATGTTTCATGATAAGATATAATATTCATTGCGCAGTGTTATGTATATCTCTGTACTTCAAATGGATGTAAATGCGACACTTGCTTGCTAGGAAATAGCATGTGCAGATGTCTACGTATCGTGGCATTAGAGTTCTAATGCTTCTTAAAACGCGATATCGCACCTCATTTCTATGTTTCATGATAAGATATAATATTCACAGTGCAGTGTTATGTATACCTCGTATTTGTTTCAAAAGAATGTAAATGCGACACTTCCTTGCTAGGAAGAAGCGTTTGCAGATGTCTACGTATCGTGGCATTAGAGTCCTAATGCTTCTCAAAACGCGAAATCGCTACTCATTACTATGTTTCATGATAATATATAATATTCATTGCGAAGGGTCAAGTATACCTCGCATACACTTAAAATGAATGTAAATGCGACACTTCCTTGCTAGGAAATAGCGTTTGCAGATGTCTACGTATCGAAGCAATAGATTTCTAAAGCTCGCTAATTCGCGATATCGCATCTCATATCTATGTTTCATGATAATATATAATATTCATTGCGAACTTTCATGTAATCCTCGCATACAATTCAAACGAATGTGAATGCGACTGTTCCTTGCTGGGAAATAGTGTTTGCAGATGTCTACGTATCGAAGCAATAGAGTTCTAATGCTTCTTAAATCGTCATATCGCATCTCATTCCTATGTTTCATGATAAGATATAACATTCATTGCGAAGTGTCACGTATACCTCGTATTCCTTTCAAAAGAATGTAAATGCGACACTTCCTTGCTAGGAAGTAGCGTTTGCAGGTGTCTACGAATCGAAGCAATAGATTTCTAAAGCTCGCTAATTCGCGATATCGCATCTCATATCTATGTTTCATGACAATATATAATATTCATTGCGAAGGGTCAAGTATACCTCGCATACACTTAAAATGAATGAAAATGCGACACTTCCTTGCTAGGAAATAGCGTTTGCAGATGTCTACGTATCGAAGCAATAGATTTCTAAAGCTCGCTAATTCGCGATATCGCAACTCATTTCTATGTTTCATGATATGATATAATATTCATTGTGCAGTGTTATGTATACCTATTATTCACTTCAAAAGAATGTAAATGCTACAATTTCTTACTAGGAAATAGCGTTTGCAGATGTCTACGTATCGAAGTAATAGACATCAAATGCTTCATAAATCGCCATATCTTATCTCATTTCTATGTTTCATGATAAGATATAATATTCATTGCGAAGTGTCATGTATACCTCGTATTCCTTTCAAAAGAATGTAAATGCTACACTTCCTTGCTAGGAAATAGCGTTTCCAGATGTCTACGTATCGAAGCAGTTGTGTTCTAATGCTTCTTAAATCGCCTTATCGCATCCCATTTCTATGTTTCATGATAAGATATAATATTCATTGTGCAGTGTTATGTATATCTCTGTACTTCAAATGGATGTAAATGCGACATTTGCTTGCTAGGAAATAGCATGTGCAGATGTCTACGTATCGTGGCATTAGAGTTCTAATGCTTCTTAAAACGCGATATCGCATCTCATTTCTATGTTTCATGATAAGATATAATATTCACAGTGCAGTGTTATGTATACCTCGTATTTGTTTCAAAAGAATGTAAATGCGACACTTCCTTGCTAGGAAGAAGCGTTTTCAGATATCTACGTATCGAAGCAATAGTGTTCTAATGCTCCTTAAATCGCGATATCGCATCTCATTTCTATGTTTCATGACAATATATAATATTCATTGCGAAGTGTCATGTATACCTCGCATACAATTCAAACGAATGTGAATGCGACAGTTCCTTGCTGGGAAGTAGTGTTTGCAGATGTCTACGTATCGAAGCAATAGAGTTGTAATGCTTCTTAAATCGTCATATCGCATCTCATTTCTATGTTTCATGATAAGATATAATATTCATTGTGCGGTGTTATGTATATCTCGTCTATACTTCAAATGGATGTAAATGCGACACTTCCTTGCTAGGAAATAGCGTTTGCAGATGTTTACGTATCGTGGCATTAGAGTCCTAATGCTTCTCAAAACGCGAAATCGCTACTCATTACTATGATTCATGATAATATATAATATTCATTGTGGAGTGTTATGTATACCTCGCATACACTTCAAGTGAATGTGAATGCGACAGTTCCTTGCTAGGAAATAGCGTTTGCAGATATCTACGTATCGTGGCATTAGAGGTCTAATGCTTCTCAATACGCGATATCGCTTTGCATTACTATGTTTCATGATAATATATAATATTCATTGCCAAGTGTCATCTATACCTCGCATACAATTCAAAAGAATGTGAATGCGACACTCCCTTGCTAGGAAGTAGCGTTTGCAGATGTCTACGTATCGAAGCAATAGATTTCTAAAGCTTCTCAAAACGCGATATCGTTACTCAATACTATGTTTCATGATAATATATAATATTCATTGTGGAGTGTTATGTATACCTTGTATTCACTTCAAAAGAATGTAAATGCTACACTTCCTTGCTAGGAAATAGCGTTTCCAGATGTCTACGTATCGAAGCAGTAGAGTTCTAATGCTTCTTAAATCTCCATATCGCATCCCATTTCTATGTTTCATGATAAGATATAATATTCATTGCGCAGTGTTATGTATATCTCTGTACTTCAAATGGATGTAAATGCGACACTTGCTTGCTAGGAAATAGCATGTGCAGATGTCTACGTATCGTGGCATTAGAGTTCTAATGCTTCTTAAAACGCGATATCGCACCTCATTTCTATGTTTCATGATAAGATATAATATTCACAGTGCAGTGTTATGTATACCTCGTATTTGTTTCAAAAGAATGTAAATGCGACACTTCCTTGCTAGGAAGAAGCGTTTGCAGATGTCTACGTATCGTGGCATTAGAGTCCTAATGCTTCTCAAAACGCGAAATCGCTACTCATTACTATGTTTCATGATAATATATAATATTCATTGCGAAGGGTCAAGTATACCTCGCATACACTTAAAATGAATGTAAATGCGACACTTCCTTGCTAGGAAATAGCGTTTGCAGATGTCTACGTATCGAAGCAATAGATTTCTAAAGCTCGCTAATTCGCGATATCGCATCTCATATCTATGTTTCATGATAATATATAATATTCATTGCGAACTTTCATGTAATCCTCGCATACAATTCAAACGAATGTGAATGCGACTGTTCCTTGCTGGGAAATAGTGTTTGCAGATGTCTACGTATCGAAGCAATAGAGTTCTAATGCTTCTTAAATCGTCATATCGCATCTCATTCCTATGTTTCATGATAAGATATAACATTCATTGCGAAGTGTCACGTATACCTCGTATTCCTTTCAAAAGAATGTAAATGCGACACTTCCTTGCTAGGAAGTAGCGTTTGCAGGTGTCTACGAATCGAAGCAATAGATTTCTAAAGCTCGCTAATTCGCGATATCGCATCTCATATCTATGTTTCATGACAATATATAATATTCATTGCGAAGGGTCAAGTATACCTCGCATACACTTAAAATGAATGAAAATGCGACACTTCCTTGCTAGGAAATAGCGTTTGCAGATGTCTACGTATCGAAGCAATAGATTTCTAAAGCTCGCTAATTCGCGATATCGCAACTCATTTCTATGTTTCATGATATGATATAATATTCATTGTGCAGTGTTATGTATACCTATTATTCACTTCAAAAGAATGTAAATGCTACAATTTCTTACTAGGAAATAGCGTTTGCAGATGTCTACGTATCGAAGTAATAGACATCAAATGCTTCATAAATCGCCATATCTTATCTCATTTCTATGTTTCATGATAAGATATAATATTCATTGCGAAGTGTCATGTATACCTCGTATTCCTTTCAAAAGAATGTAAATGCTACACTTCCTTGCTAGGAAATAGCGTTTCCAGATGTCTACGTATCGAAGCAGTTGTGTTCTAATGCTTCTTAAATCGCCTTATCGCATCCCATTTCTATGTTTCATGATAAGATATAATATTCATTGTGCAGTGTTATGTATATCTCTGTACTTCAAATGGATGTAAATGCGACATTTGCTTGCTAGGAAATAGCATGTGCAGATGTCTACGTATCGTGGCATTAGAGTTCTAATGCTTCTTAAAACGCGATATCGCATCTCATTTCTATGTTTCATGATAAGATATAATATTCACAGTGCAGTGTTATGTATACCTCGTATTTGTTTCAAAAGAATGTAAATGCGACACTTCCTTGCTAGGAAGAAGCGTTTTCAGATATCTACGTATCGAAGCAATAGTGTTCTAATGCTCCTTAAATCGCGATATCGCATCTCATTTCTATGTTTCATGACAATATATAATATTCATTGCGAAGTGTCATGTATACCTCGCATACAATTCAAACGAATGTGAATGCGACAGTTCCTTGCTGGGAAGTAGTGTTTGCAGATGTCTACGTATCGAAGCAATAGAGTTGTAATGCTTCTTAAATCGTCATATCGCATCTCATTTCTATGTTTCATGATAAGATATAATATTCATTGTGCGGTGTTATGTATATCTCGTCTATACTTCAAATGGATGTAAATGCGACACTTCCTTGCTAGGAAATAGCGTTTGCAGATGTTTACGTATCGTGGCATTAGAGTCCTAATGCTTCTCAAAACGCGAAATCGCTACTCATTACTATGATTCATGATAATATATAATATTCATTGTGGAGTGTTATGTATACCTCGCATACACTTCAAGTGAATGTGAATGCGACAGTTCCTTGCTAGGAAATAGCGTTTGCAGATATCTACGTATCGTGGCATTAGAGGTCTAATGCTTCTCAATACGCGATATCGCTTTGCATTACTATGTTTCATGATAATATATAATATTCATTGCCAAGTGTCATCTATACCTCGCATACAATTCAAAAGAATGTGAATGCGACACTCCCTTGCTAGGAAGTAGCGTTTGCAGATGTCTACGTATCGAAGCAATAGATTTCTAAAGCTTCTCAAAACGCGATATCGTTACTCAATACTATGTTTCATGATAATATATAATATTCATTGTGGAGTGTTATGTATACCTTGTATTCACTTCAATAGAATGTAAATGCGACACTTCCTTGCTTGGAAATAGCGTTTGCAGATGTCTACGTATCGAAGCAATAGTATTCTAATGCTTCTTAAATCGCCATATTGCATCTCATTTCTATGTTTCATGTTAAGATATAATATTCATTGTGGAGTGTTATGTATACCTCTTATTCACTTCAAAATGTTGTAAACGCGACACGTCCTTGCCAGCAAATAGCGTTTGCAGATGTCTACGCATCGTAGAATTAGAGTTCTAATGCTTCTTAAATCGCGATATCGCATCTCATTTCTATGTTTCATGACAATATATAATATTCATTGCCAAGTGTCATGTATACCTCGCATACAATTCAAACGAATGTGAATGCGACAGTTCCCTGCTGGGAAATAGTGTTTGCAGATGTCTACGTATCGAAGCAATAGAGTTCTAATGCTTCTTAAATCGTCATATCGCATCTCATTCCTATGTTTCATGATAAGATATAACATTCATTGCGAAGTGTCACGTATACCTCGTATTCCTTTCAAAAGAATGTAAATGCTACACTTCCTTGCTAGGAAATAGCGTTTCCAGATGTCTACGTATCGAAGCAGTAGAGTTCTAATGCTTCTTAAATCTCCATATCGCATCCCACTTCTATGTTTCATGATAAGATATAATATTCATTGCGCAGTGTTATGTATATCTCTGTACTTCAAATGGATGTAAATGCGACACTTGCTTGCTAGGAAATAGCATGTGCAGATGTCTACGTATCGTGGCATTAGAGTTCTAATGCTTCTTAAAACGCGATATCGCACCTCATTTCTATGTTTCATGATAAGATATAATATTCACAGTGCAGTGTTATGTATACCTCGTATTTGTTTCAAAAGAATGTAAATGCGACACTTCCTTGCTAGGAAGAAGCGTTTGCAGATGTCTACGTATCGTGGCATTAGAGTCCTAATGCTTCTCAAAACGCGAAATCGCTACTCATTACTATGTTTCATGATAATATATAATATTCATTGCGAAGGGTCAAGTATACCTCGCATACACTTAAAATGAATGTAAATGCGACACTTCCTTGCTAGGAAATAGCGTTTGCAGATGTCTACGTATCGAAGCAATAGATTTCTAAAGCTCGCTAATTCGCGATATCGCATCTCATATCTATGTTTCATGATAATATATAATATTCATTGCGAACTTTCATGTAATCCTCGCATACAATTCAAACGAATGTGAATGCGACTGTTCCTTGCTGGGAAATAGTGTTTGCAGATGTCTACGTATCGAAGCAATAGAGTTCTAATGCTTCTTAAATCGTCATATCGCGTCTCATTCCTATGTTTCATGATAAGATATAACATTCATTGCGAAGTGTCACGTATACCTCGTATTCCTTTCAAAAGAATGTAAATGCGACACTTCCTTGCTAGGAAGTAGCGTTTGCAGGTGTCTACGTATCGAAGCAATTGTGTTCTAAATCTTCTTAAATCGCGATATCACATCTCATTCCTATGTTTCATGATAAGATATAATATTTATTGTGCAGTGTTATGTATACCTAGTATTCACTTCATAAGAATGTAAATGCGACACTTCCTTGCTAGGAAATAGCGTTTGCAGATGTCTACGTATCGAACCAATAGACTTCTAATGCTTCTTAAATCGCCATATCGCATCTCATTTCTGTGTTTCATGATAAGATATAATATTCATTGCGAAGTGTCATGTGTACCTCGTATTCACTTCAAAAGAACGTAAATGCGACACTTCCTTGCTAGGAAGTAGCGTTTGCAGATGTCTACGTATCGAACCAATAGATTTCTAATGCTTCTTAAATCGCCATATCGCATCACATTTCGATCTTTCATGATAAGATATAATATTCATTGCGAAGTGTCATGTATGCCTCGTATTCCTTTCAAAAGAATGAAAATGCGACACTTCCTTGCTAGGAAGAAGCGTTTGCAGATGTCTACGTATCGAAGCAATAGAGTTCTTATGCTTCTTAAATCGTCACATCGCATCACATTTCTATGTTTCATGATAAGATATAATATTCATTGCGAAGTGTCATGTGTACCTCGTATTCACTTCAAAAGAACGTAAATGCGACACTTCCTTGCTAGGAAGTAGCGTTTGCAGATGTCTACGTATCGAACCAATAGATTTCTAATGCTTCTTAAATCGCCATATCGCAACTCATTTCTATGTTTCACGATAAGATATAATATTCATAGTGGAGTGTTATGTATACCTCGTATTCACTTCGAAAGAATGCAAAACGCGACACTTCCTTGCCAGGAAATAGCGTTTGCAGATGTCTACGTATCGTAGCATTAGAGTTCTAATGCTTCTCAAAACGCGATATCGTGACTCATTACTATGTTTCATGATAATATATAATATTCACTGCGAAGTGTCATGTATACCTAGCATACACTTCAGATTAATGTAAATGCGACACTTCCTTGCTAGGAAGTAGCGTTTGCAGATGTCTACGTATCGAGGCAATAGTTTTCTAATGCTTCTTAAATCGTCATATCGCATCACATTTCGATCTTTCATGATAAGATATAATATTCATGCGAAGTGTCACGTATGCCTCGTATTCCTTTCAAAAGAATGAAAATGCGACACTTCATTGCTAGGAAGTAGCGTTTGCAGATGTCTACGTATCGAAGCAATAGAGTTCTAATGCTTCTTAAATCGTCACATCGCATCACGTTTCTATGTTTCATGATAAGATATAATATTCATTGCGAAGTGTCATGTGTACCTCGTATTCACTTCAAAAGAACGTAAATGCGACACTTCCTTGCTAGGAAGTAGCGTTTGCAGATGTCTACGTATCGAACCAATAGATTTCTAATGCTTCTTAAATCGCCATATCGCATATCATTTCTATGTTTCATGATAAGATATAATAATCACTGTGGAGTGTTAGGTATACCTCGTATTCACTTCAAAAGAATGTAAACGCGACACTTCCTTGCCAGGAAATAGCGTATGCAAATTTCTACGTATCGTAGAATTAGAGTTCTAATGCTTCTCAAAACGCGATATCACATCCCATATCTATGTTTCATGATAATTTATAATATTCATTGCGAAGTGTCATGTATACCTCGCATACACTTCAAATGAATGTGAATGCGACAGTTCCTTGCTAGGAAATAGCGTTTGCAGATATCTACGTATCGTGGCATTAGAGGTCTAATGCTTCTCAATACGCGATATCGCTTCGCATTACTATGTTTCATGATATTATATAATATTCATTGCCAAGTGTCATGTATACCTCGCATACAATTCAAAAGAATGTAAATGCGACACTCCCTTTCTAGGAAGTAGCGTTTGCAGATGACTACGTATCGAAGCAATAGAGTTCTAATGCTTCTCAAAACGCGATATCGCTACTCATTACTATGTTTCATGATAAGATATAATATTCATTGCGAAGTGCCATGTATACCTCGTATTCCTTTCAACAGAATGTTAATGCGACACTTCCTTGCTAGGAAGTAGCGTTTGCAGATGTCTACGTATCGAACCAATAGATTACTATTGCTTCTTAAGTCGCCATATCGCCTCTCATTTCTGTGTTTCATGATAAGATATAATATTCATTGTGCAGTGTTATGTATACCTCGTCTATACTTCAAATGAATGTAAATGCGACATTTCCTTGCTAGGAAATAGGTTTTGCAGATGTCTACGTATCGAAACAATAGAGTTCTAATGCTTCTTAAATCGTCATATCGCATCCCATTTCTACGTTTCCTGATAAGATAAAATATTCATTGCGAAGTGCCATGTATACATCGTATTCCTTTCAAAAGAATGTAAATGCGACACTTCCTTGCTAGGAAGTAGCGTTTGCAGGTGTCTACGTATCGAAGCAATTGTGTTCTAAATCTTCTTAAATCGCGATATCACATCTCATTCCTATGTTTCATGATAAGATATAATATTTATTGTGCAGTGTTATGTATACCTAGTATTCACTTCATAAGAATGTAAATGCGACACTTCCTTGCTAGGAAATAGCGTTTGCAGATGTCTACGTATCGAACCAATAGACTTCTAATGCTTCTTAAATCGCCATATCGCATCTCATTTCTGTGTTTCATGATAAGATATAATATTCATTGCGAAGTGTCATGTGTACCTCGTATTCACTTCAAAAGAACGTAAATGCGACACTTCCTTGCTAGGAAGTAGCGTTTGCAGATGTCTACGTATCGAACCAATAGATTTCTAATGCTTCTTAAATCGCCATATCGCATCACATTTCGATCTTTCATGATAAGATATAATATTCATTGCGAAGTGTCATGTATGCCTCGTATTCCTTTCAAAAGAATGAAAATGCGACACTTCCTTGCTAGGAAGAAGCGTTTGCAGATGTCTACGTATCGAAGCAATAGAGTTCTTATGCTTCTTAAATCGTCACATCGCATCACATTTCTATGTTTCATGATAAGATATAATATTCATTGCGAAGTGTCATGTGTACCTCGTATTCACTTCAAAAGAACGTAAATGCGACACTTCCTTGCTAGGAAGTAGCGTTTGCAGATGTCTACGTATCGAACCAATAGATTTCTAATGCTTCTTAAATCGCCATATCGCAACTCATTTCTATGTTTCACGATAAGATATAATATTCATAGTGGAGTGTTATGTATACCTCGTATTCACTTCGAAAGAATGCAAAACGCGACACTTCCTTGCCAGGAAATAGCGTTTGCAGATGTCTACGTATCGTAGCATTAGAGTTCTAATGCTTCTCAAAACGCGATATCGTGACTCATTACTATGTTTCATGATAATATATAATATTCACTGCGAAGTGTCATGTATACCTAGCATACACTTCAGATTAATGTAAATGCGACACTTCCTTGCTAGGAAGTAGCGTTTGCAGATGTCTACGTATCGAGGCAATAGTTTTCTAATGCTTCTTAAATCGTCATATCGCATCACATTTCGATCTTTCATGATAAGATATAATATTCATGCGAAGTGTCACGTATGCCTCGTATTCCTTTCAAAAGAATGAAAATGCGACACTTCATTGCTAGGAAGTAGCGTTTGCAGATGTCTACGTATCGAAGCAATAGAGTTCTAATGCTTCTTAAATCGTCACATCGCATCACGTTTCTATGTTTCATGATAAGATATAATATTCATTGCGCTGTGTCATGTGTACCTCGTATTCACTCCAAAAGAACGTAAATGCGACACTTCCTTGCTAGGAAGTAGCGTTTGCAGATGTCTACGTATCGAACCAATAGATTTCTAATGCTTCTTAAATCGCCATATCGCATATCATTTCTATGTTTCATGATAAGATATAATAATCACTGTGGAGTGTTAGGTATACCTCGTATTCACTTCAAAAGAATGTAAACGCGACACTTCCTTGCCAGGAAATAGCGTATGCAAATTTCTACGTATCGTAGAATTAGAGTTCTAATGCTTCTCAAAACGCGATATCACATCCCATATCTATGTTTCATGATAATTTATAATATTCATTGCGAAGTGTCATGTATACCTCGCATACACTTCAAATGAATGTGAATGCGACAGTTCCTTGCTAGGAAATAGCGTTTGCAGATATCTACGTATCGTGGCATTAGAGGTCTAATGCTTCTCAATACGCGATATCGCTTCGCATTACTATGTTTCATGATATTATATAATATTCATTGCCAAGTGTCATGTATACCTCGCATACAATTCAAAAGAATGTAAATGCGACACTCCCTTTCTAGGAAGTAGCGTTTGCAGATGACTACGTATCGAAGCAATAGAGTTCTAATGCTTCTCAAAACGCGATATCGCTACTCATTACTATGTTTCATGATAAGATATAATATTCATTGCGAAGTGCCATGTATACCTCGTATTCCTTTCAACAGAATGTTAATGCGACACTTCCTTGCTAGGAAGTAGCGTTTGCAGATGTCTACGTATCGAACCAATAGATTACTATTGCTTCTTAAGTCGCCATATCGCCTCTCATTTCTGTGTTTCATGATAAGATATAATATTCATTGTGCAGTGTTATGTATACCTCGTCTATACTTCAAATGAATGTAAATGCGACATTTCCTTGCTAGGAAATAGGTTTT
Organism: Xylocopa sonorina; assembly: GCF_050948175.1. Lineage (NCBI taxonomy): Eukaryota > Metazoa > Arthropoda > Insecta > Hymenoptera > Apidae > Xylocopa > Xylocopa sonorina. The sequence goes on from NW_027490288.1 coordinate 501,213, forward strand.
GCAGATGTCTACGTATCGAAGCAATAGAGTTCTAATGCTTCTTAAATCGTCATATCGCATCCCATTTCTACGTTTCCTGATAAGATAAAATATTCATTGCGAAGTGCCATGTATACATCGTATTCCTTTCAAAAGGATGTAAACGCGACAGTTCCTTGCTAGGAAATAGTGTTTGCAGATATCTACGTATCGAAGCAATAGAGTTCCAAAGCTTCTTAGATCGCGATATCGCATCTCATTTTTATGTTTCATGATAAGACATAATATTCATTGTGCAGTGTTATGAATATTTCGTATTCACTTCAAAAGAATGTAAATGTAACAATTCCTTGCTAGGCAATAGCGTTTGCAGGTGTCTACGTATCGAAACAATTGTTTTCTAATGCTTCTTAAATCGTCATATCGCATCTCATATCTACGTTTCATGACAAGATATAATATTCACTGCGAAGTGTCATGTATACCTCGTATTCCTTTCAAAAGAATGTAAATGCGACACTTCCATGCTAGGAAATAGCGTTTGCAGATGACTACGTATCGAAGCAATAGATTTCTAATGCTTCATAAATCACCAAATCGCACCTCATTTCTATGTTTCATGATAAGATATAATATTCATTGTGCAGTATACCTCGTATTCACATCAAAAGAATGTAATTGCGACACTTCCTTGTTAGGACGTAGCGTTTGCAGGTGTCTACGTATGGAAGCAATAGGTATCTAATGCTTCTGAAATCGTCATATCGCATCTCATATCAACGTTTCCTGATAAGATATAATATTCATTGCGAAGTGTCATGTATACCTCGTATTCCTTTCTAAAGAATGTGAATGTGACACTTCCTTGCTAGGAAATAGCGTTTGCAGATGTCTACGTATCGAAGCAATAGAGTTCTAATGCTTCTTGAATCGCGATATCGCATCTCATTTCTATGTTTCGTGATAAGATATAATATTCAATGCGAAGTGTTATGTATACCTCGCATATAGCAATAGAGTGATAATGCTTCTTAAATCGGGATATCGCATCTCATTTGTTTGTTTGATGATATGATATAATATTAATTGCGATGTGTCATGAATGCCTCGTATTCACTTCAAAAGAATGTAAATGCGACACTTCCATGCTAGGAAATAGCGTTTGGAGATATCTACGTATCGAAGCAATAAAGTTCTCATGCTTCTTACAACGAGATATCGCATCTCATTTCTATGTTTCATGACAAGATATAAAATTCATTGCGAAGTGTTCTGTATACCTCGCATACACTTCTAATGAATGTAAATGCGATACTACCTTGCTAGGAGATAGCATTTGCAGATATCTACGTATCGAAGCAATACAGTTCTAATGCTTCTTAAAACGGGATATCGCATCTCATTTCTTTGCTTCATGATATGATATAATATTAGTTGCGGTGTGTCATGAATACCTTGTATTCACATCAAAAGAATGTAAAGGCGACACTTCCATGATAGGAAATAGCGTTTGCAGATGTCTACGTATCGTAGCATTAGAGTTCTTCTGCTTCTCAAAACGCGATATCTCTACTCATTACTATGTTCCATGATAATATATAATATTCATTGTGCAGTGATATGTATATCTCGTCTATACTTCAAATGAATGTAAATGCGTCTCTTCCTTGCTAGGAAATAGCGTTTGCAGATGTCTACGTATCGTGGCATTAGAGGTCTAATGCTTCTAAAAACGTGATATCGCTTGGCATTTTTATGTTTCATGATAATATATAATATCTACTGCGAAGCGTCATGTATACCTTCGCATACACTTCAAATGAATGTGAATGCGACATATCCATGCTAGGAAATAGTGTTTGCAGATATCTACGCATCGAAGCAATAGTGTACTTATGCTTCTTAAATCGCGATATCGCATCGCATTTCTACGTTTCATGATAAGATATAATATTTAATGCGAAGTGTCATATATACCTCGTATTCCTTTCAAAAGAATGTAAATGCGACACTTCCTTGCTAGGAAGCAGCGTTTGCTGATGCCTACGTATCGAAATAATAGACTTCCAATGCTTCTTAAATCGCCATATCGTATCTAATTTCTATGTTTCATATTATGATATAATATTCATTGTGCAGTGTTATGTATATCTCGTCCATACTTCAAAAGGATGTAAATGCGACTCTCCTTTGCTAGGAAATAGCGTTTGCAGACGTCTACGTATCGTGGCATTAGAGTTCTATGGCTTCTCAATACGCGATATCGATACTCATTACTATGTTTCATGATAATGTATAATATTCATTGTGGAGTGTTATGTATACCTCGCTTTCACTTCAAAAGAATGTAAATGCGACACTTCCTTGCTAGGAAGTAGCGTTTGCAGATGTCTACGTATCGAACCAATAGATTTCTAATGCTTCTTAAATCGCCATATCGCATCTCATTTCTATGTTTCATGATAAGATATAATATTCATTGCGATGTGTCATGTACACCTCGTATTCCTTTCAAAAGAGTGAAAATGCGACACTTCCTTGCTAGGAAGTAGTGTTTGCAGATGTCTACGTATCGAACCAATAGATTTCTAATGCTTCTTAAATCGCCATATCGCATCCCATTTCTATGTTTCATGATGAGATATAATATTCATTGTGCAGTGTTATGTATACCACGTATTCACTTCAAAAGAATGTAAATGCTACAATTCCTTGCTAGGAAACAGCGTTTGCATATCTCCACGCATCGAAGCAATAGAGTTCTAATACTTCTTAAATCGCGATATCGCATCTCATATTTATGTTTCATGATATTATATAATATTCATTGCGAAGTGTCATGTATACCTCGCATACACTTCAAATGAATGTGAATGCGACAGTTCCTTGCTAGGAAATAGCGTTTGCAGATGTCTACGTATCGAACCAATAGATTTCTAATGCTTCTTAAATCGCCATATCGCATCTCATTTCTATGCTTCCTGATAAGATATAATATTCATTGTGTAGTGTTATGTTTATCTCATCTATACTTCAAATGAATGTAAATGCGACACTTCCTTGCTAGGAAATAGCGTTTGCAGATGTCTGCGTATCGTGGCAGTAGAGTTCTAATGCTTCTCAAAACGCGATATCACATCTCATTTCTATGTTTCATGATAAGATATAATATTCAGAGTGCAGTGTCATGTATACCTCGTATTCACTTCAAAAGAATGTAAATGCGACACTTCCTTGCTAGGAAGTAGCGTTTGCAGATGTCTACGTATCGAAGCAATAGAGTTCTAATGCTTCTTAAATCGCCATATTACATCACATTCCTATGTTTCATGATAAGATATAATATTCATTGCGAAGTGTCATGTATACCTCGCATACACTTCAAATGACTGTGAATGCGACAGTTCCTTGCTAGGAAATAGTATTTGCAGATATCTAGTATCGAAGCAATAGGGTTCTAAAGCTTCTTAAATCGCGATATCGCATCTCATTTCTATGTTTCACGATAAGATATAGTATTCACGGCGAAGTGTCATGTCTACCTCGTATTCCTTTCAAAAGAATGTAAATGCGACACTTCCTTGCTAGGATGTAGCAATTGCAGATGTCTACGTATCGAAGCAATAGGGATCCAATTCATCTTAAATCGCCATATCGCATCTCATTTCTATGTTTCATTATAAGATATAATATTCATTGCGAAGTGTTATGTATTCCTCGTATTCACTTCAAAAGAATGTAAATGCGACACTTCCTTGCTAGGAAGTAGCGTTTGCAGATGTCTACGTATCGAAGTAATAGAGTTCTAATGCTTCTTAAATCGCCATATTACATCACATTCCTATGTTTCATGATAAGATATAATATTCATTGCGAAGTGTCATGTATACCTCGCATACACTTCAAATGAAAGTGAATGCGACAGTTCCTTGCTAGGAAATAGCGTTTGCAGATGTCTACGTATCGAACCAATAGATTTCTAATGCTTCTTAAATCGCCATATCGCATCTCATTTCTATGCTTCCTGATAAGATATAATATTCATTGTGTAGTGTTATGTTTATCTCATCTATACTTCAAATGAATGTAAATGCGACACTTCCTTGCTAGGAAATAGCGTTTGCAGATGTCTGCGTATCGTGGCAGTAGAGTTCTAATGCTTCTCAAAACGCGATATCACATCTCATTTCTATGTTTCATGATAAGATATAATATTCAGAGTGCAGTGTCATGTATACCTCGTATTCACTTCAAAAGAATGTAAATGCGACACTTCCTTGCTAGGAAGTAGCGTTTGCAGATGTCTACGTATCGAAGCAATAGAGTTCTAATGCTTCTTAAATCGCCATATTACATGACATTCCTATGTTTCATGATAAGATATAATATTCATTGCGAAGTGTCATGTATACCTCGCATACACTTCAAATGACTGTGAATGCGACAGTTCCTTGCTAGGAAATAGTATTTGCAGATATCTAGTATCGAAGCAATAGAGATCTAAAGCTTCTTAAATCGCGATATCGCATCTCATTTCTATGTTTCATGATAAGACATAATATTCATTGTGCAGTGTTATGAATACCTCGTATTCACTTCAAAGAATGTAAATGCGACACTTCCTTGCTTGGAAATAGCGTTTGCAGATGTCTACGTATGGGAGCAATAGTTTTCTAATGCTTCTTATATCGTCATATCGCATCTCATATCTACGTTTCACGATAAGATATAGTATTCACTGCGAAGTGTCATGTCTACCTCGTATTCCTTTCAAAAGAATGTAAATGCGACACTTCCTTGCTAGGATGTAGCAATTGCAGATGTCTACGTATCGAAGCAATAGGGATCTAATTCTTCTTATATCGCCATATCGCATCTCATTTCTATGTCTCATGATAAGATATAATATTCATTGCGAAGTGTTATGCATACCTCGTATTCACTTCAAAAGGATGTAAATGCGACACTTCCTTGCAAGGAAATAGCGTTTGCAGTGTCTGCGTATCGTGGCATTAGATTCCTAATGCTTCTCAGAACGCGATATCGCATCTCATTTCTATGTTTCATGATAAGATATAATATTCAGAGTGCAGTGTTATGTATACCCCGTATACACTTCAAAAGAATGTAAATGCGACACTTCCTTGCTAGGAAGTAGCGTTTGCAGATGTCTACGTATCGAAGCAATAGAGTTCTAATGCTTCTTATATCGCCATATTACATCACATTTCTATGTTTCATGATAAGATATAATATTCATTGTGCAGTGTTATGTATATCCCGTCTATACTTCAAATGGATGAAAATGCGACACTTTCTTGCTAGGAAATAGCGTTTGCAGATGTCTACGTATCGTGGCATTAGAGTCCTAATGCTTCTCAAAACGCGATATCGCTACTCATTACTTTGTTTCTTGATAATATGTAATATTCATTGTGGTGTGTTATGAATACCTCGTATTCACTTCAATAGAATGTAAATGCGACAATTCCTTGCTTGGAAATAGCGTTTGCAGATGTCTACGTATCGAAGCAATAGTATTTTAATGCTTCTGAAATCGACATATCGCATCTCATATCTACGTTTCATGATAATATATAATATTCATTGCGAAGTGTCATGTATATCTCGCATACACTTCAAATGAATGTGAATGCGACAGTTCCTTGCTAGGATGTAGCGTTTGCAGATGTCTACGTATCGAACCAATAGATTTCTAATGCTTCTTAAATCGCCACATCGCATCTCATTTCTATGTCTCATGATAAGATGTAATATTCATTGTGGAGTGTTATGTGTACCTCGTATTCACTTCAAAAGAATGTAAATGCGACACTTCCTTGCTAGGAAATAGCGTTTGCAGATGTCTACGTATCGTGGCACTAGGTTTATAATGCTTCTCATAACGCGATATCGCTACTCATTACTATGTTTCATTATAATAAATAATATTCATTGTGGAGGGTTATGTATACCTCATATTCACCACAAAAGAATGTAAATGCGACACTTCCTTCCTAGGAAATAGCGTTTGCAGATGTCTACGTATCGAAGCAATAGAGTTCTAAAGCTTCTTAAATCGCGATATTGCAACTCATTTCTATGTTTCGTGATACGATATAATATTCATTGCGAAGTGTCATGTATACCTCGCATGCACTTCGAACGAAAGTAAATGCGACACTTCCTTTCCAGGCAATTGCGTTTGCAGATGTCTATATATCGAAGCAGTGTAGTTCTAATGCTTCTTAAAATGAGATATCGCATCTCATTTATATGTTTCATGATAAGATATAATATTCATTGCGAAGGGTCGCTTATACCTCGCATACACTTCAAATCAATGTGAACGCTACCCATCCTTGCTTGGAAATAGCGTTTGCAGATGTCTACGTATCGAAGCAATAGTGTTCTAATGCTCCTTAAATCGTCATACCGCATCTCATATCTATGTTTCATGATAAGATATAATACTCATTGCGAAGTGTCATGTATACCTCGTATTCCTTTCAAAAGAACGTAAATGCGACACTTCCTTGCTGGGAAGTAGCGTTTACAGATGTCTACGTATCGTACCGTTAGAATTCTAATGCTTCTCAAAAGGCGATATCGCTACTCATTACAATGTTTCATTATATTATATAATATTCATTGTGGAGTGTTATGTATACCTCGCATTCACTTCAAAAGAATGTAAATGCGACACATCCTTGCTAGGAAATAGCTTTTGCAGATGTCTACGTATCGAAACAATAGGTATCTAATACTTCTTAAATCGCCATATCGCTTCTCATTTCTATGTTTCATAATAATATATAATATTCACTGCGAAGTGTCATGTATACCTCGCATGCACTTCAAATGAACGAAAATGCGGCACTTCCTTGCTAGGATATAGCGTTTGCAGATGTCTACGTATCGAAGCAGTAGTGTTCTAATGCTTCTTAAATCGCGATATCGCATCTCATTTCAAAGTTTCATGATAAGATATAATATTCATTGTGCAGTGTTATGTACACCTCGTACTCACTTCAAAAGAATGTAAATGCGACACTTCCTTGCTAGGAAGTAGTTTTACAGATGTCTACGTATCGAAGCAATAGAGTTCTAATGCTTCTTAATTCGTCATTACGCATCTCATTTCTATGTTTCATGATAAGATATAATATTCATTGTGCAGTGTTATGAATACCTCGTGTTCACTTCAAAAGAACGTAAATGCGACACTTCTTTGCTAGGAAGTAAAGTTTGCAGATGTCTACGTATCGGAGCAATAGTTTTCTAATGCTTTTTAAATCGTCATATCGCATCTCATATCTACGTTTCATGATAAGATATAGTATTCATTGCGAAGTGTCATGTATACCTCGTATTCCTTTCAAAAGAATGTAAATGCGACACTTTCTTGCTATGAAGTAGCGTTTGCAGATGTCTACGTATCGAAGCAATAGGGATCCAATGCTTCTTAAGTCGCCATATGGCTTCTCATTTCTATGTTTCATAATAATATATAATATTCACTGCGAAGTGTCATGTATACTTCGCATACACTTCAAATGAACGAAAATGCGGCACTTCCTGTAGGAAATTGCCTTTGCAGATGTCTACGTATCGAAGCAGTAGTGTTCTAATGCTTCCTAAATCGCGATATCGCATCTCATTTCTATGTTTCAAGATAAGATATAATATTCATTGTGCAGTGTTATGTATACCTCGTATTCACTTCAAAAGAATGTAAGTGCGACACTTCCTTGCTAGGAAGTAGTTTTGCAGTTGTCTACGTATCGAAGCAGTAGAGTTCTAATGCTTCTTAAATCGTCATACCGCATCTCATATCTATGTTTCATGATAAGATATAATACTCATTGCGAAGTGTCATGTATACCTCGTATTCCTTTCAAAAGAACGTAAATGCGACACTTCCTTGCTGGGAAGTAGCGTTTACACATGTCTACGTATCGTACCGTTAGAATTCTAATGCTTCTCAAAAGGCGATATCGCTACTCATTACAATGTTTCATTATATTATATAATATTCATTGTGGAGTGTTATGTATACCTCGCATTCACTTCAAAAGAATGTAAATGCGACAATTCCTTGCTAGGAAATAGCTTTTGCAAATGTCTACGTATCGAAGCAATAGGTATCTAATACTTCTTAAATCGCCATATCGCATCTCATTTCTATGTTTCATGATAATATATAATATTCACTGCGAAGTGTCATGTATACCTCGCATACACTTAAAATGAATGTAAATGCGACACTTCCTTGCTAGGAAATAGCGTTCGCAGATGTCTACTTATCGAAGCAATAGTGTTCTAATGCTTCTTAAATCGCGATATCGCATCTCATTTCTATGTTTCAGGATAAGATATAATATTCATTGTGCAGTGTCATGTATACCTCGCATACACTTCAAATGAATGTGAATGCGACACTTCCTTGCTAGGAAATAGCGTTTGCAGATGTCTACGTATCGAAGCAATAGTGTTCTAATGCCTCTTAAATCGCGATATCGCATCTCATATCTATGTTTCATGATAATATATAATATTCATTGCGAAGTGTCATGTATACCTCGCATACACGTCAAATGAATGTGAATGCGACAGTTCCTTGCTAGGAAATAGTGTTTGCAGATATCTAGTATCGAAACAATAGAGTTCTAATGCTTCATAAATCGTCATATCGCATCTCATATCTACGTTTCATGATAAGATATAATATTCATTGTGCAATGTTATGTATACCTCGTATTCACTTGAAAAGAATGTAAATGCGACACTTCTTTGGTAGGAAGTATCGTTTGCAGTTGTCTACGTATCGGAGCAATAGTTTTCTAATGCTTCTTAAATCGTCATATCGCATTTCATATCTACGTTTCATGATAAGATATAGTATTCATTGCGAAGTGTCATGTATACCTCGTATTCCTTACAAAAGAATGTAAATGCGACACTTCCTTGCTAGGAAATAGCGTTTGCAGATGTCTACGTATCGAAGCAATAGTGTTCTAATGCTTCTTAAATCGCGATATCGCATCTCATATCCATGTTTCATGATAATATATAATGTTCATTGCGAAGCGTCATGTATACCTCGCATACACTTCAAATGAATGTAAATGCGACAGTTCCTTGCGAGGAAATAGTGTTTGCAGGTATCTAGTATCGAAGCAATAGAGTTCTAATGCTTTTTAAATCGCGATATCGCATCTCATTTCTATGTTTCATGATAATATATAATATTCATTGTGAAGTGTCATGTATACCTCGCATACACTTCAAATGAATGTAAATGCGACACTTCCTTGCTAGGAAATAACGTTTGCAGATATCTAGTATCGAAGCAATAGAGTTCTAAAGCTTCTTAAATCGCGATATCGCATCTCTTTTCTATGTTTCATGATATGATATAATATTCATTGTGCAGTGATATGAATACCTCGTGTTCACTTCAAAAGAATGTAAATGCGACACTTCTTTGCTAGGAAGTAGCGTTTGCAGATGTCTACGTATCGGAGCAATAGTTTTCTAATGCTTCTTAAATCGTCATATCGCATCTCATATCTACGTTTCATGATAAGATATAGTATTCATTGCGAAGTGTCATGTATACCTCGTATTCCTTACAAAAGAATGTAAATGTGACAGTTCCTTGCTAGGAAGTAGCGTTTGCAGATGTCTACGTATCGAAGCAATAGGGTTCTACTGCTTCTTAAATCGCTATATCGCTTCTCATTTCTATGTTTCATAATAATATATAATATTCACTGCGAAGTGTCATGTATACCTCGCATACACTTCAAATGAACGAAAATGCGACACTTCCTTGCTAGGAACTAGCGTTTGCAGATGTCTACGTATCGAAGCAGTATTGTTCTAATGCTTCTTAAATCGCGATATCGCACCTCATTTCTAAGTTTGATGATAAGATATAATATTCATTGTGCAGTGTTATGTATACCTCGTATTCACTTCAAAAGAATGTAAATGCGACACTTCCTTGCTAGGAAATAGCGTTTGCAGGTGTCTACGTTTCGTAGCAATAGAGTTCTAACGCTTCTTAAAACGCGATACCGCATCTCATTTCTATGTTTCATGATGAGATATAATATTCATTCTGCAATGTTATGTATACCTCGTATTCACTTCAAAAGAATGAAAATGCGACACTTCCTTGCTAGGAAGTAGCGTTTGCAGATGTCTACGTATCGAACCAATAGATATCTAATGCTTCTTAAATCGCCATGTCGCATCTCATTTCTATGTTTCATGATAAGATATAACATTCATTGTGCAGTGTTATGTATGTCTCGTCTATACTTCAAATGAATGTAAATGCGACACTTCCTTGCTAGGAAATAGCGTTTGCAGATGCCTACGTATCGTGGCATTAGAGTGCTAATGCTTCTCAAAACGCGATATCGCTTCTCATTTCTATGTTTCATGATAATATATAATATTCACTGCGAAGTGTCATGTATTCCTCGCATTCACTTCAAATGAATGTAAATGCGACACATCCTAGCTAGGAAATAGCGTTTGCAGATGTCTACGTATCGTAGCATTAGAGTTCTAATGCTTCTCAGAACCCGATATCGCTACTCATTACTAAGTATCATGATAATATATGATACTCATTGTGGAGTGTTATGTATATCTCGTATTCACTTCAAAAGGATGTAAATGCGACTCTCCCTTGCTAGGAAATAGCGTTTGCAGACGTCTACGTATCGTGGCATTAGAGTTCTATGGCTTCTCAATACGTGATATCGATACTCATTACTATGTTTCATGATAATGTATAATATTCATTGTGGAGTGATATGTATACCTCGTATTCACTTCAAAAGAATGTAAATGCGACACTTCCTTGCCTGGAAATAGCGTTTGCAGATGTCTACGTATCGAAGCAATAGATTTCTAATGCTTCTTAAATCGCCATATTGCATCTCATTTCTATGTTTCACGGTAAGATATAATATTCATTGTGCAGTGTTATGAATACCTCGTATTCACTTCGAAAGAATGTAAATGCGACACTTCCTTGCTAGGCAATAGCGTTTGCAGATGTCTACGTTTCGTAGCAATAGAGTTCTAACGCTTCTTAAAACGCGATACCGCATCTCATTTCTATGTTTCATGATGAGATATAATATTCATTCTGCAGTGTTATGTATACCTCGTATTCACTTCAAAAGAATGAAAATGCGACACTTCCTTGCTAGGAAGTAGCGTTTGCAGATGTCTACGTATCGAACCAATAGATATCTAATGCTTCTTAAATCGCCATGTCGCATCTCATTTCTATGTTTCATGATAAGATATAACATTCATTGTGCAGTGTTATGTATGTCTCGTCTATACTTCAAATGAATGTAAATGCGACACTTCCTTGCTAGGAAATAGCGTTTGCAGATGCCTACGTATCGTGGCATTAGAGTGCTAATGCTTCTCAAAACGCGATATCGCTTCTCATTTCTATGTTTCATGATAATATATAATATTCATTGCGAAGTGTCATCTATACCTCGTATTCCTTTCAAAAGAATGTAAATGCGACACTTCCTTGCCAGGAAATAGCACTTGCAGATGTCTACGTATCGTAGCATTAGAGTTCTAATGCTTCTCGAAACGCGATATCGCTACTCAATGCTATGTTTCATGATAATATATAATATTCATTGTGCAGTGTTATGTATATCTCGTCTATACTTCAAATGAATGTAAATGCGACACTTCCTTGCTAGGAAATAGCGTTTGCAGGTGTCTACGTATGGAAGCAATAGGTATCTAATGCTTCTGAAATCGTCATATCGCATCTCATATCAACGTTTCCTGTTAAGATATAATATTCATTGCGAAGTGTCATGTATACCTCGTATTCCTTTCAAAAGAATGTAAATGCGACACTTCCTTGCTAGGAGAGAGTTCTAATGCTTCTTATATCGCGATATCCCATCTCATTTCTATGTTTCATGATAAGATATAATATTCATTGTGCAGTGTTATGTATACCTCGTATTCACTTGAAAAGAATGAAAATGCGACACTTCCTTGCTAGGAAATAACGTTTGCAGATGTCTACGTATCGAAACAACTGTGTCCTAATGCTTGTTAAATCGCGATATCGCATCTCATTTATGTGGTTCATGATATGATATAATATTCATTGTGCAGTGTTATGTATAACACGTATTCACTTGAAAGGAATGTAAATGCGACACTTCCTTGCTAGGAAGTAGAGTTTGCAGATGTCTACGTATGGAAGCAATAGAGATCTAATGCTTCTGAAATCCCCATATCGCATCTCATATCAACGTTTCCTGATAAGATATAATATTCATTGCGGTGTGTCATGTATACATCGTATTCCTTTCTAAAGAATGTGAATGTAACAGTTCCTTTCTAGGAAATAGTGTTTGCAGATATCTACGTATCGAGGCAGTAGAGTTCCAAAGCTTCTTAAATCGCGATATCGTATCTCATATTTATGTTTCATGATGAGATATAGTATTCATTGTGCAGTGTTATGAATGTTTCCTATTCACTTCAAAAGAATGTAAACGCGACACTTCCTCGCTAAGAAGTAGCGTTTGCAGATGTCTACGTATCGAAGCAATAGGGATCTAATGCTTCTTAAATCGCCATATCGCTTCTCATTTCTATGTTTCATGATAATATATAATATTCACTGCGAAGTGTCATGTATTCCTCGCATTCACTTCAAATGAATGTAAATGCGACACATCCTAGCTAGGAAATAGCGTTTGCAGATGTCTACGTATCGTAGCATTAGAGTTCTAATGCTTCTCAGAACCCGATATCGCTACTCATTACTAAGTTTCATGATAATATATGATACTCATTGTGGAGTGTTATGTATATCTCGTATTCACTTCAAAAGGATGTAAATGCGACTCTCCCTTGCTAGGAAATAGCGTTTGCAGACGTCTACGTATCGTGGCATTAGAGTTCTATGGCTTCTCAATACGTGATATCGATACTCATTACTATGTTTCATGATAATGTATAATATTCATTGTGGAGTGATATGTATACCTCGTATTCACTTCAAAAGAATGTAAATGCGACACTTCCTTGCCTGGAAATAGCGTTTGCAGATGTCTACGTATCGAAGCAATAGATTTCTAATGCTTCTTAAATCGCCATATTGCATCTCATTTCTATGTTTCACGGTAAGATATAATATTCATTGTGCAGTGTTATGAATACCTCGTATTCACTTCAAAAGAATGTAAATGCGACACTTCCTTGCTAGGCAATAGCGTTTGCAGATGTCTGCGTATCGAAGCAGTAGTGTTCTAATGCTTCCTAAATCGCGATATCGCATCTCATTTCTATTTTTCATGATAAGATATTATATTCAATGTGCAGTGTTATGTATACCTCGTAATCACTTCAAAAGAATGTAAGTGCGACACTTCCTTGCTAGGAAGTAGTTTTGCAGTTGTCTACGTATCGAAGCAATAGAGTTCTAATGCTTCTTAAATCGTCATACCGCATCTCATATCTATGTTTCATGATAAGATATAATACTCATTGCGAAGTGTCATGTATACCTCATATTCCTTTCGAAAGAACGTTAATGCGACACTTCCTTGCTGGGAAGTAGCGTTTACAGATGTCTACGTATCGTACCATTAGAATTCTAATGCTTCTCAAAAGGCGATATCGCTACTCATTACAATGTTTCATTATATTATATAATATTCATTGTGGAGTGTTATGTATACCTCGCATTCACTTCAAAAGAATGTAAATGCGACACATCCTTGCTAGGAAATAGCTTTTGCAGATGTCTACGTATCGAAGCAATGGGTATCTAATACTTCTAAAATCGCCATATCGCTTCTCATTTCTATGTTTCATAATAATATATAATATTCACTGCGAAGTGTCATGTATACCTCGCATGCACTTCAAATGAACGAAAATGCGGCACTTCCTTGCTAGGATATAGCGTTTGCAGATGTCTACGTATCGAAGCAGTAGTGTTCTAATGCTTCTTAAATCGCGATATCGCATCTCATTTCAAAGTTTCATGATAAGATATAATATTCATTGTGCAGTGTTATGTACACCTCGTACTCACTTCAAAAGAATGTAAATGCGACACTTCCTTGCTAGGAAGTAATTTTACAGATGTCTACGTATCGAAGTAATAGAGTTCTAATGCTTCTTAATTCGTCATTACGCATCTCATTTCTATGTTTCATGATAAGATATAATATTCATTGTGCAGTGTTATGAATACCTCGTATTCACTTCAAAAGAACGTAAATGCGACACTTCTTTGGTAGGAAGTATCGTTTGCAGTTGTCTACGTATCGGAGCAATAGTTTTCTAATGCTTCTTAAATCGTCATATCGCATCTCATATCTACGTTTCATGATAAGATATAGTATTCATTGCGAAGTGTCATGTATACCTCGTATTCCTTACAAAAGAATGTAAATGCGACACTTCCTTGATAGGAAATAGCGTTTGCAGATGTCTACGTATCGAAGCAATAGTGTTCTAATGCTTCTTAAATCGCGATATCGCATCTCATATCCATGTTTCATGATAATATATAATGTTCATTGCGAAGTGTCATGTATACCTCGCATACACTTCAAATGAATGTAAATGCGACAGTTCCTTGCGAGGAAATAGTGTTTGCAGGTATCTAGTATCGAAGCAATAGAGTTCTAATGCTTTTTAAATCGCGATATCGCATCTCATTTCTATGTTTCATGATAATATATAATATTCATTGCGAAGTGTCATGTATACCTCGCATACACTTCAAATGAATGTAAATGCGACACTTCCTTGCTAGGAAATAACGTTTGCAGATATCTAGTATCGAAGCAATAGAGTTCTAAAGCTTCTTAAATCGCGATATCGCATCTCTTCTCTATGTTTCATGATATGATATAATATTCATTGTGCAGTGTTATGAATACCTCGTGTTCACTTCAAAAGAATGTAAATACGACACTTCTTTGCTAGGAAGTAGCGTTTGCAGATGTCTACGTATCGGAGCAATAGTTTTCTAATGCTTCTTAAATCGTCATATCGCATCTCATATCTACGTTTCATGATAAGATATAGTATTCATTGCGAAGTGTCATGTATACCTCGTATTCCTTACAAAAGAATGTAAATGTGACAGTTCCTTGCTAGGAAGTAGCGTTTGCAGATGTCTACGTATCGAAGCAATAGGGTTCTACTGCTTCTTAAATCGCTATATCGCTTCTCATTTCTATGTTTCATAATAATGTATAATATTCACTGCGAAGTGTCATGTATACCTCGCATACACTTCAAATGAACGAAAATGCGACACTTCCTTGCTAGGAACTAGCGTTTGCAGATGTCTACGTATCGAAGCAGTATTGTTCTAATGCTTCTTAAATCGCGATATCGCACCTCATTTCTAAGTTTGATGATAAGATATAATATTCATTGTGCAGTGTTATGTATACCTCGTATTCACTTCAAAAGAATGTAAATGCGACACTTCCTTGCTAGGAAATAGCGTCTGCAGGTGTCTACGTTTCGTAGCAATAGAGTTCTAACGCTTCTTAAAACGCGATACCGCATCTCATTTCTATGTTTCATGATGAGATATAATATTCATTCTGCAGTGCTATGTATACCTCGTATTCACTTCAAAAGAATGAAAATGCGACACTTCCTTGCTAGGAAGTAGCGTTTGCTGATGTCTACGTATCGAACCAATAGATATCTAATGCTTCTTAAATCGCCATGTCGCATCTCATTTCTATGTTTCATGATAAGATATAACATTCTATGTGCAGTGTTATGTATGTCTCGTCTATACTTCAAATGAATGTAAATGCGACACTTCCTTGCTAGGAAATAGCGTTTGCAGATGCCTACGTATCGTGGCATTAGAGTGCTAATGCTTCTCAAAACGCGATATCGCTTCTCATTTCTATGTTTCATGATAATATATAATATTCATTGCGAGGTGTCATCTATACCTCGTATTCCTTTCAAAAGAATGTAAATGCGACACTTCCTTGCCAGGAAATAGCACTTGCAGATGTCTACGTATCGTAGCATTAGAGTTCTAATGCTTCTCGAAACGCGATATCGCTACTCAATGCTATGTTTCATGATAATATATAATATTCATTGTGCAGTGTTATGTATATCTCGTCTATACTTCAAATGAATGTAAATGCGACACTTCCTTGCTAGGAAATAGCGTTTGCAGGTGTCTACGTATCGTAGCATTAGAGTTCTAATGCTTCTCCAAACGTGATATCGCTACCCAATGCTATGTTTCATGATAATATATAATATTCACTGTGGAGTGTTATGTATACCTCGTATTCACTTCAAAAGATTGTAAATGCGACAGTTCCTTGCTTGGAAAGAGCGTTTGCAGATGTCTACGTATCGAAGCGATAGAGGACTAAATCTTCGTAAAAGATGAAATCGCATCTCATTTCTATATTTCATAATAAGATATAATACACATTGCGAAGTGTTATGCTTACCTGGTATTCAGTTGAAAAGAATGTAAATGCGACACTTCCTTGCTAGCTAATAGCCTTTACAGATATCTACGTATCGTAGCAATAGAGTTCTAATGCTTCACAAAACGCGAGGTCGCATCTCATTTCTGTGTTTCTTGATAATATATAATATTCATTGCGAAGTGTCATGTATACCTCGCATACACTTAAAATGAATGTAAATGCGACACTTCCTTGCTCGGAAATAGCGTTTGCAGGTGTCTACGTTTCGTAGCAATAGATTTCTAACGCTTCTTAGAACGCGATACCGCATCTGATTTCTATGTTTCATGATGAGATATAAATTTCATTGTGCATTGTTATGTATACCTCGTATTCACTTCAAAAGAGTGTAAATGCGACACTTCCTTGCTCGGATATAGCGTTTGCAGGTGTCTACGTTTCGTAGGAATAGAGTTCTAACGCCTCTTAAAACGCGATACCGCATCTCATTTCTATGTTTCATGATAAGAAATAATATTCATTGCGAAGTGTCATCTATACCTCGTATTCCTTTCAAAAGAATGTAAATGCGACACTTCCTTGCTAGGAAGTAGCGTTTGCAGATGTCTACGTATCGAACCAATAGATATCTAATGCTTCTTAAATCGCCATGTCGCATCTCATTTCTATGTTTCATGATAAGATATAACATTCATTGTGCAGTGTTATGTATGTCTCGTCTATACTTCAAATGAATGTAAATGCGACACTTCCTTGCTAGGAAATAGCGTTTGCAGATGCCTACGTATCGTGGCATTAGAGTTCTAATGCTTCTCGAAACGCGATATCGCTACTCAATGCTATGTTTCATGATAATATATAATATTCATTGTGCAGTGTTATGTATATCTCGTCTATACTTCAAATGAATGTAAATGCGACACTTCCTTGCTAGGAAATAGCGTTTGCAGGTGTCTACGTATCGTAGCATTAGAGTTCTAATGCTTCTCCAAACGTGATATCGCTACCCAATGCTATGTTTCATGATAATATATAATATTCACTGTGGAGTGTTATGTATACCTCGTATTCACTTCAAAAGATTGTAAATGCGACAGTTCCTTGCTTGGAAAGAGCGTTTGCAGATGTCTACGTATCGAAGCGATAGAGGACTAAATCTTCGTAAAAGATGAAATCGCATCTCATTTCTATATTTCATAATAAGATATAATACACATTGCGAAGTGTTATGCTTACCTGGTATTCAGTTGAAAAGAATGTAAATGCGACACTTCCTTGCTAGCTAATAGCCTTTACAGATATCTACGTATCGTAGCAATAGAGTTCTAATGCTTCACAAAACGCGAGGTCGCATCTCATTTCTGTGTTTCTTGATAATATATAATATTCATTGCGAAGTGTCATGTATACCTCGCATACACTTAAAATGAATGTAAATGCGACACTTCCTTGCTCGGAAATAGCGTTTGCAGGTGTCTACGTTTCGTAGCAATAGATTTCTAACGCTTCTTAGAACGCGATACCGCATCTGATTTCTATGTTTCATGATGAGATATAAATTTCATTGTGCATTGTTATGTATACCTCGTATTCACTTCAAAAGAGTGTAAATGCGACACTTCCTTGCTCGGATATAGCGTTTGCAGGTGTCTACGTTTCGTAGGAATAGAGTTCTAACGCCTCTTAAAACGCGATACCGCATCTCATTTCTACGTTTCATGATAAGAAATAATATTCATTGCGAAGTGTCATCTATGCCTCGTATTCCTTTCAAAAGAATGTAAATGCGACACTTCCTTGTTAGGAAGTAGCGTTTGCAGATATCTACGTATCGAAGCAATAGAGTTCTAATGCTTCTTAAATTGCAATATTACATCTCATTTCTATGTTTCATAATAAGATATAATATTCATTGTGGAGTGTTTTGTATACCTCGTATTCACTTCAAAAGAATGTAAACGCGACACTTCCTTGCCAGGAAATAGCGTTTGCAGATGTCTACGTATCGTAGCATTAGAGTTCTGGTGCTTGTCAAAACGCGATATTGCTACTCATTACCATGTTTCATGATAATATATAATATTCATTGCGAAGTGTCATGTATACCTCGCATACACTTCAAATGAATGTAAATGCGCCACTTCCTTGCTTGGGAATAGCGTTTGCAAATGTCTACGTATCGAAGCAGTAGTTTTGTGATCCTTCTTAGATCGTCATATCGCATCCCATATTTACGTTTCACGATAAGATATAATATTCATTGCGAAGTGTCATCTATAGCTCGTATTCCTTTCAAAAGAATGTAATTGCGACACTTCCTTGTTAGGAAGTAGCCTTTGCAGATGTCTACGTATCGAAGCAATAGAGTTCTAAGGCTTCTTAAATCGCAATATTACATCTCATTCCTATGTTTCATAATAAGATATAATATTCATTGTGGAGTGTTATGTATACCTCGTATTCACTTCAAAAGAATGTAAACGCGACACATCCTTGCCAGGAAATAGCGTTTGCAGATGTCTACGTTTCGTAGCATTAGAGTTCTAATGCTTGTCAAAACGCGATATCGCTACTCATTACCATGTTTCATGATAATATATAATATTCATTGTGGAGTGTTATGTATACCTCGTATTCACTTCAAAAGAATGTAAATGCGACACTACCTTGCTTGGAAATAGCGTTTGCAGATGTCTACGTATCGAAGCAATAGAGTTCTAAAACTTCGTAAAACATGATATCGCATCTCATTTCTATGTTTCATGATAAGATATAATACTCATTGGGAAGTGTTATGCTTACCTGGTATTCATTTCAAAAGAATGTAAATGCGACACTTCCTTGCTAGCTAATAGCGTTTACAGATATCTACGTATCGTAGCAATAGAGTTCTAATGCTTCACAAAACGCGAGGTCGCATCTCATTTCTGTGTTTCATGATAATATGTAATATTCATTGCGAAGTTTCATGTATCCCTCGCATACACTTAAGATGAATGTAAATGCGACACTTCCTTGCTCGGAAATAGCGTTTGCAGGTGTCTACGTTTCGTAGCAATAGAGTTCTAACGCTTCTTAGAACGCGATACCGCATCTGATTTCTATGTTTCATGATGAGATATAATATTCATTGTGCAGTGTTATGTATACCTCGTATTCACTTCAAAAGAATGAAAATGCGACACTTCCATGCTAGGAAGTAGCGTTTGCAGGTGTCTACGTTTCGTAGCAATAGAGTTATAATGCTTCTTAAATTGCGAAATCGCATCACATTTTGATGTTTCATGGTAAGAAATAATATACATTGCGAAGTGTCATGTATACCTCGTATTCCGTTCAAAAGAATGTAATTGCGACACTTCCTTGCTAGGAAATAGCTCTTGAAAATGTCTTCGTATCGTAGCATTAGAGCTCTAATGCTTCTCAAAACGCGATAACGCATCTCATTTCTGTGTTTCATGATAAGATATAATATTCATTGCGAAGTGTCATGTATACCTCGCATACACTTCAAATGAATGTGAGTGCGACTCTTCCTTGCTAGAAAATAGCGTTTGCAGATGTCTCCGTATCGAAACAATAGAGTTCTAATGCTTCTTAAAACGAGATGTCGCATCTCATTCCGATGTTTCATGATAAGATATAATGTTCATTGCGAAGTGCCATGTATACCTCGTACTGACTTCAAAAGAATGTTAATGCGACAATTCCATGCTAGGATATAGCGTTTGCAGATGTATACGTATCTTAGCAATAAAGTTCTAATGCTTCTTAGATCGCGATATCGCATCTCATTTCTATGTTCCCTGATAAGATGTAATATTAAGATATTAATATATTAAGATATAATATTCACTGTGGAGTGTCATGTCTACATCGAATTCTCCACAAAATAGTGTAAATGCGACACTTCATTGCTAGGAAATAGCGTTTACAGATGTCTACGTATCGAAACAATAGTGTTCTATTGCTTCTAAAAACGAGATATCACATCTCATTACTATGTTTCATGATAAGATATAATATTCATAGCGAAGTGTCACGTATACCTCGTATTCACTTCAAAAGAATGTAAATGCGACAATTCCATGCTAGGAAATAGCGTTTGCAGATGTCTACGTTTCGTGGCATTAGAGTTCTAATGCTTCTCAAAACGTGATATCGCTTCTCATTTCTATGTTTCATGATAATATATAATATTCATTGCGAAGTGTCACGTATACCTCGCATACACTTAAAATGAATGTACATGCGACACTTCCTTGCTAGGAAATAGCGTTTGCAGATGGCTACGTATCGAAGCAATAGGATTCTAATGCTTCTCAAATCGTCATATCTATTCTCATTTCTATGTTTCATGATAATATATAATATTCATTGTGGAGTGTTATGTATACCTCGTATTCGCATTAAAAGAATGTAAATGCGACACTTCCTTGCTAGGAAACAGCGTTTGCAGATGTCTACGTATCGAAGAAATAGAGTTCTAAAGCTTGCTAATTGGCGATATCGCATCTCATTTCTATGTTTCATGATAATATATAATATTCATTGCGAATTGTCATGTATACCTCTCCAGACAGTACCTTGCTAGGAAATAGCGTTTGCAGCTATCTACGTATCGAAGCAATAGAATTCTAATGCTTCTTATATCGTCATATCGCATTTCATTTCTATGTTTCATGATAAGATATAATATTCATTGCGAAGTGTCATGTATACCTCGCATACACTTCAATTGAATGTACATGCGACACTTCCTTGCTAGGAAGTAGTGTTTGCAGATGTCTACGTATCGAAGCAATAGAATTCTAATGGTTCTTAAATCGTCATGTCGCATCTCATTTCTATGTTTCATGATAAGATATAATATTCATTGTGCAGTGTTATGTATATCTCGTCTATACTTCAAATGAATGTAAATGCGACACTTGCTTGCTAGGAATTAGCGTTTGCAGATGTCTACGTTTCGTGGCATTAGTTCTAATGCTTCTCAAAACGTGATATCGCTTCTCATTTCTATGTTTCATGATAATATATAATATTCATTGCGAAGTGTCATGTATACCTCGCATACACTTAAAATGAATGTACATGCGACACTTCCTTGCTAGGAAATAGCGTTTGCAGATGGCTACGTATCGAAGCAATACGATTCTAATGCTTCTCAAATAGTCATATCGATTCTCATTTCTATGTTTCATGATAATATATAATATTCATTGTGGAGTGTTATGTATACCTCGTATTCGCATCAAAAGAATGTAAATACGACACTTCCTTGCTAGGAAACAGCGTTTGCAGATGTCTACGCATCGAAGAAATAGAGTTCTAAAGCTAATTCGCGATATCGCATCTCATTTCTATGTTTCATGATAATATATACTATTCATTGCGAAGTGTCATGTATACCTCTCCAGACAGTACCTTGCTAGGAAATAGCGTTTGCAGCTATCTACGTATCGGAGCAATAGAATTCTAATGCTTCTTATATCGTCATATCGCATCTCATTTCTATGTTTCATGATAAGATATAATATTCATTGCGAAGTGTCATGTAAGCCTCGTATTACTTTCAAAACAATGTAAATGCATCACTTCCTTGCTAGGAAGTACCGTTTGCATATGTCTACGTAACGAAGCATTAGTGTTCTGATGCTTCTCAAAACGCGATATCGCTACTCATTTCTATGTTTCATGATAAGATATAATATTCATTGCGACGTGTCATGTATACCTCGCATACACTTCAAATGAATGTGAATGCGACAGTTCCTCGCTAGGAAATAGCGTTTGCAGATGTCTACGTATCGTAGAAATAGAGTTCTTATGATTCTTAAAACGCGATATCGCATCTCATTTCTATGTTTCATGGTAAGATATAATATGATTTGCGAAGTGTCATGTATTCCTCGTCTACACTTCAAATGAAAGTAAATGCGACACTTCCTTGCAAGGAAATAGCGTTTGCAGATTTCTACGTATCGTAGCAATAGAGTTCTTATGATTCTTAAAACGCGATGTCGCATCCCATTTCTATGTTTCATGGTAAGATATAATATGATTTGCGAAGTGTTATCTACTCCTCGTCTACACTTCAAATGAATGTAAATGCGACACTTCCTTGAAAGGAAATAGCGTCTGCAGATGTCTAGGTATCGCAGCGATAGAGTTCTAATGCTTCTCAAAACACAATATCGCATCTTATTTCTATGTTTCATGGTAAGATATAATATGATTTGCGAAGTGTTATGTATTCCTCGTCTACACTTCATATGAATGTAAATGCAACACTTCCTTACAAGGAAATAGCGTTTGCAGGTGTCTACCTATCGTAGCAATAGAGTTCTAATGCTTCTCAATACGCGATATCGCTACTCGTTACTATGTTTCATGATAATATATAATATTCACTGCAAAGTGCCATGTATACCTCGCATACACTTCAAATGAATGTAAATGCGACAATTCCTTGCTAGGAAATAGCGTTTGCAGATGTCTACGTATCGAAGCAATAGATATCTAAAGCCACATAAATCGTGATATCGCATCTCATTTCAATGTTTCATAATGAGATATAATATTCATTGTGCAGTGTTATGAATACCTCGTATCCACATCAGAAGAATGTAAATGCGACACTTCCTTGCTGGGAAATAGCGTTTGCAGATGTCTACGTATCGAAGCAATACTTTTCTAATGCTTCTTGAATCGTCATATCGCATCTCATATCTACGTTTCATGATAAGATTTAACATTCATTTCGAAGCGTCATGTATACCTCGTATTTCTTTCAGAAGAATGTAAATGCGACACTTGCTTGCTAGGAAGTAGCTTTTGCAGATGTCTACATATGGAAGCAATAGGGATCTAATGCTTCTTAAATCGCGATATAGCTTCTCATTTCTATGTTTCATGATAATAAATAATATTCACTGCGAAGTGCCATGTATACCTCGCATACACTTCAAATGAATGTAGATGCGACACTTCCTTGCTAGGAAATAGCGTTTGCAGATGTCTACGTATAGAAGCAATAGATTTCTAAAGCATGCTAATACGCGATATCGCATCTCATATTTTTGTTTCATGATAATATATAATATTCATTGCGAAGTGTCATGTATACCTCGCATACACTTCAAACGAATGTAAATGCGACACTTCCTTCCTAGGAAATAGCGTTTGTACATGTCTACGTATCGAAGCAATGAAGTTCTAATGCTTCTTAAATCGTCATATCGCATCTCATATCTACGTTTCCTGATAAGATATAATATTCATTGCGAAGTGTCATGTGTACCTAGTATTCCTTTCAAAAGAATGTAAATGCGACACTTCCTTGCTTTTCAGATGTCTACGTATCGAAGCAATAGAGTTCTAATGCTTCTTAAAGCGCCATATCGCATCTCATTTCTATGTTTCATGATAAGATATAATATTCACTGCGCAGTGTTATGTATACCTCGTATTCACTTCAAAAGAATGTAAATGCGACTCTTCCTTGCTAGGAAAAAGCCTCTGCAGATGTCTACGTATCGAAGCAATAGACATCTAATGCTTCATAAATCGCCATATTGCATCTCATTTCTATGTTTCATGATCAGATATAGTATTTATTGTGCAGTGTTATGTATACCTCGTACTCACCTCAAAGGAATGTAAATGCGACACTTCCTTGCTAGGAAATAGCATTTGCAGATGTCTACGTATCGTAGCCATAAAGTTCTAATTCTTCTTAAATCGCGATATCGCATTTCATTTCTATGTTTCGTGATAAGGAAGAACATTCACTGTGCAGTGTTATGTATACTTCGTATTGACTTCAAAAGAATATAAATGCGACACTTCGTTTCTAGGAAATAGCGTTTCCAGATGTCTGCGTTTCGTAGCAATAGGGTTCTAACACTTCTTAAAACGCGATATCGCATCTCATAGCTATGTTTCATGATGAGATATAATATTCATTGCTACGTGTCACGTATGCCACGTATTCACTTCAGAAGAATGTAAATGCGGCCGTTCCTTGCTTGGAAATAGCGTTTGCAGATGTCTCCGTATCCGTGCAATAGGTTAATAATTCTACCTTATTTGCGGTATCGCATTTCATTTCTATGTTTCGAGATAAGATATAATATTCATTGTGCAGTGTTTTGTATATCTCGTCTATACTTCAAATGAATGTATGTGCGACAATTCCTTGCTAGGAAATAGCGTTTGCAGATGTCTACGTACCGTTGCAATAGTGTTCTGATGCTTTTAAAAGCGCGATATCGCATCTCATTTCAATGTTTCATGATAAGATATAATATTCATTGTGCACTGTTATGTACTCCTCGTATTCACTTCAAAAGAATGTTAATGAGACACTTCCTAGCTAGGGAATAGCGTCTCTAGATGTCTATGTATCGAAGCAATAGGGTTCTAACTCATCTTAAAACGCGATATCGCATCTCATTCATATGATTCATGGTAAGATATAATATTCATTGCGAAGTGTCTCGTATACCTCGCATGCACTTCAAATGAATGTAAATGCGACACTTCATTGCTAGGAAACAGCGTTTGCAGATGTCTCCGTATCGAAGCAACAGAGTTCTAATGCTTCTTAAATCGCGACATAGCAATTCATTTCTATGTTTCGTGATAAGGTATAATGTTCATTGCGTAGTGTCATGAATACCTCGTATTCACTTCAAAAGAATGTTAATGCGACACATTCTTACTATTAAATAGCGTTTGCAGATGTCTACGTATCGCAGCAATAGAGTTCTAGTGCGTTTTAAATCGCGATATCGAAACTCATTTCTATGTTTCATGATAAGATATAATAGTCATTGTGTAGTGTTATGTATACCTCTTATTCACTTCAAATGAATGTAAATGCGACACTTCCTTGCTAGGAAATAGCGTTTGCAGATGTTTCCGTATCGAAGCAATAGATTTCTAATGCTTCTTAAATCGCGATATCGCATTTCATTTATATGTTTCGTGATAAGGAAGGATATTCACTGTGGAGTGTTATGTATACCTCGTATTCCCTTCAAAAGAATGTAAATGCGACACTTGCTTGCTAGGAAATATCGTCTGCAGATGTCTACGTATCGAAGCAATAGTGTTCTAATGCTTCTTAAATCGTCATATCGTATCTCATTTCTATGTGTCATGATAAGATATAATATTCATTGCGAAGTGGCATGTGCACCTCGCATACACTTCAAATGTATGTAAATGCGACACGTCCTTGCTAGGTAATAGCGTTTGCAGATGTCTACGTATCGTTGCAATGGAGTTCTTACGCTTCATATACCGCGATATCGTATCTCATTTCTATGTCTCATGATAAAATGTAATATTCAATGCAACGCATTATGTATATCTCGTCAACACCTCATAAGAGTATAAATTCCACACATCCTTGCTACGGAAGAGATGTCTAGATGTCTACCAATAGAAGCAATAGAGTTCTAATTCTTCATAAAACGAGATATCGCATCTCATTTATAGGTTTCATGATAAGATGTAATATCAATGCAACGCGTTATGTATATCTCGTCAGCACTTCACAAATATGTAGCGCCTACACTTCCATACTACGGAATAACGTTTCTTGAAGTCACATGTCGAAGTTATGGAGTACTAACGCTTCATGAATTGCGATATCGAATTTCATCTCTATATCTCTAGATAAAACGTCATATCAAAGAAACGCGTTATCTGTATCTCGTCAACAGCACAAAAGAATCTAAATCGCACACTTCCACGCTACGTAATAGCGTTTCAAGATATCCACGTATCGAAGCAATAGAGTTCTAATGCTTCATAAAACGCGATATCGCATCTTATCTCTATGTTTCATGATAAGATGTATTTGTATACAACGCGTTAATTATATCTCGTCAACACCTCAAAAGAGTGTAAATCCCACACTTCCTTCCGACGGAATAGCGTTTCTAGATTTCTACGTATCGAAGCAGTAGAGTTCGTATGCTCTATAAGACGCGATATCGCATCTCATTTTAATGTCCCACGGTAAGATGTAATATTCAGTACACCGCGTTATGTATATCTCGTCGACACTTCAAAGACATGCAAATACCATACTTCCTTGCTACTTTATAGCGTTCCTAGATGTCTACGTTTCGAAGAAATAGAGTTCTAATGCTTCATAAAACGTGACGTCGCATCTCATTTCTATGACTCATGATATAAGACGTAATATTCAATGCAACGCGATATGTATATCTGGTCGACACTTCAAAGGAATGTAAATACCACACTCCCTTGTTACGGAATATCGTATCTAGATGTCTACGTTTCTAACCAACATTGTTCTAATGCATCGTAAAACGCGATATTGCATCTCATTTCTATGTCTCATGATAAGATGTAAATCAATGCAACGCGTTATGTATATCTCGGCTACACCCCGAAGGAATTTAAATGCCACTCTTCCTTGGTACGGAATGGCGTTTCTAGACTTCATCTGTCTCGTCACGGTGGTGGAATATTTCCGCTTCACTCGGAGACGACACGCAGCCAATTCGCGGAAACGGCTCGCTTAATTGCAACTAATGCCGGGTTGCTTCCGTGTTACAACGAACGCTTTTACGAGCACGGTGAACGCGGTAAGTGTGGAGAAACCCTACGTTTGTCGTTTTGATAGAGAACAATTCAATACTCTTTCCTCAGGTATCTCTGCTTCCATGGATCGTAGTCTGAAATCGATTCTGCGTAAGGACTGCGAGTCTGAATGTCTTAAAGGATGAGCGCCCAGCGTTGCGGAGATTCGGCGATGTTCGGCTCCCCTGGACGGGATGACGTTGGCGGCGTAGAACATTGAGAAGCGACGGTGACGCTGGCGGATGAACAGTGCGACGATAAGGCTTCGGTGCCCACGTAATCACGTATTAGACGACGTAGGAAATTCTTCCTTCTCGCACGTCGAGCCTTTTGTTTCAGATTGCTGCACATTCGCGTCAAATTTCTGCGGACTAGATACGACTCGGTTAAGCGGCGATCAGCTCTAGCCTGTCGGTCCACAGAGTGAAATGTCGACGTTATCTGCATTGAGTCTCTCGTATGTGTCAGCGGAGCTTAGCGGCGGTCCGCTCTAACCAGCTGAATACCAATGATCGACTAACGATTGGATTGAATGTAGAATGCCCACGCATTGGCTCGTGGAAGAACTCGTAGGTTAAGAATGAAGTTAAAGGAGGTTATCAGTAACTGAACTTGTAGTTAGGAGATAAAATCAAAGTATATTTTAAGTTAAACCTAAGCTTGCACTGTACTTTCCATAATACTAAATTAAAAGTAGGCTTAATTGTTTAGAATAGGAACTAGAACTAAACTCGATGAATTGAATTAAAATTGAAATTTAGAATAGATTTGGTAACACTTCCGATTCAGGCGAATAGCCTGAAGGTACCTTTAAGAAGCATTAGAACTCTATTGCTTCGATACGTAGACATCTGCAAACGCTATTTCCTAGCAAGGAAGTGTCGCATTTACATTCATTTGAAGTATAGACGAGATATACTTAACACTGCACAATGAATATTATATCTTATCATGAAACATAGAAATGAGATGCGATATGGCGATTTAAGAAGCATTAGAACTCTATTGCTTCGATACGTAGACATCTGCAAACGCTACTTCCTAGCAAGGAAGTGTCGCATTTACATTCTTCTGATGTGATTACGAGGTATACATAACACTGCACAGTGAATATTATTTCTTATCATGAAACATAGAAATGATATGCGATATGGCGATTTAAGAAGCATTAGAACTTTATTGCTTCGATACGTAGACATCTGCAAACGCTACTTCCTAGCAAGGAAGTGTCGCATTTACATTCTTCTGATGTGAATACGAGGTATACATAACACTCCACAGTGAATATTATATATTATCATGAAACATAGTAACGAATAGCTATATCGCGTTCTGAGAAGCATTAGAAATCTAATGCTACGATACGTAGACATCTGCAAACGCTATTTCCTGGCAAGGAAGTGTCGCATTTACATACATTTGAAGTGAATACGAGGTATACATAAGAGTCCACAATAAATATTATATCTTATCATGAAACATAGGAATGAGATGCAATATGGCGATTTAAGAAGCATTAGAACACTATTGTTTCGATACGTAGACATCTGCAAACGCTATTTCCTAGCAAGGAAGTGTTGCATTTACATTCATTTGAAGTATAGACGAGATATACATAACACTGCACAATGAATATTATATCTTATCATGAAACATAGAAATGAGATGCGATATGGCGATTTAAGAAGCATTAGAACTCCATTGCTTCGATACGTAGACATCTGCAAACGCTACTTCCTAGCAAGGAAGTGTCGCAAGTACATTCAATTGAAGTGTATGCGAGATATACATGGCACTTCGCAACGAATATTATATATTATCACGAAACATAGAAATGAGAAGCGATACCGCGTTTTGAGAAGCATTAGAACTCTAATGCCACGATACGCAGACATCTGCAGACGCTATTTCCTAGCAAGGAAGTGTCGCATTTACATTCAATTGAAGTGTATGCGAGATATACATGGCACTTCGCAACGAATATTATATATTATCACGAAACATAGAAATGAGAAGCGATACCGCGTTTTGAGAAGCATTAGAACTCTAATGCCACGATATGCAGACATCTGCAAACGCTATTTCCTAGCAAGGAAGTGTCGCATTTACATTCAATTCAAGTGTATGCGAGATATACATGGCACTTCGCAATGAATATTATATCTTATCATGAAACATAGAAATGAGAGGCGATATCGCGATTTAAGAAGAATTAGAACACTATTGCTTCGATACGTAGACATCTGCAAACGCTATTTCCTAGCAAGGAAGTGTCGCATTTACATTCTTCTGATGTGAATACGAGGTATACATAACACTGCACAATGAATAGTATTTCTTATCATGATACATAGAAATGAGATGCGATATGGCGATTTAAGAGGCATTAGAACTTTATTGCTTCGATACGTAGACATCTGCAAACGCTACTTCCAAGCAAGCAAGTGTCGCATTTACATTCTTTTGAAAAGAATACAAGGTATACATGACATTTCGCAATGAATACTATATATTATAAAGAAACATAGAAATGAGAAGCGATATCGCGTTTTTAGAAGATATAGAACTCTAATGCCACGAAACGTAGACATCTGCAAACGCTATTTCCTAGCAAGGAAGTGTCGCATTTATAATCATTTGAAGTATAGATGAGATATACATAACACTGCACAATGAATATTATATCTTATCATGAAACACAGAAATGAGATGCGATATCGCGATTTAAGAAGATCTAGAAGTTTATTGCTTCGATACGAAGACATCAGCAAACGCGATTTCCTAGCAAGGAAGTGTCGCATTTACATTCAATTGAAGTGCATGCGAGGTATACATGATACTTCGCAGTGAATATTATATATTATCATGAAACAAAGAACTGAGATGCGATATGGCGGTTTAAGAAGCATTAGATCCCTATTGCTTCGATACGTAGACATCTGCAAACGCTACTTCCTAACAAGGAAGTGTCGCATTTACATTCAATTGAAGTGTATGCGAGATATACATGGCACTTCGCAATGAATATTATATCTTATCATGAAACATAGAAATGAGAGGCGATATCCCGATTTAAGAAGAATTAGAACACTATTGCTTCGATACGTAGACATCTTCAAACGCTATTTCGTAGCAAGGAAGTGTCGCATTTACATTCTTTTGAAGTGTATGCGAGGTATACATGATACTTCGCAGTGAATATTATATATTATCATGAAACAAAGAAATGAGAAGCGATATGGCGGTTTAAGAAGCATTAGATCCCTATTGCTTCGATACGTAGACATCTGCAAACGCTACTTCCTAGCAAGGAAGTGTCGCATTTACATTCTTTTGAAAGGAATACAAGGTATACATGGCACTTCGCAATGAATATTATATACTATCATGAAACATAGAAATGAGATGCGATATGGCGATATAAGAAGCATTAGAACTCTATTGCTTCGATACGTAGACATCTGCAAACGCTACTTCCTAGCAAGGAAGTGTCGCGTTTACATTCTTTTGAAAGGAATACGAGGTATACATGGCACTTCGCAATGAATATTATATCTTATCAGGAAACGTAGATATGAGATGCGATATGACGATTTAAGAAACATTAGAAAACTATTGCTTCGATACGTAGACATCTGCAAACACTATTTCCTAGCAAGGAAGTGTCGCATTTACATTCTTTTGAAAGGAATACGAGGTATACATGACACTCCGCTATCAATATTATATCTTATCATGAAACATAGAAATGAGATGCGATATGGCGATTTAAAATGCATTGGAACTCTATTGCTTCGATACATGTACATCTGCAAGCGCTATTTCCTAGCAAGGAAGTGTCGCATTTACACTCTTTTGAGGTGAATACGAGGTATACATAACACTGCACAATGAATATTATATCTTATCATGAAACATAGAAATGAGATGCGATATCGCCATATAAGAAGCATTAGAACTCTATTGCTTCGATACGTAATCATCTGCAAACGCTATTTACTATCAAGGAAGTGTCGCGTTTACATTCATTTGAAGCGTATGCGAAGTATACATGACACTAAGCAGTGAATATTATATATTATCATGAAATATAGAAATGAGATGCAATATGGCGATTTAAGAAGCATTAGAACACTATTGCTTCGATACGTAGACATCTGCAAACGCTATTTCCAAGCAAGGCAGTGTCGCACTTACATTCTTTTGAAGTGAATACTACGTATACATAACACTCCACAATGAATATTATATATTATCATGAAACATAGTAATGAGTAGCGATATCGCGTTTTAAGAGGCATTAGAACTCTAATGCTACGATACGTAGACAACTGCAAACGCTATTTCACAGGAAGGAAGTGTCGCATTTAATTCATTTGAAGTGTATGCGATGTATACATGACACTAAGCAATGAATATTATATATTACCATGAAACATAGAAATGAGAAACGATATCGCGTCTTGAGAAGAATTAGAACTCTATTGCTTCGATACGTAGACATCTGCCAACGCTATTTCCTAGAAAGAAAGTGTCGTGAATTAATTTGAAGCGTAGACCAGGAATACAGAACACTTCGCAATGAATATTATATCAAATCATGAAACACAGAAATGGGATGCGATATCACGTTCTAAGAAGCAATAGATCCCAATTGCTACGATACGTAGACATCTGCAAACGCTATTTCCTAGCAAGGAAGTGTCGCATTTACATTCTTTTGAAGTGTATGCGAGGTATACATGATACTTCGCAGTGAATATTATATATTATCATGAAACAAAGAAATGAGAAGCGATATGGCGGTTTAAGAAGCATTAGATCCCTATTGCTTCGATACGTAGACATCTGCAAACGCTATTTCCTAGCAAGGAAGTGTTGCATTTACATTCATTTGAAGTGTAGACGAGGAATACGTAACACTTCGCAACGAATATTACATCTTATCATGAAAGACAGAAATGAGATGCGATATCGCGTTTTAAGAAGCATTGGAACTCTATTCATACGATACGCAGATATCTGCAAACACTATTTCCTAGCATGGAACTGTCGCATTCACATTCATTTGAAGTGTATGCGAGGTATACATGACACTTCGCAATGAATATTATATCTTATCATGAAACATAGAAATGAGATGCGATGTGGTGATTTCAGAAGCATTAGATTTCTATTGCTTCGATACGTAGACATCTGCAAACGCCACTTCCTAGCAAGGAAGTGTCGCATTTTCATTCTTTTGAAAGGAATACGAGGTACACATGACACTTCGCAATGTATATTGTATCTTATCATATAACATAGAAATGAGATGTAATATGGCGATTTATGAAGCATTAGAATTCTATTGCTTCGATACGTAGACATCTGCAAACGCTATTTCCTATAAAGGCAGTGTGGCATTCACATTCTTTTGAAAGGAATACGAGGTATTCATGACACTTCGCAATGAATATTACATCTTATCATGAAACATAGAAATGAGAAGCGATATCGCGTTTTGAGAAGCATTAGAACCCTAATGCTACGATACGTGGACATCTGCAAACGCTATTTCCTAGCAAGGAAGTGTCGCATTTACATTCATTTGAAGTATAGACGAGATATACATAACACAGCACAATGAATATTATATCTTATCATGAAACATAGAAATGAGATGCAATATGGCGATTTAAGAAGCATTAGATCCCTATTGCTTCGATACGTAGACATCTGCAAACGCTATTTCCTAGCAAGGATGTGTCGCATTTACATTCTTTTGAAGTGAACACGAGGTATACATATCACTTCGCAATGAATGCTGTATATTATCATGAAACATAGCAATGAGATGCGATATGGCGATTTAAGAAGCATTAGACCATTATTGCTACGACACGTAGACATCTGCAAACGTTACTTCCTAGCAAAGAAGTGTCGCATTTACATTCTTTTGAATGGAATACGAGGTATACACGACACTTCGCAATGAAAATTATATATTATCATGAAACAGATGTATGAGATGCGATATCGCGAATTAGCAAGCTTTAGCAATCTATTGCTTCTATACGCAGACATCTGCAAACGCTATTTCCAAGCAAGGAAGTGTCGCGTTTACATTCTTTGAAGCGAATACGAGGTATACATAACACTGCACAGTGATTATTATATCTTATCATGAAACATAGAAATGAGATGCAATATAGCGATTTAAGAAGCATTAGAACGCTATTGCCTCGATACGTAGATATCTGCAAACACTATTTCCTAGCAAGGAACTGTCGCACTCACATTCATTTGAAGTGTATGCGAGGTATACATAACACTGCACAATGAAAATTATATCTTATCATGAAACATAGAAATGAGATGCGCTATGGCGATTTAAGAAGCTTTAGAACTCTATTGCTTCGATACGTAGATATCTGCTAACACTATTTCCTAGCAAGGAACTGTCGCACTCACATTCACTTGAAGTGTATGCGAGGTATACATGACACTTCGCAATGAATATTATATATTATCATGAAACATAGTAATGGGTAGCTATATCGCGTTTTGAGAAGCATTAGAACTCTAATGCTACGATACGTAGACATCTGCAAACGCTGTTTCCTGGCGAGGAAGTGTCGCATTTACATTCCTTTAAGGTGAATACGAGGTATACATAACACTGCTCAATGAATATTATATCTGATCATGAAACATAGAAACGAGATGCAATATGGCGATTTATGAAGCATTAGATGTCTAATGCTTCGATACGTAGACATCTGCAAACGCTATTTCCTAGCTGGGAGGTGTCGCACTTACATTCATTTGATGTATAGACGAGGAATACATAACACTCCACAATGAATATTATATCTTATCATGAAACATAGAAATGAGATGCGCTGTGGCGATTTAAGAAGCTTTAGAACTCTTTTGCTTCGATACGTAGATATCTGCAAACACTATTTCCCAGCAAGGAACTGTTGCATTCACATTCATTTGAAGTGGATGCGAAGTATACGTAACACTTCGCAATGAATATTATAGATTATCATGAAACATAGATATGAGGTGCGATATCGCGTATTGAGAAGCATTAGAACTCTAATGCTACGATACGTAGACATCTGCAATCGCTATTTCCTGGCAAGGAAGTGTCACGTTTACATTCCTTTGAAGTGAATACGAGGTATACATAACACTCCACAATGAATATTATATCTTTTTATGAAACATAGAAATGAGATGTAATATGGCGATTTAACAAGCATTAGAACTCTAATGCTGCGATACGAAGACATCTGCAAACGCTATTTCCTGGCAAGGAAGTGTCGCGTTTACATTCTTTTGAAGTGAATACGAGGTATACATAACACTCCACAATGAATATTATATCTTATTATGAAACATAGGAATGAGATGTAATATGGCGATTTAACAAGCATTAGAACTCTATTGCTTCGATACGCAGACATCTGCAAACGCTATTTCCTAGCAAGGAAGTGTCGCATTTACATTCTTTCGAAAGGAATACGAGGTATGCACGACACATCGCAATGAATATTATAACTTATCATGAAACGTAGATATGAGATGCGATATGACGATTTAAGGAGCATTAGAAAGCTATTGCTTCGGCACGTAGAAATCTGCAAACGCTATTTCCAAGCAAGAAAGTGTCGCATTTACATTCGTTTGAAGTGACTACGAGGTATTCATAACACTGCACAATGAATATTACATCTTATCATGAAACATAGAAATGAGATCCGAAATCGCGATTTAAGAAGCTTTAGAACTCTATTGCTTCGATACGTAGATATCTGCAAACACTATATCCTAGCAAGGAACTGTCGCATTCACATTCCTTTGAAGTTTATGCGAGGTATACATGAGACATCGGAATGAATATTATATATTATCATGAAACATAGATATAAGAT
The DNA here is from genome assembly GCF_050948175.1 of Xylocopa sonorina. Classification (NCBI taxonomy): domain Eukaryota; kingdom Metazoa; phylum Arthropoda; class Insecta; order Hymenoptera; family Apidae; genus Xylocopa; species Xylocopa sonorina. Next base: position 536,266 of record NW_027490288.1, read on the forward strand.
GCGGTATCGCGAATTAGCAAGCTTTAGACACCTTTTGCTTCGATACGTAGACATATGCAAACGCTATTTCCTAGCAAGGAATTGTAGCATTTACATTCTTTTGAAGTGAATGCGAGGTATACATAACACTGCACAGTGAATATTATATCCTATCATGAAACATAGAAATGAGATGCGATATGGCGATTTGAGTAGCATTAGAAATCTATTGCTTCGATACGTAGACATATGCAAACGCTATTTCCTAGCAAGGAAGTGTCGCGTTTACAATCATTTGAAGTGTATGCGAGGTATACATGGCACTCCGCAATGAATATTATACCTTATCATGAAACATAGAAATGAGATGCGATATGTCGATTTAAGAAGCATTAGAAATCTATTGCTTCGATACGTAGACATCTGTAAACGCTACTTCCTAGCATGGAAGTGTATCATTTACATTCTTTCGAGAGGAATACGGGGTATACATGACACTTCGCAATGAATATTATATCTTATCATGAAACGTAGATATGCGATACGATATGACGATTTAAGGAGCTTTAGAAAACTATTGCTTCGATACGTAGATATCTGCAAACACTATATCCTAGCAAGGAACTGTCGCATTCACATTCATTTGAAGTGTATGCGAGGTATACATGACACTTCGCAATGAATATTATATATTATCATGAAACAGAGATATGAGATGCGATATCGCGAATTAGCATGCTTTAGAAACCTATTGCTTCGATACGTAGACATATGCAAACGCTACTTCCTAGCAAGGAATTGTAGCATTTACATTCTTTTGAGGTGAATACGAGGTATACATAACACTGCACAGTGAATATTATATCTTATCATGAAACATAGAAATGAGATGCGATATGGCGATTTAAGAAGCATTAGAACTCTATTGCTTCGATACGTAGACATGTGCAAACGCCACTTCCTAGCAAGGAAGTGTCGCATTTACATTCTTTCGAAAGGAATACGGGGTATAAATGACACTTCGCAATGAATATTATATCTTTTTATGAAACATAGAAATGAGATGTAATATGGCGATTTAACAAGCATTAGAACTCTAATGCTGCGATACGTAGACATCTGCAAACGCTATTTCCTGGCAAGGAAGTGTCGCGTTTACATTCTTTTGAAGTGAATACGAGGTATACATAACACTCCACAATGAATATTATATCTTATTATGAAACATAGAAATGAGATGTAATATGGCGATTTAATAAGCATTAGAACTCTATTACTTTGATACGCAGACATCTGCAAACGCTATTTCCTAGCAAGGATGTGTCGCATTTACATTCTTTTGAAGTGAATACGAGGTATACATAACACTTCGCTATGAATATTATATATTATCATGAAACATAGCAATGAGATGCGATATCGCGAATTAACTAGTTTAGAAATCTATTGCCTCGATATGTAGGCATCTGCAAACGCTATTTCCTAGCAAGGAAGTGTCGCATTTATATTCTTTTGAGGTGAAGACGAGGAATACATAAAACTTCGCATTGAATATTATATCTTATCATGAAACATAGAAATCAGATGCGATATCGCGTTCTGAGGAGCATAAGAAATTTATTGCTACGATACGTAGATATCTGCAAACGCTATTTCCTAGCAAGGAAGTGTCGCATTTACATTCATTTGAAGTGCATTCGAGGTTTACATAACACTTCGCTATGAATATTGTATCTTTTCATGAAACATTGTAGTGAGATGCGATATCGCGTTTTAAGATGCATTAGAGCTCCGCTGCTTCGATACATAGACATCTGCAAACGCTATTTCCTAGCAGGGAAGTGTCGCATTTACATTCATTTGAAGTGTAGACGAAGAATACATATAACATCGCAATGAATATTGTATCTTTTCATGAAACATTGCAGTGAGATGCGATATCGAGTTTCAAGAAGCATTAGAGCTCTGCTGGTACGATACGTAGAAATCTGCAAACGCTATTTACTCGAAAGGAAGTGTCGCACTTACATTCATTTGTTGTGTAGACATGGAATACATAAAACTTCGCATTGAATATTATATCTTATCATGAAACATAGAAATCAGATGCAATATCGCGTTTTGAGGAGCATTAGAAATCTATTGCTACGATACGTAGGCATCTGCAAACGCTATTTCCTAGCAAGGAAGTGTCGTATTTACATTCATTTGAAGTTTATGCTAGGTATACATGGCACTCCGCAATGAATATTATATATTATCATGAAACATAGAAATGAGGTGCGATTTTGCTTTTTAAGAAGCATTTGAACTCTACTGCTTCGATACGTAGACATCTGCAAACACTATTTCCTAGCAAGCAATTGCAGTATTTACATACTTTTGAAATGAATACGAGGTATACATGACACTTCGCAATGAATATTATATATTATCATGAAACATAGATATGAGATTGGATATTGCGATTTAAGAAGTATTAGAACACTATTGCTTCGATACGTAGATATCTGCAGACTCTACTTCCTAGCAAGGAATTGTCGCATTTACATTCTTTTGATGTGAATACGAGGTATACATAACACTGCACAATGAATATTATACCTTATCATGAAACATAGAAATGAGAAGCGATATGGCGATTTAAGAAGCATTAGACCCCTATTGCTTCGATACGTAGACATCTGCAAACGCTACTTCCTAGCAAGGAAGTGTCGCATTTACATTCATTTGAAGTATAGACGAGATATACATAACACTGCACAATGAATATTATATCTTATCATGAAACATAGAAATCAGATGCGATTTCGCGATTTAAGATGAATTAGAATTCTATTGCTTCGATACGTAGATATCTGCAAATACTATTTCCTAGCAAGGAACTGTCGCATTCACATCCATTTGAAGTGTATGCGAGGTATACATGACACTTCGCAATGAATATTATATATTATCATGAAACATAGATATGAGATGCGATATCGCGAATTAGCAAGTTTAGAAATCTATTGCTTCGATACAGAGACATCTGCAAACGCTATTTCCTAGCAAGGAAGTGTCGCATGTACATTCTTTTAAAGTGAATACGAGGTATACATAACACTCCACAATGAATATTATATATTTCATGAAACATGGTAATGAGTAGCAATATCCCGTTTTGAGAAGCATTAGAGCACTAATGGTACGATACGTAGATATCTGCAAACGCTTTTTCCTAGCAAGGAAGTGTCGCATTTACATTATTTTGAGGTGAATACGAGGTATACATAACACTGCACAATGAATATTATACCTTATCATGAAACATAGAAATGAGAAGCGATATGGCGATTTAAGAAGCATTAGACCCCTATTGCTTCGATACGTAGACATCTGCAAACGCTACTTCCTAGTAAGGAAGTGTCGCATTTACATTCATTTGAAGTACAGACGAGATATACATAACACTGCACAATGAATATTATATGTTATCATGAAACATAGAAATGAGATGCGATATCGCGATTTAAGAAGCATTAGAACTCTAATGCTTCGATACGTAGACATCTGCAAAACTACTTCCTAGCAAGGAATTGTCGCATTTACATTCTTTTGAAGTGAATACGAGGTATACATAACACTGCACAATGAATATTTTATCTTATCATGAAACAAAGAAATGAGATGCGATATCGCGATTTAAGAAGCATTAGGACACTATTGCTTCGATACGTAGACATCTGCAAACGCTATTTCCTAGCAAGGAAGTGTCGCATTTTCGTTCGTTTGAAGTGCATGCGAGGTATACATGACACTTCGCAGTAAATATTATATATTATCATGAATCATAGAAATGAGAAGCGATATGGCGATTTAAGAAGCATTAGATCCCTATTGCTTCGATACGTGGACATCTGCAAACGCTACTTCCTAGCAAGGATGTGTCGCATTTACATTCATTTTACGTATATGCGAGGTATACATAACACTGCACAATGAATATTATATCTTATCATAAAACATAGAAATGAGATGCGATATGGAGATTTAAGAAGCACTAGAAACCTATTGGTTCGATACGTAGACATCTGCAAACGCTACTTCCTAGCAAGGAAGTGTCGCATTCACATTCATTTGACGTGTATGCGAGGTATACATGACACTTCGCAATGAATATTATATATTATCATGAAACATAGATATGAGATGCGATATTGTGATTTATGAAGTATTAGAACACTGTTGCTTCGATACGTAGACATCTGCAAACGCTATTTCCTAGCGAGGAAGTGTTGCATTTACATTCATTTGAAGTGTATGCGAGGTATACATGACACTTCGCAGTGAATACTATATATTTTCATGAAACATAGAAATGAGAAGCGATATGGCGATTTAAGAAGTATTACATACCTACTGCTTCGATACGTAGACATCTGCAATCGCTATTTCCTGGCAAGGAAGTGTCGCGTTTACATTCTTTTGAAGTGAATACGAGGTATACATAACACTCCACAATGAATATTATATCTTATTATGAAACATAGAAATGAGATGTAATATGGCGATTTAACAAGCATTAGAACTCTATTGCTTCGATACGCAGACATCTGCAAACGCTATTTCCTAGCAAGGATGTGTCGCATTTACATTCTTTTGAAGTGAATACGAGGTATACATAACACTTCGCTATGAATATTATATATTATCATGAAACATAGCAATGAGATGCGATATCGCGAATTAACTAGTTTAGAAATCTATTGCCTCGATATGTAGGCATCTGCAAACGCTATTTCCTAGCAAGGAAGTGTCGCATTTATATTCTTTTGAGGTGAAGACGAGGAATACATAAAACTTCGCATTGAATATTATATCTTATCATGAAACATAGAAATCAGATGCGATATCGCGTTCTGAGGAGCACAAGAAATTTATTGCTACGATACGTAGATATCTGCAAACGCTATTTCCTAGCAAGGAAGTGTCGTATTTACATTCATTTGAAGTTTATGCTAGGTATACATGGCACTCCGCAATGAATATTATATATTAACATGAAACATAGAAATGAGGAGCGATTTTGCTTTTTAAGAAGCATTTGAAATCTACTGCTTCGATACGTAGACATCTGCAAACACTATTTCCTAGCAAGGAATTGCAGTATTTACATACTTTTGAAATGAATACGAGGTATACATGACACTTCGCAATGAATATTATATATTATCATGAAACATAGATATGAGATTGGATATTGCGATTTAAGAAGTATTAGAACACTATTGCTTCGATACGTAGACATCTGCAAACGCTTTTTCCTAGCAAGGAAGTGTCGCATTGACATTATTTTGAGGCGAATACGAGGTATACATAACACTGCACAATGAATATTATACCTTATCATGAAACATAGAAATGAGAAGCGATATGGCGATTTAAGAAGCATTAGACCCCTATTGCTTCGATACGTAGACATCTGCAAACGCTACTTCCTAGTAAGGAAGTGTCGCATTTACATTCATTTGAAGTACAGACGAGATATACATAACACTGCACAATGAATATTATATGTTATCATGAAACATAGAAATGAGATGCGATATCGCGATTTAAGAAGCATTAGAACTCTAATGCTTCGATACGTAGACATCTGCAAAACTACTTCCTAGCAAGGAACTGTCGCATTTACATTCTTTTGAAGTGAATACGAGGTATACATAACACTGCACAATGAATATTTTATCTCATCATGAAACGAAGAAATGAGATGCGATATCGCGATTTAAGAAGCATTAGAACACTATTGCTTCGATACGTAGACATCTGCAAACGCTATTTCCTAGCAAGGAAGTGTCGCATTTTCGTTCGTTTGAAGTGTATGCGAGGTATACATGACACTTCGCAGTGAATATTATATATTATCATGAAACATAGAAATGAGAAGCGACATGGCGATTTAAGAAGCATTAGATCCCTATTGCTTCGATACGTAGACATCTGCAAACGCTACTTCCCAGCAAGTAAGTGTCACATTTACATTCTTTTGAAAGGAATACGAGGTATACATGACACTTCGCAATGAATTCTATATCTTATCATGGAACGTATATATGAGATGCGATATGACGATTTAAGAAGCATTAGAAAACTATTGCTTCGATACGTAGACATCTGCAAACACTAGTTCCAAGCAAGGAAGTGTCGCATTTACATTCTTTTGAAGTGAATACGAGGTATACATAACACTGCATAATGAATATTATATCTTATCATGAAACATAGAAATGAGATGCGATATGGCGATCTATGAAGCATTAGATGCCTATTGCTTCGATAAGTAGACATCTGCAAACGCTATTTCCTAGCAAGGATCTGTCGCATTCATGACCATTTGAAGTGTATGCGAGGTATACATGACACTTCGCAATGAATATTATATATTATCATGAAACATAGGTATGAGATGCGATATCGCGAATTAGCAAGCTTTAGAAATCTATTGCTTCGATACGTAGATATCTGCAAACGCTATTTCCTAGCAAGGAACTGTCGAATTCACATTTATTTGAATTGTATGCGAGGTATACATGACAAATCGCAATGAATATTATAAATTATCCTGAAACGTAGAAATGAGATGCAATATGGCGATTTAAGAAGCATTAGAACTCTATTGCTTCGATACGTAGACATCTGCAAACGCTACTTCCTAGCAAGGAAGTGTCGCATTTATATTCATTTGAAGTGTATGTGAGGTATACATGACACTTCGCAATGAATATTATAAATTATCATGAAACATAGAAATGAGATAAAGTATGGCGATTTAAGAAGCATTAGAAATCTATTTCTTCGATACGTAGACATCCGCAAACGCTATTTCCTAGGAAGGAAGTGTCGCATTTACATTGTTTTGAAGTGAATACGAGGTATACATGACACTTCGCAATTAATATTATCTCTTATCATGAAACATTGAAATGAGATGCGAAATCGCGTTTTAAGAAGCATTTGAACACTATTTTTACGATACGTGGACATCTGCAAACGCTATTTCCTAGCAAGGAAGTGGCGCAATTACATTCTTTTTAAGTGAATACGAGGTATACATGACACTTCGCAATGAATATTATATCTTATCATGAAACACATAAATAGGATGCGATATCGCGTTTTAAGAAGCATTAGAACTCTATTGCTACGATACGTAGACATCTGGATACGCTATTTCCTAGCAAGAAAGTGTCCCACTTACATTCTTTTGAAGTGAATACGAGGTATACATGACACTTCGCAATGAATATTATATCTTATCTTGAAACATAGAAATGAGATGCGATATCGCGATAAATGAAGCATTAGATCTCTATTGCTTAGAAACCTAGACATCTAAAAACGCTATTCCGTAGCAACGAAGTGTGGGATTTACATTCTTTGGAAGTGTTGACGAGGTATACATAACGCGTCGCAATGATATTACATGTTATCATGATACATAGAAATGGGATGCGATATCGCGTTTTATGATGCGTTACAAACCTATTGCTTCGATACGTAGACGTCCACAAACGCTATTCCGTCACAGGGAAGACTGGGATTTCCATTCTTTTGAAGTGTGGACGAGATATATGTAATGGGCTGCGTTGAATATTGCATATAATCATGAGACAAAGAAATGAGATGCGGTATAGCGTATTATGAAGAATTAGATCTGTATTGCTTCCATACGTTGACGTCTAGAAACGCTAATCTGTCGCACGGATGCGTGGAATTTACATTCTCTTGAAGTATTGATGAGATATACATAGCACGTTGCATTGAATTACATCTTATCGTGAATCTTGGAAATGAGATGCGGTATCGCGTTTTATATATCATTAGAACTCTATTGCTTCGATCAGTAGTGTAGCGTCTGGCGTACTGCCTTCCTACCTCCAGCGCCTCCCACAGCATCTGGAAGCGACGTTCTCACCGTCAGCAGCACCAAAAAGCATGGGACGAGCGCCACCGCAACCGAACACACACCACGTCCACCAAGCTAAGGCTGCTAGCAATGCACGAATACCCAGGAGTTCAAGTGACTGACCGCGCGACAACGCGCAGCATCTCCAAAGCAAGGGATGATACAGCATTCAGCCAGACGACTGGACCACTGGGCACAGCAGCGTTTTACCTTCATCACCACAGCGTTATTCTCTTTTCTACGGTATATGTTCGGAAATCCTCTAAATCCAAGTACTCGACACATGCATTGTACATACGCAGACCACACTTACGTAGTTTCTAAGATCGATGTAAACATCAATAATTATTAGTTGCGGTACGCTCCAGCGGGCGTACTACGTGCGCGGCTCACGCGTAACGCGATCCGGGCACCAATACAACCGGCCGCACCACTGCGCAGTCCGAGCGGCCACCCCACTCTGGGGTCGAGCGAATCGCGCGCCACGCGATCTAAGGATGTCGCGGATCCGCGATCCGAGAGTCAATCTACTCCGAGCCTCGTTTCAAGCTGATCATTAGACATCTTCGATTAAGATATAATATTCATTGCGAAGTGTCATGTATACATCGTATTCACTTCAAACGAATGTAAATGCGACACTTCCTTGCTAGGAAATATTGTTTCCAGATGTCTACGTATCGAAACAATAGAGTTCCAATGCTTCTTAAGACGAGATGTCGCATATCATTTCTATGTTTCATGATAAGATATAATATCCATTGTGCAGTGTTATGTATACCTCGTATTCACCTCAAAAGAATGTAAATGCGACACTTCCTTGCTAGGATATAGCGTTTGCAGATGTCTACGTATCGAAGCAGTACAGTTCTAATGCTTCTTAAATCGTCATATCGCATCACATATCTACGTTTCCTGATAAGATATAATATTCATTGCGAATTGTCATGTATACCACGTATACCTTTCAAAAGAATGTAAATGCGACACTTCCTTGCTAGGAAGTAGCGTTTGCAGATGTCTACGTATCGAAACAATAGGGATCTAATGCTTCTTAAATCGCGATACCACTTCTCATTTCTATGTTTCATGATAATATATAATATTCACTGCGAAGTGTCATGTATACCTCGCATACACTTCAAATGAATGTAAATGCGACATTCCCTTGCTAGGAAATAGCGTTTGCAGATGTCTACGTATCGAAGCAACAGGCATGTAACGCATCATAAATCGCCACATTGCATCTCATTTCTATGCTTTATGATAAGATATAATATTCATTGTGCAATGTTATGTATATCTCGTCTATGCTTCAAATGAATGTAAATGCGACACATCCCTGCTAGGAAATAGCGTCTGCAGATGTCTACGTATGGTGGCATTAGAGTTCTAATGCTTCTCAAAACGCGATATCGCATCTCATATCTATGTTTCATGATAATATATAATATTCATTGCGAAGTGTCATGTATACCTCGCATACACTTCAAATGAATGTGAATGCGACAGTTCCTTGCTAGGCAATAGCGTTTGCAGATGTCTACGTATCGAAGCAATAGGGATCTAATGCTTCTTAAATCGCGATATCGCATCTCATTTCTATGTTTCACGATAAGATAAAATATCCATTGTGCAGTGTTATGTATACCTCGTATTCACCTCAAAAGAATGTAAATGCGACACTTCCTTGCTAGGAAGTAGCGTTTGCAGCTGTCTACGTATCGAAGCAATAGTGCTCCTATGCTTCTTAAATCGCCATATTACATCTCATTTCTGTGTTTCATGATAAGATATAATATTCATTGCAAAGTGTCATGTATACCTCGTACTCCTTCCATAAGAATGTAAATGCGACACTTTCTTGCTAGGAAGTAGCGTTTGCAGATGTCTACGTATCGAACCAATAGATTTCTAATCCTTCTTAAATCGTCATATCGCATCTCATATCTACGTTTTATGAGAAGATATAATATTCATTGCGAAGTGTCATGTATACCTCGTATTCCTTTCAAATGAATGTAAATGCGACACTTCCTTGCTAGGAAATAACGTTTGCAGATGTCTACGTATCGAAGCAGTAGAATTCTAATTCTTCTAAAACCGTCATATCGCATATCATTTCTATGTTTCATGTTAAGATATAATATTCATTGCGAAGTGTCATGTATACATCGTATACCTTTCAAAAGAATGTAAATGCGACACTTCCTTGCTAGGAAGTAGCGTTTGCGGATGTCTACGTATCGTACCAACAGATTTCTAATGCTTCTTAAATCGCCATATCGCATCTCATTTCTATGTTTCATGATAAGATATAATATTCACTGTGCAGTGTTATGTTTATCTCGTCTATACATCAAATGAATGTAAATGCGACACTTCCTTTTCTTAGAAATAGGGTTTGCAGATGTCTACGTAGCGTGGCATTAGGGTTCTAATGCTTCTGAAAACGCGATATCGCTTCTCATTTCTATGTTACATGATAATATATAATATTCATTGGGAAGTGTCATGTATACCTCGCATACACTTTAATTGCATGTACATGCGACACTTCCCTGCTAGGAAATTGCATATGCAGATGTTTACGTATCGAAGCAATAGAGTTCTAGTGCTTCTTAAATCGTCATACCGCATCTCATTTCTATGTTTCATGGTAAGATATAATATTCATTGTGAAGTGTCATGTATACCTCGTATTCCTTTCAAAAGAACGTAAATGCGACACTTCCTTGCTAGGAAGGAGCGTTTGCAGATGTCTACGTATCGAAGCAATAGATTTCTAGTGCTTCTTAAATCGCCATATTGCACCTCATTTCTATGTTTCATGATAGATATAATATTCATTGTGCATTGTTATGTATATCTCGTCTACTCTTCAAATGAATGTGAATGCGACACTTCCTTGCTAGGAAATAGCGTTTGCAGATGTCTACGTATCGTGGGATTAGAGACCCAATGCTTCTCAAAACGCGATATCGCTTCTCATTTCTATGTTTCATGATAATATATAATATTCATTGCGAAGTGTCATATATACCTCGTATTCCTTTCGAAAGAATGTAAATGCGACACTTCCCAGTTTGGAAGTAGCGTTTGCAGATGTCTACGTATAGAAGCAATAGAGTTCTAATGCTTCTTAAGTCGCCACATCGCAACTCGTCTCTATGTTTTATGATAAGATATAATATTCATTGTGCAGTGTTAAGTATATCTCGTCTGTACTTCAAATGAACGTAAATGCGGCACTTCCTTTGCTTGGAAATAGCGTTTGCAGATGTCTACGTATCGTGGCATTTGGGTTCTTATGCTTCTCAAAACGCGATAACGCTTCTCATTTCTATGCTTCATGACAATATATAATATTCATTGCAAAGTGTCATGTATACCTCGCATACAGTTTAATTGAATGTACATGCGACACTTCCTTGCTAGGAAGTAGCGTTTGCAGATGTCTACGTATCGAAGCAATAGAGTCCTAGTGCTTCTCAAAACGCGATATCGCTTCTCATTTCTATGTTTCATGATAATATATAATATTCATTGTGAAGTGGCATGTATACCTCGTATTCCTTTCAAAAGAATGTAAATGCGACACTTCCCTGTTTGGAAGTAGCGTTTGCAGATGTCTACGTATCGAAGTAATAGTTTTCTAATGCTTCTTAAATCGTCATATCGCATCTCATATCTACGTTCCATGATAAGATATAATATTCATTGCGCAGTGTTATGTATATCTTGTCTATGCTTCAAATGAATGTAGATACGACTCTTCCTTGCTAGGATATGGCATTGGCAGATGTCTATGTATCGTGGCACTAGATTTCTAATGCTTCTCAAAACGCGATATCGCTTCTCATTTCTGTTTCTTTATAATATATAATATTCATTGCGAAGTGTCATGTATACATCGCATACACTTCAAATGTATGTAAATGCGACACTTCCTTCCTAGGAAGTAGCGTTTGCAGATGTCTACGTATCGAAGCAATAGAGTTCTAATGCTTCTTAAATAGCCATATCGCCACTCATTTCTACGTTTTATGATAAGATATAATATGCATTGTGCAGTGTTATGTATATCTCGACTGTACTTCAAATGAATGTAAATGCGGCACATCCTTCGCTTGGAAATAGCGTTTGCAGATGTCTACGTATCGTGGCATTAGGGTTCTAATGCTTCTCAAATGGCGATAACGCTTCTCATTTCTATGTTTCATGACAATATATAATATTCATTGCAAAGTGTCATGTATACCTCGCATACACTTTAATTGAATGTACATGCGACACTTCCTTGCTAGGAAGTAGCGTTTGCAGATGTCTACGTATCGAAGCAATAGAGTTCTAATTCTTCTTAAATTGCCCTATTGCATCTCATTTCTATGTTTCATGATAAGATATAATATTAATAGCGAAGTGTCATGTACACCTCGTATTTACTTCAAAAGCATGTAAATGCGACACTTCCTTACTAGGAAATAGCGTTTGCAGATATCTACGTATCGAAACAATACATTTCTAATACTTCTTAAAACGTGATATGGCATCTCATTTCTATGTTTCATGATAAGATTTAATAGTCATTGCGAAGTGTCATGAGTACCTCGTATTCACTTCAAAAGAATGTAAATGCGACTCTTCCTTGGTAGGAATTAGCGTTTGCAGATGTCTACTTATCGAAGCAATAGTCTTCTAATTCTTCTTAAAACGAGATATCGAGATGCAGTGCGTTATGTGTACCTCGTCTGCACTTCAAAAGAATGTAAATGCGACTCTACCTTGCAACGGAATAGTGCTTCCAGGTGTCTACGAATCGAAGCAGTACAGTTCCAATTCTTCATAAAACGCGATTTCGTATCTCAAATCTATGGTTCACGTTATGATGTAATTCAACGCAACGCGTTAGGGATGTTTCGTAAACACTTCAAACGAATGTAAATGCCACACTTCCATGCAGCAGAATAGCGTTTCTAGATGTCCACGTATCGAAGCAATAGAGTTCTAACACTTTATAAATCGCGATATCGCATCGCATTTCTATGTCTCATGATAAGATTTATTACTCAATACAACGCGTTATATATATCTCGTTTACACTTCAAAAGAATGTAAATGCCGCACCTCCTTGCGACGGAATAGCGTTTCTGGATGTCCACGTATCGAAGCAATAGAGTTCTAACCCTATGTAAAACGCGATATCGCATCTCACTTCTACGTCCCATGATAAGATGCAATATTTAATGCAACGCGTTATGTATATCAAGACTACACTTCGAAAGAATGTGAATCCCACACTTTGTGTCTAGGGAATAGCGTTTCTAGATGTCTACATATCGCAGCAATAGATATATTTACGAAATTACTTAAAACGTCTTAATCTCAAAAATAGCCTTTTCATCACAAACGTGTAATGAGTAAAGTCTTCGAAGGCCCCACGTTTTATTTGTTCCATCGGTCGGAACATGTTCTCCCCGTTGAGAGACCGTGACGATCAATCTAAATCGGTTTGATCTGAATATCGCCTCGACGTCGATGGTTCACGCTATCGCCTCGGATGTGGGCAGCTCCGCTAACTGCTTGACGTTGCGATTGTAGACCCCCTGGCTGGTCCGTACGGTGACCGTTCGGGTGATCTTGTCTGGACCTGGGTGCACCTCTTCGACTCGACCGCAGTGCCACTGCAAAGGCAGGACGTAGTCATCCCTTAAGACTACGAGGGATCTTTTCTTGATCTCGTGGTAGCCCTTGGTCCATTTTTTTCGCTCGTTCAGATGGTGGATATACTCCTTGTGCCACCTGGTTCAAAATTCCTGCTGGACGTTCTGGATGTGTTGCTAGTGTGACAATCAGTTACGAGGAGTATCGCTGAAATCAGTCTCGGGCAAACTCGTTAACGACGTGCCGATCAGGAAGTGGGTCGGAGTTAGGGACCATTAGGATCGGATGATAATGGAGTAAGCGGGCGGGAGTTTAGGATCGCTTCGATTTCGATCGCGAACGTATTGAACTATTCGAATGTAACCCGTATCTTCCCCGACGACTCGTTTGACGTGGTGTTTAAACGATTTCACAGCTGCCTCCCAAAGGCCGCCGAAATTGGGAGAAGGAGCTGGCATGAAATGCCATGCCCTTGCCAATGAGGAAGTGTCTTACCTTATCGTCCGTTTGCAGTTTTTGGTACAGTGCGCTTAATTCGTTATTCACTCCAACGAAATTTTGTCCCGTTGTCGGAATAAATGTTCCGACAGATGCCCCTACGACCGATGAAGCGTTTCAATGCCGCGATGAACGCTTCGGTAGTCATGTCACCGACGATCTCAAGATAGACCGCTCTCGTTGCAAAGCACACAAACACTGCTACATATATTTTTACTCGCGCACAATTTCGGAAACGTTTTTCCTTGATATAAAAAGGACCGCAATAATCTGTTCCGCAATTATAAAAGGATCGGCATTCGGATTCGCGTGACGCAGGTAGAGTGCCCATTACGTATTTCACGGCCGGTGGTTTTACGCGGAAGCACCAGATGCACTTCTTACCATCAATGGGCCAATACCTCTGCCTTAGTGTCGCCAGCGTGGTATTGATACCCGAATGATGTCCCTCTAAATGCGTGTGACGAATGATCAGATCGGTGATGTGATGCGATCTTGGAAGCAGGATCGGATGTTTCTGTCCGCAGGGAATGTTTGCGTTTTGTAGTCGACCGCCTACCTGTAGAATTCCTATTTCGTCTAAGAATGGCTGCAGCGAGAGCCGGTTACTCCTTGGATGCAGCTCTGTACCGTTCTTCAAATTTCGGATCTCTTTTTCGAACGCGAAGGCTTTCACGAGTCTCAAGATCTGATCATTAGCGTCGTGGATCACTCGTACGGTTAGAGGTCCTGCGTTACAATGATTTTTGCGAAATCGGAGGCAATACGCGACGATCCACCTTAATTTCGCGATGTCTGAATAGCGGCCGAGAATTTCGTTGCTACGGATGGTCGTTGCCAAGCATGTATGGGGATGAATATCGGGTATTTCCAAAACGAGGTTGAACGTAGATTTCAGCCAATCCCTGTTATCGTCGGCTAACCACGACTGTCCATGTCGTCAGATGGAGGGCTTCAAGAATTCCGCTGGTGTTTGTCCTCTCTATATGAGGTCCGCTGGATTGTCGTTTGACCTGACGTGCCGCTATCGGTCCTCGTTTGAATTTCGGCCACTCTATTTGCCACGAATGTTCTTAGCGTGGCTGGTTCGCGTTGCACCCAATTTAAAACTATCGTGGAATGCGTCCAGAAGTTAATCGAGTCGAATCGGCGTGCATTATTATCTCGGACGTTAGACAATAATGACGTCAGTAGCACCGCACCGCAAAGTTCGAGGCGTGCGAGCCTGACAACTTTTACTGGTGCGACCCGAAACTTCGCGCATAGTAGTCTCGTTTTAATTCGTCCGCGATTGTCGACTGACCGTAGATACACGTACGCTCCGTATGCTCGTTCGCTCGCGTCGCAGAACCTGTGTAATTCCACCCTTCGCACCTACGATTGGCATACGTGTCACTCGAAGAATGTTTCGTTATATAACTGCATTTCCTTCACGTACGTGGACCATTCTGTATGGAGGATAGTTGGTAGCGATTCGTCCCAGGCCAATTGCAGTTTCCAAAGGTGTTGCATAAATATTTTTGCCGTTATTATTACTGGCGCCAGTAAACCTAACGAGTCGAATATTTTTGTCATGGTGGATAAGATCGTGCGTTTGGTGATCCTCATATCGATGTTTGGATCCACGGAATAGATGATTCGGTCGTTCTACGCGTGCCACGAAACGCCAAGAGCTTTCATTGTGACGTCCCCAAAATACTTTGGGTGAATTTCGCCTTCCGGAAGTCCTACTAAAAGTTTCGGTTCGTTCGAGACCCATTGTTGAATGTGGAGGTTGCCGCCGTTATGTAGCTTTATTACCTGGTCCCGTAGTTGTCTAGCGTCTTCGTAATTATCTGTGCCAGTTAGGAGATCGTCGACGTATAGATCTCGCTGGAGCACGGTCGATGCGAAAGGAGCATTCACCTTTTCGTCGTCCGCTAGCTAATGAATATACCTGATGACGAGGAAAGGCGCTGAAGATAGTCCGAACGCGATCGTGTTCAGCTCGTACGTTTTCACCTTTCCCTTGTTATCTCGTCACAATATCGGCTGGTATCGGCGGTCTTCCGGTCTTACGAGGAACTGCCGATACATCTTCTCGATGTGACTCCGGTTAAGACATAAGTGCGTTGACGGAACCTTATGAGAAAAGCGAATATGTCGACCTGTATCGTTGGTCCTGCCAAAAGCGTATCGTTTTATGTCAGTCTACTGCTCGATCTTGCAGATCCATCGAAGACGACGCGAACCTTCGTTATTGAGCTGGACAGTTTGATGACGGCGTTGTGGATGAGGTAGAGGCCATCCGAATCGCGTGGCCCTACCTGGCTCATGTGTCCCATCTCGAGATATTCCTCGGTGACGGTGGAGTATTCTCGTTTCAGCTCTGGATCTTTCATGAATTTTCGTACGAGCGAAAGAAGAAGGTTGAGGGCGCGCGACCGAGTTTCGCCTAACTGCATCTTCTTTTCACTGAACGGCAATGCGACAATGTAACGACCGGTGCGTGTCTGTTTAACGTAGTCGTGAAAATACTGCTCTCATTCCTGCTTCGCGGAAAATAGCTGTCGTACGTGTGGACCCTCTACTAGCACCCAGAATTTTTGAAGTTCCAAATTCAGGGTTGTAACGAACGTTTGATGTTTCCTCCACGACGCTGATGTGGATGCGCTCCTCCCGATGATCCGTCCAAATTGAGTCCTTTGGAGGATTAATTCAGAACCGTTGCGAGGAGAAAGCTTGTACTGGCCGATGCTAAGGGATGATAAAGCGGGCCCGGTGCCGATTAACATATCCACATTTGCCGGTCGATGAAATTGTGGATCTGCTAGTTTTACGTTAGCTGGAGTCGGAATTCACATTCTGTTGTTGGATGCAAACACGTCGTCCTCTGGTTCTGCAGCGTATACAATTCAATACAATGTAAATGCCACACTTCCTTGCTACGGAACAGGGTTTCTAGATGTCTACATATCGGAGCAATGGAGTTCTAATGCTTCATAGAAAGCAATATCGCTTATCAATTCTATGTCTCATGATAAGATGTAATCTTGAATGCAACGCGTTTTGTATATCTCGTCAACACTTCAAAAGAATATAAATCCCACACTTCCATGCTACGTAAAGCGTTTCTAGATGTATACGTTTCGCAGCAAGGCATTTCTAATGCTTCATAAAGCGCGATATCGCATCTCACTTCTATGTCTCATGATAAGATGTATTATTCAATGCAACGCGCTATGTATATCTCATCGATGGTTCAAAAGAATGTAAATGAAACTCTTCCTTGCTACGGTATAGCGTTTCCAGATGTGTACGTATCGAAGGAGTACAGTTCTAAAACTTCAAAAAACGCGATATCGCATCTCATTTCTATGTCTCATGATAAGATGTAATATTCAATGCAACGCATTATGTATATCTCGTCAACACCTCATAAGAATATAAATTCCACACATCCTTGCTACGGAATAGATTTCTAGATGTCTACCAATCGAAGCAATAGAGTTCTAATTCTTCATAAAACGCGATATCGCATCTCATTTATAGGTTTCATGATAAGATGTAATATCAATGCAACGCGTTATGTATATCACGTCAGCACCTCAAAACAGTGTAAATCCCACACTTCCTTCCGACGGAATAGCGTTTCTAGATTTCTACGTATCGAAGCAGTAGAGTTCGTATGCTCTATAAGACGCGATATCGCATCTCATTTTAATGTCCCACGGTAAGATGTAATATTCAGTACACCGCGTTATGTATATCTCGTCGACACTTCAAAGGCATGCAAATACAATACTTCCTTGCTACTTTATAGCGTTTCTAGATGTCTACGTTTCGAAGAAATAGTGTTCTAATGCTTCATAAAACGTGACGTCGCATCTCATTTCTATGACTCATGATATAAGACGTAATATTCAATGCAACGCGATATGTATATCTGGTCGACACTTCAAAGGAATGTAAATACCACACTCCCTTGTTACGGAATATCGTATCTAGATGTCTACGTTTCTAACCAACATTGTTCTAATGCATCGTAAAACGTGATATCGCATCTCATTTCTATGTCTCATGATAAGATGTAAATCAATGCAACGCGTTATGTATATCTCGGCTACACCCCGAAGGAATTTAAATGCCACTCTTCCTTGGTACGGTATGGCGTTTCTAGACTTCATCTGTCTCGTCACGGTGGTGGAATATTTCCGCTTTACTCGGAGACGACAGATAGCCAATTCGCGGAAACGGCTCGCTTAATTGCAACTAATGCCGGGTTGCTTCCGTGTTACAACGTACGCTTTTACGAGCACGGTGAACGCGGTAAGTGTGGAGAAACCCTACCTTTGTCGTTTTGATAGAGAACAAATCAATACTCTTTCCTCAGGTATCTCTGCTTCCATGGATCGTAGTCTGAAATCGATTCTGCGTAAGGACTGCGAGTCTGAATGTCTTAAAGGATGAGCGCCCAGCGTTGCGGAGATTCGGCGATGTTCGGGTCCCCTGGACGGGATGACGTTGGCGGCGTAGAACATTGAGAAGCGACGGTGACGCTGGCGGATGAACAGTGCGACGATAAGGCTTCGGTGCCCACGTAATCACGTATTAGACGGCGTAGGAAATTCTTCCTTCTCGCACGTCGAGCCTTTTGTTTCAGATTTCTGCACATTCGCGTCCAATTTCAGCGGACTAGATACGACTCGGTTAAGCGGCGATCAACTCTAGCCTGTCGGTCCAGAGAGTGAAATGTCGACGTTATCTGCACTGAGTCTCTCGTATGTGTCAGCGGAGCTAAGCGGCGGTCCGCTCTAACCAGCTGATTACCAATGATCGACTAACGATTGGATTGAATGTAGAATGCCCACGCATTGGCTCGTGGAAGAACTCGTAGGTTAAGAATGAAGTTAAATGAGGTTATCAGCAACTGAACTTGTAGTTAGGAGATAAAATCAAAGTATATTTTAAGTTAATCCTAAGCTTGCACTGTACTTTCCATAATACTAAATTAAAAGTAGGCTTAATTGTTTAGAATAGGAACTAGAACTAAACTCGATGAATTGAATTAAAATTGAAATTTAGAATAGATTTGGTAACACTTCCGATTCAGGCGAATAGCCCGAAGGTATCGAAGCTGTCTAATGATCAGCTTGGAACGAGGCTCGGAGTAGCGGATCGCGGATCCGCGACATCCTTAGATCGCGTGGCGCGCGATTCGCTCGACCCCAGAGTGGGGTGGCCGCTCGGACTGCGCAGCGGTGCGGCCGGTTGGATTGGTACCCGGATCGCCTTACGCGTGAGCCGCGCGCGTAGTACGCCCGTTGGAGCGTATCGCAACTAATAATTATCGATGTTTACAACGATCTTAGAAACTACGTATGTGTTGCCTGCGTATGTACAATGCATGTGTCGAGTACTTGGATTTAGAGGATTTCCGAACATATACCGTAGAAAAGAGAATAACGCTGTGGTGATGAAGGTAAAACGCTGCTGTGCTCAGTGGTCCAGTCGTCTGGCTGAATGCTGTATCATCCCTTGCTTTGGAGATGCTGCGCGTTGTCGCGCGGTCAGTCACTTGAACTCCTGAGTATTCGTGCATTGCTAGCAGCCTTAGCTTGGTGGACGTGGTGTGTGTTCGGTTGCGGTGGCGCTCGTCCCATGTTTTTTGGTGCTGCTGACGGTGAGAACGTCGCTTCCAGATGCTGTGGGAGGCGCTGGACGTAGGAAGGCAGTACGCCAGACGCTACACTACGGATCGAAGCAATAGAGTTCTAATGATACATAAAACGCGTTATCGCATCTCAATTCCAAGATTCACGATAAGATGTAATTCAATGCGACATGCTATGTGTATCTCATCAATACTACAAGAGAATGTAAATTCCACACATCCGTGCGACAGAATAGCGTTTCTAGACGTCAAAGTATCGAAGCAATACAGATCTAATTCTTCATAATACGCTATACCGCATCTCACTTCTTTGTCTTATGATCATATGCAATATTCAACGCAGCCCATTACATATATCTCGTCCACACTTCAAATGAATGGAAATCCCAGTCTTCCCTGTGACGGAATAGCGTTTGTGGACGTCTACGTATCGAAGCAATAGGTTTGTAACGCATCATAAAACGAGATATCGCATCCCATTTCTATGTATCACGATAACATGTAATATCATTGCGACGTGTCATGTGTACCTCGTATTCACTTCAAATGAATGTAAGGGCGACACTTCCTTGCTAGGAAATAGCTAGTCCAGATGTCGACGTATCGAAACAATAGTGTTCTAATGCTTCATAAAACGAGATATCGCATCTCATTTCTATGTTTCATGATAAGGATAATATTCATTGCGAATTGTCATGTATACCTCGTATTCACTTCAAAAGAATGTAAATGCGACACTTCCTTGCTAGGAAGTAGCGTTTGTAGATGTCTACGTATCGTAGCAATAGAGTTCTAATGCTTGTTAGAACGAGATATCGCATCTCATTTTTATGTTTCATGATTCGATATAATATTCATTGCGAAGTGTTATGTATTGCTCGTCTACGCTTCAATTGAATGTAAATGCGACACTTCCTTTCTAGGAAATTGTGTTTCCAGATATCTACGGATCGAAACAATATAGTTCTAATGATTCTTACAACGCTCTATCGCATCTCATTCCTAGGTCTCATGTTAAGATATAATATTCAATGTGGTGTGATATGTATACCTCGACTTCACTTCCAAAGAATGTAAATGCGACACTTCCATGCTAGGGAATAGCGTTTGCAGATGTCTACGTATCGTAGCAGTATAGTTCTAATGCTTCCTGAAACTCGATATCGTATCTCATTTCTATATTTCATGGTAAGATATAATATTCATTGCCAAGTGTTATGTACTCCTCGTCTACGCTTCAAATGAATGTAAATGCGACACTTCCTTTCTAGGAAATAGCGTTTCCAGATTTCTACGTATCGTAGCAATAGAGATATCATACTTCTTACAACGCAATTACGCATCTCCTTTCTAGGTTTCATGATAAGATGTAATATTCATTGCGACGAGTTATGTATACCTAGCATACACTTGCAATGAATGTAAATGCGACACTTCCTTGCTAGGAAATAGCGTTTGCAGAAGTCTACGTATCGAAGCAATAGAGTTCTAATGCTTCTTATATCGTGATATCGCATCTCATTTCTATGTCTATTGATAAGATATGATATTCCATGTGGAGTGTTATGTGCACCTCGCATTCACTTCAAAAGAATGTAAATGCGACACTTCCTTGCTAGGAAATAGCGTTTGCAGATGTCTATGTATCGAAGCAGTAGATTTCTAATGCTTCTGAAAACGAGATGTCGCATCTCATTGCTATGTTTCACGGTAAGATATAATATTCATTGCGAAGTGTCATGTATACCTCGTATTCACTTCAAAGGTATGTAAATGCGACACTTCCTTGCTAGGAAGAAGCGTTTGCAGATGTCTCCGTATCGAAGAAATAGAGTTCTAATGCTTCTTATATTGTGATATCGCATCTCATTTCTATGTTTCATGATAACATATAATATTCATTGTGCAGTGTTATGAATACCTCGTATTCACTTCAAAAGAATATAAATGCGACAATTCCTTGCTAGGAAATAGCGTTTGCAGATGTCTACGTATCGAAGCAATAGTTTTCTAATGTTTCTTAAATCGTCTTATCGCATCTCATATCTACGTTTCATGATAATATATAATATTCATTGCAAAGTGTCATGTATACCTCGCATACACTTTAATTGAATGTACATGCGACACTTCCTTGCTAGGTAGTAGCGTTTGCAGATGTCTACGTATCGAAGCAATAGAATTCAATTGCTTCTTAAACCGCCTTATCGCATCTCATTTCTATGTTTCATGATAAGATATAATATTCATTGCGAAGTGTCATGCATACCTCGTATTCCTTTCAATAGAATGTAAATGCGACACTTTCTTGCTAGGAAGTAGCGTTTACAGATGTCTACGTATCGAAGCAATAGAGTTCTAAAGCTTCTTAAGTCGCGATATCGCATCTCATTTCTATGTTTCATGATAACATATAATATTCATTGTGCAGCGTTATGAATACCTCGTATATACTTCAAAAGAATATAAATGCGACAATTCCTTGCTAGGAAATAGCGTTTGCAGATGTCTATGTATCGAAGCAATAGTTTTCTAATGTTTCTTAAATCGTCTTATCGCATCTCATATCTACGTTTCATGATAAGATATAATATTCATTGTGCAGTGTTGTGTATACCTCGCATTCACTTCAAAAGTATGTAAATGCTACAATTCCTTGCTAGGAAATAGCGTTTGCAGATGTCTACGTATCGAGGCAATATAGTTCTAAACTTGTAAATTCGCGATAACGCATCTCATTTCTATGTTTCATGATAATATATAATATTCATTGCGCAGTGTCATGTATACCTCGCATACACTTTAATTGAATGTACATGCGACACTTCCTTGCTAGGAAATAGCGTTTGCAGATGTCTACGTATCGAAGCAATAGAATTCTAATGCTTCTTAAATCGTCATAAAGCACCTCATTTCTATGTTTCATGATAAGATATAATATTCATTGTGCAGTGTTATGCATATCTCGTCTATACATCAAATGAATGTAAGTGCGACACTTCCTAGCTAGGAAATAGCGTTCGCAGATATCTACGTATCGATGCAATAGAGTTCTAATGCTTCTTAAATCGTTATATCGCATCTCATACTTACGTTTCTTGATAAGATATAATATTCATTGTGGAGTGTTATGTATATCTCGTATTCACTTCAAAAGAATGTAAACGCGACACTTCCTTGCCAGGAAACAGCGTTTGCAGATGTCTACGTATCGTAGCATTAGAGTTCTAATGCTTCTCAAAACGCGATATCACTACTCATTACTATGTTTCACGATAATTTACAATATTCATTGTGGAGTGTTATGTATACCTCGCATTCACTTCAAAAGAATGTAAATAGCGTTTGTAGATGTCTACGTATCGTAGCATTAGAGTTCTAGTGATTCTCGAAACGCGATATCGCTACTCATTACTATGTTTCATGATAATATATAATATTCATTGTGGAGTGTTATGTATACATCGTATTCACTTCAAAAGAATGTAAATGCGACACTTCCTTGATAGGAAATAGCGTTTGCAGTTGTCTACGTATCGCAGCATTAGAGTTCTAATGCTCCTCAAAACGCGACATCGCTTCTCATTTTCATGTTTCATGATAATACATAATATTCATTGCGAAGTGTCATGTTTACCTTGCATACACTTAAAATGAATGTAAATGCGACACTTCCTTGCTGGGATATAGCGTTTGCAGATGTCTACGTATCGAAACAATAGTGTTCTAATGCTTCATAAAACGAGATATCGCATCTCATTTCTATGTTTCATGATAAGGATAATATTCATTGCGAATTGTCATGTATACCTCGTATTCACTTCAAAAGAATGTAAATGCGACACTTCCTTGCTAGGAAGTAGCGTTTGTAGATGTCTACGTATCGTAGCAATAGAGTTCTAATGCTTGTTAGAACGAGATATCGCATCTCATTTTTATGTTTCATGATTCGATATAATATTCATTGCGAAGTGTTATGTATTGCTCGTCTACGCTTCAATTGAATGTAAATGCGACACTTCCTTTCTAGGAAATTGTGTTTCCAGATATCTACGGATCGAAACAATATAGTTCTAATGATTCTTACAACGCTCTATCGCATCTCATTCCTAGGTCTCATGTTAAGATATAATATTCAATGTGGTGTGATATGTATACCTCGACTTCACTTCCAAAGAATGTAAATGCGACACTTCCATGCTAGGGAATAGCGTTTGCAGATGTCTACGTATCGTAGCAGTATAGTTCTAATGCTTCCTGAAACTCGATATCGTATCTCATTTCTATATTTCATGGTAAGATATAATATTCATTGCCAAGTGTTATGTACTCCTCGTCTACGCTTCAAATGAATGTAAATGCGACACTTCCTTTCTAGGAAATAGCGTTTCCAGATTTCTACGTATCGTAGCAATAGAGATATCATACTTCTTACAACGCAATTACGCATCTCCTTTCTAGGTTTCATGATAAGATGTAATATTCATTGCGACGAGTTATGTATACCTAGCATACACTTGCAATGAATGTAAATGCGACACTTCCTTGCTAGGAAATAGCGTTTGCAGAAGTCTACGTATCGAAGCAATAGAGTTCTAATGCTTCTTATATCGTGATATCGCATCTCATTTCTATGTCTATTGATAAGATATGATATTCCATGTGGAGTGTTATGTGCACCTCGCATTCACTTCAAAAGAATGTAAATGCGACACTTCCTTGCTAGGAAATAGCGTTTGCAGATGTCTATGTATCGAAGCAGTAGATTTCTAATGCTTCTGAAAACGAGATGTCGCATCTCATTGCTATGTTTCACGGTAAGATATAATATTCATTGCGAAGTGTCATGTATACCTCGTATTCACTTCAAAGGTATGTAAATGCGACACTTCCTTGCTAGGAAGAAGCGTTTGCAGATGTCTCCGTATCGAAGAAATAGAGTTCTAATGCTTCTTATATTGTGATATCGCATCTCATTTCTATGTTTCATGATAAGATATAATATTCATTGCGAAGTGTCATGCATACCTCGTATTCCTTTCAATAGAATGTAAATGCGACACTTTCTTGCTAGGAAGTAGCGTTTACAGATGTCTACGTATCGAAGCAATAGAGTTCTAAAGCTTCTTAAGTCGCGATATCGCATCTCATTTCTATGTTTCATGATAACATATAATATTCATTGTGCAGCGTTATGAATACCTCGTATATACTTCAAAAGAATATAAATGCGACAATTCCTTGCTAGGAAATAGCGTTTGCAGATGTCTATGTATCGAAGCAATAGTTTTCTAATGTTTCTTAAATCGTCTTATCGCATCTCATATCTACGTTTCATGATAAGATATAATATTCATTGTGCAGTGTTGTGTATACCTCGCATTCACTTCAAAAGTATGTAAATGCTACAATTCCTTGCTAGGAAATAGCGTTTGCAGATGTCTACGTATCGAGGCAATATAGTTCTAAACTTGTAAATTCGCGATAACGCATCTCATTTCTATGTTTCATGATAATATATAATATTCATTGCGCAGTGTCATGTATACCTCGCATACACTTTAATTGAATGTACATGCGACACTTCCTTGCTAGGAAATAGCGTTTGCAGATGTCTACGTATCGAAGCAATAGAATTCTAATGCTTCTTAAATCGTCATAAAGCACCTCATTTCTATGTTTCATGATAAGATATAATATTCATTGTGCAGTGTTATGCATATCTCGTCTATACATCAAATGAATGTAAGTGCGACACTTCCTAGCTAGGAAATAGCGTTCGCAGATATCTACGTATCGATGCAATAGAGTTCTAATGCTTCTTAAATCGTTATATCGCATCTCATACTTACGTTTCTTGATAAGATATAATATTCATTGTGGAGTGTTATGTATATCTCGTATTCACTTCAAAAGAATGTAAACGCGACACTTCCTTGCCAGGAAACAGCGTTTGCAGATGTCTACGTATCGTAGCATTAGAGTTCTAATGCTTCTCAAAACGCGATATCACTACTCATTACTATGTTTCACGATAATTTACAATATTCATTGTGGAGTGTTATGTATACCTCGCATTCACTTCAAAAGAATGTAAATAGCGTTTGTAGATGTCTACGTATCGTAGCATTAGAGTTCTAGTGATTCTCGAAACGCGATATCGCTACTCATTACTATGTTTCATGATAATATATAATATTCATTGTGGAGTGTTATGTATACATCGTATTCACTTCAAAAGAATGTAAATGCGACACTTCCTTGATAGGAAATAGCGTTTGCAGTTGTCTACGTATCGCAGCATTAGTGTTCTAATGCTCCTCAAAACGCGACATCGCTTCTCATTTTCATGTTTCATGATAATACATAATATTCATTGCGAAGTGTCATGTTTACCTCGCATACACTTAAAATGAATGTAAATGCGACACTTCCTTGCTGGGATATAGCGTTTGCAGATGTCTACGTATCGAAACAATAGTGTTCTAATGCTTCATAAAACGAGATATCGCATCTCATTTCTATGTTTCATGATAAGGATAATATTCATTGCGAATTGTCATGTATACCTCGTATTCACTTCAAAAGAATGTAAATGCGACACTTCCTTGCTAGGAAGTAGCGTTTGTAGATGTCTACGTATCGTAGCAATAGAGTTCTAATGCTTGTTAGAACGAGATATCGCATCTCATTTTTATGTTTCATGATTCGATATAATATTCATTGCGAAGTGTTATGTATTGCTCGTCTACGCTTCAATTGAATGTAAATGCGACACTTCCTTTCTAGGAAATTGTGTTTCCAGATATCTACGGATCGAAACAATATAGTTCTAATGATTCTTACAACGCTCTATCGCATCTCATTCCTAGGTCTCATGTTAAGATATAATATTCAATGTGGTGTGATATGTATACCTCGACTTCACTTCCAAAGAATGTAAATGCGACACTTCCATGCTAGGGAATAGCGTTTGCAGATGTCTACGTATCGTAGCAGTATAGTTCTAATGCTTCCTGAAACTCGATATCGTATCTCATTTCTATATTTCATGGTAAGATATAATATTCATTGCCAAGTGTTATGTACTCCTCGTCTACGCTTCAAATGAATGTAAATGCGACACTTCCTTTCTAGGAAATAGCGTTTCCAGATTTCTACGTATCGTAGCAATAGAGATATCATACTTCTTACAACGCAATTACGCATCTCCTTTCTAGGTTTCATGATAAGATGTAATATTCATTGCGACGAGTTATGTATACCTAGCATACACTTGCAATGAATGTAAATGCGACACTTCCTTGCTAGGAAATAGCGTTTGCAGAAGTCTACGTATCGAAGCAATAGAGTTCTAATGCTTCTTATATCGTGATATCGCATCTCATTTCTATGTCTATTGATAAGATATGATATTCCATGTGGAGTGTTATGTGCACCTCGCATTCACTTCAAAAGAATGTAAATGCGACACTTCCTTGCTAGGAAATAGCGTTTGCAGATGTCTATGTATCGAAGCAGTAGATTTCTAATGCTTCTGAAAACGAGATGTCGCATCTCATTGCTATGTTTCACGGTAAGATATAATATTCATTGCAAAGTGTCATGTATACCTCGCATACACTTTAATTGAATGTACATGCGACACTTCCTTGCTAGGTAGTAGCGTTTGCAGATGTCTACGTATCGAAGCAATAGAATTCAATTGCTTCTTAAACCGCCTTATCGCATCTCATTTCTATGTTTCATGATAAGATATAATATTCATTGCGAAGTGTCATGCATACCTCGTATTCCTTTCAATAGAATGTAAATGCGACACTTTCTTGCTAGGAAGTAGCGTTTACAGATGTCTACGTATCGAAGCAATAGAGTTCTAAAGCTTCTTAAGTCGCGATATCGCATCTCATTTCTATGTTTCATGATAACATATAATATTCATTGTGCAGCGTTATGAATACCTCGTATATACTTCAAAAGAATATAAATGCGACAATTCCTGGCTAGGAAATAGCGTTTGCAGATGTCTATGTATCGAAGCAATAGTTTTCTAATGTTTCTTAAATCGTCTTATCGCATCTCATATCTACGTTTCATGATAAGATATAATATTCATTGTGCAGTGTTGTGTATACCTCGCATTCACTTCAAAAGTATGTAAATGCTACAATTCCTTGCTAGGAAATAGCGTTTGCAGATGTCTACGTATCGAGGCAATATAGTTCTAAACTTGTAAATTCGCGATAACGCATCTCATTTCTATGTTTCATGATAATAAATAATATTCATTGCGCAGTGTCATGTATACCTCGCATACACTTTAATTGAATGTACATGCGACACTTCCTTGCTAGGAAATAGCGTTTGCAGATGTCTACGTATCGAAGCAATAGAATTCTAATGCTTCTTAAATCGTCATAAAGCACCTCATTTCTATGTTTCATGATAAGATATAATATTCATTGTGCAGTGTTATGCATATCTCGTCTATACATCAAATGAATGTAAGTGCGACACTTCCTAGCTAGGAAATAGCGTTCGCAGATATCTACGTATCGATGCAATAGAGTTCTAATGCTTCTTAAATCGTTATATCGCATCTCATACTTACGTTTCTTGATAAGATATAATATTCATTGTGGAGTGTTATGTATATCTCGTATTCACTTCAAAAGAATGTAAACGCGACACTTCCTTGCCAGGAAACAGCGTTTGCAGATGTCTACGTATCGTAGCATTAGAGTTCTAATGCTTCTCAAAACGCGATATCACTACTCATTACTATGTTTCACGATAATTTACAATATTCATTGTGGAGTGTTATGTATACCTCGCATTCACTTCAAAAGAATGTAAATAGCGTTTGTAGATGTCTACGTATCGTAGCATTAGAGTTCTAGTGATTCTCGAAACGCGATATCGCTACTCATTACTATGTTTCATGATAATATATAATATTCATTGTGGAGTGTTATGTATACATCGTATTCACTTCAAAAGAATGTAAATGCGACACTTCCTTGATAGGAAATAGCGTTTGCAGTTGTCTACGTATCGCAGCATTAGAGTTCTAATGCTCCTCAAAACGCGACATCGCTTCTCATTTTCATGTTTCATGATAATACATAATATTCATTGCGAAGTGTCATGTTTACCTCGCATACACTTAAAATGAATGTAAATGCGACACTTCCTTGCTGGGATATAGCGTTTGCAGATGTCTACGTATCGAAGCAATGGACATCTAATTCTTGATAAATCGCCATACCGCATCTCATTTCTATGTTTCATGATAAGATATAATATTCATTGCGAAGTGTCATGTATACCTCGCATACACTTAAAATGAATGTAAATGCGACATTTCCTTCCTAGGAAATATCGTTTGCAGATGTCTACGCATCGAAGCAATATGCATCTAATGCTTCATAAATCGCCATATCGCTTCTCATTTCTATGTTTCATGATAATGTATAATATTCACTGCGAAGTGTCATGTATACCTCGCATACACTTCAAGTGAGTGTAAATGCGACACTTCCTTGCTAGGAAATAGCGTTTGCAGATGTCTACGTATCGAAGCAATAGAATTCTAATGCTTCTTAAATCGTCATAAAGCACCTCATTTCTATGTTTCATGATAAGATATAATATTCATTGCGAAGTGTCATGTATACCTCGCATACACTTAAAATGAATGTAAATGCGACATTTCCTTCCTAGGAAATATTGTTTGCAGATGTCTACGCATCGAAGCAATAGACATCTAATGCTTCATAAATCGCCATATCGCATCTCATTTCTACGTTTGCTGATGAGGTATAATATTCATTGCGAAGTGTCATGTATACCTCGTATTCCTTACAAAAGAATGTAAATGCGACACTTCCTTGCTAGGAAGTAGCGATAGCAGATGTCTAGGTATCGAAGCAATAGAGTTCTAATGCTTCTTAAATCGCCATATCGCATCTTATTTCTATGTTTCATGATAATATAAAATATTCCTTGTGGAGTGTTATGTATACCTCGTATTCACTTCAAATGAATGTGAATGCGACAGTTCCTTGCTAGGAAATAGTGGTTGCAGATATCTACGTATCGAAGCAATAGAGTTCTAAAGCTTCTTAAATAGCGATATCGCATCTCTTTTCTATGTTTCATGATAATATATATGATATTCATTGTGGAGTGTTATGTATACCTCGTATTCACTTCTAAAGAATGTAAATGCGACACTTCCTTGCTAGGGAATAGCGTTTGCAGATGTCTACGTATCGGAGCAATGGATTTCAATAGCTTGCTAATTCGCGATATCGCTTCTCATATCTATGTTTCATGATAATATATAATATTCAATGCGAAGTGTCATGTATACCTCGCATACACTTCAAATGAATGTGAATGCGACCGTTCCTTGCTTGGAAATAGCGTTTGCAGATGTCTACGTATCGAAGCAATAGTTTTCTAATGTTTCTTAAATCGTCTTATCGCATCTCATATCTACGTTTCATGATAATATATAATATTCATTGCAAGGTGTCATGTATACCTCGCATACACTTTAATTGAATGTACATGCGACACTTCCTTGCTAGGAAGTAGCGTTTGCAGATCTCTACGTATCGAAGCAATAGAGTCCCAGTGCTTCTCAAAACGTGATATCGCTTCTCATTTCTATGTTTCATGATAATATATAATATTCATTGTGAAGTGTCATGTATACCTCGTATTCCTTTCAAAAGAATGTAAATGCGACACTTCCCTGTTTGGAAGTAGCGTTTGCAGATATCTACGTATCGAAGTAATAGTTTTCTAATGCTTCTTAGATCGTCATATCGCATCTCATATCTACGTTCCATGATAAGATATAATATTCATTGTGCAGTGTTATGTATACCTCGTATTCACATCAAAAGAATGTAAATGCGACACTTCCTTGCTAGGAAATAGCGTTTGCAGATGTCTACGTATCGAAGCAATAGTTTTCTTATGTTTCTTAAATCGTCATATCGCATCTCATATCTACGTTTCATGATAAGATATAATATTCATTGCGAAGTGTCATGTATACCTCGTATTCCTTTCAAAGGAATGTAAATGCGACACTTCCTTGCTAGGAAGTAGCGTTTGCAGATGTCTTCGTATCGAAGCTATAGGGATCTAATGCTTCTTAAATCGCCATATTGCTTTTCATTTCTATGTTCAATGATAATATATAATATTCACTGCGAAGTGTCATGTATACCTAGCATACATTTCAAATGAATGTAAATGCGACACTTCCTTGCTAGGAAATAGCGTTTGCAGATATCTACGTATCGAAGCAATAGATTTATAATGCTTCTTAAATCGCCATATTACATCTCATTTCTATGTTTCATGGTAAGACATAATATTCATTGTGCAGTGTTATGAATACCTCGTATTCACTTCAAGAGAATGTAAATGCGACACTTCCTTGCTTGGAAATAGCGTTTGCAGATGTCTACATATTGAAGCAATAGTTTTCTAATGCTTCTTAAATCGCCATATCGCATCTTATTTCTATGTTTCATGATAAGATATAATATTCGCTGCGAAGTGTCATGTATACCTCGCATACACTTAAAATGAATGTAAATGCGACATTTCCT
The DNA here is from genome assembly GCF_050948175.1 of Xylocopa sonorina. NCBI lineage: Eukaryota > Metazoa > Arthropoda > Insecta > Hymenoptera > Apidae > Xylocopa > Xylocopa sonorina. The sequence continues at coordinate 567,644 of NW_027490288.1, forward strand.
TCCTAGGAAATATTGTTTGCAGATGTCTACGCATCGAAGCAATAGACATCTAATGCTTCATAAATCGCCATATCGCATCTCATTTCTATGTTTCATGATAAGATATAATATTCATTGTGCAATGTTATGTATACCTCGTATTCACCTCAAAAGAATCTAAACGCGGCACTTCGTTGTTAGGAAATAGCGTTTGCAGATGTCTACGTATCTATGCAATAGATTTCAGAAGCTTGGTAATTCGTGATATCGCATCTCATATCTATGTTTCATGATAATATATAATATTCATTGCGAAGTGTCATGTATACCTCGCATACACTTCAAATGAATGTGAATGCGACAGTTCCTAGCTAGGAAATAGTGTTTGCACATATCAACGTATCGAAGCAATAGAGTTCTACAGCTTCTTAAATCGCGATATCGCATCTCATTTCTATGTTTCATGATAAGTTATAATATTCACTGTGCAGTGTTATGAATACCTCATATTCACTTCAAAAGAATGTAAATGCGACACTTCCATGCTTGGAAATAGCGTTTGCAGATGTCTACGTATCGAAGCAATAGTTTTCTAATGCTTCTTAAATCGTCATATCGCATCTCATATATACGTTTCATGATAAGATATAACATTCATTGCGAAGTGTCATGTATACCTCGTATTCCTTTCAAAAGAATGTAAATGCGACACTTCCTTGCGAGGAAGTATCGTTTGCAGATGTCTACGTATCGAAGTAATAGGGATCCAATGCTTCTTAAATCGCCATATCGCTTCTCATTTCTATGTTTCATGATAATGTATAATATTCACTGCGAAGTGTCATGTATACCTCGCATACACTTCAAGTGAGTGTAAATGCGACACTTCCTTGCTAGGAAATAGCGTTTGCAGATGTCTAGGTATCGAAGCAATAGAGTTCTAATGCTTCTTAAATCGCCATATCGCATCTTATTTCTATGTTTCATGATAATATAAAATATTCATTGTGGAGTGTTATGTATACCTCGTATTCACTTCAAAAGAATGTAAATGCGACACTTCCTTGCTAGGAAATAGCGTTTGCAGAAGTTCACATTATCGTAGCAATAGAGTTCTAATGCTTCTCAAAACGCGATATCGCATCCCCTTTCTATGTTACATGATATGGTATAATATTCATTGCGAAGTGTCATGTATACCTAGTATTCACTTCAAAAGAATGTAAATGCGACTCTTCCATGCTAGGAAATAGCGTTTGCAGTTGTCTACGTATCGTAGCAACAGAGTTCTTATGCTTCTCAAAACGCGATATCGCATCTCATTTCTATGTTTCATGATAAGATATAATATTCATTGCGAAGATTCATGTGTACCTCGAATTCACTTCAAGCGAATGTAAATGCGACACTTCCTTGCTAGGAAATATTGTTTGCAGATGTTTGCGCATCGTAGAAATGGAGTTCTAATGATTCTCAGAACGCGATATCGCATCTCATTTCTATGTTTCATGATAAGGTATAATATTCATTGCGAAGTGTTATGTATATCTCGTATTCACTTCAAAAGAATGTATATGCGACAATTCCTTTCTAGGAAGTAGCTCTTGCAGATGTCTACGTATCGCACCAATAGAGTTCTAGTGCTTCGTATATCGCGATATCGCATCTTATTTCTATGTTTCGTGATAAGGTATAATATTCATTGCGAAATGTCATGTATACCTAGTATTCACTTCAAAAGAATGTAAATGCGACACTTCCTTGCTAGGAAGTAGCGCTTGCAGATGTCTACGTATCGTAGCATTAGATTTCTGGTGCATCTTAAATCGCGATATCCCTTCCCATTTCTATGTTTCAAGATAAGATATAATATTCATTGCGAAGTGTCATATACAGCTCGTATTCACTTCAAAAGAATATAAATACGACGCTTCCTTGCTAGGAAATAGCGTTTGCAGATATCTATGTATCGTAGCAATAGAGTTCCAATGCTTCTTAAAACGAGATATCGCATCGAGGTGTTATTTATACATCGTATTCACTTCAAACGAATGTAACTGCGACACTTCCTTGCTAGGAAATAGCGTTTGCAGATGTCTACGTATCGTAGCAATAGAGTTCTAATGCTTCTTAAAACGCAATATCGCATCTCACTTCTATGTTTCATAATAAGATATAATATTCATAGCGAAGTGTCATATATACCTAGTATTCTCTTAAAAAGAATGTAAATGCGACACTTCCTTGCTAGGAAATAGCGTTTGCAGATGTCTCCGTATCGAAGCAGGAGAGCTCTAATGTTTCTTAAAACGCGATATCGCATCTCATTTCCGTGTTTCATGATAAGATATAATATTCATTGCGAAGTGTCATGCATACCTCGTATTCACTTCAAAGGACTGTAAATGCGACACTTCCTTGCTAGGAAATAGCGTTTCCAGATGTCTACGTATCGAAACAATAGTGTTCCAATGCTTCTTAACACGAGATGTCGCATATCATATCTATGTTTCATGATAAGATATAATATTCATTGCGAAGTGTCATGTATACCTCGTATTCACTTCAAATAAATGTAAAGGCGACACTTCCTTCCTAGGAAATAGCGTTTGCAGATGTCTACGTATCGTAGCAATAGAGATCTAATGCATCTTAAAACGAGATGTCGCATTCCATTTCTAAGTTTCGTGATAAGAAATAGTATTCATTGCGAAATGTCACGTATGCCTCGTATTCACTTCAAAAGAAAGTAAATGGACACTTCCATGCTAGGAAATAGCGTTTGCAGATGTCTACGTATCGTATCAGTAGTGTTCTAATTCTTCTTAAATCGCGATATCGCATCTCGTTTCTATGTTTCAAGATACGATATAATATTCAATGCGAAGTGTCATGTATACATCGTATTCACTTCAAAAGAATGTAAATGCGACACTTCCTTGCAAGGAAATAGCGTTTGCACATGTCTACGTATCCAAGCAATAGAATTCTAATGTTTCTTCAAACGTGATATCGCATCTTACTTCTATATTTCATGATAAGATATAATATCCATTGCGAAGTGTCATGTATACCCCGTTTTCACTTCAAAAGAATGTAATTGCGACACTTCCTTGCTAGGAAATAGCGTTTCCAGATGTCTACGTATCGAAACAATAGAGTTCCAATGCTTCTTGAGACGAGATGTCGCATATCATTTCTATGTTTCATGATAAGATATAATATTCATTGCGAAGTGTCATGTATACCTCGTATTCACTTCAAAAGAATGTAAATGCGACACTACCTTGCTAGGAAATAGCGTTTGCAGATGGCACCGTACCGAAGCAATAGAGTTCTATTGCTCCTTAAAAAGCGATATCGCATCTCGATTCTATGTTTTATGATAATATATAATATTCATTGCGAAGTGTCATGTGTACCTCGTACTCACTTCAAAAGGAAGTAAATGCGACACTTCCTTGATAGAAAATAGCGTTTGCAGATGTCTACGTATCGTAGCAATAGAGTTCTAATGCTTCCTAAAACGCGATATCGCACCTCATTTCAATGTTTCGTGATAAGATATAATATTCATTGCGAAGTGTTATGTATACCTCGTCCACACTTCAGAAAGATGTAAACGTCACACATCCTTACTAGGAAATGCGTTTCCATGTGTCTAGGTATCGAAGCAATATAGTTCTAATGCTTCTTAAAACGCGATATCGCATCTCATTTCTATGTTGCATGATAAGATATAATATTCATTGCGAAGTGTTATGTATACCTCATCTACACTGCAAAAGGATGTAAATGCCACACTTCCTTGCTAGGAAATAGCGTTTTCAGTTGTTTATTTATCGGAGCAATGGAGTTCTATTGCTTCATTCAACACGATGTCGCAAGTCATTTCAATGATTCATGGTAAATTGCATTTTTCTATGCAATATGTTACATTTGTCTGCATCTAGACCTTAGAAGGATGTGAATCCTATACTTACTTGCAACAGAATATCTTTTCCAGATCTCTACGTGTCCAAGCAAGACATTTATATTACTTCATGCAACGCAATGTCGCATCTCATTTCAACGTTTCAAAGCAAAGAATCTGTAATCATATATCCATAACATTATGCTTAACTGTTAGAGGTCTTCAATAGAATGTGAACTATATAATTCCATGCAACGGCATGGTGCTCCGTAGTGTCTGTCTGTTAAAGCAATCGAGCTAGAATTCTTATCTGCTTTAAAACTTCATTAGAATGTAAATTCTACAGCTCCATGCAACAGGATTGCCCTTCGTAGTGTCTACATGTCGAGACAATAGAGTACTAATGTATTATACAATGCCATGACTCATCTCATTTCAACGTTTCGAATTAAGTAAGCTGTAATCTTCTATGAAAAGCATTATAATTATCTGCTTCTACTCTACAATAGAATGTGAATTCTATAGATCCAAGCAACAGGAGGGCAGGCCCTCCACCATTCTACTGCCTGCCCTGATGCGGGCAAAGGATTCCCAGGACCACTCAAACCGCGACCAACATCTATCTTATACTCTAACCGATTCATCGTTATGCGTTTTCCATTAAGCTTGCCGGGATCAGTGATATTGATTCGCTCAATCTAAATTATTATTTTCTTTTTAAGTTTCTCGATTTTTTTAGTTTCTCTCACGATATCGTCTATTTCGTTGTACCTTACCCTTACAGTATGGTATATAATCTGTTGTTTGATAAGTCTAGGATTTCCTCTTAATAAATTCAATGCTTCCACATATTCTCTTTCTCTTTCTCTTTAGTTACATTGTTGTTATTTTATGCTTTTCACCCTCCACATTCACTCTCTACACCATCTCGGAACAGGCGTTATACGATTACTGCAGGATGACGCCCCGGTCTCGTTACACCGAGATCGAGTGTTCTCTCTTGCATCCGTTGATTTATATATGTTATATATTGGAGAATATTTCCTCTTATCCTTTGTATTTTTCGAATAAAATTACATTGACAGAAGTACGAGTTAGTTCTGCACGCCTATTTGAAACAACATTAAATCACCTTGTTAAACAATAGTATATTAAATGTGACTTGGACTTTTAAATTTGAATTTATAAACATCTAACAGGTAAATATGTTTTTCTTACTATTCATATCGTTATACATTCAGTGATTTATTGTGTGCTGTGATTTGATATATTAACTGCTTGATTATATTTTACAATGAACTTTGCGTACCAAACATTGTTTTTACTCCTGATGGGAGTGGATAGTTCTTCGTTTTATATTCTTATATCGCACTGATTATAAAAGTATATGATATCCTTTTTATGCAGTTATGTATAATTATGTACATACAAATTCGCGATTAAGTAGCTATGTGTTCAAATTAAATTCCGAATAATGCACTAAAAAGCATCCCAGATAACAAACGGCAAGATGGTAGCGACACCATGCCGGCACTATATTGCCATTTCCGAGGAGTGTCAACTGATTCGTAGTCATCTGTGACCGGATTCGTTAACTAAATTGCCAGAACGTGTTACCAGCACGTTCTAGACAAGCGAATCGCGCAGCACCAGCACCATGGTGACACGCGTATCATCGCTCCATTCATGAATCTCCTCAGCAATGACGCAGGATCACATTTGGCAATGGGGAACATGTGCTTTCATACAAATTAGAACCGTTAGATGTCAGTAGATGTTCAGCATATGGCTATTGATAGACATTTTGATGGTCGTTTTCCTATATTTATAGTTATTGAGCGAGTCGTATATATTTCTTTCAATCCATCATAGACTAAAAATATTATTTATAAAAAAATATTACTTATAAAACAAAAATTCATGCTGTTGCGTCCCTAACTTCGCCTTGTGTAATTTTTGAAATAACATGCTCTCATCGTATTTAATGTAACCCTCAATTGCATGAATTTGTAACAATAAATTGAAGAAAATATATATAAAATAAGTGTATATATTTTTATGACAAAGTAATTATCGACTTTATGGAAAAAATCGCCCTATCGAGCTAGTTTATAGAAAATAATAAAATCGAGTTCTTATATCTTTGTTTTGTGCCGGTGTATCTATTTTGGAATCAAAATAAATAAATTGCGCAGTTTAGTCATTTTTCATATTTGCTTATAATTTTTATGGAAACAGCTTCCCCATTAGTAAATGTCAGCCTACGCCACAACCACGCGTGTAGCTATGGTGAGCTGATAGTGTCATTGTCACGGCCGTGTAGCCCGTGTGCTGTATCTCGGTGCTTTAATGTGCCGTGATACGAATGCCGCCCCAGCACTAACAGTATGCCATTTCGAAAGCTGAGAAGGAGCACTTTGTTAGCACAGTTCTGTCACGGAATTCGTTCCATCCATTGTCATTGGCGTGCCAATTGCTGGCTGTTTGGGATATTGTAGTGCATGAGGCAGACTTGTTCCTTATCATCGTCAAGGAGATGGATTTTCACTCTCCCCTTTTTGAATTTTTTAAATTATTGTTTGGAATTTTTGCCGTTTCTGTATCTCTATGACCGCATTGTGGATTCAACTTATGTACGATCTTTTTGGTCTTCATCTTTTGTTACATGTAATATTATATATGTGATGCACGTTTGTTATGTAATGCTCCGATTTGTAAGCCTCAGATACTTTTATTCTTTGGTAAAGCAACTTATTCGATTAATATATATTTATTAGACATAGATATAAACAATTAGAAAAATGTTATTAAAACGCTATTAAATATGCTGTTGCAATCATATATTTAAGGTCTGAAGATGTAGATGCAATTAATGTCCGATATTTTACGTAATCCAATCGACGTATCGAGTGAGGCTATGAAATATAAAAATCTTTTACTATTCTTCGACCCCTTTACATGTTAAATGAATGATTAGTTCTGCAAGACAAGATGCCTGAATTAGTGAGATATCTAGGAACATAAGTAATTTGTAAGTAACACATCTTTTCTCTTTGATATATTTGCCTTTGCATAGAATAGAACGTATAGATATAATTACCAGTTTTGTACCCATTTCGGTCCAATTCTATTATAGCCTTTGAGCAGAAGTAATATTGATTATACTTGATTTTTACAATAGTTCTTTGATTAACAGATTTTATTAACCTAGAATCATCATTTGACGGATGTATCAATCTACTTTGTAGCTCCATCAGTTTCTTTTTCTGCTCGCTACTTTCCATTTTCAGTTCCGTATACTTATCCTTTATCACCATCATATATGTTGCGTAAAATTATAATAACTTTTTGTCCTCAAATTTTGCGGATATTTCAATTAAATTTCCTTTGATTAAATAAACGGAAATTAAAAAACAGTGGCACGTACCATTTCTTGGAAACGTTGTATCGTAATTTGCATCTGACTGTTTTGAAAGGCACGCACTTTACTTAACGTTTGCAATGATTCGGTTAGCGAAGTAAAGAAATATTCTACTTTCGAAATTGTTGGCTCTTGTATTTCTAAGGCAAATATATTCATCTGTCGACATCGTGAACATTTTTTTTGGCAAACAGTTTTTTGGCAAAATTCCAGAAAAACAAATATACTATAAGTAAAATAATAAACATCATAATATTAAATTTAACTCTGTTCATCGTTGCCTTGTTGGACACATCCATAACAATATATAGGGTGGGGCAGTAATAATTAGCACCTCAGATATCCACGAAACTATAAGTTTCATAGAAGTTTTTGCTAATATAAAATTGCATAGTACAAAGGGCTATGTTAAACATGATAAGATTAGTTTTGAAAAATCGGTTCGAATACGTTTGGTTAGTCTGTTCTTTGTGTCGTTCATTTTATAAGTACTGAGCTGCGGATTCCTGAGGACAGCTCACAAAATTGTTGAACTATGGAAGATTATCATTGTGAATTTGAATCAAAAGGTAATTAAATTCCATTAGATTGTAAACAGATCTCAATGTTTCATTTTAGATAGTAAGATTAAATACTCTTTACAAAACTACAAGAATGGATGCATACCTTTCTGTTATTATTATTTCATAAAGAATTATAATTGCAATTATATAGTTCATTACGATAAAAAATATTTCTCAGAAAATTCTAAATATTAAATTAAAGAATCAAGTAAAACATTTTTAATAATTACGAATATGAAAAATACTTGAACATTCCAATAGAAAGATGTCTAAACAGGAGTTAGAAAAGTCAAACATTCAATTTCAATTCCAGAATTCATCTATAAGAGGTAAAATGTATTGAAAGCTTTAATTACAGTCTTTAATGCAAGCAGTTGGGCAGTATTTCAATTTTTAAGAAAATTGATGAAAGTCAACCATTTTGAAGTGGTCAGAATCTTTGTCGTTTGAGCAATAAGTGAATAACAAATAACTGCATAAATTCCAGGCTTAAAAACTTATGGATTATATCCTATGCAGACTCGTTTATGAGCGAGTTACTAAATAATAATCCACACTAAGTAATCATTTTAAAACTTAAACGATTACATCTCGCTAACTTTCAAAGATATCAGAAGTGTGAAAAGTATGTGGTTTATCAAAAACTCTTCTAAAAGAACGGACGAAGCCAATAGAAATCTTTGTTGAAGTAAGCAAGTTCTAAAGTTCTAAGCAACGCGATGGCCCTTATCTGCCTATGTTTCATAACAAGTAAGTTCTGAATTTCTATGAAATCCGATGGAATTCCTCACTACTAACGTTTCAAAGTAAGTTCTCAAATTCTCAGTTCCACGTTTAAAACTATGTGTGTTCTATATATCTATGTAAAGTGATGGTTCCTATTAGTTGTGACGGTAACCTATATATAGTAAGTCAGGGAAGCTCGAAGGGGTTAATTATCTAAATGCTTTAAGGTGTAAAACGTACTTTAATCTAAAGCGATCTATCGTTCCAAGGTATCCGCTCACGTACAACTTTTCTTGGGCGCCAGCTGCTCAGAAAGTAGCAAAGGGATAGACTACACGTCCCCGGGAACCCTGGGGCGGAACAACCCTTGAAACTTCGAAATGCTCCTCCTCTCGACTATGATTAGCCAAGTACACACACTCAGATCGCGAGATACTGAAGTCACGGCATGTTTATTTATGGTCTCCACGTGGGTTTAAGTAACAAGGGTTACGGGAAACTACGCAACACGCCGCGAATTACCGGGTATCATAACTCGCTTCACGATATAAGATACAATATACAATATGCGACACAAGAAATGGGACGCTTTAGCGAATAAGCTCTCACGTTCTCTTCTTCAGGTTCCTTGAATTCGCTGGTGGTCCTCGGGTCTTCTGGATCCTCCTCGGGGCTCCTTGGTGGAGTGGGCTGTAGGCTTCGGTATTGTTCGGGTCCATCGATCAGTGGACTTCGGCGATTTCGTCTTCTCGCCTTCTTGGATGTCCCTGAGGGGATCCTCCTGATCATTTAAATTGCGTAGCGCCTCGCGCGCCGCGATCCCATGGCCCACCTGCAGGGCCGCTGGACTTTTGACTTCCCTTTAGGGGGTTAAGGATGGTTGAGGACCTTCTCACATCCCAGAGCATTATAAAGCACAGAAGCAGATAAGCATAATGCGATGCATAGAGCTTTACAACCTTCTAACTTACTTTGAACTGTTTATATGAAATGCGGTTTATATGATCTTGCGGTGCATGAAGCATGACAAATTAAATGCTTCGGCACCTGGACATCTAGAAACGCTATCCCCGGGCAAGAAATTGTAGGGTTTACACTCAATTCATGTGCAGAAGCAGATAAACTTAATGCGATGCCATGAATATTACATCTTATCATGAAATATAGAAGTAAGATGCGCAGCCGCGTTTTACGAAGCATTAGAACTCTATTGCTTCCAAACCTTCAGATATAGAAACGGTCAACCGTAGCAAGGAAGTGATGCATTTACATTCATTTGAAGTGTAGAGGAGATATACATAACGCGATGCATTGAAATTACATCTTATCATGTGACATAGACCTGATATGCGATATCGCGTTTTATAAAGAGTTAGAAATCTATTGCTTCGATTCGTAGACATCTAGAAACGCTATTCCGTCGCAAGGAAGTGTGGCATTTACATTCTTTTGAAGTCTAGACAAGGTATACATAACACTTCGTAATGAATATTATATTTTACCATGAAACATAGAAAAGAGCTGCGATATCGCGTTTTAAGAAGCATTAGAACTCTATTGCTTCGATACATAGACATCTGGAAACGTTATTTGCTAGCAAGGAAATGTGGCATTTACCTTCTTTTGAAGTGTAGACGAGGTACACCTAACACTTCGCAATGAATATTACATATTATCATGAAACATAGAAATGAGATGCGATATCGCATTTTCAGTAGCATTAGTACCCTATTGCTTCGTTACGTAGACATCTGGAAACGCTATTTCCTAGCAAGGAATTGTCTCATTTACAATCTTTTGAAGTGAATAGGAGGAAGCCATAATGCTCCAAAATGAATATTATACCTTATCATGAAACATAGAAAGGAGATGCAATATCGCGTTTTGAGAACCATTAGATCTCTATTGCTACGATACGTAGACATCTGCAAGAGCTGCTTGCTAGCAAGGAATTGTCGCATTTACATTCTTTTGAAGTGAATACAAGAAATACATAACACTTCGCAATGAATATTATATCTTATCATGAGACATAGAAGTGGGATGCGATATCTCGTTTTAAGAAACATTAGAACTATATTGCTTCGATACGTAGCAATCAGCAAACAATATTTCCCAGGAAGGAAGTGTCACATTTACATCCATGTAAAGTGTATGCGAAGTATACATAACACTCCACAATGAATATTATATCTTATCACGAAACATAGAAATGAGATGCGATATCGCGTTTTAAGAAGCATTAGAACTCTGCTGCTTCGATTCGTAGACATCTGGAAACGCACTTAATAGCATGGAAGTGTGGCCTTTACATTCCTTTGAAGTGTAGACGAGGTACACTTAACACATCGCAATGAATATTATATCTTTCCAAGAGACAGAGATGAGATGCCATATCGCGTACTGAGAAGCACTAGAACTCTATTGCTTCGACACGTAGACATCTGGAAACGCCATTTCCTAGCAAGGAAGTGTGGCATTTACAATCGTTTGAAGTACAGACGAGGTATACAAGGAAGTGTGGCATTTACAGTCTTTTGAATTGTAGACGAGGTATACACAACACTCCGCAATGCATATTATATCTTATAATGAAACATAGAACTTAGAAGCGATATCGCGTTTTAAGAAGCATTACAACTCTATTGCTTTGATACATAGACATCTGGAAACGTATGTCCTAGCAAGTAAGTGTGGCATTTACATTCCTTGGAAGAGCGGAGGAGGTACACATAACACTCCGCAATGAATATTGTATCTTATCACGAAACATAGAAATGACGTGCGAAATCGCGATCTAAAAAGCATTAGAATTCTCTTGCTTCGATACGTATACTTCTGCAAGCGCTACGTCCTAGAAAGGAAGTGTCGCAATTACATTCTCTGAAGTGAATACGAGGTATACATGACACTTCGCAATGAATATTATATCTTATAATGAAACATAGAAATGAAATGCGATATCTCGTTTTAAGAAGCATTAGAGCTCTATTTCTTTGATACGTAGACATCTGCAAACGCTACTTCCTGGCAAGGAAGTGTCGCATTTACATTCATTTGAAGTGTATCCGAGGTATACATGACACTTTGCAATGAATATTATATCTTATCATCAAACATAGGAATGAGATGCGATATCGCGTTTTAAGAAGTGTCAGAACTCTATTGCCTCGATAAGTAGACATCTGCAGACGCCATTTCCCAGCAAGGAAGTGTCGCATTTACATTCGTTTGGAGTGAATAGGAGGTATATATGACACTTCGCAATAGATATTATATCTTATCACGAAACATAGAAATGAAATACGACATCTCGTTTTAAGAAGCATTAGGACTATATTGCTACGATACGTAGACATCTGCAAACTCTATTTCCTAGCTAGCAATAGTCGCATTTACATTCTTCTGGAGTGAATACGAGGTATACATGACAATTCGCAATGAACATTATATCTTATCATGTAACATAGAAGTGAGAAGCGATATCGCGTTTTAAGAAACATTAGAACCCTATTGGCTCGATGCGGAGACACCTGAATACGCTATTTCCTGGCAAGGAAATGTCGCATTTACATTCGTTTGGAGTGAATACCAGGTATACATGACGCTTCGCAATGAATATTATATCTTATCATGAAACATAGAAGAGGGATGCGATATCGCGTTTTAAGCAGTATTAGAACTCTATTGCTACGATACGTAGACATATGCAAGCGCTATTTCCTAGCATGGATGTGCCGCATTTACTTTCTTTTGAAGTGAATACCAGGTACACGTGACACTCCGCAATGAATATTATAACTTATCACGAAACATAGAAATGAGTTGCGATATCCCGATGTAAGCAGCGTAAGAACTCTATTGCTACGATACGAAGACATCTGCAGACGCTATTTCCTAGCAAGGCAGTGGTGCATTAACATTCCTTTGAAGTGAATACGAGGTATACATGACACTTCGCAATGAATATTATATTTTATCATGAAACATAGAAATGAGATGCGATATCGCGTTTTGAGAAGCATTAGAACTCTACTGCTACGATACGTAGACATCTGCAAACGCTATTTCCTAGCAAGGAGTTGTCGCATTTACAATCTTTTGAAGTGAATGCGAGGTATACATAACACTCCACAATGAATATTACATCTTATCATGAAACATAGAAATGAGATGCGAAATCGCGATTTAGAAAGCATTAGAACTCTCTTGCTACAATACGTAGACATATGCAAACGCTATTTCCTAGCAAAGAAGTATAGCATTTTCATTCCATTGAAGTGAATACGAGGTATACATGACACTTCGCAATGAATATTTTATCTCATCATGAAACATAGAAATGTGATGCGACATCTCGTCTTAAGAAGCATTACAACTCCATTGTTTCGATACGTAGCCATCTGCAAACGCTATTTCCTAGCAAGGAAGTGTCGCATTTACATTCTTTTGAAGTGAATACGAGGTATACAAGACACTTCGCAATGAATATTATATCTTATCATGAAACATAGAATTGAGATGCGATATCGCGTTTTAAGAAACATTGGAACTCTGTCGCTACGATACGTAGACATCTGCAATCGCTATTTCCTAGCATGTAAGTGTCGCATTTACATTCTTTAGAAGTGAGTACGAAATATACGTGACACTTCGAAATGAGTATTATATCTTATCATGAAAAATAGAAATGTGATGCGATATCGCGTTTTAAGAAGCATTAGAACTCTATTGCTAATATACGTAGAAATCTGCAAACGCAATTTCCTAGCAAGGAAGTGTCGCATTTACATTCCATTGAAGTAAATACGAGGTATACATAACATTACACAATGAATATTATATCTTATTACGAAACATTGAAATGAGATGCGATATCGCGATTTAAGAAGCATTAGAACTCTATTGCTTCGATACGTAGATATCTGTAGACGCTATTTCCTAGCAAGGAAGTGTCGCATTTACATTCTTTTGAGGTGAGTACGAGGTATCACGTCCGGTGAAACTATTTTCCGTTTCTCCGGATGCTTTTCGACACGAGCTTATTTTTCGGAAATAGAAATACGATTGCTGAACCCCACATTGAGGTGGCTAACGATCTAGAACTAGAGGTTTCGACTCCTCGGTAGGAGATCTCGAGTCAGAGTGTGTGCTCTGGTGACGCGTCTCTGACCTCCTCGGTTCGCGGGGCGCTACGGTCGCGGACGCTCGTGGTAGGGAGATCGCGGTCCCGCGAGTGGGGGACTCGCGTCTCGAGACGGAGAGCGCCCGGTCCAGCGAGTGGGGACCCGCGGCTCGTGGTGGAGCTAGCGGCGCATGCCGCAGGCCGGACGCACCTTACTTAGTGTAACTTAGATCTAGGAATTCTTATATATGCGTCATGATATGGTATGTATGTCCTAGCTTAGAAGTAATATATAGGTTCTAGCAGATCCTGTTCCCGGAATTGGAAAAGACCCCATTCAAGTGATGGGCTGCGGCTACGTCTTCCTGCTGGAAGGAATCCTCGGTGCGAGGGAGATAGGGCTGCCCGTCCTTTGTGCGGGCGAGACAGGTATACTCGGTGGTGCGAGTGAGACACTGGTGCCCGGTACGAGCGAGACAGGTATACTCGGCGGTGCAAGTGAGGCAGCGGAACTCGGTGTGAGTGAGCGCGTGCAGGTATGCGCACGCGAACACTTCCAGTTGCTGGTTCTGCAGGCGAGTTTGGCTGGTTGCATGCGTCCAGGGGTTGATACTGGGGGGTGCGAGAAGGTTGATGGGTGGCAGGCGGTACGCCTGATGTCACACAATGCGACACTTCCTTTCTAAGAAAATAAGTTCCCAATATATCTCTGTATCGAAGCTATAAAGTTCTAATTCTCCTTAAAACGCGATATCGCACCTTATCTCTATGTCTCATGATAAGATATAATATTCATTGCGAGGTGTTATGTATTCCTCGTCTACACTTCAAATGAATGTAAATGCGACACTTCCTTTCTAGGAAATAGCGTCTCCAGATATCTACGTATCGTAGCAATAGAGTTCTAATGCTTCTTAAAACGCGATATTGCATCTCATTTCTATGTGTCATGATAAGATATAATATTCGTTGCGAAGTGTCATATACACCTCGTATTCACTACAAAAGAATGTAAATGCGACACTTCCTTGCTAGGACGTAGCGTTTGCAGATGTCTACGTATCGAATCAAGAGAGTTCTAATGCTTTTTAAATCGCGATTTCGCATGTCATTTCTATGTTTCGTGATAAGATATAATATTCATTGCGAAGTGTCATGTATACCTCGTATTCACTTCAAAAGAATGTAAATGCGACACTTCCTTGCTAGGACGTAGCGTTTGCAGATGTCTACGTATCGAAGCAAGAGAGTTCGAATGCTTTTTAAATCGCGATTTCGCATGTCATTTCTATGTTTCGTGATAAGATATAATATTCATTGAGCAGTGTTATGTATACCTCTAATTCACATCAAATGAATGTAATTGCGACACATCCTTGCTAGGAAATAGCGTTTGCAGATATCTACATATAATAGCAATAGAGTTCCAATGCTTCTTTAAACGCGATATCGCATCCCGTTTCTATGTTTCGTGATAAGGTATAATATTCATTGCGAAGTGTCATGTATACCTCCTATTCACTTCAAAGGAATGTAAATGCGACACTTCTTTGCTAGGAATTAGCGTTTGCAGATGCCTACATATCGTAGCAATAGAATTCTAATGCTACTTAAATCGCGATATCGCATCTCATTTCTATGTTTCGTGATAAGATGTAATATTAATTGCGATGTGTCATGTATACCTCGTATTCACTTCAAAAGAATGTAAATGCGACTATTGCTTGCTAGCAAATAGCGTTTGCAGATGTCTACGTATCGTAAGAATAGAGTTCTAATGCTACTTAAGTCGCGATATCGCATCCCATTTATATGTTTCGTGATAAGATATAATATTCATTGCGAAATGTCACGTATACCCCGTATTCACTCCAAACGAATATAAGTGCGACACTTCCTTGCTAGGAAATAGCGTATTCAGATGTCTACGTATCGTAGCAATAGAGTTCTAATGCTGCTTAAGTCGCGAAATCGCATCTCATTTCTATGTTTCGTGATAAGATATAATATTCATTGCGAAATGTCATGTATACCTCGTATTCACTCCAAACGAATGTAAATGCGACTATTGCTTACTAGGAAATAGCGTTTGCAGATGTCTACGCATCGAGGCAATAGAGTTCTAATGCTTCTTAAATGCGATGTCGCATCTCATTTATATGTTTCGTGATAAGATGTAATATTCATTGCGAAGTGTCATGTACACCTCGTATTCACTTCAAAAGAATGTAAATGCAACACTTCCATGTTAGGAAATAGCGTCTGCAGATGTCTACGCGTCGAGGACATAGAGTTCTAATGCTACTTAAATCGCGATATCTCATCTCATTTATATGCTTCATGATAAGATATTTTATTCATTGCGAAGTGTCATGTATACATCGTATTCACTTCAAATGAATGAAAATGCTATACTTCTTTGCTAGGAAATAGCGTTTGCATATGTCTACGTATTGTAGCAAGAGAGTTCTAATGCTTTTTAAATCGCGATTTCGCATCTCATTTCTATGTTTCATGATAAGATGTAATATTCATTGTGGAGTGTTATGTATACCTCGCATTCACTTCAAAAGAATGTAAATGCCACAACTCCTTGCTAGGAAATAGCGTTTGCAGATGTCTACGTATCGTTGCAGTAGAGTTCTAATGCTTCTCAAAACGCGATATCGCATCTCATTTCTATGTTGCATGATAAAATATAATATTCATTGCGAAGTGTCATGTATACCTCGCATTCACTTCAAAGGAATGTAAATGCACCACTGCCTTGCTAGGAAATAGCGTCTGCAGATGTCTACGTATCGTAGCAATAGAGTTCTAATACTGCTTAAAACGCGATATCGCATCCCTCTTCTATGTTTCATGATAAGATATAATATTCATTGCGAAGTTTCACTTATACCTCGTATTCACTTCAAATGAATGTAAATGCGACACTTCCTTTCTAGGAAATAGCGTTTGCAGATATCTTCGTATCGTAGCAATAGCGTTCTGACATTTCTTAAAACGCGATATCGCACCTCATTTCCCTGTTTCATGATAAGATATAGTATTCATTGCGAAGTGTCATGTATACCTCGTATTCACTTCAAATAAATGTAAATGCGACACTTCCTTACTAGGAAATAGCGACTGCAAATGTCTCCGTATCGAAGCAATAGAGTTCTAATGCTTCTTAAATCGCTATATCGCATCTCATTCCTATGTTTCGTGGTAGGGTATAATATTCATTGCGAAGTGTCATGTATGCCTCTTATTCACTTCAAAAGAATGTAAATGCGACAATTACTTGCTAGGAAATAGCGACTGCAGATGTCTCCGTATCGAAGCAATTGTGTCCTAATGCATCTTAAATCGCTATATCGCATCTCATTTCTATGTTTCACGATAAGATATAATATTCATTGTGGAGTGTTATGTATACCTCGCATTCACTTCAAAAGAATGTAAATGCGACATTTCCTGGCTAGGAAATAGCGTTTGCTGATGTCTACGTATCGTAGCAATAGAGTTCTAACGATTCTTAGAACGCGATATCGCATTTCATTTCGATGTTTCATGATCAGATATAATATTCTTTACGAAGTGTCATGTATACCTCGTATTCACTTCAAATAAATGTAAACACTTCCTTACTAGGAAATAGCGGCTGCAGATGCGTCCGTATCGAGGCAATAGAGTTCTAATGCTTCTTAAATCGCTATATCGCATCTCGTTCCTATGTTTCGTGGTAGGGTATAATATTCATTGCGAAGTGTCACGTATGCCTCTTATTCACTTCAAAAGAATGTAAATGCGACAATTACTTGCTAGGAAATAGCGACTGCAGATGTCTCCGTATCGAAGCAATAGTGTCCTAATGCTTCTTAAATCGCTATATCGCATCTCATTTCTATGTTTCACGATAAGATATAATATTCATTGCGGAGTGTTATGTATACCTCGCATTCACTTCAAAAGAATGTAAATGCGACATTTCCTGGCTAGGAAATAGCGTTTGCTGATGTCTACGTATCGTAGCAATAGAGTTCTAACGATTCTTAGAACGCGATATCGCATTTCATTTCGATGTTTCATGATAAGATATAATATTCTTTGCGAAGTGTCATGTATACCTCGTATTCACTTCAAATAAATGTAAACACTTCCTTACTAGGAAATAGCGGCTGCAGATGTGTCCGTATCGAGGCAATAGAGTTCTAATGCTTCTTAAATCGCTATATTGCATCTCATTCCTATGTATCGTGATAAGGTATAATATTCATTGCGAAGTGACAAGTATGCCTCTTATTCACTTCAAAAGAATGTAAATGCGACACTTCCTTGCTAGAAAATAGCGTTTCCAGATATCTACGTACCGTAGCAATATTGTTCTTATGCTTCTTAAAACGGGATATCGCATCTCATTTCTATGTTTACTGACAAGATATAATATACATTGCGAAGTGTCATTTATACCTCGTATTCACCTCAAAAGAATGTAAGTGCGACACATCCTTGCTAGGAAATAGCGTCTGCAGATGTCTACGCGTCGCCGCAATACAGTTCTAATGCTTCTTAGAACGCGATATCGCATCTCTCCTCTATGATTCATGATAAGATATAATATTCATTGCGAGGTGCAATCAATACCTCGTATTCACTTCAAAAGAATGTAAGTGCCACACTTCCACGCTAGGAAATAGCGTATTCAAATGTCTACGTATCGTAGCAATAGATTTCTAATGCTACTTAAATCGCGATATCGCATCTCATGTCTACGTTTCGTGATAAGATGTAACATTCATTGCGAAGTGTCATGTACACTTCGTATTCTCTTCAAAAGAATGTAAATGCGACACTTCCATGCTAGGAAATAGCGTCTGCAGCTGTCTACGCGTCGAGGCAATAGAGTTCTAATGCTTCTTAAAACGCGATATCGCACCTCACTTCTATGTTTCATGATAAGATACAATATTCATTGCGAAGTGTCATGTATACCTCGTATTCACTTTAAAAGAATGTAAATGCGACACTTCCATGCTAGGAGATTGCGTCTGCAGATGTCTACGCGTCGAGGCAATAGAGTTCTAATGCTTCTTCAAACGCGATATCGCATCTCATTTCTATGTTTCGTGATAAGATGTAATGTTCATTGCGAAGTGTCATGTATACCTCGTATTCACATCAAATGAATGTAAATGCGACTATTGCTTGCTAGGAAATAGCGTTTGTAGATGTCTACGTATCGTAGCAATAGAGTTCTAGTGCTCCTTAAATCGCGATATCGCATCTCACTTCTATGTTTCGAGATAAGATATAATATTCATTGCGATGTGTCATGTACTCCTCGCATTCACTTCAAAAGAATGTAAATGCCACACTTCCATGCTAGGAAATAGCGTTTGCAGATGTCTACGTATCGTAGCAATAGAGTTCTAATGCTACTTAAAACGAGATGTCGTATTTCCTTCTTATGTTTCGTAATAAGATATAATATTCATTGTGCAATGTCATGTATACCTCGTATTCACTTCAATGGAATGTAAGTGCGACATTTCCTTGCTAGCTACGTATCACAGCAATGGAGTACTAATGCTTCTTCAAACGAGATGTCGTATTTCATTTTTATGTTTCGTAATGAGATATAATATTCATTGTGCAATGTTATGTATACCTCGTATTCACTTCAATGGAATGTAAGTGCGACATTTCCTTGCAAGGAAATAGAGTTTGCAGATGTTTACCTATATTAGCAATAGAGCTCTAATGCTTCTCAAAACGCGATATAGCACCTCATTCCGATGTTTCATGATAAGATATAATATTCTTTGCGAAATGTCATGTATACCTCGTAATCACTACAAAAGAATGTAAATGCGACACTTCCATGCTAGGAAATGGCGTTTGCAGATGTCTACGTATCGTAGCAATAGAGTTCTATTGCTTCTTAAAACGAGATGTCGCATTTCACTTCTATGTTTCGTGATAAGATATGACATTCATTTTGGAGTGTTACGTATACCACGTATTCGCTTCAAAAGAATGTAAATGCGAAACTTCCATGCTAGGAAATGGCGTTTGCAGATGTCTACGTATCGTAGCAATAGAGTTCTATTGCTTCTTAAAACGAGATGTCGCATTTCACTTCTATGGTTCGTGATAAGATATGACATTCATTTTGGAGTGTTACGTATACCTCGTATTCGCTTCAAAAGAATGTAAATGCGACACTTCCATGCCTGGAAATAGCGTTTGCAGATGTCTACGTATCGTAGCAATAGAGTTCTAATGCTTGTCAAAACGCGATGTCGAAACTCATTCCTATGTTTCATGATAAGATGTAATATTCATTGCGAAGTGTCATGTATATCTCGTATTCACTTCAAAAGAATGTAAATGCGAAACTTCCATGCTAGGAAATAGCGTTTGCAGATGTCTACGTATCGTAGCAATAGAGTTCTAATGCTTCTTAAAACGCCATATCGCATCTCACTTCTATGTTTCGAGATAAGATATAATATTCATTGCGAAGTGTCCTGTATACGTCGATTTCTCTTCACAAGAATGTGAATGTAACACTTCCTTGCTTGGAAATAACGTTTGCAGATGTCTACGCATCGTAGCAATAGAGTTCTAGTGCTTCTTAAATCGCGATATAGCATCTCACTTCTATGTTTCGAGATAAGATATAATATTCATTGCGAAATGTCATGTATACCTCGTATTAACTGCAAATGAATGTAAATGCGACACTTCCATGCTAGGAAATAGCGTTTGCAGATGTATACGTATCGTAGCAATAGAGTTCTGGTGCTTCTCAAAACGCGATATCGCTTCTCACTTCTATGTTTCATGATAAGATATAATATTCATTGCGAAATGTCATGTATACCTCGTACTCACATCACAAGAATGTAAAAGCGGCACTTCCTTCCTAGGAAGTAGCGCTTGCAGATGTCTACGTATCGAAGCAATAGTGTTCTAATGCTTCTCAAAACGCGATATCGCAACTCATTCCTATGTTTCATGATAAGATATAATATTCATTCCGATGTGTCATGTATATCTCGTATACACTTCAAAAGAATGTAAGTGCGAAACATCCATGCTAGGAAATAGCGTTTGCAGATGTCCACGCATCGTAGCAATAGAGTTCTAGTGCTTCTTAGAACGCAATATCGCTACTTATTTCTATGTTTCATGATAAGGTGAAATATTCATTGTGGAGTGTTATGTATACCTCGTATTCACTTCAAAAGAATGTAAGTGCGACACTTCCTTGCTATTAAACAGCGTTTGCAGATGTCTGCGTATCGTAGCAAAAGTTTTCTAATGCTTCTTAAATCGCGTTATCGCATCTCATTCCTATGTTTCGTGATAAGATACAATATTCATTGCGAAGTGTCATGTATATCTCGTATTCACTTCAAGAGAATGTAAATGCGACTCTCCTTGCTAGGAAATAGCGTTTGCAGATATCTACGTATCGTAGCAATAGAGTTCTAATGCCTCACAAAACGCGATAACGCATCTCATTCCTATGTTTCATGATGAGATATAATTCTCATTGCGAAGTGTCATGTATATCTCGTAATCACTTCAAAAGAATGTAAATGCGACTCTCCTTGCTAGGAAATGGCGTTTGCATATGTCTACGTGTCGTAGCAATAGAGTTCTAGTGCTTCTCAAAACGCGATATCGCATCTCACTTCTATGTCTCGAGATAAGATAGAATATTCATTGCGAAGTGTCACGTATACCTCGTATTCACTTGAAAAGAATGTAAATGCGACACTTGCATGCTTGGAAATAGCGTTTGCAGATGTCTACGTATCGTAGCAATAGAGTTCTAATGCTCCTTAGATCGCGATATCGCACCTCATTTCTATGTTTCGTGATAAATCATAATATTCATTCCGAACTGTCATGTATACCTCGAATTCACTTCAAAAGAATGTAAATGCGACACTTCCTTGCTAGGAAGTAGCGCTTGCAGATGTCTACGTCTCGTAGCAATAGTGTTCTAATGCTTCTCAAAACGCGATATCGCATCTCATTTCTATGCTTCATGATAAGATATAATATTCATTGCGAAGTGTCATGTATACCTCGCATTCACTTCAAAAGAATGTAAATGCAACTATTGCTTGCTAGGAAGTAGCGTTTGCAGATGCCTACGTATCGTAGCAATAGAGTTCTAATGCTCCTTAGATCGCGATATCGCACCTCATTCCTATGTTTCGTGATAAATCATAATATTCATTCCGAAGTGTCATGTATACCGCGAATTCACTTCAAAAGAATGTAAATGCGACACTTCCTTGCTAGGAAGTAGCGCTTGCAGATGTCTACGTCTCGTAGCAATAGTGTTCTAATGCTTCTCAAAACGCGATATCGCATCTCATTTCTATGCTTCATGATAAGATACAATATTCATTGCGAAGTGTCGTGTATACCTCGTATTCACTTCAAAAGAATGAAAATGCGACACTTCCATGCTAGGAAATAGTGTCTGCAGATGTCTACGCGTCGAGGCAATAAGGTTCTAATGCTTCTTAAAACGCGATATCGCATCTCACTTCTATGATTCATGATAAGATATAATATTCATTGCGAAGTGTCATGTATACCTCGTATTCACTTCAAAAGAATGTAAATGCGACTATTCCTTGCTAGGAAACAGCGTATTCAGATGTCTACGTATCGTAGCAATAGAGTTCTAATGCTACTTAAATCGCGATATCTCATCTCATTTCTATGTTTCGTGACAAGATATAATATTCATCGCGAAGTGTCATGTATACCTCGTATTCACTTCAAAAGAATGTAAGTGCGACACTTCCATGCTAGGAAATAGCGTTTGCTGATGTCTCCGCATCGATGGCATCGAGTTCTAATGCTTCGTAAAACGCGATATCGCATCTCTCTTCTATGTTTCATGATAAGATATAATATTCATTGCGAAGTGTCATGTATACCTGGCATCAACTTCAAAAGAATGTAAATGCCACACTTCCATGCTAGGAAATAGCGTTTGCTGATGTCTCCGCATCGATGCCATAGAGTTTTAATTCTTCTTAAAACGCGATATCGCATCTCTCTTCTATGTTTCATGATAAGATATAATATTCATTGCGAGGTGTCAAGTATACCTCGCATTCACTTCAAAAGAATGTAAATGCAACTATTGCTTGCTAGGAAGTTGCGTTTGCAGATGCCTACGTATCGTAGCAATAGAGTTCTAATGCTCCTTAGATCGCGATATCGCACCTCATTTCTATGTTTCGTGATAAATCGTAATATTCATTCCGAAGTGTCATGTATACCTCGAATTCACTTCAAATGAATGTAAATGCGACACTTCCTTGCTAGGAAATAGAGTTTGCAGTTGTCTACGTATCGAAGCAATAGAGTTCTAATGCTCCTTAAATCGCCATATCGCATCTCATTTGTATGTTTCATGATAAGATATAATATTAACTGTGCAGTGTTATGTATACCTCGTATTCACTTCAAAAGAATGTAACTGCGACACTTCCTTGCTTGGAAATAGCGTTAGCAGATGTCTACGCATCGAAGCAATAGATTTCTAAAGCTTGCTAATTCGCGATATCGCATCTCATATCTATGTTTCATGATAATTTATAATATTCGTTGCGAAGTGTCATGTGTACCTCGCGAACACTTCAAATGAATGTAAATGCGACACTTCCTTGCTAGCAAATAGCGTTTGCAGATATCTAAGAATCGAAGCAATAGAGTTCTAAAGCTTCTTAAATCGCGATATAGCATCTCATTTCTATGTTTCATGATAAGATATAATATTCATTGTGCAGTGTTATGTATACCTCGTACCCACATCAAAAGAATGTAAATGCGACCAATCCTTGCTTGGAAGTAGCTTTTGCAGATGTCTACGTATCGTAGAAATAGAGTACTAATGCTTCTTAAATCGTCATATCGCATGTCATTTCTATGTTTCGTGATAAGATATAATATACACTGTGCAGTGTTATGTATACCTCGTATTCACATCAAAAGATTGTAAATGCGACACTTCCTTGCTAGGAAATAGCGTTTGCAGATGTCTACGTATCGAAGCAATAGAGCTCTAATGCTACATAAATCGTCATAGCGCATCTCATTTCTACGTTCCATGATAAGATATAATATTCATTGTGCATTGTTATGTATATCTCGTCTATACTTCGATGAATGTAAATGCGACACTTCCTTGCTAGGAAGTAGCGTTTGCAGATGTCTACATATCGTGGTATTAGAGTTCTAATGCTTCTCAAAACCCGATATCGCTTCTCATTTCTATGTTTCATGATAATATATAATATTCATTGCGAAGTGTCATGTATACCTCGCATACACTTAAAATGAATGCAAATGCGACACTTCCTTGCTAGGAAATAGCGTTTGCAGATGTCTACTTATCGAAGCAATAGATATCTGATGCTTCATAAATCGCCATATCACATCTCATCTCTATGTTTCATGATAAGATATAATATTCATTGCGAAGTGGCATGTATACCTCGTATTCACTTCAAAAGAATGTAAACGCGACACTTCCTTGCCAGGAAATAGCGTTTGCAGATGTCTACGTATCGTAGCATTAAGGTTCTAATGCTTCTCAAAACGCGATATCGATACTCATTACTATGTTTCATGATAATATATAATATTCACTGTGGAGTGTTATGTATACCTCGTACCCACTTCAAAAGAATGTAAATGCGACACTTCCTTGCTTGGAAATAGCGTTTGCAGATGTGTACGCATAGAAGCAATAGATTTCTAAAGCTTGCTAATTCGCGGTATCGCATCTCATATATATGTTTCATGATAATTTATAATATTCATTGCGAAGTGTCATGTATACCTCGCATGCACTTCAAATGAAAGTGAATGCGACAGTTCCTGGCTAGGAAATAGTGTTTGCAGATATCTACGTATCGAAGCAATAGAGTTCTAATGCTTCTTAAATAGCCGTATTACATCTCATTTCTATGTTTCATGATAAGATATAATATTCATAGTGGAATGTTATGTATACCTCGTATTCACTTCAAAAGAATGTAACCACGACACTTCCTTGCCAGGCAATAGCGTTTGCAGGTGTCTACGTATCGTAGCATTAGAGTTCTAATGCTTCTCAAAACGCCATATCGCTAGTCATTACTATGTTTCATGATAATATATAATATTCATTGTGGAGTGTTATGTATACCTCGTATTCACTTCAAAAGAATGTAAATGCGACACGTCCTTGCTTGGAAATAACGGTTGCAGATGTCTACGTATCGAAGAAATAGATCTCTAAAGCTTGCTAATTCGCGATATCGCATCTCATATCTATGTTTCATGATAATTTATAATATTCATTGCGAAGTGTCACGTATACCTCGCATACACTTCGAATGAATGTGAATGCGACAGTTCCTTGCTAGGAAATAGCGTTTGCAGATACCTACGTATCGAAGCAATAGAGTTCTAATGCTTCTTAAATAGTCATATCGCATCTTATATCTACGTTTCCTGATAAGATATAATATTCATTGCGAAGTGTTATGTATACCTCGTATTCACTTCAAAGGAATGTAAACGCGACACTTCCTTGCTAGGAAGTAGCGATTGCAGATGTCTACGTATCGAAGCAATAGATTTCTAATGCTTCTTAAATCGCCATATCGCATCTCACTTCTATGTTTCATGATAAGATATAATATTCGTTGTTCAGTGTTATGTATATCTCGTCTATACTTCAAATGAATGTAAATGCGACACTTCCTTCCTAGGAAATAGCGTTTGCAGATGTCTACGTATCGAAGCAATAGGGTTCTAATGCTTCTTAAGTCGCGATATCGCATCTCATTTCTATGTTTCATGGTAAGATATAATATCCATTGTGCAGTGTTATGTATACCTTGTATTCACCTCAAAAGAATGTAAATGCGACACTTCCTTGCTAGGAAATAGCGTTTGCAGATGTCTACGTATCGAAGCAATAGAGTTCTAATGCTTCTTAAATCGCCATATCGCAACTCATTTCTATGTTTCATGATAAGATATAATATTCACTGTGCAGTGTTATGTATACCTCGTATTCACTTCAAAAGTATGTAAATGCGACACTTCCTTGCTAGGAAATAGCGTTTGCAGATGTCTACGTATTGTAGCATTAGTGCTCTAATGCTTCTCAAAACGCGACGTCGTTTCTCATTTCTATGTTTCATGATAGTATTTAATATTCATTGCGTAGTGTCATGTATACCTCGCATACACTTCAAATGAATGTAAATGCGACACATCCTTGCTAGGAAATAGCGTTTGCAGATGTCTACGTATCGAAGCAATATAATTCTAGTGCTTCTTAAGTCGCGATATCGCATCTCATTTCTATGCTTCATGATAAGATATAATATCCATTGTGCAGTGTTATGTATACCTCGTATTCACCTCAAAAGAATGTAAATGCGACACTTCCTTGCTAGGAAATAGCGTTTGCAGATGTCTACATACCGTAGCAATATAGTTCTAATGCATCTTAAATCGCCATATCGCAACACATTTCTATGTTTCATGATAAGATATAATATACACTGTGCAGTGTTATGTATACCTCGTATTCACATCAAAAGATTGTAAATGCGACACTTCCTTGCTAGGAAATAGCGTTTGCAGATGTCTACGTATCGAAGCAATAGAGCTCTAATGCTACATAAATCGTCATATCGCATCTCATTTCTATGTTTCATGATAAGATATAATATACACTGTGCAGTGTTATGTATACCTCGTATTCACATCAAAAGAATGTAAATGCGACACTTCCTTGCTAGGAAATAGCGTTTGCAGATGTCTACGTATCGTAGCATTAGTGCTCTAATGCTTCTCAAAACGCGACATCGTTTCTCATTTCTATGTTTCATGATAGTATATAATATTCATTGAGTAGTGTCATGTATACCTCGCATACACTCCAAATGAATGTAAATGCGGCATTTCCTTGCTAGGAAATAGCGTTTGCAGATGTCTACGTATCGAAGCAATAGAGTTCTAATGCTTCTTAAATCGTCGCATCGCATCTGATTTCTATGTTTCATGATAGGATATAGTATTCATTGCTAAGTGTCATGTATTCCTCGTATTCACTTCAAGAGAATGTATAGACGACACTTCCTTCCTAGGAAATAGCGTTTGCAGATGTCTACGTATCGAAGCAATAGAGTTCTAATGCTTGCTAATTCGTGATATCGCATCTCATTTCTATGTTTCATGATAATATATAGTATTCGTTGCGAAGTGTCATGTATACCTCGCATACGCTTCAAATGAATGTAAGTGCGACGGTTCTTTGCTAGGAAATAGCGTTCGCAGATATCTACGTATCGAAGAAAAAGTGTTCTAAAGCATCTTAAATCGCGATATCGCATCTCATTTCTATGTTTCATTATAAGATATAATATTCATTGTGCAGTGTTATGTATACCTCGTATTCACTTCAAAAGAATGTAAATGCGACACTTCCTTGCTGGGAAATAGCGTTTGCAGATGTCTACGTATCGAGGCAATAGAGTTCTAAACTTGTTAATTCGCGATATCGCATCTCATTTCTATGTTCCATGATAATATATAATATTCATTGCGAAGTGTTATGTATACCTCGTCTCCATTCAAAAGAATGTAAATGCGACACTTCCTTGCTAGGAAGTAGCGTTTGCAGATGTCTACGTATCGAGGCAAAAGAGTTCTAAAGCTTCTTAAATCGCGATACTGCATCTCATTTCTATGTTTCATGATAAGATATAATATTCATTGTGCAGTGTTAAGTATACCCCGTATTGACGTCAAAAGTAAGTAAATGCGACACTTCCCTGTTAGGAAATGACGTTTGCAGATGTCTACGTATCGTAGCAATAGAGTTCTAATGCTTCTTATATCGCGATATCGTATCTCATTTCTATGTTTCATGATAAGAGATAATATTAATTGCGAAGTGTCATGTATACCTCGAATTTACATAAAAAGAATGTAAATGCGACACTTCCTTGCTAGGAAATAGCATTTGCAGATGTCTACGTATCTAAACAATAGAGTTCTAATGCTTCTTAATACGCCATATCGCATATCATTTCTATGTCTCATGATAAGATGTAATATTCATTGCGGAGTGTTATGTATATCTCGTCTACACTTCATAGGCATGTAAATTCCAAACTATCTTGCCACGAAATAGTAATTCTAGATGTCAGGCGTGACACCTGCCACCCTGCGGCGTGCTCCAGGTCCAGCAACCGCTCATCCGTCAGCATCTGCAACCGCAGCATACGTGCGAGGACCGGACGGCGTCCCGGCGCCTCAGGACGAGGAGACAGAGCTACAAGGACGTAGAGTACAGCAGCACGTACCCACATACTTACCCTCCATACGTGTAACCTTAGGTTAAGCACGCTACACGACTGTGTACATACACACAACAACACACACGTCGAATTCCAAGTTCGATTAGAGATAATCTGCGATGCGCTCGCGCGCACACTCGACGCTCGCGGCTCGCGCTCAACGTGAGCCGCACCCCACTCCGACCGGCCGCCCCATCACGAGGGCCCAGAGTCTCGCGCGCGGCGCGATCCGAGGAGGTGGCGAACGTGCTTCCGATACGAGGCTTCTAATCCGAACGCCGAACCGAGCAAATCGAATCTGCCTCCGCTGTATCCTGCAGCGAGCTACCAGCTCCAATGCAGTCGTTTCTATTCCATCTCCCATAGAGGAGTCTTTATTATAACTTAGTCTCATCTCTATTTCATTTTGTACTCATATTTAGTAACATAGTCTTAGTGTTTGTATTAGGATAGTATTCATAGAATATACACTAATTTTACCCGATTCGATGTCTCTTTATTATACTACAATCTCCTTCGACTCTATTCCACGAGTACGCTCGCGTATTATTACTATTTCGCACTCTTTCATCTGCGACAGTCTTGAAGCTGGACGGTTAGACCGAACCAACGCTTAGTCGCTCTTACTTCACCTCTGCCGCAACAAGGGTGTCTTGAACTAAGGTCGATCCCGGTAAGATAGAGCGAACCAGCGCTTAGGCGTGCCGTCGTCCTCCTGTGTGCAAGTACCCACGATGAACTCTGAGCTTTCTATGAAGCGTACTCGACGCGCGGGGAGGAAAGAGTTCCTACGTCGTCTCGTCCGCTAATACGTGGGCAGTGCCTCCGTGTATCCGAAGATCTACACTGCGGTTCCTGTTACTGCAAGGGTAACCTTCGCCGCCATACGTCCCGTTCGAGTTTAGAAACGTCCTGTCTCGACACCCGCACCTTCCAGCCAGAGTTCGCCTGCCTGGAAGCTCATTCCGATCGACGCTCCAGCGTTCCAACCGTACGCAGCTACAATTCCGGACACGGATCCACGGCGCATTGGATACCTGCAACGAGAATCAAACATTACTATCCAGTCGTCGAAAGGTAAGTATTAGATATAATACTTGGTTAAATCGGGTCCGACCGCCAACAAGCACGGGACCCGCGCAATTCGCGTAGTAACTTCGGGAAAGCTACTGATCGTGTCATCGTATCGAACGCAAACGCACCTCGGGACATGACACTTGCTACGGAATAGCGCTACTAGATGTCTACAGATCGAAGCAACTGTAATCTAATGCTTCATAAAATGCGATATCGCATCTCAATTCTATATCGCATGATAAGATGTAATATCAAAGCAACGAGGTATGTATATCTCGTCAATACTTCACACGAATGTAAATGATGTCTACGTATCCGAGCACTAGAATTCTAATCCTCCATAAACCGCGATATCGCATCTCATTTCTATGCCTCATGATAAGATGTAATATTCAAGGCAACGCGTTATGTATATCTCGTTAAAACTTCAAATTAGAGTAAATACCACACTTCCTTGCTACGGAATAGCGTTCCTAGATGTCAACGTGTCGAAGCAATAGAGTTCTAATACTTCATAAATCGCGATATCGCATCTCAATTTTATGTCTCATGATAAGATGTAATATTCAATGAAACGGGTTAATTATCAACAGTTCAAAAGAATGTAAAGCCCACTCTTCCTTGCTACGTAATAGCGTCCCTAAATGTCTACATATCGAAGCAATAGAGTTCTAATGCTTCACAAGACGCGATATCGTATCTCATTTCTATGTTTTCTGATAAGATGTAATTCAATGCAACGCGTTAATTATATCTCGTCAACATTTCAAAAGGTTGTAAAGCCCACTCTTCCTTGCTATGGA
This sequence comes from Xylocopa sonorina, assembly GCF_050948175.1. Taxonomy (NCBI): domain Eukaryota; kingdom Metazoa; phylum Arthropoda; class Insecta; order Hymenoptera; family Apidae; genus Xylocopa; species Xylocopa sonorina. Next base: position 597,647 of record NW_027490288.1, read on the forward strand.
ATAGCATCTCTAGATGTCTACAAATCGAAGTAATAGAGTTCTAACATTCGTTTCTATGTCTCATGATAAGATGTACTATCAACGCTACGTGCTTTGTATATCTAACACATCAAACGGATGTAAATCCTACACTTCCATGTTACGGAATAGCGTTCCTTGATGTTTACGTATCGAAGAAGTATTGTTCTATTCCTTTATAGAACGCGATATCGCATCTCACTTCTATGTCCCATGATAAGATGTAACATTCAATGGAACTCTTTAAGTATATCACGTCTACACTTAAGAAGAATGTAAATGCCACACTTCCTTGCTACGGAATAGCTTTCCTAGATGTCTATGTATCGAAGCAATACAGCTCTAGACCATCGTATAACGTGATATCGCATCTCATTTCAATTTTTCATGATATGATGTAATTCAATGCAACACGTTATGTACATCCCGTCAACACTTGCCCAAGCTAGTCCGAGCCACATTCATAGAGGAAAATTGAATGATACTGAGGCTGGCAGTCTGCATCATCTACAAATTTGGCCAAACCGATCCATCCTAATTCAAAAAGGGTCAGAGTGAGCGAATGGCGTACACGAAGTGAGTTCGCCTCCCCGTGGTTCCCCGTGGGTACTCCGGCGGTTAAGATTCGTCCCCACCAACGGAGTAGCTAAAGGACGCACCCGCGGGAAAGGCGCCGCGGCACATCTGGATTCTTCAATCGCCCGTTTCAGTGAGGTGGGTGTAACTGGTTGGAAGATGGTAGATTCAGTCTAGGTATACCAGTCTGGGCCAGGAACCACGCCCGATCACCGTCCTGGTGCAGGGCAGATAATATCTTGTAAACACTTCAAAAGAATGTAAAGCACCACACATCTTTGCTACGGAATAGAGTATTAGATGTCTACATATCGAAACAATAGAGTTCTAATGCCTCATGAAACACGATATCTCATATCATTTCTATGTCTCATGAGAAGATGTAACATCAATGCAACGCGTTATGTATATCTCGTCAGCACTTCAATCGAATGAAAGTGCCACACTTCCTTGCGACGGAATAGCGCTTCTCGATGTCTACATATGGAAGAAATAGAGTTCTAATGATTACTAAAACGCGATATGGCATCTCATTTCTATGACTCATGATAAGATGCAATATTCAATGCAGCACGTTATGTACATCTCGTCAACACTTCAAGAGAATGTAAATCCTACACATCCTTGCGGTCGATGAGCGTTTCCATACGTCTACGTATCGAAGCAATACAGTTCTAATTCTTTATAAAACCGGATATCGCAAATCATTTCGATGTTTCATGGCCAGATGCAACTCAATGCAACGCGTTATGTATTTATTATCGATAATTCTAAAGAATGTAAATGCAACGCCTCCTAGCTCCGGAACAGAGTTCCTAGGTGCCTATGTTTCGAAGCAATAGAATTCAAACCCTTTATGAAACGCGATATCGCACATCATTTCTATGTCTCACGATAGGATGTAATATTCAGTGCAACGCGTTATGTATGTCTCGTCTACACCTCTAGAGAATGTAAATGTCGCCTTCCTTGCTACGCAACAGGGTTACTAGATGTCTACGTATCGAAGCAATAGTGTTCTAACTCTTCATAAAACGCCATGTCGCATCTCATTTCTATGTCTCATCATAAGATGTAATATTCAATGCAATGCGTTATGTGTACCTCGTCTGCACTTCAAAAGAATGTAAATGCGACTCTACCGTGCAACGGAATAGTGCTTCCAGGTGTCTACGAATCGAAGCAGTACAGTTCCAATTCTTCATAAAACGTGATTTCGTATCTTAAATCTATGGTTCACGTTATGATGTAATTCAATGCAACGCGTCATGTATTTTTCGTCATTACTTCAAGAGAATGTAAATCCCACACTTCCTAGCGACGGAATAGCGTTACTAGATGTCAAGTAATCGAAGCAATAGGGTTATAATGCTTGGTAAAACGCGATATCGCATCTAGATGTCCACGTACCGAAGCAATAGATATATTTACGAAATTACTTAAAACGTCTTAATCTCAAAAATAGCCTTTTCATCACAAACGTGTAATAAATAAAGTCTTCGAAGGCCCCACGTTTTATTTGTTTCATCGGTCGGAACGTGTTCTCCCCGTTGAGAGACCGTGACGATCAATCTAAATCGGTTTGATCTGAATATCGCCTCGACGTCGATGGTTCACGCTATCGTCTGGGATGTGGGCAGCTCCGCTAACTGCTTGACGTTGCGATTGTAGACCCCCTGGCTGGTCCGTACGGTGACCGTTCGGGTGATCTTGTCTGGACCTGGGTGCACCTCTTCGACTCGACCGCAGTGCCACTGCAAAGGCAGGACGTAGTCATCCCTTAAGACTACGAGGGATCTTTTCTTGATCTCGTGGTAGCCCTTGGTCCATTTTTTTCGCTCGTTCAGATGGTGGATATACTCCTTGTGCCACCTGGTTCAAAATTCCTGCTGGACGTTCTGGATGTGTTGCTAGTGTGACAATCAGTTACGAGGAGTATCGCTGAAATCAGTCTCGGGCAAACTACGTGCCGATCAGGAAGTGGGTCGGAGTTAGGGACCATTGGGATCGGATGATAATGGAGTAAGCGGGCGGGAGTTTAGGATCGCTTCGATTTCGATCGCGAACGTATTGAACTATTCGAATGTAACCCGTATCTTCCCCGACGACTCGTTTGACGTGGTGTTTAAACGATTTCACAGCTGCCTCCCAAAGGCCGCCGAAATTGGGAGAAGGAGCTGGCATGAAATGCCATGATATTCCCTTGCCCGTGAGGATGTGTCGTCCGTTTGCAGTTTTTGGTACAGTGCGCTTAATTCGTTATTCACTCCAACGAAATTTTGTCCCGTTGTCGGAATAAATGTTCCGACAGATGCCCCTACGACCGATGAAGCGTTTCAATGCGGCGATGAACGCTTCGGTAGTCATGTCACCGACGATCTCAAGATAGACCGCTCTCGTTGCAAAGCACACAAACACTGCTACATATATTTTTACTCGCGCACAATTTCGGAAACGTTTTTCCTTGATATAAAAAGGAACGCAATAATCTGTTCCGCAATTATAAAAGGATCGGCATTCGGATTCGCGTGACGTAGGTAGAGTGCCCATTACGTATTTCACGGCCGGTGGTTTTACGCGGAAGCGCCAGATGTACTTCTTACCATCAATGGGCCAATACCTCTGCCTTAGTGTCGCCAGCGTGGTATTGATACCCGAATGATGTCCCTCTAAATGCGTGTGACGAATGATCAGATCGGTGATGTGATGCGATCTTGGAATCAGGATCGGATGTTTCTGTCCGCAGGGAATGTTTGCGTTTTGTAGTCGACCGCCTACCTGTAGAACTCCCGTTTCGTCTAAGAATGGCTGCAGCGAGAGCCGGTTACTGTTTGGATGCAGCTCTGTACCGTTCTTCAAATTTCGGATCTCTTTTTCAAACGCGAAGGCTTTCACGAGCCTCAAGATCCGATCATTAGCGTCGTGGACCTCTCGTACGGTTAGAGGTCCTGTGTTACAATGATTTTTGCGAAATCGGAGGCAATACGCGACGGTCCTCCTTAATTTCGCGATGTCTGAATAGCCGCCGAGAATTTCGTTGCTACGGATGGTCGTTGCCAAGCATGTATGGGGATGAATATCGGGTATTTCCAAATCGAGGTTGAACGTAGATTTCGGCCAATCCCTGTTATCGTCGGCAAACCACGATGGTCCATGACGTCAGATGGAGGGCTTCAAGAATTCCGCCGGTGTTTGTCCTCTCTATATGAGGTTCGCTGGATTGTCGTTTGACCTGACGTGCCGCTATCGGTCCTCGTTTGAATTTCGGCAACTCTATTTGCCACGAATGTTCTTAGCGTGGCTGGTTCGAGTTGCAGCCAATTTAAAACTATCGTGGAATGCGTCCAGAAGTTAATCGAGTCGAATCGGCGTGCATTATTATCTTGGACGTTAGACAATAATGACGTCAGTAGCACCGCACCGCAAAGTTCGAGACGTGCGAGGCTGACAACTTTTACTGGTGCTACCCGAAATTTCGCGCATAATAGTCTCGTTTTAATTCGTCCGCGATTGTCGACTGACCGTAGATACACGCACGCTCCGTATGCTCGTTCGCTCGCGTCGCAGAACCTGTGTAATTCCACCCTTCGCACCTTCGATTGGCATACGTGTCACTCGAAGAATGTTTCGTTATATAACTGCATTTCCTTCACGTACGTGGACCATTCTGTATGGAGGATAGTTGGTAGCGATTCGTCCCAGGCCAATTGCAGTTTCCAAAGGTGTTGCATAAATATTTTTGCCGTTATTATTACTGGCGCCAGTAAACCTAACGGGTCGAATATTTTTGTCATGGTGGATAAGATCGTGCGTTTGGTGATCCTCGTATCGATGTTTGGATCCACGGAATAGATGATTCGGTCGTTCTACGCGTGCCACGAAACGCCAAGAGCTTTCATTGTGGCGTCTCCAAAATACTTTGGGTGAATTTCGCCTTCCGGAAGTCCTACTAAAAGTTTCGGTTCGTTCGAGACCCATTGTTGAATGTGGAGGTTGCCGCCGTTAAGTAGCTTTATTACCTGGTCCCGTAGTTGTCTAGCGTCTTCGTAATTATCTGTGCCAGTTAGGAGATCGTCGACGTATAGATCTCGCTGGAGCACGGTCGATGCGAAAGGAGCATTCACCTTTTCGTCGTCCGCTAGCTGATGAATATACCTGATGACGAGGAAAGGCGCTGAAGATAGTCCGAACGCGATCGTGTTCAGCTCGTACGTTTTCACCTTTCCCTTGTTATCTCGTCACAATATCGGCTGGTATCGGCGGTCTTCCGGTCTTACGAGGAACTGCCGATACATCTTCTCGATATGACTCCGGTTAAGACATAGGTGTGTTGACGGAACCTTATGAGAAAAGCGAATATGTCGTCCTGTATCGTCGGTCCTGCCAAAAGCGTATCGTTCAATGTCAGTCTACTGCTCGATCTTGCAGATCCATCGCAGACGACGCGAACCTTCGTTGTTGAGCTGGACAGTTTGATGACGGCGTAGTGGATGAGGCAGAAGCCATCCGAATCGCGTGGCCCTACCTGGCTTATGTGTCCCATCTCGAGATATTCCTCGGTGACGGTGGAGTATTCTCGTTTCAGCTCTGGATCTTTCATGAATTTTCGTTCGAGCGAAAGAAGAAGGTTGAGGGCGCGCGACCGAGTTTCGCCTAACTGCATCTTCTTTTCACTGAACGGCAGTGCGAGAATGTAACGACCGGTTCGTGTCTGTTTAACGTGGTCGTGAAAATACTGCTCGCATTCCTGCCTCGCGGAAAATAGCTGTCGTACGTGTGGACCCTCTACTAACACCCAGAATTTTCGAAGTTCGAAATTCAGGGTTGTAACGAACGTTTGATGTCTCCTCCACGACGCCGATGTGGATACGCTCCTCCCGATGATCCGTCCAAATTGGGTCCATTGGAGGATTAATTCAGAATAGTTGCGAGGAGAAAGCTTGTACTGGCCGATCCTAAGGGATGATAAAGCGGGGCCGGTGCCGATTAACGTATCCACATTTGCCGGTCGATTAAATTGTGAATCTGCTAGTTTTACGTTTGCTGGAGTCGGAATTCACATTCTGTTGTTGGTTGCAAACACGTCGTCCTCTGGTTCTGCAGCGTATACAATTCAATACAATGTAAATGCCACACTTGCTACGGAACAGGGTTTCTAGATGTCTACATATCGGAGCAATGGAGTTCTAATGCTTCATAGAAAGCAATATCGCTTATCAATTCTATGTCTCATGATAAGATATAATATTCAATGTGGTGTGTTATGTATACCTCCAATTCACTTCCAAAGAATGTAAATGCGACACTTCCATGCTAGGGAATAGCGTTTGCAGATGTCTACGTATCGTAGCAATGTAGTTCTAATGCTTCCTGAAACTCGATATCGCATCTCATTTCTATGTTTCAAGATAAGATATAATATTCATTGCCAAGTGTTATGTATTCCTCGCCTACGCTTCAAATGAATGTAAATGCGACACTTCCTTGCTGGGAAACAGCGTTTGCAGATGTCTACGTATCGTATCAATAGACTTCTAATGCTTGTTAGAACGAGATATCGCATCTCATTTGTATGTTTCATGATTAGATATAATATTCATTGCGAACTGTTATGTATTGCTCGTCTACGCTTCAATTGAATGTAAATGCGATACTTCCCTTCTAGGAATTTGTGTTTCCAGATGTCTACGGATCGAAGCAATATAGTTCTAATGCTTCTTACAACGCGCTATCGCATCTCATTCCTAAGTCTCATGATAAGATATAATATTCAATGTGGTGTGCTGTGTATACCTCGAATTCACTTCCAAAGAATGTAAATGCGACACTTCCAGGCTAGGGAATAGCGTTTGCAGATGTCTACGTATCGTAGCAATGTAGTTCTAATGCTTCCTGAAACTCGATATCGCATCTCATTTCTATGTTTCAAGATAAGATATAATATTCATTGCGAAGTGTTATGTATTCCTAGTTTACGCTTCAAATTAATGTAAATGCGACACTTCCTTGCTATTAAATAGTGTTTGCAGATGTCTACGTATCGTAGCAATAGATTTCTAATGCTACTTAAAACGAGATATTGCATCTCATTTCTATGATTCATGATAAGATATTATATTCATTGTGGAGTGTTATGTATACCTTGTATTCACTTCAAATGCATGTAAATGTGACACTTCCTTGCTAGGAAGTAGCGTTTGCAGATGTCTACTTGTTGAAGCAATAGAGTTCTGATGCATCTTAAAATGCGATGTAGCATATCATCTCTGTGTCTCATGACAAGATATAGTATTCATGGCGAAGTGTCATGTATACCTCGTCTACACTTCAAATGCATGTACATGCAACACTTCCTTGCTAGGATATAGCTGGTCCAGATGTCTACGTATTGAAGCAGTAGAGTTCTAATGCTTCTTAAAACGCGGCATCGCATCTCATTTCTATGTTTCGTGATAAGATATAATATTCAATGTGCAGTGTTATGTATTCGTCGTCTACACTTCAAAAGAATGTAAATGCGACACTTCCTTGCTAGGAAATAGCGTTTGCAGATGTCTACTTATCGAAGCAATAGAGTTCTAATGCTTCTTAAAACTGGATATCGCGTCTCATTACTATGTTTCATAATAAGACATAATATTCATTGCGACGTGTCATGTATACCTCGTATTCGCTTCAAATGAATGTAAGTGCCACGCTTCCTTCCTAGGAAATAGCGTTTGCAGATGTCTACGTATTGTAGCAATAGAGTTCTAATGCTTCTTAAAATGCGGCATTGCATCTCATTTCTATGTTTCGTGATAGGATATAATATTCAGTATGCAGTGTTATGTATTCGTCGTCTACACATTAATGGAATGTAAATGCGACACTTCCTTGCTAGGAAATAGCGTTTCTAGATGTCTACGTATTGAAGCTATGTACATCTAATTCTACATAAAACGCGAAGTTGCATCTCATTTCTATGTTTCGTGATAGGATATAATATTCAGTATGCAGTGTTATGTATTCGTCGTCTACACATTAAAGGAATGTAAATGCGACACTTCCTTGCTAGGAAATAGCGTTTCTAGATATCTACGTATTGAAACTATGTACATCTAATTCTACATAAAACGCGAAGTTGCATCTCATTTTTATGTCTCATGATAAGATGTAAGGTCACGTCTCGGATCGCGGATAACTAACCGCTAGCCGGAGAGATACGCAGCCAAAAGCGGTTCGGATCGCACAGTTGCGTCAAAGTCCGGACACATTTTGCTCGCAAAACACGGATCGAAAAGGCGCGGACGAAGTTAAGATAACGTTGACTTACCTTTGGTGTCTTGATAGCTGCTAATATTCAATATCCTTGCTGCAAGTATCGTCGTCGGTCCGGATCGTCCTCGGGTATGGTTCCTGCGTACGGGCTGTTGTGCGGAATCGTCAGCGGGATGAGTACCGTGGTAGCCTACTCTCCAGTGCGGATCGGCGATAGATACGGCGGTGCGGGACGGCTGTTCGGCCGGTATGTAGCGAAGGAAGAGACGGTGCAGTGATATATGCACGTGTCGACGGTTGCACAAATGTATTTGCGCACCTGTGATCGTAAGAAGTTTATCCCTCCCTTGCGGCGAGTTCGTTTGGATGTACCGGAACGGCGCATTCGAGTCGGATGCCAAACGTCCAGATACGTGTACACTAAGCGGTGGTCCGCTCTAGATTACCGCTCCAGGAATATGGAAAATCGTGCGTCTTTGCTCTAGTCTCGATGTGGGTCGATGCAGCTAAGCGGTGGTCCGTTCTAACTGGTCGATTACCGAGTTTGACTAAAGGTTAGAGCGAGTGAATGATCTCCAAGACGCGTGGACTCGTGGAAGACTTCGTAATAGAGAATTTATAATAATAGTAAAACAAGAAATGGTTGGAATAATGAGAATTGTAAGTACTGGTAAAATAAAGTATTTTCAAAATAAGACTACGCTTACACTGTTACTTCCCTATGCAAAAATTGAATAAGTACTAGGATTCGATAATTTTAGAATATATTTGGAATGATAATTAGAAACTTGAGTTAGTATAGTCGAAATCGGCCTGAATTACAGTTTAGGGTTCAGAGAGGTCCGCTCGCTTGGAGCGGATGACTTGAACTTGGTTTGAATTAGAAGTGAGAGCGGTCCGCACGCTTCGAGCGGATGACTCGAACTGCACTTTCAGCTGGCCGACCCGCGACTTCCTCGGATCGCGTGGCGCGAGAGTCGCGAGGCGCCAGAGTGGGGCGAACACTCGTCCTACGAAGTGGGATGTACGGTCGTGCTGGAGCGCGCGCGTTCGGCGTAAGCCACAAGCGTCTGGCGCTCGCTCGGGCGCTTTGCTTATTTCCTATACCGGTTACATACGCTCTTAAAATTAGGATTATACATGAGATGGCTTATGATAGCTTGTGCGTGTTGTGTCATGCATGTACCTCGAGTGTAGTGTGCTCAAATTCTAGGATTTGCTTAATTTTAATTATAGAAGTATGTAAAGTATGGATACGGGTGCGTAACGACAGGCGACACTTCATATTAAGTGGAATGGTCCTCGTACGGAGGCTGTGACACGCTTGGGCTCCAGCTGTCTGACAGGTACGCGTCGTGACACGATCGAGTGGTCCAAATCCCTGGTGCGAGGGTGGTTGCGTTAGATCTGCCATCGGTCTGTATTACCGTGTGTCGGTATGCTCGTCTCTGCAATGGCGGCCGGCGGTGTGTGCGGCTCTACTGGGGGGTGTAGAAGGTTCCGAAATGTTCGGCGAACGTCACAGTAATATCAATGCAACGCGTTATGTATATCTTGCCAATAAGGGTTCCAGAACCTGAGTGTCCAGGATGTACCCATCCCCACCTCCTCGCGGTGGAACCTGGGCGCCGGGCTTGCTCGGTGGCTAACGGGGCTCTGGGGCTACAATATCCAACCGAATTAATTTACGACTCGGAGGTTTGGTGCATCAACGATTGCCCAAAATAGTCCGAATCCTTTTCGTAAAGCAAAATTGAATAGACTGAGCAGGCAGTCTGGAGCATCTATAAATTTGGCCAAACTGATGCTTAATAATTCAAAAAGGGTCAGAGTGAGCGTGTTCGCGTACACGTAGCGAGTTCGCCTCCCCGAGGTTCCCCGTGGGTGCTCCGGCGGTTAGGATTTGTCCTCTCCGACGGAGTAGCTGAAGGACTCGCCCGGTGGGAAAGGCGCCCCGGCACATCTGGATTTTTCCATCGCCCGTTTCAGTGAGGTGGGAGTACCCTGGGAGGTAGAGGCTCGATTCCGTCGCGTATACCCGTCTGGGTGAGGAAGCACGCCTGATCACCGTCCTGGTGTAGGGCAGACAATAAATATCTTGCCAATAAGGGTTCCAGAACCTGGGTGTCCAGGAAGTACCCATCCCCACCGCCTCGTGGTGGAACCTGGGCGCCGGGCTTGCCCGGAGGCTAACGGGGCTCTAGGGCTATCGAATTAAACTGGGACTCGGAGGTTTGGTGCATTATCGATTTGCCCAAGCTAGTCCGAGACACTTTCGTAGGGCAAAATTGAATAAGACTGAGGCTGGCAGTCTGGATCATTTATAAATTTGGCCAAACTGATCCATCCTAATTCAAAAAGGGTCAGAGTGAACGTGTTCGCGTACACGCAGTGAGTCCGCCTCCACGAGGTTCCCCGTGGGTACTCCGGCGGTTAGTATTCGTCCTCTCTGACGGAGTAGCTGAAAGGCTCACCCGCTGGGAAAGGAGCTGCGGCACATCTGGATTTTCCAATCGTCCCTTTCAGTGAGGTGGGAGTAACTGGTTGGTAGATTGTAGATTCCGTCTGGGTATACCCGCTTGGGTCAGGAACCATACCCGATCACCATACCGGTGTAGGGCAGACAATAAATATCTTGCCAATATGGGGTTCCAGAACCTGGGTGTCCATGAAGTACCCATCCCCACTTCCTCGTGACGGAACCTGGCCGTCGGGCTTACCCGGCGGCTAACGGATCACTGGGGTTATTGAATAATTCTGCGACTCGGGGGTTTGGTGCATTATTAATGTGCCCAAACTAGTCTGAGCCACATTCATAAAGTAAAATTGAACAAGACTGAGGCTGGCAGTCTGGATCATCAATAAATTTGGCCAAACTGATTCATCTTAAATCAAAAAGGGTCAAAGTGAGCGCGATCGCGTACACGTAGTGAGGTCACCTAACTGAGGTTCCAATGGGGGCACTCCGCCTGTTGGAATTCGTCCCCTCTGGCGGACTAGCTGAATGACTCACGCACGGGGAACACGCCGCGGCACATCTGGATATTCCCATCGCACGTTTCAGTGAGCTGTGTGTAACTCGGCGGTTGATGGTAGATTCCGTTTGCTTATACCCGTCCGGATGAGGAAGCACGCCCGATAACCGTCCTGGTGCAGGGCAGACAAAATCTTCTCAATACATCAAAAGCATGTAAAGCCCACAGTTCTTTGTAGTAGAATAGCGATTTAGATGCCTAGGTTTCGAAGTAATAGAGTTCCAATGCTTCTTAAAACGCGATACCAAATATCACGTCTATGTTTCACGTCTATGTTTGCAGATGTCTACGTATCGAAGCAATAGAGTTCTAATGCTTCTTAAAATGAAATATCGCATCTCATTCCTATGTTTCTTGATAAGGTATAATATTCATTGCGAAGTGTCATGAATACCTCGTATTCACTTCAAAAGAAGGTAAATGCGAATCTTCCATGCTAGGAAATAGCGTCTGCAGATGTCTGCGTACCGTAGCAATATAGTTCTAAAGCTTCTTCAAACGCGATATGGCATCTCATTTCTATGTTTCGTGATAAGTTATGATATTCACTGCGTCATGTGTACCTCGTATTCACGTCAAAAGAATGCAAATGCGACACTTCCTTGCTAGGAAGTAGCGTTTGCAGATGTTTACGTATCGAAGCAAGAGAGTTCTAATGCTTCATAAATCGCGATATAGCATCTTATTTCTATGTTTCATGATAAGATATAATATTCATTGTGCAGTGTTATGTATACCTCGTGTTCGTTTCAAAAGAATGTAAATGCGACACTTCCTTGCTAGGAAATAGCGTCTGCAGATGTCTGCGTACCGTAGCAATATAGTTCTAAAGCTTCTTCAAACGCGATATGGCATCTCATTTCTATGTTTCGTGATAAGTTATGATATTCACTGCGTCATGTGTACCTCGTATTCACGTCAAAAGAATGCAAATGCGACACTTCCTTGCTAGGAAGTAGCGTTTGCAGATGTTTACGTATCGAAGCAAGAGAGTTCTAATGCTTCATAAATCGCGATATAGCATCTTATTTCTATGTTTCATGATAAGATATAATATTCATTGTGCAGTGTTATGTATACCTCGTGTTCGTTTCAAAAGAATGTAAATGCGACACTTCCTTGCTAGGAAAGAGCGTTTGCAGATGTCTACGTATCGTAGCAATAGAGATCTAATGCTTCTTAGAACGCGATATTGCATCTCATTACTTTGTTTCATGATAAGATATAATATTCAATATGCAGTGTTATGTATTCGTCGTCTACACATCAAAGGAATGTAAATGCGACACTTCCTTGCTATAAAATAGTGTTTGCAGATGTCTACATATCGTAGCAATGGAGTTTTAACCCTTCTTAAAATGCGATATCGCATCCAATTTCTATGTTTCATGATAAGATATAATATTCATTGCGAAGTGTTATGTATTCCTCGTCTACACTTCAACTGAATGTAAATGGGACACTTCCTTTCTAGGAAATAGCGTCGGAAGATATCTACGTATCGAAGCGATAGAGTTCTAGTGCTTCTTAAAACGAGATATCGTATCTCATTTCTATGTTTGATGATAGGACATAATATTCATTGTGGAATGTTATGCATACCTCGTATTCAAATCAGAAGAATGTAAATGCGACACTTCCTTGCTAGGAAGTAGCGCTTGCAGATGTCTACGTATCGTAGCATTAGAGTTCCAATGTTTCTCAAAACGCGATATCGCATCTCATATCTATGTTTCATGATAAGATATAATATTCATTGCAAAGTGTCATGTATACCTCGTATTCCTTTCGGAAGAATGTAAATGCGACACTCCCTTGCTTGGAAATAGCGTTTGCAGATGTCCACGTATCGAAGCAATAGAGTTTTAAAGCTTGCTACTTCGCGATATCGCATCTAATTTCAATGTTTCATGATAAGATATAGTATTCAATGCGGAGTGTTATGTATACCACGTATTCGCTTCAAAAGAATGTAATTGCGACACTTCCTTGCTAGGAAGTGTCGTTTGCAGATGTCCACGTATCAAAGCAATAGAGTTCTAATGCTTCTTAAATCGTCATTACATTTCAATCATCACATTTCTATGCTTCATGGTAAGATATAATATACATTGTGGAGTGTTATGTATGCCTCGTATTCACTTCAAAAGAATGTAAACGCGACACTTCCTTGCTAGGTAATAGCGTTTGCCGATGTCTACGTATCGAAGCAAGAGGGTTCTAATATTTCATAAATCGCGATATCGCATCTTATTTCTATGTTTCATGATAAGATATAATATTCATTGTGCATTGTTACGTATACCTCGTGTTCGTTTCAAAAGAATGTAAATGCGACACTTCCTCGCTAGGAAATAGCGTTTGCAGATGTCTACGTATCGAAGCAATGGAGTTCTAATGCTTCTTAAAACGCGATATCGCATCGCTCTTCCATGTTTCATGATAAGATATAAAATTCATTGCGAATTGTTATGTATACCTCGTCTACATTTCAAAAGAATGTAAACGACACACTTCCTTGCCTGGAAATGTGTTTCCAGATGTTTACGTGTCGAAGCAATGGAGTTCTAATGCTTCTTAAAACGCGATATCGCATCGCACTTCCATGTTTCATAATAAGATATAAAATTCATTGCGAATTGTTGTGTATACCTCGTCTACATTTCAAAAGAATGTAAACGCCACACTTCCTTGCCTGGAAATGCGTTTCCAGATGTTTACGTATTGAAGAAATGGAGTTATAATCCTTCTTAAAACGCGATATCGCTACACATTTCCGTGTTCCATGATAAGATATAATATTCATTGCGAAGTGTTATGTATACCTCGTCTGCACTTCAAAGGAATGTAAATGCCACACTTTCTTGCTAGGAAATAGCGTTTTCAGGTGTCTACGTATGGAAGCAATATAGCTCTAATGTTTCTTAAAACACGTTATAGCATCCCATTCCTATGTTTGATGATATGATATAATATTCACTGCGAAGTGTTACGTATACCTGGTCCACACTTCAAAAGAATGTAAATGACACACTTGCTTGCTAGAAAATAGCGTTTCCGGATCTCTACGTATCGAAGCAATAGAGTTGTAATGCTTCTTAATTCCCGTAATCGCATCGCAGTTCTATGTTTCATGATAAGATATAATATTCATTGCGAAGTGTTATGTATACCTCGTCAGAACTTCAAAAGAATGCAAATGCCACACTACCTAGCTAGGAAATGCGTTTCCAGATGTCTTCGTACCGAAGCAATATAGTTCTAATGCTACATTAATCGCGATATAGCATCACAATACTATGTTTCAAGATAAGATATAATATTCATAGCGAAGTGCCATGTATACCTCGTCTACACTCCAAAAGAATGTAAATGCCACACTTCCTTGCTAGGAAATGCACTTCTAGGAGTCTACGTATCGAAGCAATAGAGTTGTACTGCTTCGTAAAACGCGATATCGCATCTCATTTCTGTCTCATGATACGATATAATAATCATTGCGAAGTGTTATGTATACCTCGCCAGAACTTCAAAAGAATGCAGATGCGACACTTCCTTGCTAGGAAATAGCGTTTGCATTTGGCTACGTATCGTAGCAATAGAGTTCTAATGCTAGTTAGAACCCGATATCGCGTCTCACTTCTGTGTTTCAAGATAAGATATAATATTCATTGCGAAGTGTCATGTATTCTCGTCTACACTTCAAAAAAATGTAAATGCGACACTTCCGTGCTAGGAAATAGCGTTTGCAGATGTCTACGTATCGAAGCAATAGAGTTATAATGCTTCATATATCGCGATATCGCATCTCATTTCTATGTTTCATGATAAGATATAATATTCATTGCGAAGTGTCATGTATTCTCGTCTACACGTCAAAAGAATGTAAATGCAACACTTCCTTGCTAGGGAATAGCGTTTCCAGATGTCTACGTATCGAAGCAATAGAGTTCTAATGGGAAGGGGTAGAGGTCCTTCTCACAGCTGGTCTTTTCTCTTTGAAATATTTGCCTTTGCATAGAATAGAACGTATAGATATAATTGCCTGTTTTGTACCCATTTAGGTCCAATTCTATTATAGCCTTTGAGCAGAAGTAATATTGATTATACTTGATTTTTGCAATAGTTCTTTAATTAACAGATATTATTAACCTAGAATCATCATTTGACGGATGTATCAATCTACTTTGTAGCTCCATCAGTTTCTTTTTCTGCTCGCTACTTTCCATTTTCAGTTCCGTATACTTATCCTTTATCACCATCATATATGTTGCGTAAAATTACAATAACTTTTTGTCCTCAAATTTTGCGGATATTTGTATTAAATTTCCTTTGATTAAATAAACGGAAATTAAAAAACAGTGGCACGTACCATTTCTTGGAAACGCTGTATCGTAATTTGCATCTGACTGTTTTGAAAGGCACGCACTTTGCTTAACGTTTGCAATGATTCGGTTAGCGAAGTAAAGTAATATTCTACTTTCGAAATTATTGGCCCTTGTAATTCTAAGGCAAATATATTCATCTGTCGACATCGTGAACATTGTTTTTTGGCAAAATTCCAGAAAAACAAATATACTATAGGTAAAATAATAAACATCATAATATTAAATTTAACTCTGTTCATCGTTGCCTTGTTGGACAGATCCATAACAATATACAGGGTGGGGCAGTAATAATTAGCACCTCAGATATCCACGAAACTATAAGTTTCATAGAAGTTTTTGCTAATATAAAATTGCATAGTACACGGGGGCCATCCGTTGATGAAAATAGTTTTTTGTAAGTGGAGTTATGTTGGACATATGAAGGTTACCTTCATTTTTTAAAATGAATTGGTATGTCCATTCTTCCGTAATACGATAGAGCATTTTAAAGCAAGTTTAACGATCTGTAACATGAAGGCATTGAAGGTTACAAAAAGTAAAGAAAGGCGATAATACTCATGGTTTTGATAGTAAATGAAACATACGTATTGTAAACAGTGGTGGAAGGCGTAATACTTACCGTTTACTTCACTGTGAATAAACACTTTTCGAAGGGCATTTCAGTAGTTTGCAGCATAAGGTAAACATGATAAGATTAGTATTGAAAAATCGGTTCGAATACGTTTGGTTAGGCTGTTCTTTGTGTCGTTCATTTTATAAGTACTGAGCTGCGGATTCCTGAGGACAGCTCACAAAATTGTTGAACTATGGAAGATTATCATTGTGAATTTGAATCAAACGGTAATTAAATTCCATTAGATTGTAAACAGACCTCAATGTTTCATTTTAGATAGTAAGATTAAATACTCTTTACAAAACGACAAGAATGGATACATACCTTTCTATTATTATTATTTCATAAAGAATTATAATTGCAATTATATAGTTCATTACGATAAAAATATTTCTCAGAAAATTCTAAATATTAAATAAAAGAATCAAGTAAAACATTTTTAATAATTACGAATATGAAAAATACTTGAACATTCCAATAGAAAGATGTCTAAACAGGAGCTAGAAAAGTCAAACATTCAATTTCAATTCCAGAATTCATCTATAAGTGGTAAAATGTTTCGAAAGCTTTAATTACAGTCTTTAATGCAAGCAGTTGGGCAGTATTTCAATTTTTAAGAAAATTGATGAAAGTCAACCATTTTGAAGTGGTCAGAATCTTTGTCGTTTGAGCAATAAGTGAATAACAAATAACTGCATAAATTCCAGGCTTAAAAACTTATGGATTAAATCCTATGCAGACTCGTTTATGAGCGAGTTACTAAATAATAATCCACACTAAGTAATCATTTTAAAACTCAAACGATTACATCTCGCGAACTTTCAAAGATATCAGAAGCGTGAAAAGTATGTGGTTTATCAAAAACTCTTCTAAAAGAACGGACGAAGCCAATAGAAATCTTTGTTGAAGTAAGCAAGTTCTAAAATTCTAAGCAACGCGATGGCCCTTATCTGCCTATGTTTCATAGCAAGTAAGTTCTGAATTTCTATGAAATCCGATGGAATTCCTCACTACTAACGTTTCAAAGTAAGTTCTCAAATTCTCAGTTCTACGTTTAAAACTATGTGTGTTCTATATATCTATGTAAAGTGATGGTTCCTATTAGTTGTGACGGAAACCTATATATAGTAAGTCAGGGAAGCTCGAAGGGGTTAATTATCTAAATGCTTTAAGGTGTAAAACGTACTTTAATCTAAAGCGATCTATCGTTCCAAGGTATCCGCTCACGTACAACTTTTCTTGGGCGCCAGCTGTTCAGAAAGTAGCAAAGGGATAGACTACACGACCCCGGGAACCCTGGGGCGGAACAAACCTTGAAACTTCGAAATGGTCCTCCTCTCGACTACGCCTAGCCAAGTACACACACTCAGGTCGCGAGATACTGAAGTCACGGCATGTTTATTTATGGTCTCGACGTGGGTTTAACTAAGAAGGGCTACGGGAAACTACGCAACACGCCGCAAATTACCGGGTATCATAACTCGCTTCACGATATAAGATACAATATACAATATGTGACACAAGAAATGGGACGCTTTAGCGAATAAGCTCTCACGTTCTCTTCTTCAGGTTCCTTGAATTCGCTGGTGGTCCTCGGGTCTCCTGGATCCTCCTCGGGGATCCTTGGTGGAGTGGGCTGTAGGCTTCGGTATTGTTCGGGTCCATCGATCAGTGGACTTCGGCGATTTCCTCTTCTCGCCATCTTGGGTGTCCCTGAGGGGATCCTCCTGATCATTTAAATTGCGTAGCGCCTCGCGCGCCGCGCTCCCATGGCCCACCTGCAGGGCCGCTGAACTTTTGACTTCCCTTTAGGGGGTTAAGGATGGTTGAGGGCCTTCTCACATCCCAGAGCATTATAAAGCACAGAAGCAGATAAGCATAATGCGATGCATAGAGCTTTACAGCCTTCTAACTTACTTTGAACTGTTTATATGAAATGCGGTTCATATGATATTGCGGTGCATGAAGCATAACAAATTAAATGCTTCGGCACCTGGACATCTAGAAACGCTATCACCGGGCAAGAAATTGTAGGGTTTACACTCAATTCATGTGCAGAAGCAGATAAACATAATGCGATGCCATGAATATTACATCTTATCATGAAATATAGAAATGAGGATTGATATCGCGTTTCAAGAAGTATTAGAACTCTACTGCTATGATACGTAGGCATCTGCATTCCTTTTCCTAGCAAGAAAGTGTCGCATTTACATTCTGTTCAATTGAATACGACGTATACATAACACTGCACAATGAATATCTTATCATGAAACAGAAATGATATGCGATATCTCGTTTTAAGAAGCATTAGAACTCTATTGCTTCGACACGTAGACATCTGGAAACGTAATCTACTAGAAAGGAAGTGTCGGAATTACATTCATTTGAAGTGTGTGCGAGGTATACAAGACACTTCGCAATGAATATTATATCTTATCATGTAATATAGATATGAGATGCGATATCGCGTTTTGAGAAGCATTAGATATCTAATGCTACGACACGTAGACAACTGCAAACACTATTTCCTAGCAAGGAAGTGTCGCATTTACATTAAATTGAAGTGTATGCGAGGTATACATGACACTCCGCAATGAATATTATATCTTATCTCGAAACATAGGAATGAGATGCGATATCGCGATATAAGAAGCATTAGAACTCTATTGCTTCGATAGGGAAAAATCTGCAAACGCCATTGCCTAGCAAGAAAGTGTCGATTTTACATTCACTTGATGTGTATGCGAGGTATACATAACACTTCGCAATGAATATTATATCTTATCATGAAACATAGAAATGAGATGCGATATCGCGTTTTAAGAAGCATTAAGACTTTATCGCTACGATACGTAGACATCTGCAAACGCTATTTCCTAGCATGCAAGTGTCGCATTTACGTTCTTTTGAAGTGAATACGAGATATACATGACACATCGGAATGAGTATTATATCTTATCATGAAACATAGGAATGAGTTGCGATATCGCGTTTTGGGAAGCATTAGAACATTATTGCTACGATACGTAGATATCTGGAGACGCCATTTCCTAGCAAAGAAATGTCGCATTTACATTATTTTGAAGTGAATACGAGGTATTTATGACACTTCGCAATGAATATTATATGTTATCATGAAACATAGAAATGAGATGCGATATGGCGTTTCAAGAAGCATCAGAACTCCATTGCTGCGATACGTAGACATCTGCAAGCGATATTTAATCGCAAGGAACTGTAGCATTTACATTCTCTTGAAGTGTTTACGAGGTATACATGACACTTCGCAATGATTATTATATCTTTTCATGACACATAGAAATGAGATGCGATGTCTCGTGTTAAGAAGTATTAGAACTCTATTGTTTCGATATGTAGACGTCTGGAAACGCTATTTCCTAGCAAGGAAGTGTCGCAATTACATTCTTTTGAAGTGAATACGAGGTATACATGACACTTCGCAATGATTATTATATCTTATCATGAAACATAGTAACGAGATGCGATATCGCGTTTTGAGAAGCATTAGAACTCTATTGCTAATATATGTAGACATCTGCAAACTCTATTTCCTAGCAAGGAAGTGTCGCATTTACACTGCATTGAAGTGAAAACGAGGTATACATGACACTTCGCACTGAATATTTTATCTTATCATGAAACATAGAAATGTGATGCGACATCTCGTTTTAAGAAGCATTAGGTCTCTATTGTTTCGATACGTAGACATCTGCAAACGCTATTTCCTTGCAAGGAAGTGTCGCATTTACATTCATTTGAAGTGTAGACGAGGACTACATAACACTTCGCAAATCATATTATATCTTACCATGATACATAGAAATGAGATGCGATATCGCGTTTTAAGAAGCATCAGAACTCCATTGCTACGATCTGTAGACATCTGCAAACGCTATTTCCTTGCAAGGAAGTGTCGCATTTACATTCATTTGAAGTGTAGACGAGGAATACATGACACTTCGCAAATCATATTATATCTTACCATGAAACATAGAAATGAGATGCGATATCGCGTTTTAACAAGCATTAGAAATCTATTGCTACGATACGTAGACATCTGCAAACGCTATTTCCTAGCGAGGAAGTGTGGCATTCACATTCATTTGAAGTGTAGACGAGGAATACATAACACTTCGCAAATCATATTATACGTTACCATGAAACATAGAAATGAGATGCGATATCGCGTTTTAAGAAGCATTAGAACGCTATTGCTACGATACCTAGACATCTGCAGACGCTATTTCCTAGCAAGGAAGTGTCGCATTTACATTCATTTGAAGTGTAGACGAGGAATACATGACACTTCGCAAATCATATTATATCTTACCATGAAACATAGAAATGAGATGCGATATCGCGTTTTAACAAGCATTAGAAATCTATTGCTACGATACGTAGACATCTGCAAACGCTATTTCCTAGCGAGGAAGTGTCGCATTCACATTCATTTGAAGTGTAGACGAGGAATACATAACACTTCGCAAATCATATTATACCTTACCATGAAACATAGAAATGAGATGCGATATCGCGTTTTAAGAAGCATTAGAACACTATTGCTACGATACCTAGACATCTGCAGACGCTATTTCCTAGCAAGGAAGTGTCGCATTTACATTCATTTGAAGTGTAGACGAGGAATACATGACACTTCGCAAATCATATTATATCTTACCATGAAACATAGAAATGAGATGCGATATCGCGTTTTAACAAGCATTAGAAATCTATTGCTACGATACGTAGACATCTGCAAACGCTATTTCCTAGCGAGGAAGTGTGGCATTCACATTCATTTGAAGTGTAGACGAGGAATACATAACACTTCGCAAATCATATTATACGTTACCATGAAACAGAGAAATGAGATGCGATATCGCGTTTTAAGAAGCATTAGAACGCTATTGCTACGATACCTAGACATCTGCAGACGCTATTTCCTAGCAAGGAAGTGTCGCATTTACATTCATTTGAAGTGTAGACGAGGAATACATGACACTTCGCAAATCATATTATATCTTACCATGAAACATAGAAATGAGATGCGATATCGCGTTTTAACAAGCATTAGAAATCTATTGCTACGATACGTAGACATCTGCAAACGCTATTTCCTAGCGAGGAAGTGTCGCATTCACATTCATTTGAAGTGTAGACGAGGAATACATAACACTTCGCAAATCATATTATACCTTACCATGAAACATAGAAATGAGATGCGATATCGCGTTTTAAGAAGCATTAGAACACTATTGCTACGATACCTAGACATCTGCAGACGCTATTTCCTAGCAAGGAAGTGTCGCATTTACATTCATTTGAAGTGTAGACGAGGAATACATGACACTTCGCAAATCATATTATATCTTACCATGAAACATAGAAATGAGATGCGATATCGCGTTTTAACAAGCATTAGAAATCTATTGCTACGATACGTAGACATCTGCAAACGCTATTTCCTAGCGAGGAAGTGTCGCATTCACATTCATTTGAAGTGTAGACGAGGAATACATAACACTTCGCAAATCATATTATACCTTACCATGAAACATAGAAATGAGATGCGATATCGCGTTTTAAGAAGCATTAGAACACTATTGCTACGATACCTAGACATCTGCAGACGCTATTTCCTAGCAAGGAAGTGTCGCATTTACATTCATTTGAAGTGTAGACGAGGAATAGATGACACTTCGCAAATCATATTATATCTTACCATGAAACATAGAAATGAGAACCGAAATCGCGTTCTAAGAATCATAAGCACTCTATTGCTACGATACGTAGACTTCTGCAAACGCTATTTCCTTGCACGGAAGTGTCGCATTTACATTCATTTGAATCGTAGACAGGGAATGCATAACACTTCGCAATGAATATTATATCTTATCATGAAACATAGATATGAGATGCAATATCGCGTTTTAAGAATTATAAGAACTCTATTTCTAGGATACGTAGACATCTGCAAACGCTATTTCCTAGCAAGGAAGTGTCGCATTTACATTCATTTAAAGTGTAGACGAAGAATACATAACACTTCGCAAATCATATTACATCTTACCATGAAACGTATAAATGAGATGCGATATCGCGTTTTAAGAAGCATTAGAAATCTATTGCTACGATACGTAGACATCTGCAAACGCTATTTCCTAGCGAGCAAGTGTCGCATTCACATTCATTTGAAGTGTAGACGAGGAGTACATGACACTTCGCAAATCATATTATATCTTACCATGAAACATAGAAATGAGGTGCGATATCGCGTTTTAAGAAGCATTAGAAAGCTATAGCTACGATACGTAGACATCTGCAAACGCTATTTCCTTACAAGGAAGTGTCGCATTTACATTCATTTGAAGTGTAGACGAGGAATATATAATACTTCGCAAATCATATTATATCTTACCATGAACCATAGAAATGAGATCCGATATCGCGTTTAAAGAGGCATTAGAATGCTATTGCTACGATACGTAGACATCTGCAAACGCTATTTCCTAGCGAGGTAGTATCGCATTCACATTCATTTGAAGTGTAGACGAGGAATACATAGCACTTCACAAATCATGTTATATCTTACCATGAAACATAGAAATGAGATGCGATATCGCGTTTTAAGAAGCATTAGAAATCTATTGCTACGATACGTAGACATCTGCAAACGCTATTTCCTAGCGAGGAACTGTCGCATTCACATTCATTTGAAGTGTAGACGAGGAATACATGATACTTCGCAAATCATATTATATCTTACCATGAAACATAGAAATGAGATGCAATATCTCGTTTTAAGAAGCATTAGAAATCTATTGCTACGATACGTAGACTTCTGCAAACGCTATTTCCTTGCACGGAAGTGTCGCATTTACATTCATTTGAATCGTAGACGGGGAGTGCATAACACTTCGCAAATCATATTATACCTTACCATGAAACATAGAAATGAGATGCGATATCGCGTTTTAAGAAGCATTAGAACACTATTGCTACGATACCTAGACATCTGCAGACGCTATTTCCTAGCAAGGAAGTGTCGCATTTACATTCATTTGAAGTGTAGACGAGGAATACATGACACTTCGCAAATCATATTATATCTTACCATGAAACATAGAAATGAGATGCGATATCGCGTTTTAACAAGCATTAGAAATCTATTGCTACGATACGTAGACATCTGCAAACGCTATTTCCTAGCGAGGAAGTGTCGCATTCACATTCATTTGAAGTGTAGACGAGGAATACATAACACTTCGCAAATCATATTATACCTTACCATGAAACATAGAAATGAGATGCGATATCGCGTTTTAAGAAGCATTAGAACACTATTGCTACGATACCTAGACATCTGCAGACGCTATTTCCTAGCAAGGAAGTGTCGCATTTACATTCATTTGAAGTGTAGACGAGGAATAGATGACACTTCGCAAATCATATTATATCTTACCATGAAACATAGAAATGAGATGCGATATCGCGCTTTAACAAGCATTAGAAATCTATTGCTACGATACGTAGACATCTGCAAACGCTATTTCCTAGCGAGGAAGTGTCGCATTCACATTCATTTGAAGTGTAGACGAGGAATACATAACACTTCGCAAATCATATTATACCTTACCATGAAACATAGAAATGAGATGCGATATCGCGTTTTAAGAAGCATTAGAACACTATTGCTACGATACCTAGACATCTGCAGACGCTATTTCCTAGCAAGGAAGTGTCGCATTTACATTCATTTGAAGTGTAGACGAGGAATAGATGACACTTCGCAAATCATATTATATCTTACCATGAAACATAGAAATGAGAACCGAAATCGCGTTCTAAGAATCATAAGTACTCTATTGCTACGATACGTAGACTTCTGCAAACGCTATTTCCTTGCACGGAAGTGTCGCATTTACATTCATTTGAATCGTAGACAGGGAATGCATAACACTTCGCAATGAATATTATATCTTATCATGAAACATAGATATGAGATGCAATATCGCGTTTTAAGAATTATAAGAACTCTATTTCTAGGATACGTAGACATCTGCAAACGCTATTTCCTAGCAAGGAAGTGTCGCATTTACATTCATTTAAAGTGTAGACGAAGAATACATAACACTTCGCAAATCATATTACATCTTACCATGAAACGTACAAATGAGATGCGATATCGCGTTTTAAGAAGCATTAGAACTCTATTGCTACGATACCTAGACATCTGCAGACGCTATTTCCTAACAAGGAAGTGTCGCATTTACATTCATTTGAAGTGTAGACGAGGAGTACATGACACTTCGCAAATCATATTATATCTTACCATGAAACATAGAAATGAGGTGCGATATCGCGTTTTAAGAAGCATTAGAAAGCTATAGCTACGATACGTAGACATCTGCAAACGCTATTTCCTTACAAGGAAGTGTCGCATTTACATTCATTTGAAGTGTAGACGAGGAATATATAATACTTCGCAAATCATATTATATCTTACCATGAAACATAGAAATGAGATCCGATATCGCGTTTAAAGAGGCATTAGAATGCTATTGCTACGATACGTAGACATCTGCAAACGCTATTTCCTAGCGAGGTAGTATCGCATTCACATTCATTTGAAGTGTAGACGACGAATACATAACACTTCACAAATCATGTTATATCTTACCATGAAACATAGAAATGAGATGCGATATCGCGTTTGAAGAAGCATTAGAAATCTATTGCTACGATACGTAGACATCTGCAAACGCTATTTCCTAGCGAGGAACTGTCGCATTCACATTCATTTGAAGTGTAGACGAGGAATACATGACACTTCGCAAATCATATTATATCTTACCATGAAACATAGAAATGAGATGCAATATCTCGTTTTAAGAAGCATTAGAAATCTATTGCTACGATACGTAGACATCTGTAAACGCAATTTCCTTGCAAGGAAGTGTCGCATTTACATTCAAATGAAGTGTAGACGAGGAATACATAGCACTTCGCACATCATATTATACCTTACCATGAAACATAGAAATGAGAACCGAAATCGCGTTCTAAGAATCATAAGTACTCTATTGCTACGATACGTAGACTTCTGCAAACGCTATTTCCTTGCACGGAAGTGTCGCATTTACATTCATTTGAATCGTAGACGGGGAGTGCATAACACTTCGCAATGAATATTATATCTTATCATGAAACATAGATATGAGATGCAATATCGCGTTTTAAGAATTATAAGAACTCTATTGCTAGGATACGTAGACATCTGCAAACGCTATTTCCTAGCGAGGAAGTGTCGCATTCACATTCATTTGAAGTGTAGACGAGGAATACATAACACTTCGCAAATCATATTATATCTTACCATGAAACATAGAAATGGGATGGAATATCGCGTTTTAAGAATCATAAGAACTCTATTGCTACGAAACGTAGACATCTTCAAACGCTATTTCCTAGCGAGGAAGTGTCGCATTTACATTCATTTGAATCGTAGACGAGGAATGCATAAAACTTCGCAATGAATATTATATCTTATCATGAAACATAGATATGAGATGCAATATCGCGTTTTAGGAAGCATTAGAACTCTATTGCTACGATACCTAGACATCTGCAGACGCTACTTCCTAACAAGGAAGTGTCGCATTTACATTCATTTGAAGTGTAGACGAGGAGTACATGACACTTCGCAAATCATATTATATCTTACCATGAAACATAGAAATGAGGTGCGATATCGCGTTTTAAGAAGCATTAGAAAGCTATTGCTACGATACGTAGACATCTGCAAACGCTATTTCCTTGCAAGGAAGTGTCGCATTTACATTCATTTGAAGTGTAGACGAGGAATATATAATACTTCGCAAATCATATTATATCTTACCATGAAACATAGAAATGAGATCCGATATCGCGTTTAAAGAGGCATTAGAATGCTATTGCTACGATACGTAGACATCTGCAAACGCTATTTCCTAGCGAGGTAGTATCGCACTCACATTCTTTTGAAGTGTAGACGAGGAATACATAACACTTCGCAAATCATGTTATATCTTACCATGAAACATAGAAATGAGATGCGATATCGCGTTTTAAGAAGCATTAGAAATCTATTGCTACGATACGTAGACATCTGCAAACGCTATTTCCTAGCGAGGAAGTGTCGCATTCACATTCATTTGAAGTGTAGACGATGAATACATATCACTTCGCAAATCATATAATACCTTACCATGAAACATAGAAATGAGATGCGATATCGCGTTTTAAGAATAATAAGATCTCTATTGCTACGATACGTAGACATCTGCAAACGCTATTTCCTTGCAAGGAAGTGTCGCATTTACATTCATTTGAATCGTAGACGAGGAATGCATAACACTTCGCAATGAATATTATATCTTATTATGAAGCATAGATATGAGCTGCAATATCTCGTTTTAAGAAGCATTTGAACTCTATGGCTACGATACGTAGACATCTGCAGACGCTTTTTCCTAGCAAGGAAGTGTCGCATTTACATTCATTTGAAGTGTAGACGAGGAATACATGACACTTCGCAAATCATATTATATCTTACCATGAAACATAGATATGAGATGCAATATCTCGTTTTAAGAAGCATTTGAGCTCTATTGCTTCGATACGTAGACATCTGCAAACGCTATTTCCTTGCAAGGAAGTGTCGCATTTACATTCATTTGAAGTGTAGACGAGGAATACATAACACGTCGCAAATCATATTATATCTTACCATGAAACATGGAAATGAGATGCGATATCGCGTTTTAAGATGCATTACAACTCTATTGCTTCGATACCTAGACATCTGGAAACGCATTTCCTAGCAAGGAAGTGCGGCATTTACATTCTTTTGCAGTGCAGGCGAGGTATACATAACACTTCGCAATGAATATTATATCTTATCATGAAACATAGATGTGAGATGTGATATCGCGTTTCAAGAAGCATGAGATATCTATTGCATCGATACGTAGACTTCTGGAGACGCATTTCCTAGCAAGGTAGTGTGGCATTTGCATTCTTTTGAACTGTACACGAAGTATACATAACACTTCGCAATGAATATCTTATTTTATCATAAAACATAGAAATGTGATGCGATATCGCATTTTAAGAAGCATTAGAATTCTACTGCTTCGATAGGTAGACATCTGGAATTGCATTTCCTGGCAAGGAAGTGTTGCATTTACATTCTCTTGAAGTGTAGACGAGGTATACATACCACTTCGCAATGAATATTATATCTTATCATGAAACATAGAAATGAGATGCCATATCGCGTTTTAAGAATCATTACAACTCTGCTGCTTGTTTACGCAGACATCTAGAAGCGCTATTCCTAGCAAGCATGTGTGCCATTTATATTCTTTCACACCTAGACATCTGGAAACGCTTTTCCTAGCAAGCATGTGTGCCGTTTACAATCTTTCAAAGTGTAGACGAGGTATACGTAACCTCTTCGCAATGAATATTGCGTTTTATCGTGTCCCATGGAAATGAGATTGGATATCGCGTATTAAGAAGCATTAGAACTCTATTGCTACGATAGGTAGACATATGCAAACGCTATTTCCTTGCAAGGAAGTGTCGCATTTACATTCATTTGAAGCGTAGACGAGGAATGCATAACACTTCGCAAATCATATTATATCTTACCATGAAACATGGAAATGAGATGCGATATCGCGTTTTAAGAAGCATTAGAACTCTATTGCTACGATAGGTAGACATATGCAAACGCTATTTCCTTGCAAGGAAGTGTCGCATTTACATTCATTTGAAGCGTAGACGAGGAATGCATAACACTTCGCAATGAATATTATATCTTATCATGAAACATAGATATGAGATGCAATATCTCGTTTTAAGAAGCATTTGAACTATTTTGCTTCGATACGTAGACATCTGCAAACGCTATTTCCTAGCGAGGAAGTATCGCATTCACATTCATTTGAAGTGTAGACGAGGAATACATAACACTTCGCAAATCATATTATATCTTACCATGAAACATAGAAATGAGATGCGATATCGCGTTTTAAGAAGCATTAGAACTCTATTGCTACGATAGGTAGACATCTGCAAACGCTATTTCCTTGCAAGGAAGTGTCGCATTTACATTCATTGGAAGTGTAGACGAGGAATACATGATACTTCGCAAATCATGTTATATCCTACCATGAAACATAGAAATGAGCAGCGATATCGCGTTTTAAGAATCATTTGAATTCCTTTGCTACGATACCTAGATATCTGCAGACGCTATTTCCTTGCAAGGAAGTGTCGCATTTACATTCATTTGAAGTGTAGACGAGGAATACATAACACTTCGCAAATCATATTATATCTTACCATGAAACATAGAAATGAAATGCGATATCGCGTTTTAAGAATCATAAAAACTCTATTGTTACGATACGTAGACATCTGCAAACGCTATTTCCTTGCAAGGAAGTGTCGCATTTACATTCATTTGAATCGTAGACGAGGAATTCATAACACTTCGCAATGAATATTATATCTTATTATGAAGCATAGATATGAGCTGCAATATCTCGTTTTAAGAAGCATTTGAACTCTATGGCTACGATACGTAGACATCTGCAAACGCTATTTCCTTGCAAGGAAGTGTCGCATTTACATTCATTTGAATCGTAGACTAGGAATGCATAACACTTCGCAAATCATATTATATCTTACCATGAAACATAGAAATGAGATGCGATATCGCGTTTTAAGAATAATAAGATCTCTATTGCTACGATACGTAGACATCTGCAAACGCTATTTCCTTGCAAGGAAGTGTCGCATTTACATTCATTTGAAGTGTTGACGAGGAATACATGATACTTCGCAAATCATATTATATCTTACCATGAAACATAGATATGAGATGCAATATCTCGTTTTAAGAAGCATTTGAGCTCTATTGCTTCGATACGTAGACATCTGCAAACGCTATTTCCTTGCAAGGAAGTGTCGCATTTACATACATTTGAAGTGTAGACGAGGAATACATAACACTTCGCAAATCATATTATATCTTACCATGAAACATGGAAATGAGATGCGATATCGCATTTTAAGAAGCATTAGAACACTATTGCTACGATAGGTAGACATTTGCAAACGCTATTTCCTTGCAAGGAAGTGTCGCATTTACATTCATTTGAAGTGTAGAGGAGCAATACATAACGCTTCGCAATGAATATTACATTTTACCATGATACATAGAAATGAGATGCGATATCGCGTTTTAAGAATCATAAGATCTCTATTCCTACGATAGGTAGACATCTGCAAACGCTATTTCCTTGCAAGGAAGTGTCGCATTTACATTCATTTGAAGTGTAGACGAGGAATACATAACACTTCGCAAATCATATTATATCTTACCATGAAACATGGAAATGAGATGCGATATCGCGTTTTAAGAAGCATTGGAACTGTATTGCTACGATAGGTAGACATATGCAAACGCTATTTCCTTGCAAGGAAGTGTCGCATTTACATTCATTTGAAGCGTAGACGAGGAATGCATAACACTTCGCAATGAATATTATATCTTATCTTGAAACATAGATATGAGATGCAATATCTCGTTTTAAGAAGCATTTGAACTATTTTGCTTCGATACGTAGACATCTGCAAACGCTATTTCCTAGCGAGGAAGTATCGCATTCACATTCATTTGAAGTGTAGACGAGGAATACATAACACTTCGCAAATCATATTATATCTTACCATGAAACATGGAAATGAGATGCGATATCGCGTTTTAAGAAGCATTAGAACTCTATTGCTACGATAGGTAGACATATGCAAACGCTATTTCCTTGCAAGGAAGTGTCGCATTTACATTCATTTGAAGTGTAGACGAGGAATACATAACACTTCGCAAATCATATTATATCTTACCATGAAACATAGAAATGAGATGCGATATCGCGTTTTAAGAATAATAAGATCTCTATTGCTACGATACGTAGACATCTGCAAACGCTATTTCCTTGCAAGGAAGTGTCGCATTTACATTCATTTGAAGTGTTGACGAGGAATACATGATACTTCGCAAATCATAATATATCTTACCATGAAACATAGAAATGAGATGCGATATCGCGTTTTAAGAAGCATTAGAACACTATTGCTACGATAGGTAGACATTTGCAAACGCTATTTCCTTGCAAGAAAGTGTCGCATTTACATTCATTTGATGTGTAGACGAGGAATACATAACACTTCGCAAATCATATTATATCTTACCATGAAACATAGAAATGAGATGCGATATCGCGTTTTAAGAAGTATTAGAAATCTATTGCTACGATACCTAGACATCTGCAAACGCTATTTCCTAGCGAGCAAGTGTCGCATTCACATTCATTTGAAGTGTAGACGAGGAATACATAACACTTCGCAAATCATATTATATCTTACCATGAAACATAGAAATGAAATGCGATATCGCGTTTTAAGAAGCATTAGAACTCTATTGCTACGATAGGTAGACATATGCAAACGCTATTTCCTTGCAAGGAAGTGTCGCATTTACATTCATTTGAAGTGTAGATGAGGAATACATAACACTTCGCAAATCATATTATATCTTACCATGAAACATAGAAATGAGATGCGATATCGCGTTTTAAGAAGCATTAGAACTCTATTGCTACGATAGGTAGACATCTGCAAACGCTATTTCCTTGCAAGGAAGTGTCGCATTTACATTCATTTGAAGTGTAGACGAGGAATACATAACACTTCGCAAATCATATTATATCTTACCATGAAACATAGAAATGAGATGCGATATCGCGTTTTAAGAAGTATTAGAAATCTATTGCTACGATACCTAGACATCTGCAAACGCTATTTCCTAGCGAGCAAGTGTCGCATTCACATTCATTTGAAGTGTAGACGAGGAATACATAACACTTCGCAAATCATATTATATCTTACCATGAAACATAGAAATGAGATGCGATATCGCGTTTTAAGAAGTATTAGAAATCTATTGCTACGATACCTAGACATCTGCAAACGCTATTTCCTAGCGAGCAAGTGTCGCATTCACATTCATTTGAAGTGTAGACGAGGAATACATAACACTTCGCAAATCATATTATATCTTACCATGAAACATAGAAATGAGATGCGATATCGCGCTTTAAGAAGCATTAGAACTCTATTGCTACGATAGGTAGACATCTGCAAACGCTATTTCCTTGCAAGGAAGTGTCGCATTTACATTCATTTGAATCGTAGACGAGGAATGCATAACACTTCGCAATGAATATTATATCTTATTATGAAGCATAGATATGAGCTGCAATATCTCGTTTTAAGAAGCATTTGAACTCTATGGCTACGATACGTAGACATCTGCAAACGCTATTTCCTTGCAAGGAAGAGTCGCATTTACATTCATTTGAAACGTAGACTAGGAATGCATAACACTTCGCAATGAATATTATATCTTTTCATGAAACATAGATATGAGATGCAATATCTCGTTTTAAGAAGCATTTGAACTCTATTGCTACGATACCTAGACATCTGCAGACGCTTTTTCCTAGCAAGGAAGTGTCGCATTTACATTCATTTGAAGTGTAGACGAGGAATACATAACACTTCGCAAATCATATTATATCTTACCATGAAACATGGAAATGAGATGCGATATCGCGTTTTAAGAAGCATTAGAACTCTATTGCTACGATAGGTAGACATATGCAAACGCTATTTCCTTGCAAGGAAGTGTCGCATTTACATTCATTTGAAGTGTAGACGAGGAATACATAACACTTCGCAAATCATATCATATCTTACCATGAAACATAGAAATGATTTGCGATATCGCGTTTTAAGAAGTATTAGAAATCTATTGCTACGATACGCAGACATCTGCAAACGCTATTTCCTAGCGAGCAAGTGTCGCATTCACATTCATTTGAAGTGTAGACGAGGAATACATAACACTTCGCAAATCATATTATATCTTACCATGAAACATGGAAATGAGATGCGATATCGCGTTTTAAGAAGCATTAGAACTCTATTGCTACGATAGGTAGACATATGCAAACGCTATTTCCTTGCAAGGAAGTGTCGCATTTACATTCATTTGAAGTGTAGACGAGGAATACATAACACTTCGCAAATCATATTATATCTTACCATGAAACATAGAAATGAGTTGCGATATCGCGTTTTAAGAAGCATTAGAACTCTATTGCTACGATAGGTAGACATCTGCAAACGCTATTTCCTTGCAAGGAAGTGTCGCATTTACATTCATTTGAAGTGTAGACGAGGAATACATGACACTTCGCAAATCATGTTATATCCAACCATGAAACATAGAAATGAGCAGCGATATCGCGTTTTAAGAATCATTTGAATACTTTTGCTACGATACCTAGATATCTGCAGACGCTATTTCCTTGCAAGGAAGTGTCGCATTTACATTCATTTGAAGTGTAGACGAGGAATACATAACACTTCGCAAATCATATTATATCTTACCATGAAACATAGAAATGAGATGCGATATCGCGTTTTAAGAAGTATTAGAAATCTATTGCTACGATACCTAGACATCTGCAAACGCTATTTCCTAGCGAGCAAGTGTCGCATTCACATTCATTTGAAGTGTAGACGAGGAATACATAACACTTCGCAAATCATATTATATCTTACCATGAAACATAGAAATGAGATGCGATATCGCGTTTTAAGAAGTATTAGAAATCTATTGCCACGATACCTAGACATCTGCAAACGCTATTTCCTAGCGAGCAAGTGTCGCATTCACATTCATTTGAAGTGTAGACGAGGAATACATAACACTTCGCAAATCATATTATATCTTACCATGAAACATAGAAATGAGATGCGATATCGCGCTTTAAGAAGCATTAGAACTCTATTGCTACGATAGGTAGACATCTGCAAACGCTATTTCCTTGCAAGGAAGTGTCGCATTTACATTCATTTGAATCGTAGACGAGGAATGCATAACACTTCGCAATGAATATTATATCTTATTATGAAGCATAGATATGAGCTGCAATATCTCGTTTTAAGAAGCATTTGAACTCTATGGCTACGATACGTAGACATCTGCAAACGCTATTTCCTTGCAAGGAAGAGTCGCATTTACATTCATTTGAATCGTAGACTAGGAATGCATAACACTTCGCAATGAATATTATATCTTTTCATGAAACATAGATATGAGATGCAATATCTCGTTTTAAGAAGCATTTGAACTCTATTGCTACGATACCTAGACATCTGCAGACGCTTTTTCCTAGCAAGGAAGTGTCGCATTTACATTCATTTGAAGTGTAGACGAGGAATACATGACACTTCGCAAATCATATTATATCTTACCATGAAACATAGATATGAGATGCAATATCTCGTTTTAAGAAGCATTTGAGCTCTATTGCTTCGATACGTAGACATCTGCAAACGCTATTTCCTTGCAAGGAAGTGTCGCATTTACATACATTTGAAGTGTAGACGAGGAATACATAACACTTCGCAAATCATATTATATCTTACCATGAAACATGGAAATGAGATGCGATATCGCGTTTTAAGAATCATAAGATCTCTATTCCTACGATAGATAGACATCTGCAAACGCTATTTCCTTGCAAGGAAGTGTCGCATTTACATTCATTTGAAGTGTAGACGAGGAATACATAACACGTCGCAAATCATATTATTTCCTACCATGAAACATAGAAATGAGATGCGATATCACGTTTTAAGAAGTATTAGAAATCAATTGCTACGATACGTAGACATCTGCAAACGCTATTTCCTAGCGAGGAAGTGTCGCAATCACATTCATTTGAAGTGTAGACGAGGAATACATAACACTTCGCAAATCATATTATATCTTACCATGAAACATAGAAATGAGATGCGATATCGCGTTTTAAGAAGCATTAGAACTCTATTGCTACGATAGGTAGACATCTGCAAACGCTATTTCCTTGCAAGGAAGTGTCGCATTTACATTCATTGGAAGTGTAGACGAGGAATACATGATACTTCGCAAATCATGTTATATCCTACCATGAAACATAGAAATGAGCAGCGATATCGCGTTTTAAGAATCATTTGAATTCCTTTGCTACGATACCTAGATATCTGCAGACGCTATTTCCTTGCAAGGAAGTGTCGCATTTACATTCATTTGAAGTGTAGACGAGGAATACATAACACTTCGCAAATCATATTATATCTTACCATGAAACATAGAAATGATTTGCGATATCGCGTTTTAAGAAGTATTAGAAATCTATTGCTACGATACGTAGACATCTGCAAACGCTATTTCCTTGCAAGGAAGTGTCGCATTTACATTCATTTGAATCGTAGACGAGGAATTCATAACACTTCGCAATGAATATTATATCTTATTATGAAGCATAGATATGAGCTGCAATATCTCGTTTTAAGAAGCATTTGAACTCTATTGCTACGATACCTAGACATCTGCAGACGCTTTTTCCTAGCAAGGAAGTGTCGCATTTACATTCATTTGAAGTTTAGACGAGGAATACAAGACACTTCGCAAATCATATTATATCTGACCATGAAACATAGATATGAGATGCAATATCTCGTTTTAAGAAGCATTTGAGCTCTATTGCTTCGATACGTAGACATCTGCAAACGCTATTTCCTTGCAAGGAAGTGTCGCATTTACATACATTTGAAGTGTAGACGAGGAATACATAACACTTCGCAAATCATATTATATCTTACCATGAAACATGGAAATGAGATGCGATATCGCATTTAAGAAGCATTAGAACACTATTGCTACGATAGGTAGACATTTGCAAACGCTATTTCCTTGCAAGGAAGTGTCGCATTTACATTCATTTGAAGTGTAGAGGAGCAATACATAACGCTTCGCAATGAATATTACATTTTACCATGATACATAGAAATGAGATGCGATATCGCGTTTTAAGAATCATAAGATCTCTATTCCTACGATAGGTAGACATCTGCAAACGCTATTTCCTTGCAAGGAAGTGTCGCATTTACATTCACTTGAAGTGTAGACGAGGAATACATAACACTTCGCAAATCATATTATATCTTACCATGAAACATGGAAATGAGATGCGATATCGCGTTTTAAGAAGCATTGGAACTCTATTGCTACGATAGGTAGACATATGCAAACGCTATTTCCTTGCAAGGAAGTGTCGCATTTACATTCATTTGAAGCGTAGACGAGGAATGCATAACACTTCGCAATGAATATTATATCTTATCATGAAACATAGATATGAGATGCAATATCTCGTTTTAAGAAGCATTTGAACTATTTTGCTTCGATACGTAGACATCTGCAAACGCTATTTCCTAGCGAGGAAGTATCGCATTCACATTCATTTGAAGTGTAGACGAGGAATACATAACACTTCGCAAATCATATTATACCTTTCCATGAAACATAGAAATGAGATGCGATATCGCGTTTTAAGAATCATAAGATCTCTATTCCTACGATAGATAGACATCTGCAAACGCTATTTCCTTGCAAGGAAGTGTCGC
Organism: Xylocopa sonorina; assembly: GCF_050948175.1. Taxonomy (NCBI): domain Eukaryota; kingdom Metazoa; phylum Arthropoda; class Insecta; order Hymenoptera; family Apidae; genus Xylocopa; species Xylocopa sonorina. Next base: position 633,193 of record NW_027490288.1, read on the forward strand.
ATTTACATTCATTTGAAGTGTAGACGAGGAATACATAACACGTCGCAAATCATATTATATCCTACCATGAAACATAGAAAAGAGATGCGATATCACGTTTTAAGAAGTATTAGAAATCAATTGCTACGATACGTAGACATCTGCAAACGCTATTTCCTAGCGAGGAAGTGTCGCAATCACATTCATTTGAAGTGTACACGAGGAATACATAACACTTCGCAAATCATATTATATCTTACCATGAAACATAGAAATGAGATGCGATATCGCGTTTTAAGAAGCATTAGAACTCTATTGCTACGATAGGTAGACATCTGCAAACGCTATTTCCTTGCAAGGAAGTGCCGCATTTACATTCATTGGAAGTGTAGACGAGGAATACATGATACTTCGCAAATCATGTTATATCCTACCATGAAACATAGAAATGAGCAGCGATATCGCGTTTTAAGAATCATTTGAATTCTTTTGCTACGATACCTAGATATCTGCAGACGCTATTTCCTTGCAAGGAAGTGTCGCATTTACATTCATTTGAAGTGTGGACGAGGAATACATAACACTTGGCAAATCATATTATATCTTACCATGAAACATAGAAATGAAATGCGATATCGCGTTTTAAGAATCATAAAAACTCTATTGTTACGATACGTAGACATCTGCAAACGCTATTTCCTTGCAAGGAAGTGTCGCATTTACATTCATTTGAATCGTAGACGAGGAATTCATAACACTTCGCAATGAATATTATATCTTATTATGAAGCATAGATATGAGCTGCAATATCTCGTTTTAAGAAGCATTTGAACTCTATGGCTACGATACGTAGACATCTGCAAACGCTATTTCCTTGCAAGGAAGTGTCGCATTTACATTCATTTGAAGTGTAGACGAGGAATACATAACACTTCGCAAATCGTATTATATCTTACCATGAAACATGGAAATGAGATGCGATATCGCGTTTTAAGAAGCATTGGAACTCTATTGCTACGATAGGTAGACATATGCAAACGCTATTTCCTTGCAAGGAAGTGTCGCATTTACATTCATTTGAAGCGTAGACGAGGAATGCATAACACTTCGCAATGAATATTATATCTTATCATGAAACATAGATATGAGATGCAATATCTCGTTTTAAGAAGCATTTGAACTATTTTGCTTCGATACGTAGACATCTGCAAACGCTATTTCCTAGCGAGGAAGTATCGCATTCATATTCATTTGAAGTGTAGACGAGGAATACATAACACTTCGCAAATCATATTATACCTTTCCATGAAACATAGAAATGAGATGCGATATCGCGTTTTAAGAATCATTTGAATTCTATTGCTACGATACGTAGACATCTGCAGACGCTATTTCCTAGCAAGGAAGTGTCGCATTTACATTCATTTGAAGTGTAGACGAAGAATACATGACACTTCGCAAATCATATTATATCTTACCATGAAACATAGAAATGAGATGCGATATCGCGTTTTAAGAATCATTTGAATTCTTTTGCTACGATACGTAGATATCTGCAGACGCTATTTCCTTGCAAGGAAGTGTCGCATTTACATTCATTTGAAGTGTAGACGAGGAATACATAACACTTCGCAAAACATATTATATCTTAACATGAAACATGGAAATGAGATGCGATATCGCGTTTTAAGAAGCATTAGAACTCTATTGCTACGATAGGTAGACATATGCAAACGCTATTTCCTTGCAAGGAAGTGTCGCATTTACATTCATTTGAAGTGTAGACGAGGAATACATAACACTTCGCAAATCATATTATATCTTACCATGAAACATAGAAATGATTTGCGATATCGCGTTTTAAGAAGTATTAGAAATCTATTGCTACGATACGTAGACATCTGCAAACGCTATTTCCTAGCGAGCAGGTGTCGCATTCACATTCATTTGAAGTGTAGACGAGGAATACATAACACTTCGCAAATCATATTATATCTTACCATGAAACATGGAAATGAGATGCGATATCGCGTTTTAAGAAGCATTAGAACTCTATTGCTACGATAGGTAGACATATGCAAACGCTATTTCCTTGCAAGGAAGTGTCGCATTTACATTCATTTGAAGTGTAGACGAGGAATACATAACACTTCGCAAATCATATTATATCTTACCATGAAACATAGAAATGAGATGCGATATCGCGTTTTAAGAATAATAAGATCTCTATTGCTACGATACGTAGACATCTGCAAACGCTATTTCCTTCCAAGGATGTGTCGCATTTACATTCATTTGAAGTGTTGACGAGGAATACATGATACTTCGCAAATCATAATATATCTTACCATGAAACATAGAAATGAGATGCGATATCGCGTTTTAAGAAGCATTAGAACACTATTGCTACGATAGGTAGACATTTGCAAACGCTATTTCCTTGCAAGAAAGTGTCGCATTTACATTCATTTGATGTGTAGACGAGGAATACATAACACTTCGCAAATCATATTATATCTTACCATGAAACATAGAAATGAGATGCGATATCGCGTTTTAAGAAGTGTTAGAAATCTATTGCTACGATACCTAGACATCTGCAAACGCTATTTCCTAGCGAGCAAGTGTCGCATTCACATTCATTTGAAGTGTAGACGAGGAATACATAACACTTCGCAAATCATATTATATCTTACCATGAAACATAGAAATGAGATGCGATATCGCGCTTTAAGAAGCATTAGAACTCTATTGCTACGATAGGTAGACATCTGCAAACGCTATTTCCTTGTGTCACGTCCCGAGGTGCGGTTGCGCTCGCAACGGTGGCACAAAGTCGTAACCGTTCCCGAAAATAACGCGAATTGCGTCCGGACCGGGTTCGTTGGCGTTTCGGACTCGATAAAACGGTAACTAACACTAAACTTACCTTGCGAAGGCTTGATTCCGCTGTCTGATTTCTCTTTCCAGGTACCTGGAGCGCCTTGGATCCGCAACCGGGATGGCGGCGGCGTACGGCTGGAACGGAGGTACGTCTACGGGAATAAGCGTCCAGGCGGGTTGACTCCGGCTGGCAGGTATCGGCGTTTGGCCCTGACGATTGGCGACTCGTACGGGTCGTGCGGCGAAGGAAACCTCCTTCACAGGAACCAGGACTCGAACGTAGGAAGTTGAATATTCTGGTGCATCACCCACGTATTCCCGAGCGAGACGACGAATGAACTCTCTCCTCCCCGCGCGTCGTGTACGCTTAGTCGGAGGTGCAAGGCTCATCGAGAATACTTGAACCTCGGTTGAATACGGCACGGCTAAGCGTTGGTTCGCTCTAGCTTACCGGGATCGACCTGGGCGCAAGATATTCTGTACACGGTAGAAGTGAGGATGGAGCAACTAAGCGCTGGTTCGCTCTAGTCGTCGAGCCTCAAGACTATCGTAGATGAGATATAGAATTAGAATAATCGCGAGCGTACCCGTGGATTAGAATTAAGGAATTGTATTTGAACTCGAATAAAGATACTTTGAATCTGGTAAAAATAAACTATATTCTATGATTTCACTATACTAGATACACTTGACTAAATTCTAAGTTACTGACTAGCGATTACAATGAGAATTAGAAATAGTATAAAGTATCGAACGGACTCCGCTATGGGAGTATGGATAGAGACGAATGCATTAGAGCTAATTGCTCGTTGCGAATGAGCCTATTGCTCGGATCGGAAGTGCATCGTTCGGATGCTGGATTAGAACTCCTCGGTTCGGAGATGAGATATGAACTCTCCAGTTCGGAGATGAGATACCAACTCTCCTGTTCGGAGGTGAGATTGGAACTCTCCCGTTCGGAGATGAGATACGAACTGACTCTCGGATCTCGCGTCCGCGACCTCCTCGGGTCGCGCGGCGCGCGAGTCGCTGGGCCCTCGCGGTGGGGCGGACGGTCGGAGTAGGGCGGCCGCTCGGCCCTCGTGGTGGGGCGGCCGTTCGGAGTGGGGCGCGGCCCGCGTTAAGCGTGAGCCGCGAGCGTCGAGTGTGCGCGCGAGTGCACGGAACATAACCGTGCATGAATAAAATATATACATATATTCACTTAAATCTAGGTGTGTGTTGGTGTGTATGTACATAGGTGAGTAGTGTGCTTATTCTAATCCCACATGTACGAGAAGTACGTATAGGGCTTCGTGATTGCTGGGGATTCGACCCAGTACGTGTCGGAGAGCTCCTCGCCCTCGTAATACGGGGTGAAGTCCTCCCCCTCGTGTGTGGAGATCGCGCGTGGGCGCGGCATGCTGCATCCCTCTTCCCTCTCGTACCTTTGTCTCCTTCTGTAGGGACGGCGAGTCGGCGGGTGGCCCGTGTGCAGGGGCTCCGGATACGGATGCTGGGGATGATGAGGTGGACGCCGGAGGGTGGCAGGCGGTACGCCTGACGTTACACCACCCCCCTTGGAAAAAGAATCTCGGCCATGCCGAGATCTCTTGTCTGTTGGGTAGATTTCGGGATGCTGGATCCTTCTCTTGGTCCTGTCGGCTGGATGCTGCGGAATCTGAGGTTTTTCGCCTGGTTGATCCTGGCGATAACGTTTGGAGTTTGGACCGTGGCTGCGGGCTTCCTTCGGATTGCAGGCACTTTCGTCGCTTTCACTTTCAGCGTTCGTTTGAATGTCACTGCTCTCACTGACTTCATTTTCAGTTTTTCGCACTTTTCTTTCACTAGCATCCACACTCTGCATACTATGCATTCGTTTACAAATTTTGATTTTGTTCGTATGAACAATTTTATGGCGCCCTTTTACATTCAGCTTAACATTACAATTGCCCAAAATTTCGAGGATACGGTACGGTCCAGAATACTGTGCCTGGAACTTATGTTTGTTCGGCTCTTTTAAAAGATAGACCCATTGGCCTACCTCGAAGTTTTGGACATTGAGATTTCGGTCATAATAATATTTAGAACGGCGTTTCGCATTGTCTAGATTGGCTTTAGCCAAATCCTGAGATTTCGAGATTTTCTCCTGAAGTTGTATAAGATAGTCGCTATAAGTTTCGTTATCAGAGCTGTCCTGAAAAGGAGTGGCTGACGGCGTCCTAGCTATCCTGCCGAACACTAGTTCGTGTGGGGTGTATAATGTACCCTCGTGCACACTGGTGTTGTATGAAAACATTGCATACGGTAACCAATTCACCCAATCGTTACTCGACTCTATGTAATGCTTCAGATATTCGGCCAGGACGTGGTGAGATCGTTCAACGGACCCGTTTGTCTGTGGATGGAACGCAGTGGACTTGTATTGCTTAATACGGAATTTGATTGCTATGGCTTTAATCAAGCTGTTTATAAAGTTCGAACCTTGGTCCGTGAGTATGCCTTTCGGGCATCCGAACTTACAAATGAATTCTTTTATTAAAGCTTCGGCAATGTCTACTGCGGTGGTGGTTTTGAGAGGAACTGCGACTGAGTATTTAGTGAGGAGATCTTGGATCGTGAGGATACTCGTATAACCGTCGGAAGTTTCGGGAAGAGGACCCATTACGTCCATTGAAATCTTATCGAATGCCCTGCCAGGGGTGTCGGTTAAAGTGAGAGGCTGTCTGGTCTTTACCCGGACCAGTTTCTCTGTCTGACAACTTTTACATTTGCCAATATATTCTTGTATTTGTGTTTTCATGTTTGGCCAAAAGTATTGTTGTCTGATGCGAGAATAAGTTTTATTAACCCCTTTGTGACCTCCCACAGGGGAGTCGTGGTTTTCTCTTATTATTTTCAGTCGCTCTTCGACCGAAGGGGTTTTAATGAGGCCCTGGCAGACCGTAATCTGGACAGTTGTTTCGTAAAACAGGTCTTGAAGGATTTTCTGGATTCGGGACCAGGATACGGAGTCTAGATAGGTTTGTGCGATACTAAATGTTTGTAATTGTAATTCGTTTACAACGTCGCACAAGGATCTGAATGTTTCTATTACGGTCTGGAAATTGATTGATCTGGTGGAATGTTCGATGATTGGAAGCTGGATTTGGAATTCGTTTCCGATTTGTATGACTTTGGCTTTGGTAAGGACGTGATTTTTGTTTAGGAGGAATTTTTCAGCGTTTGCTAGATCTTTGGCGCCCGTGTCATAGGGGTGCCCAGATTGCGTGACGAAGGCAACTACATTGTCTCGTCGCGTTGATAATGCGTCACGGCTGAAATTAAATAGAGGTTCGCGTCGGAAAAATTCATTTGGAGCAGGAGTATAGAAGTCGGTGCTGTCGCTGGCGACTTGCGGAGGTGGTGCTGTGTTGGTACGGAAGGACGTGCCTGGAGTCGGTAATTCAGGTTCTGATGTTACCGGAGTAGGAGGAGGCGCTAGTGTGGTATACTTTTTACGGGTTTCCGGAGGCACATCGAAGATGTCGTCCTCCGAGTTTTCTGAATACGAGAGCGGAAAAATTTGAGCGGGATTCCGCGACAATGCGTCCGCATTAAGGTTCGTTTTTCCACTTTTATAGACCATCTCGTAGTCAAATTCCGCTAACTTAAGCCTCCACCGTACGAGTCTACTTGACGGGTCCTTGACCGAATTCATCCACACTAACGGTCGATGGTCGGTAACGAGTTTGAATTGATTACCGTATATGTATGGACGAAAGTAATGGACGGCGTAGACAATCGCCAGACACTCCTTCTCGATCGTGGAGTAGTTTTTCTCCGCAGCGTTTAACAGTCGCGACGTGTACGCGATTGGCAAGTCGCGGCCTATTGGTCCTTGACTCAAGATAGCACCAATAGCTTCGGCGGACGCGTCGGTCGTTATCACGAATGGTTGTTTAAAGTTGGGGTACTGCAAGATAGGCGCTTCGCATAGGCAATCTCGGAGTTTGACGAATGAATTCTCATGCTCGTTACGCCATACAAAGGGCGCGTCCTTTTTTAACAAATTCGTTAGAGGCTTAGCAATATTGGAAAAATTTGCGATGAACCGCCTGTAGTATCCCGCGAGCCCGAGGAATTGTTTGATCTGTTTCGCGTTGCGCGGGCGCGGAAAATTTTTGACGGCGCTAATTTTCGCAGGGTCAGGTTTTACACCGTGCTCACTGATAATATGACCCAAATAGCTTACTTCTCTCCTCAAGAATTCGCACTTATCCGGCTGCAATACTAAATTAGCTTCTTTGAGCCGTTGAGTTAATTTATCGAATTTAAGTCGATGTTCTTGAAGAGAGCTAGCGTAGATAACAATGTCGTCCAAATAGACGAAAATTTCGTTCCCCTGGAGACCGGACAGGACATTGTCCATAAGTCGTTGGAACGTCGCTGGCGCATTTTTTAATCCGAATGGCATTCTTTTAAATTCATAATGCCCGTGAGGCGTCGAAAAAGCAGTTTTAGGAGCATCGGCGGGCTCCATTGGGATCTGGTGAAATCCGCTCGCGAGATCGAATGTACTAAAATACTTCGCACTCCCGAGCTGATCAAGTATCTCGGTAATGCAAGGGAGGGGATAGGCATCGGCGACAGATTTCTCATTGAGTGCGCGGTAGTCGATGACGACGCGCCATTGCTTGTTGCCCAAGGAGTCCGGTTTCTTTGGGACAACCCACAATGGCGAATTATATGGTGATTTTGACGGAGAGATGACACCATTTTGTAAAAATTTGTCGACTTGTCGTCGAATCTCCTCCTTATGAGCTGGTGGGAATCGGTATTGTTTCACATTGACGGGGCGGTCGTCGACGGTTGGAATCTTGTGCGTGGTTGCTGACGTATGCCCTAATTTATCCCCCTCAATGTGAAAAAGCTCCTGCGTGCTTTGAACGAGACGGACGACGTGCTCTCTTTCCTCTGCGTTGAGGTGGTCGAGACGGAGGAGACTAAGAATTCGATCTAGGCGAGATTTCGAAGGATTGGCGGATTTCGATGTCTGTTTTAACGGCGCCTGTTGTATATTATTTTTAACCGCCTGAGCATAAGAGATCTGTTGAACATTCGCGATTTTGCAACGCGAAGGAGGAGTTTCGAGTGTCGAATATGGTGTCTGACTCGAGAAAGAAATAGAAGTTTTCCCTTTTTGGGATGAGCCGATCGGTACGGCGGATACGTTAGATTTAGTAGATTTAGAAAAAACCGGATACAGCGACGGACTATCCTCCTCGTGGAGGGGAGTCATGATTTGCGCGGGCTCAAGTACGATTTCTGGTAACGCGATTTCGACGGCGCGGTCGGATGAATTAATTATTCGAGTTACCGCTTTGCCCCGAATTACTCTGACGAGAGCGTTTCCGAAAAATATACCCGGCGCAAGATCGATACGGGGAATTATACCTTCCGCGAGGTTCGAATTAACTACGCGGACCTTGATACCGATATTTGATCTCGGCGGAATGGAGATACGGTCTCCTGACTTCGGAGAAGCTGCTTTGTCTTGCGTTCGAAGCTTCGATTTCGTTGCTGCATCGCGTTTCAGCGGAGGCGATGATTTACGCGGCGGGCGCGGCGGCGGAGGGGGAATAGATTCCGTGCGCGGCGCTTGTTTACGTTTCGGCGATAGGAGAGGCTTTATTTTCGAGTCCGGTGACGGTTCCTCGAGTGTTTCGATATCGTCTTCGAAAGGAATTCTCTTACCATTCCATTTGATTATTTTATTTGGAAAAGAGATTTCTGCGTCCATACAGAACCCGGAGCCGAGGATCCCGCTTGGTTTAAGGGGAAAATCATCCTCGACCACATTAAAAGGGACGACGCGACCGAAAATGACAAGATTCACCGTCCCTAAGGTTGCGGTTTTGCCATCGGTTACCCCTGTTATTATTACGATCTCGGACTTATCGATTCGCGCGGATGCTTTTAGAGCCGAACGTTTTATAATATTTATTTCCGCCCCAGTGTCCACCATGAAGCGAGTTGGTGAAATTAGAAGATCGGATTTTAGAATTACGTTTGGCGTGCTAGTTTTTCCGGTTATGTTTATCGCGGCGTTTCGTCGATTTCCGCGTTGGAGTTGTTCGCGGCGAGAGGACGGACTTGGTGCGCGGCCTCGCCACCTGTCTCGCGGCGGGTGCGGAGGCCATTGTCGTTTCCCGAATTTTTATTTACCGCGTTGTTGTACTGCCTTTTTCGGCACTCGCCTATTTCGTGCCCCGGGGTCTTGCAATAGCGACAAAATTTGGGCGCGTCCCTGGCTACGATTTGTCTCGGTTGTTCGTACGCGGGGCCTCGAGTAGGAGGCGGTACGTCCCTGGATCGCAAGTATTCCTGCGGTCGGTACGGCGATGGCGGTCTGAGCCGACACTCGGTCGCGTAATGTCCGATATTATTGCATTTTCGGCAAATAATTTCGGCTGGTTTTTCGCGCGATTCTGGTCGCGCGACACGCGATCTACCTAGCCGGTTGCAATCACGTTCGTGCATTTGATAGAGCTCCCGCGCTCGAGCGAACGTTTCTCGCAATGTACCGAATGAATTTACCGTCATTTGCATCCGAATTTCTGGAATGAGACCGTCTTTAAAACATTGTAATGTGAGCGCGTCTACGTCATCGAGCGATTCCGGTGTGTCTCGTCGAGCAAGCCTTTCGCAATCAATTATAGCGGTTCTAAGATCTTTTACTCGACCGATGTAATCTAGAATGTGCTCGTTCGCGCGCATAAATATATTGGCAAGTTCACCCCGATAATGATGAGCTGATTTTACGGAGCAAAATGTGCTGCGAAGAACGTCCGTTAATTCGAGTATTGTGTAACACGGCTCGTCTTCTAGCGCGGCGTAGGCACGACCCTTGAGTTTTCCCTTAAGCAGGCGTGTGAAAGTTCGCTCGCACCCATTAGGGATAAGCTCATAAGCGCGTTTACACGCTCGGGTAAACTGAAGAATGGGAATGTTCTGACCATCGAATGTCGGCACGGCTTCGAGGGCCTGCTTAAGCGATAGCTCGTCGTGTTGCGAACTATTTGTATTGAAATCGGAGCTCGAATTATGTCCGGAAAGCGGATTTCCCCGAGGAATATCCAGCGAAACGGTATCGTCGCGCGTTAAATCAGGCGTTCTGCGAATAGATTCTAATTCACGACGTAAAATTTCTATTTGCTGGAGCAACGCGGCATTACTCGGATCGGTCGCTTTCGTATTTTTCGCGGAAGTATTTGGTTGCGCGGTACTAGGAAGAGG